>NC_092666.1:8541865-9759782 GCF_032118995.1 Asterias amurensis
CGCTGCATTTTGCCCCCAAGACACCCCCTCCCCCCTCTCTGGGTTAAACATCTGAGGAACTACCTGCAACCAAGTTGAAATGACCAACAACACTAATCTCCATACAAGTATCACCCACCAGATCAATTGTCTGCTGCATTGCGCCAGCCAAACACACCCCTCCCCGTCACATCGGAGGAGCCCTATGAAACCATGTTTAAATGACCCAAAAAAACTAATCCCAATACAAAGTATCCTCTGCTTTGCTGCATAGGCCTGCTATAGACAACACCCCCCCCCCCCCCCCCCCCACCATCGGAACCACCTGAAACCAAGTTCAAATGACCAATAACACACTTGCCAATGAAAAGTATCAACCACGAGACAAATTGTCTGCTGCATTTTGCGCGCCCAGATACCTCCTCAGCCCCCTCCCTGGGTTTACCATCTGAGGAACTACCTCCCAGCAAGTCGAAATGACCAATAAAAACACTACTCTTCCAACCAGTATCAACAACCAAACAACATGTCTTCTGCATTAGGCCCGCCAGACACACCCCCTCCCTCCCCCAACATCGGAGGAGCTATCTGAAACCATGTTGAAATGACCAATAACACTATCCCATTGAAAAGCATCAACTGCTAGACAAATTGTCCGCTGCATTTTGCCCCAAGGGACACCCACCCCCTCCCCCTCTCTGGGTCAAAACCAAGTTGAAATTACCAATAACACTTTTCTCCATACAACATGTACAAGCATTAGCTGCCAGACAAATTGTCTGCCGCTTTAGGCCCCCCCCCACCCTCGGAGGAACCACCTGAAACAATGTTGAAATGACCAAAAACGCTATTTCCTAAACAATGTATAAGCCGCCGGACAACTGTTTTGTCGCATTAGGCCCGCCAGACAACCACCCCCCCCCCTCCTCCCCACCCCCTGGGTTAACCATCAGAGTAACCACCTGAAACCATGTTAAGATGACCAAACAAAGTATACCGAATACATAGTATCAGCCACCACACAATGTTTTGCTGTGTAAGGATGCAGACACCCCCCACCCAACATTGGAGTAACCACTAGAAACCAAGTTGAATAAATGACCAGTAACACTATTCCCAATGAAAAGATCAACAGCCAGACAAATTGTCTGCCGCATTTTGCCTGCCAGACACCTTATATCCCCTCTCCCTGGGTTTACCATCTGAGAAAGTACCTGCAGTTGAAAATGACCAATAACACTATTCTTCATACAAGCATCAACCACTAGACAAGTTTTCTGCTGCATTAGGCCAGCCAGACCCCCCCCCCCACATCAGAGGAGCCCCATGAAGCTATGTTTAAATGACCCAAAACTCTAATCCCAATACAAAGTAGCCTCTGCTTTGCTGCATTAGGCCTGCCATGGAAAGCACCCCCCCCACCCCCGAAGTACCACCTGAAACGAAGTTCAAATGAACGATAACAGCATTGCCAATGAAGAGTATCAGCCACTAGACAAATTGTCTGCTGCATTTTGCGCCCAGACACCCACCCCCCCCCCCCCCCCCTGGGTTTACCATCTTAGAACACCACCCCCTTCCCCTCTCTAGGTCAAAACCAAGTTGAAATGACTAATAACACTTTTCTCCATACAAGCATTAACCGCCATACAAACTGTCTGCCGCTTTAGGCTGCCATACAACCCCCCACCCCCCCCCCACCCAACATCGGAGGAACCACCCGATGAAACAATGTTGAAATGACCAAAAACACTATTTCCTAAACAACATACATGTATGAGCCGCCAGACAAATGTTTTGCTGAATTAGGCCCACCAGACAACCCCCCCCCCCCTCCCCGTCAGAGTAACCACCTGAAATCATGTTGAAATTACCAAAAAAGTTTCCCGAATACATAGTATCAGCCACCAGACAATGCAGACACCCCCCACCCAACATTGGAGTAACCACTTGAAACCAAGTTGAATATGACCAGTAACTCTATTTTCAAAGAAAAGATCAACAGCCAGACAAATTGTCTGCTCTTTTTTGCCTGCCAGACACCCTCTATCCCCTCTCCTTGGGTTTGCCATCTGAGAAAGTACCTCCAACCAAGTTGAAATGACCAATAACACTATTCATCATACAATAAGTATCAACCACCAGACAAGTTTTCTGCTGCATTCGGCCTGCCAGACACATCCCCCCACATCAGAGTAGCCTAATAAAACCATGTTTAAATGACCCACAACACTAATTCCAATACAAAGTAACCTCTGCTTTGCTCGATTGTTGACTTTGATGGATTTGAATCTTGTAAAAGTTACCTTACACTCAGCCACAACAGCAATCTCATTGTATCCATTCTTCTGCAGGGTGTATTTTCCTCCAATTTCGTCGATTCTCAATCCCGACTGTGAGACGTCTCCCTACTTCGAGCCACCTTCTCACCGGACCTGGGCGAAAAACGCTTCTTCCTACACAGGGATGTCCTTGACACCTGTTTTGTCTTGGGCTTATAGGAAAACGTCTTGAAAGTTTACTTGTGTGCGTGTTGACATTGGGATGTTAACGGCTACACTGGGATCTAGCTTGTAAATTCTGTAAGAAGAAAGACAGACAAAAATCAGTTAATTTATTTTTGCAGATTACTAGATTGTTTAAAGACTAATTCTGTCATAGCGCTGACATGAACTAACAGTAAAACATGTATGAAGCTATTTACATGTAGTATTGTATTGGTCTGTCATGATGAATTTGGAATAATCTATGGCATGTGATTTAGGCCTAGATGTATGATACTTCACCGAGGCACCAAAGGCGATTGCCTCCGTGGCCCCTGGTCATTGCCTTGGTGCCCTTGAAATGCTCCAGTACAAATTTATAATTTCCTCCCCTTTTCCAAGAGAAAATGCCTTGGTGCGCTTGCCCTTTCAAAAACGAAGCAATAGCATACAGGCCTGATGTATTGTATTGGTCCGTCATGATGAATTTGGAATATGGCATGGGATTTAGGCCTAGATGTATGTAAAAAGCACATCGAAAAGAGTAAATGTACAACCATAAATCACTAAATAATATGGACACAATAAAACTCACTAAAATAACTAAACTGCACTAACAAAGTATTTAACTACTTACAAATGGTCAGATTTATCGGAACCTGAATTAGTATGCAATAAAATAATTGGTTGATTCAATTCACAGGATTTAAAGGCAGTGGACGCTGTTGGTAATTATCAAAGACTAGCCTCCACAGTTTGTCAACTTCTAATACCGAGGGGAGCTCATCGACTAGTCACCCGAAATAAACCATGTTATATTTGTTTTACTATACTTCATACATATTCACAATCCAGGCACTACGAGATGTCTATAGAACCGCAAAGAAATCAACAAATGTCTCTTGCTGGTCCTTCAGTTTACAAGAACAATCAGCCAGGTAATCGAACAAATAATGCCTGTTTTGTAAACTTGTGTATGAACCGTGGAGCTTTCTTTTGCTAAATTATGAACAACTGCCCAAAAAATGATGAGTCGGTTTTATAAATGTGACACTATTTATAACAAAACATTAGTGATTTTGAATAATGTTTTTAATGATCAATAAATTGTTGGTTACTTGCAGATGGTCCAATGAACAAGATGACCAAACCCGCTGTCTATGAAAGTATCTCAGAAAACAAAATGGCCGCCGGGTCCAAATCACCTAAAGATAAGACGTATAGCAATGTAGGACCCAAATTATCATTCTCGGGCGATCTCATAGTGATCGGTACAGCGCAAGGGATTATGGGAGATGGGAATCGCACAAAGGTCGCCATTAAAACACTGAAAGGTTAGTAAAGTGACGTCATCAGAATATATTGAGTTCAACAATAGACATGGTACAAGTCACCTTGCGTGTATTTAGACATTGGGAACCATTACAGTTTGGGATGTGTCTATTTCAAATGTTAACAAACGTCTTTTTAAACGTTTAAGAAATACACGTGCAATCGTTGGTTCCCAAATTGTCTAAATAATCGCGAGCACATAAGACATTTGTATGCGGACATTTTATACAAAGTGTGAGATTAGTTGTTTTTAAATTAAAAACAATAAAATGACATACAAGGTTTACATTTTGTAGATGGTGCTGATGGACAAGCAAAGACCGGCCTCCTGCAGGAGTTGGACCTGATGAAGAAAGTGGGTTCACATCCACACGTGGTCAATCTATTGGGATGCTGTGTAGAGAAAGGTAAACAGCAACACAAAATGACAACAGTTTGCTCCTCTCAAGTTAAATGGTTGACAAATAATAAATACTAGTAGCATTTTAACACCATCAGTTCAAAATGGCTGACTTAATACAATGGAAGCTCCATAATTATAACCTCGTTTAGTTCGAATATCACTCCTGATTAGATATATCCATTTACAGGGACGAGGTTGATAGTGTTGCCACATGGTGGAAAAAAACCCCAATAAAATCTCGAAAGTAATACTGACAATTTGTCTTGCGATAAATGTTATTGCTTTGTGAAATTGGGCCCTTAAGGTTTCTAAGGCTCGATGTTTGATTGCAGTTTTACTGATTCTTGTTATCCATGTCGTTTATTTCTATCATCAGATCCCATCTACGTCATCGTTGAATATCTCAGTAAAGGTGACCTTAAGAATGTTCTGATTGGATGTAGATCTGAAGATACTGGAACTGGTTACTTCAACATACATGGTATAAGTAAATAACTCTCTAAGACATTGATCAAGTTTGCCATAGACGTGGCAAGTGGAATGGCCTTCTTGTCGTCACAAAAGGTGAGTTCATTTTGTATAATTAACTTTTACAATTATTGCGATAGGACTCTATAATTATTATATTATGTGATTTAAATCAATGTGGTGATTGGTTGGTTTGGTAGAATCAGGTTTCGATCATTTTGGACATAGGTCAACAACTAATTTATTTTTTATTTATTTTAAATCTTTAGACATACACAATAGTTGCAAGTTGTACAGGGGCTGTCAAGGCTAAAACAAAAGTATAAAACTGTCATCAAAAGATGTGTAAAACCAGACCCCTGCCAACGATAAAAATATAATTATACAATATAAAAAGGTGATTGCACTGAAACATTTAAGAAAATCACACAATAGAAATCATTAAAACACAACAAAATCAGACTATTGAAAACAAAAAACTACACCCACAACAAAACACCGCAGCGATAAGAGGAAGGGACAACAATTGAAAATAATAAAAAACATAGAATGGACTAAAAAACCCCAGAAAAAATAAAATTGGCACAGAGTGCACCCTCACAGATTCATGCCAACCCACTGGGCCCGAGGACAATGATAGCAGAGAGCCTCCCCAAACACCACCCAAAAAGCACAAAGACCCCTTAGACAATTAAAACCACTAGCACTTTTAACATACTAAAAATTCCCCCCTCAGCTTCATACGAAAGGACTTGTACCCCTCCAAAATCAAAACATTCCTGGTATCCAAAGTGAGCTCTGAGAACATTTTAGGAAAGCGAACAATGGTAGAAAATTTATAAGCATCCGTCCTAGGTTTTAGGTGATGAAAAGTGAGCAATTCTGTGTGACGGGAGTTAACTTTAGACAGATTAGTTAAGTCATTCATAAAACTATACCGAGTGGACATCAACAGTTTTACAATAAAGCAAATGTTTAAAAAAATTCTTCTGTCAGACAGCAACATAAGACCCAGAGTCTTCAGTCTTTCTTGATAAGGCTGTTCCATATATGTTTGCCGAAGTATCATCCTGCTGGCTCTGCGCTGTACCGATTCGATTGAATTGATGTGTTTTTTACGGTGAACCCACCAGACGGGTGAGCAGTAGTCTAAGATTGGCTGCACAAGAGTCTTGAACAAATGGAGCGATACGCACGAAGGACAGTTGCCAGAGATGAGGCGAATCAAACCAATCAGTCTATTACATTTTGAAGTAACAGCCTGCACTTGTAGATCCCAAGATAAGTTACTCTGGAATATACAGCCTAGAAGCTTGATGGAGTCCACACATTCCAGGGGGGAGTTTCCAAGATTGTATTCTGGTTTGCTCATACGTCGCCAAGTCAACCGTATCGATTTGCACTTGTCAGCATTTAAGCGCAAACAGTTCAATTTAGCCCAGTTAACTATAGTGTTTAGGTCCTTCTGAAGTAGAGAATCCGGCGCGTCAGTTGTAACATTTTTGAACTAAAATGTGTCATCTGCGTACTGTACAAGGTTTGAAGAAAGTTGAAGCTGAAGATCGTTCGCGTACAAAACAAAGAGCAGGGGGCCAAGTACAGAGCCCTGTGGCACTCCTGAACCGACCGGTAGCCAGTCTGAAGTAAAACCTTTGTAGACAACTCGTTGCAGGCGGTTTGTTACAAACGACTCAATCCAGTCAAGAGCAGCACCCTTTATGTTGTAGCAAAGTTGGAGTTTCTTAACAAGAATATTGTGGCTTATAGTGTCAAACGCACGACTGAAATCTAAGGAGATTACATCCACTGCAGGTACCCGTGCGTCCAAAGATTGAAGCCATCGAGAACTAGCAGACACCAATGCTGTAGAACAAGACCTCCCAGGAATGAACCCATGTTGCTGGTCAGCTACAAGTCCGTTGATTTGACAGTGGTCGAGAATTTGACGAAACAAGATTTTTTCTAAAAGCTTGCAGATTATTGGAGTCAAAGAAACGGGTCTGTAATTGATCAAGTTGCTCTTTTCTCCTTTTTTGAAGACGGGCACTACATTAGCACGTTTCCACGCACTTGGAAGACAACCTGAAGCAAGAGTGTGGTTGTAAAAAGTTGTGAGAACAGGAACAATGGCTGGGGCAGCAAGTTTCAACATTTGGGCGCTAATACGATCAGGTCCATATGCTTTGTGTGCGGAAAGATTCCGAATCTCAGACGAAACTTGAGTTGAAGTGATGGAAAAACGTTCCAACGGGGGAAATTCCAACGTGGGAGAAGTGACACGGTCCTGGTCGGTGGATCCGGAGAAAATGAAATGAAAATGAAATAATCTGCCAAAAATTAGTTGCGTCACACTGACGTCACTTGTTGAGTGTTGAGCCAAAAACAAACTGACAAAATGCAAAAATTGTAATGTGTTTTGAGTCATTAGTTGCAACTCTTTCTCGATCCCTCAGTGTATCCATCGTGATCTGGCTGCCCGTAACATTCTGATAAGTGAAGACATGGTCTGTAAGGTGGCTGACTTTGGACTGGCCCGTGACGTCATGAATGTCCGCATCTACCAGCGGGAATCAGAGGTAACCAGACAATACGATGTTTTGTTCTTTTTTGATCTTCACTTTACGTGGGTTTCAAATGGAAAAGGAGAATGTTATCTTTGTCGTTTCTATACTCTGCGTTGCAGGGAGTTCTGCCCATGCGCTGGATGGCACTGGAATCCCTTCTTGATGACGTGTACACAACAGAGAGTGACGTATGGTCTTTTGGGATTCTCCTTTGGGAGATCGTTACTCTTGGTGAGATGATTATGATGTATAGATAGAGGGTGTAATCAGTTAGAAAACATCTTTGCTATCAGTTACCTTCAATTTAGAGTTTCGCTTCACTAAACGAGAACTTATGAAAACAATATTGCGCCCAATATTGATAAAACTAACTCATATTAAAGACACTTGACACAATTGGTATTAACTCAAAATAATTGTAAGCATTAAAGGCAATGGACACTATTGGCAATTGTCAAAGACTAGCCTTCACAGTTGGTGTATCTCAACAAATGCATAAAATAACTAACCTGTGAAAATTTGAGCTCAATCGGTCATCGAAGTTGCAAGATAATAATGAAAGAAAAAAACACCCTCGCACACAAAGTTGTGTGCGTTTAGATGGTTGATTTCGAGACCTCAAGTTCTAAATCTAAGGTCTCGAAATCAAATTCGTGGAAAATTACTTCTTTCTCGAAAACTATGGCACTTCAGAGGGAGCCATTTCTCACAATGTTTTATACCATCAACCTCTCTCCATTACTCGTCACCAAGAAAAGATTTATGCTAATAATTATTTTGAGTAATTACCAATAGTGTCCACTGCCTTTAACATTTACTTGGTAACGAGTAATGGAGAGCTGTTGATAGTAAAAAACATTGTGAGAAACGGCGCCCTCTGAAGTAACGTATAGTTTTTAAGAAAGAGGTAACTTCTCACTCATAATAAAATACTGCAGCTGATGCCTTTTACCATGCATCTAACAAGCAAACAAAGTTGTACAAGGGTGTTTTTTCTTCCGTCATTCTCTAGCAACTTATCAATTGAGTCTAAATTTCCACAGTTTGTTATTTTATGCGTTGTTATGTTGGGATACATCGATTGAGAATACATCATTGGTATTTGACAACACCAAACGTTGGTTCTTCGGTATAATTTTTGAAAGATTCCAGTTAATCAATGTCATATACCACTCCAAATAAGTTTAACGTGAATTTGCATATCTAATTGATGACAGGTGCGAGACCATATCGACTCATGACTGCAAAGACAATGGTTGCCCAACTCAAGGAGGGCTACCGTATGCCTAAACCAAGTCACTGCAGGGAAGAGCTGTAAGTGAAAGACCAATTTGCCATTTGAGATAAATGAGAGTGTTGTGGATCTCTTTTCTTTCATCTCTATTTTCCCTTTATATGATGATATCAGAACGATTATAGTTATGCTGGATCGTCATCTTTCTGTCCATATTACGAGGAAAGCAAGACAAAAATGGGTTGAAGACTATCTTCAGTTTTTAATAATTGAACATCGATCATCAAATCTTAAAGTTCTTCACTAGTTTTTCTAAACTTCTTTTGATGTTTATCAGATACTCCATGATGAGCAGCTGTTGGCTTCAAAATCCAAACAAGAGACCAACTTTCCGTAGTCTCTTCAAACAGTTGGAGAAGAGTCTGACAAATGAAGCGGTAAGAAATTATTTATTTCACTGTGCTTTATGTTGGGAAAGGGTATTGGTGTTTATGGCACCAGGAAGCTGCCTGAAGCAATTCTATTCTTAAGTTTTCTTGTCAAGTCTTGTATCAGTGTTTCTCCACTAAACTCCAGATTGAACTAAACTACTATTTAATAACAATATTTAACACTTTATACCTTAACTTGCTTTATACCTTAACCTTGTTAGTCCTCCATGGCTGTGAGAACCAACGTGAATTGAGCTGACGCCAAGCCCATACTCGACCCATTCTTGATTACGTAATGCGGATAAACCAATCATCAAAGTCGTTCAACCACATGTAACTTTGTTTTGTTTTATCAGACTCATAACATACTCGATTAATTTAATGCAATTGTTAGTGTTCTGTATCCAACGGGTCAGATGACTGAAAGCGTGTCACTTTGGGGCTGGCCCGAGGTGCATGACGTCACCACGACGGGTTGAGTGAACGTTCGATTAGCTCTTGTCAGGGGCTCACCCGGATGAGCACCGCGGGGTCGACCCGGGGAAGCTAATCGAACGCACCCATAATGTCGATATTATAGAGATCAGTTGAGTCTAGTCACTCACCCGAACTTGCTCCATGATGTGAAACTGTGTCCAGTGGTATGAAATGGGAGGTGTTTAGATATTGGGATTCTTTGTTTAAACACCATTTCGAAAATTTTAAACCAGGATTAACTGGTTTTTCTTTTACAGGATTACATCAAACTTGGTGATCTGGACGAAAATATCTACGAGGTGACAAAGATAAGGGATGACAACGAGAAACTGTGAGAGTTTGCTGCCAACTCTCACGAGAAAATACATCAGGATAATGATATAAAATATTGACTCATCAAAAAGAGTCTTTCGACGCTCTGTTTAATACAGTAATAGCATTCATCATTACAAATAGTATATGCAGGGTTTTAAAAGAGCAGAAATTAAACTTTAAAATCAGAGTCAGAGTTGACCGGAATTAATTTGTGTCCCTTTTGGGCTTGACACAGAATGGGTCAAATTGACCCGGGATCCGTGTCAAATTATTTTATCCAGAAACGGAGCAAAAAGACGCAGAATGTAAGTTAGAAACACATGTATAACCACTTTCCGGACCCCCTAAAAATGGTCAGACCCCACGGAAATCCGGGTCACTCTGACCCACTTTGTACTAACTAGGTCAAGAGTAGTTATGATTTGACAATAACCAATGAAATTATCTCGTATTGGTTGTATTGTGTATTTATTTTATTGAATACTAGATGATAGAAATGAATCCCCTCTTTCAATATACACAGATAATATAATAATATAATAATATAATAATATAATATATAATAATATACAATATCGAAGTCTTATATAGCGCACGTACCTACCAAACAAGGTACTCAGGGCGCTGAGTATATACAAACTTTCAGAAAGATAGGTTATTGCAGTGATGAATTCTGAGACCCAATAATTTAGCACCTTATAAGGGTTTACAAGGTGCTACGGCGCAATAAGCAGCCACAACCAGGAACACCGGGGCGAACCCCTTCTCTTTTCGATAAGTGCACTGGGTTCTTTTACATGCGTTACACAACAAATGGGACCAACGGCTTTACGTCCCATCCGAAGGACGAAGCAATGGTTAAGTGTCTTGCAAAGTGTCACGGCTGGGGATTTGAACCCACACTCTGCTGATCAGAAACACCAGAGTTTGAATTCGGTGCTCTTAACCGCTCGGCCACGACACTTCCGCCGATGTAATACCGGTACCTCTTTAGTAATGAATTAGGGGGTGTCTAATTCACTAAAGATTTTGGACCTTTCGAGACCACGGCTCATGTTTCGGCACTGTGTGTCACGAAATTCTGTCCCCCAAGATGGCGAACTGTGGGTGCGTTCTTAGCTCCCCTGCATGGGTCGACCCCGGTGCTTGGCGTTTTTGGGGAAAAAAAAAAAACCGCCACACATATTATGAGTACAAACTTCTTTTGATAGTGTTGGGCGCGATCGGTCAATCTGCGCGATCGGTTGATAGCGCTGCGCTATCGACCAATCGCGCTGCGCTATTGAAATATCTTTTGGTCGCGCAGCAATCGGTCGATCGCGCAGCAATCGGTCGATCGCGCAACAATCGGTCGATCGCGCAACATTCGCCAACGAGCAGGCGCAATCAACCGATCGTGCGGGAATGGCTCGGCGCGATCGGCCGATTGTGCAGGAATGATTTTGCGCGATCGGCCGATTGTGCAGGAATGGTTTTGAGTGATCGGCCGATTGTGCAGGAATGGTTTTGCGCGATCGGCCGAATGTGCAGGAATGGTTGTGCAGGAATTGTTTTGCGCGATCGGCTGATGTTCAGGGGCCTAATTCACAAATATGTAACATCGATTGCAACTGTAAATCAATCGTAGTGTGACGTCACTATATAAACCACTATGGTGATACTGAAAATTTGTCCTGCTATGAATTTTATTGCTTGGAGAAATCGCCCCAAGGAATAGTTTACCTGCACGATCGGTCGATCGCGCAAACCCATTCCTGCACGATCGGTTGATCGCGCAAAACTTTTCTTGCACTGTCGGTCGATCGCGCCAACCCATTCCTGCACGATCGGTAGATCGCGCAAAGCCTTTTCTGCGCGATCCGCTGAAAACGGGAAAAATACTCGTAGCGCAATCGGCCAATCGCGCAAAGATGTCATTGCGCGATTGACCGATTGTTGCGCGATCAACCGATTGTTGCGCGATCGACCGATTGCTGCGCGACCAATTGCTCTTAATTTGATCGTTCAATAGCGCAGCGCGATCGGTTGATCGCGCAGATTGACCGATCGCGCCCAACAATAGCACCTTCATTTGAATCTTCCTCCTTCTGCCATGTTTAGTGCGGACAGACTCTCCATCTGCCAGATTTCACCGGGACACAAGCCTTTTTTCAAGGCCTTCGTCTTCGTGACTTGGAAAGAGGCGATCCCAAGTGACTGGAACGGGAGTGGCTTCGGCACTCAAATCGCCACTCGACTTTCGCGCGCGTGTTCTCCGTTCCAGTCGCTCCGCCGTTTACGTCACGAAGACCTTGACAAAAGGTTACTCTGATGATGTTCTATTCCGGACGGAGCACTTGGAAACAAAGAAATCCTGAAATCCGTGGACTTGACTTCTCATGGCATTTCGAATAAAGTCCCATGCGTATGAACCCCCCCCCCCCCCCCCCCCCACACACACCAGATGAGACAATTTATCATCCAGGGTGTCATAAAACACAGCCAGTTCAGACACTGATTGCACACCGGAAAACACAGCCATTTTTACTACCGTTGAGGCAGGAAGAAGATGTCATCAGTCATGATGTCGAAGCAGGGCTGGCCGTTGTTGACGGGCTTCGTAAGTACCCGGGAAACGGATCGTATGACGGCCGCTGCTCCGCTGCGGCGCTCGGTTGAAACTCAAACGGATGACAGCTAAATGTTTTCTTTCTTTGTATAGTTATTAGTAGCGGATATCAGTTTGGAAATTATTACGAGTGATGGAAGGATGCATTGATTTTAAGGATCGAGGTTGAAGGTGGTAAAAATAATAAGGGAGGTAAATGTGGACACGCGGTTTTTGTGATGTGCGGTCATTCTCTGTGCGGTTATTACACCAAACCGAGGTTGAAAGAGAAAAATATAGTCTGATCCCTTTTTCGCATAAGGATACGGTATTCAATGACATGGTTTAACAGTCTGGGTATTATCACCTAGGTGTATTCGTATAGCCTTTTGTGTACAGGGCCCAATTTCATAGAGCTGCTAAGCACAAAAAATTGCTGTGCACGAAATTTCTTCCCTGATAAAAATAGGATCACCACAGCCAAATTTCCATTTGTTGCATAGTGCTTGTTACTGGTACTCAGCTGTTGTTTGCTTCTCCTGAAAATCAATTCGAAATTTGGTTGGTACATCAAGGAAGAAGTTTCATGCTAAGCAAATTGTTGTGCTTAGCAGCTCTATGAAATTTGGCCCAGCGTAGTCGCGAGTGGCGATCGAATGGCTAAGCGTGCGTGGTCTTCCGTTCCAGTCGCCTTGGGTCGCGGCTCTTTTCCAGCCACCCAGGCCTTTACAAAAGGCTAGTTTATCCGCTGATTATTTCACGAACTTTGATACTTTATGGACAACATCGACACACAACCCTATACTTTGGGTAATTGTCAGAGACATGTACTCACTTGGTGTATCACACAATACAACAAACCAATGTGAGGGCTTCACTTAAAGATTCTATGTCAGATTTTTGGAAGATTTGACCCCAAAATTTTGATTTAAAATTTAATAGGTATTTTCGAGAAAGTTACAAGCTTTCACTTGAGCCATTGCTCGAAAAAGTCCGCCTGTGTTTTAATTGGTCCAAGGTGGTGTGGGATCGGATGTATACATCAACCTCGGACCAATCAAAACACACTATATGATATTTGTCATTACAGAGAAAGGACAACAAAACCTAACAACGAAGAATTATATTATAACATTTCCATGCGTAGGAGACTGCATGCTTACTTTTGTTCCCATGTGACAAATAATTGAGTTTATTCAATCCAAAACACACTCCAGACTGCACTGAATTAGGACCGATTCTGATTTTGTACAAACTGACAATGTATTGAGTGTTGACTGAAATTGTTAAATCAAGTTTGTTCTGGAAAGATTAATTAAGTTATCTTTAAGTTATCATCTCTATAGCGCATGGTGTTTTGCAGCATGTTATCCGGTAACTATTAATTTAAAATATTGTTATTAGAGCACGTTCATGCGTCTTGTAAAGTCAACTTTTTAATCAAATCAGGTTTTCACAATCACCATAAAAACTAACAATAATGCGTTCATTTAACTTTGCATAATTATGACGTCATAAGGCCCCAAAACAGCACCCTCGTCTGTGGTACGCAGTGAATCCGGGCAAAGCTTACAAAGAGCGTGAAGTTCCCATATATAGAAAATGAAAAATAAATCTTCGCTCTGATTAAAGACATGTATGGACACTATCGGCAATTGTCAAAGACCAGTCTTCTCACTTGGTGTATCTCAATATTATGCATAAAATAACAAACCTGTGAAAATTTGAGCTCAATCGGTCGTCGAAGATAACAATGAAAGAAAAAAACACCCTTGTCACACATGGTCACACAAAGTTGTGTGCTTTCAGATGCTTGATTTCAAGACCTCAAAATTCTAAATCTGAGGTCTCGAAATCAAACTCGTGGAAAATTACGTCTTTCTCGAAAAACTACATTACTTTAGAGGGAGACGTTTCTCACAATGTTTTATGCTATCAACCTCTACCAATTACTCAATGGTTTATGATCATTGTGGCAATGTTTATCAACATGAAGCAGCGCTAAGTATTAGCTGCCTTGTATCCAGGTGTTTGAAATGAATCACTTTCTCATCGTGTTACCTTGGGTCGTGTTCCCTGTACACAAAGGGTTTTAAATACTGTGCAATACTCATCATGTAACCAGACTAATTTTTGACAACCCCGTTTTCTAAAACATGGAAATGTTTTTTCCAGTGATTTAAAGCATATCCTTTTGTTTATATCTGTCTTGAGATGATAATCATTGGCATAAGGTGTTGTTTTAATTTTTACAAAATTGTCAAGCCATTATAATAAGCCCTACACTTTTTTTTTTACCAAGACACCGATTGCAAATGTTGTATTCGACAAACTCAATCACTTTATTCATCATTGACACATCGATTGTTTTTTGATATTATAACATTAATATAACTCCTATGCATCAGTGTTTTTCAAAGTGTTGTTCAAAAAGTGGACACAAAAATAATATGTTTAGGCCTACCTTTGATTATGACTATGCACACATGCGTTGATTTTTAAAAGGATCATGGTCTTTTAAAAAATTTATTGTGTTTTTGTCCTACACAAGTTACATAGACCCTTTAAAGGCAGTGGCCACTATTGGTAATTACTCAAAATATTTATCAGCATAAAACCTTACTTGGTAACGAGTAATGGGGAGAGGTTGATAGTATAAAACATTGTGAGAAACGGCTCCCTCTGAAGTGATGTAGTTTTCGAGAGAGGAGTAATTTTCCACGAATTTGATTTCGAGACCTCAAGTTCTGTCTCGAAATCAAGCATCTGAAAGCACACAACTTCGTGCCACAAGGTTGTTCTTTTATTTCATTAATATCTCGCACCTTCGACGACCGATTAAGCTCAAATTTTCACAGGTTTGTTATTTTATGCATATGTTGAGATACACCCGCTGTGAAGACTAGCAGTGTCTTTAAGGTTGAAACAAACACATAGATAAGTCGCTTTGTGTATGCAGCTGCTCAAAATATTACCCGACTCATAATTCTTGTTGTTTTTGAGTGATGGTTGTATATAGTTTTCTCTTATTTCATGAATTTTGATAAGAAAAGATAACCCTCGTCCATGTTACCATGGTAACATACGATGATGGATTATTCAGAAGAAGATGCCGTTCTTTAGTGACACAATTAATTATAAACAACTTTACAAAAAGTGGCTGTTGATCATGATCAGTCTTTTCATTTGGGACACTTTAATCAGGCCCGAAGCTTTTTGTATACAAAAAGCTTCGGGCCTGATGAGAGCACACAAAATATTGTGGAACAAGAATGTTTTTCTTTCTTTCATTGTTCTGTTGCAACATCGATGACCAATTCAGTCAAAATGTTCACAGATTTGTTATTTTATGCATAGATATATACACCAAGTGTTTGACAATTACAAAAGGTGTGCAGTGCATTTTACCGTGAATTTGGTTTCGAGACCTCAGATTTGGAATTAATTGGAGGTCTCGAAATCATGCATCTGAAAGCACACAACTTTGAGTGACAAGGGTGTTTTTTTTCTGTCATTATTATCTCGCAACTTCGACGACCAATTGAGTTCAAATTTCACAGGTTTGTCATTTTCCTGCGTATGTTGATATACAGCAAGTGAGTAGACTGGGCTTTGACAATAACGAATAGTGTCAAGTGTCTTTAAAACAAAATTGACGAATAGCTGCAACTAACACGCGTACGCCAATTTCACTGAGGCTAATTAAGATGATTAAGATCGAAAAATGGTATAGATAATGTCCTGACGTTTCGACTCACTCAGAGTCTTTCTTTTTGAGAGGCCATTCCATTCTTTTTGAGAAAGATTCTGTAGGGATCAATACGTCAGACCAGTGACTATTAATTGTTGTGATGCATACCATTATGTCCTTTCGGTTGGTAAGCAGTTTGCAGCAGCCAACTCTAATTAGTATATTACAATCGAATTAACAACAACTCTCGCGGACTCAACCTTTCCCTCAAAATGACCCAAATTTACAGCAATTTGATGAGTTAATCATGAACAATTGCCTTCAAACATAAGCTTCGATGTTAACTCACCAACCCCATCTCCTTCCAACTCAAGATTGAAATAACAAAACCTGCACTTATTGACAACCTTACAACGGACTTTGGATCTCAATTAAGATCTCCTCACAACATCAAATAATAATCAAAACCAGACCCAATCTATTTGTTCCGCCAATAGTTCAATCAATGACAACCGTCGAGGGCTACTTCACCACATCTTGTCCCCTCGACTCTTGTATCCTTACCATCCTGGTTGCTGAGGTATTTAGACAAAATGTAATCAAAGCTACAAACCGCCGTGAAGGGAATGACTTAATTAGGAGGCGATAGCTGACAAGACAGCACAGTTTTGTGTGATTAGTGAACAGGTTTGTACAGGTTCAGAGCAAAGTGCAAACGGTAACCAAAGAAACTGCCAACAGTGTTTGAACTTGTGGTTTACTTGCTAACAATGGTCAAAGCCATAAGCCATTGATAGTGTTAAAGGCAGTGGACACTATTGGTAATTTCTTAATATAATTATTAAAACCTTTCTTGGTACGAGTAATGGAGAGGGATTGATAGTATAAAACATTGTGAGAAACGGCTGCTTCTGAAGTAATGTAGTTTTCGAGAAAGAAGTAATTTTCCACGAATTTTGTTTCGAGACCTCAGATTTAGAATTTTAGATCCGAAATCAAGCATCTGAAAGCACACAACTTCGTGTGACATGGGCGTTTTTTTTTAATTTCATTTTATCTCGCAGCTTCGACAACCGATTGAGCTCAAATTTTCACAGGTTTATTAATTTATGCATATGTTGAGATACACCAACTGTGAAGGCTAGTCTTTGCCAATTACCTATAGTGTCCAGTGTCTTTAAAACAGTTTTGTTTCGCAGCCAGTTTCTTGAATGTGATGATCTTGATACTCTCTGTCAGTTTCTCAGATTGTTCTGACAATCCTTTTGTTTCAATGAGTGTCAGGGTTATCCTATCATCTGTAATTACGTGTTTATGTACCTTTTATTGTATGTAACAATTTGTCTTTTCATTTTCTCAACTTTTGGAGGTTTTGAGGAAATAAATAAATAAATGAATAAAATAACACCGTGACTTGGACACAGTTTAATTTAATCCCGAGTACTAAGTTTACGGAAGCGTATTGGCACAAAATGAATACAACACATACCTCTCTTATCGTGTACTTATATTAGCAACTTGTAAACCTTTATAAGGTGCTACATAATTGGGTCTCATAATTCATCACTTCAATAACATATCTTTCTGAAAGTTTGTGTCTCATAATTCATCACTTCAATAACATATCTTTCTGAAAGTTTGTGTCTCATAATTCATCACTTCAATAACATATCTTTCTGAAAGTTTGTGTCTCATAATTCATCACTTCAATAACCTATCTTTCTGAAAGTTTGTATATACTCAGCGCCTTGAATACCTTGTTGGTAGATACGTGCGCTATATAAGACTTCGATATTATAACAACGTACACGATAATTCCAAACTTGTATCGCACTGGTACCACGGTTTTGAGACCAAACTGGGCCCAGTTTCATGGCTCTGCTTACCGCCGAATTATGCGCTTATGTTAACCATTCTGCTTACTGTGCAAGCGCCGAATATTTGCGCTAGCTGTGGTTGCGTTCGATTAGCTTCCCTGGGTCGACCCCGTGGTGCTCACTCGGATGAGCCCCTGACAAGAGCTAATCGAACGACCACTCACCGCTCTCGTAGTGACGTCATGCACCTGGGGCCAGCCCCAAAGTGACCCACTTCACAAGCTCTGGGAACTTGGGGCTGACCCGGGTGAGCCCCTGGAATGACGTCAAAGCTATTCGAACGCACCGGGGGCAGACCGGGGTCGACCCAGGAAAGCTAAACGAACGCACCCATTGTAAGCGAATAAGCAAACAAAAATTCCATGCCAACTCGTGAAATACAAAATTGTTGTTTTCACTCACACCTGTAATAGCACTGTATATCTCAGTAATTTCCCGAGTCCTGAGAAAACATTTCACAGGCATATAACTCGTGAAATACGCTCGAGGTAAGCGCAGAAGTCCTTGATTCCTTAAGCGCTGATTATTTTCTTACGGTAATTACAGCCGTGAATTTTGGCCAGTTCGCGCTTTGGTCGCGTGTTTATTTGAAGAAAAATTTGTAATCGCGGTAGGGTTCTTTGCCTCTGAGATACAGAGATTCAAGTACGATACGGCTTAATGAAGCATTCGATGACAAACATCTATAGGCCCAAATTCATAAAACCTGTAAGCACAGATTTATTAGTAAAATTACGTAGTAGCATGATTATAGCAGTTAGAATTGTTGTGGCTTGAGCCCGAGTCAATTTTTGCTTAGTAAAGAAATTTGTCAAACAGTGTTTTCTGCTTATACAGTTTTATGAATTTGGGCCCTGACTTTCAAAGAAGCAAGCTCACATTTGCTTCGGACTTTAATTACGTCTGTACGAACGATGATGTGTTCACATCAACTCATCCGGCAGCGCAGAGGTCTATCAAAAGAGCGTCAATTCAAGTCAAGACAGCCACGCCTCTGCGCATACCATCCCGTCCAATAATGCTCAGTGTGATGTGATGTCATTGTGCACGTGTATAGGTAGCACACACAGTTTGACGTTTGTTGATCAATTCAGCATCATTGAGGTTTCGATAACTCCTTTAAGCCATTTGTGTTTGCGCTTCACTACAACTCTCTCTTCATTTCGGCCAAGAAGTGTTTTTGAGCGCGATGTAGCCAAGTGGAATACACTCAGCATCAAAGATCTGTGTTTTGCTTCGTCTGTCAAGTTGTGTGGAACACGACTGGATTAGAGTCAGAAACTGGTGGCAGACGAAGACTAGACGCACATCTCTTATTTGACGAAAACAAAACCGTGCGTTTTGTAAACCACTAACTTGTCATATTTTGGTTGCATCATGATGCCGGTGTGCTACTTAATGGACCCAGTGGCGGGAACTTATCTCCAGTTACTCGCTGAACTTTGAATCATTGGCATGACACGATGAGGAAGACCAAGCTGATGTACAGTTTTCATAATCGTGACAGTAACGAGCACCGATTTTAGTTACGGTTTACATTTTAAAAGTTTCAAAAGAACACGTGCTCGTTTAATCGTGACAGTAACGAGCACCGATTTTAGTTACGGTTTACATTTTAAAAGTTTCAAAAGAACACGTGCTCGTGCGCCGTGTTCATTTTTACACCAATCTAGTGACTTATTTTGTAAGAGATACACAACGGGTAACCACAATAGTTGTATTGCAAAGGTTTTTAGTTGCACTTTATGTAGTGCGACCCTTATTGGCTGACTGTGAAGCGGTCAAAGTTTTCGAAAAGGCAGAAATAACTTTGTACGAACTGCTCCGGTCCACCTTGGCGGTTTCTGCCCCGTAACACCAGCTACCAGCAGCCGTTTTAATTGGTTTGCAAACGGTTGCAAACAACCGGGTGAATGTTTGCCTTTCGTACTGGCTTTACATGTGCGGTAGTTAACTGAACTCTTATTTCCGCAATCTTAAAGACAATACCGCTGGGCACGCTTAATTTTGGAGGTTCAGCTCATTACTTCGAACGTATTTTGTGTAATAAGATTCACTCGCTTTTATTTCAACTACATCAGACTTTTACTGTTGTTGGGCCGCAAAGGAGATTATTTCTATCGGAAAGTTTGACTACAGCTGGGGAAAATATGTAGGAAAACTTCTACTGACATCGCAACATCATCCCAATTTTGGCAACTTCACGGCCAAGATGAAAACATCAATTATTCGTTTTCTTGGGACACTTGTGGTTATGGTGAGTAAACGTTATTTATGGAAATTATTGCATGTTAAGTTTGTTTGATCGACAGATGGAATTTTGTGAGCGGTTGCTAAAAGAGTGCTTTTGAAATATCTCAATATAGCAAAAATACTGCAGGAAGTCTATACAGCGCAAATTATATACCAAGATGTACTAACGGAACTTGAAAAAAAAACACAAAAAAAAAACACAGTAATATACAGGTTTTTGACATTTTAAAAATAACAATTTATGTAGCACCATTGCAAACTCAGTGCCAATCAGTTATTAACATTACATAATGAAAGGTCTGATTCAGCCGATTTGAGCCCAACATTAAATAGCTAATTTTTAGATATTTGAAAATGTATAAAACACTTGTTTTAAGGTATATTGCAAGAAATAATTTCACACCCGAACAAAGATATTGACAAAATACGGAGACCGCCCACTTGGGCAAGAAAGCTCATTTGAAACGTTATTCCAGAGGTCGTTGGTTCATATACCGCTCTAGTAACCTTTACTTTGTTTAAAGCCATTGGACCCTTTCGGTACAGAAAAACAAAGAAATCACAGATTTACAAATAACTTACAGGGTTTACAGAAGGTAGTGGTGAAAGACTTCTCATGAAATATTATTCCATGAAATGCTTTACGTTTTGAGAAAATAGTAAAACAATATCAATGCTCGATAGCGAGAATTACGGATTTATTTTAAACACATGTCATGACACGGCGAAACGCGCGGATACAAGGGTGGGTTTTCCCGTTATTTTCTCCCGACTCCGATGACCGATTGAGCCTAAATTTTCACAGGTTTGTTATTTGATATAGAAGTTGTGATACACGAAGTGTGGGCCTTGGACAATACTGTTTACCGAAAGCGTCCAATGGCTTTAAAGGCACTGGACACCTTTGGTAATTGTCAAAGACCAGTCTTTTCAATTGGGTGTTTCTCAACATATGCATAAAATAATCAACCTGTGAAAATTTGAACTCAATTGGTCGTCAAAGTTGCGAAAGAATGATGGAAGAAAAAGACCTTTGTCGCTCAAGTTGTGTGCTTAGACTTCAGCTGACGTCTCGAATTCAATTCAAATGACTTCTTTCTTAAAAACTACGTTACTTCAGGGGGAGCCCTTTCTCACAATATTTTATGCTATCATCAGCTCTCCATTGCTCGTTACCAAGTAAGTTTTTATGCTATAATTATTTTTGAGTAATTAGCAATAGTGTCCAGTGCCTTAAAAGATGCTATGTCAGATTTTTGGCCACAAACATTAAAACATAGACTTTTTTTAGTGAATGGTATTTCAAAGAGTATCACCCGCTCTAACGAAAAAAAGTTTAACTTTTACTTTTAATAGACAGGAACCATGACAAAAATTTAAAACGAGTCTTATAAAACACATAAGAATTTGTCACGTGATTTATTGTCGGGATTCCGACAAAAACTAATTTTGAGCACTTTATTTCACTGCTACTAATAATTGGCGGACTTTTTCGAGCAATGGCTCAAATGAAAGCTTGTAATTGTCTCGACCCCCATCAAAATACCTATTTAATTTTAAATCGAAATTTTTGGGCCAAATCGGCCAAAAATCTGACATAGCATCTTTAACCTACCAATATAAATGAGTGGTGTTAAATTTGAAAGTACAATATAATTGTCGGTATAATCATTATCAGAGTATCGTATCCATCATCCATCTTTTTTTATATGGTTCGTGGCGTGTGCTAAAGTTATGTACTTATGTTTTATGTTTGGAAACTGCAAGTGTCAAAATTCGATGAGAGAAGAAAAACAAAGAGAATCGGGCCATTTAGGTTTTAACATGTTTTTTTTTGTTTCTTTTGGTTTGTTTGTTTGTTGTTTTGGTGATGAGTAGGTAAACTTCATCTGTACTTTTAAACAACCACACAATGAAATCAAATTGAGAAGGGACTTGAATCAAGTCTAATTGAGAATTTGATCGAGTGGTGTTTTGACGACATCGTTTCGCAGAATATTTTAAGCGGAAGCCTCAATTTGTAGCATTACACAAATTAATGTATCCAACCTTTAAAATGTGATACATGTTTGCAAAGCAGTCACGTAGGCTACGCGATATATCACTAACCCCAATAATGAAAAAACCCGAAAGTCGAAATCGGAGAATCACACGCGCGTCAACTGACGCTCTTTGACAGCTAATTCGTCAAACGCGTTTACAAATCAGAATGTTATGAATGGTTCTTAATACCCCCATGCTACTAATTGCCAGGCCAGCTCCATCAACAATCCCCGTCAACACTTTTTCAAATAATGCGTCCATGTGGAGACATCTTTTGTTTTTTCTATTAGTCCCTGTAACTATAAAGGAACATGACCGAATTGGTTTTGCCAACAAAACAGTTGATGGCAGTGTAAGCACTCTATGTAATCCAACATATACATAAACTAACAAACCTGTAGAAGTTTGATATCGATCGGCCATCTGGGTCACCAGAGAAAAGTGAAACCCATTACACACTTTGCATATTCGACGGAATACGTTCGCCATTTTTTTTACAAGCTAAGTGCATGTCATGAATGACATGGGAAATGTTCGGCCGTTGGGTATTCGCTGCAATCATAAAATACGTGAGCATTCATGCTGCATATAGTACGTAGGTTCAGTGCATGCACGCTCATGTACAGTCATGTACATGTCCACCGGACGGTTTTTGAATAGCCCCGGACACGATTGCATATGCAAAAGTGTCCGGAGCGGACAGTATTGCATGGCGGACACAATTACATCTGACACCGGCACAATAAAAATGTGATCGTCCTGTTTGCAAGTTGTGATAAACTGAAATATAATAAATACACCAATCATCACACATTGAAGAACTTTTGTCTAAGCAATAATAAATTCAAGTTCCCGATACAAGCAATCACTTTCGGAAAAGTGCATTTTTGTCGTCACAAATCATAACGTTTGAAATGAGAAAACGATGACCTTGTGAGTCACAAAATCATTTTCTCCTTTCCAACTTGATGAACTGAGCTTGCATTTCGTCCTTTCCGTTGCCAAGAATCGTATCGTACAATTCCGCCCACACTAAGCATACAGAGAAGAAAATTAAACAACACAGAACACTCTCTTCAATGATCAATCTGACAACCCATTAATCTAAGTTTCGACCTAATGGGCTGTACAACTTTAAAGGCGAGTTCAGATTTGTAAACAACGGGGAGCAAGTCAAATAAAGCTCACTGACCGAAAAATCTTGGTTGAGAAAATTCATTCCTTGACCGGAACAGTCGCCATTGCTTATTTTGCTTGATGCGATAGTGATATAAGCGTGTCTCTATCTGGACGTCCACAACACCCATGACACACACACACAAACCGTTGAGTGAAGTATTTGTTCATAACTTAACCTCCAAATGTGAAGACATTTTGACAGAGATTGATGGTTCCTTGAAATAATATTTCGAGGTAAAACAATGATTTCGAGGGATGACAAAATGTGAGTTAACCATAAAGTTAAGTTTGAATAAATTTACTCTTCTAATATAAAAACAACGTTTTATCACTTTAATGGATATTTCCTGCTCCACGCTTCTCCAATGTTGATTTGAATTCTCATCAATCACCCCTTGCCAGTAAAATATGCAGATATCGCGAGTGGAGCTCAATTTAGTTGACAATAAAACCTTGTTCCGTTGATGGTGAACCGCAAGGGGGAATCGTTAATGATTGACGCGTTGGTAATAGGTGTGCATCAAGCGATGACAGACGAAAGAAAGTGTATTTGCTTGTTTCGGCTTTGCCCAGTGACAAGTCATAAAAACACGCTGTCACCATCTTGGTCATGTTCCCTGTTTCTATAACAGTTATGAATGCTAACACTCATTGCGAAAACATGTCATCAGACTATTATGTCGTCCAGCCTCAGTTTGGTTACAATGAGTTGGAATGGAGCAAAATCAAAATGGCCACAGCGTGATAAAGGTCTTGAATGCCCCTAGTGGAAAACAAAGGATGGTCAGCATTGATGCTTTGGCTTTTCTGGTCTTTCATGTCAATATTAAACTTAAATCTAAAACATTGGGCACAAGTTTTACCCCCGTTTTCAAATAGTGTTTGGTGACGAAAAATACATCTTAATTATGATTGATCATCTCTTGTTATCAAATTTTAAAAGCCCACTCTCAGGTAAAATGCGACAACAAATGCAACTCGGTCCAACTTAATTCAAGTTTTTATTCACTCTCTAAAAGTTTGAGACTGAAATTCACTTAATCGGTTGAAACTAGGGACAGACTGAAGCAGTGTCTGCACAATGCAAGTTTAACATCTATAATATCGACCACTCGATTAAAGACACTGGACACTATTGGCAATTGTGAAAGACCAGTCTCCTCACTTGGTGTATCTCAACATATGAATAAAATAACAAACCTGTGAAAATTTGAGCTCAATTGGTCGTCGAAGTTGCAAGATAATAATGAAAGAAAAAATACCCTGGTCACACAAAGTTGTGTGCATTCACATGCTTGATTTCGTGACCTCAAATTCTAAATCTGAGGTCTCGAAATCAAATTCGTGGAAATTTACTTCTTTCTCGAAAACTAAGTCATTTCAGAGGGAGCCGTTTCTCACACCATTTTATTCCATCAATCTCTCCCCATTACTCGTTACCAAGTAAGGTTTTATGCCAATAATTATTTTGACCAATTACCAATATAGTGTCCACTGCCTTTAAAGTGAATTTCAATCTAAATTTGAGAGATAAATCTTTATTGTTTTATGACTCCAAGGGGTATTCGAAGTTCTAGCATATTACAGTAAACGACAATGAACCAACGCAATTATGTTTATTGGGCCAACATTAATATTGACAAAGGGGCTGCGCCATAGTGCAGGCGCTCAAAGAGCCAACATAGGTAGCGTTCGTTTAGCTTCCCTGGGTCATCCCCGGTCTGCCATGGTGCGTTCGAATAGCTTTTTTACGTCATTCCAGGGGCTACCCAGGTCAGCCCCTAGTGCCCTGCTTGTGGAGTGGGTCACTTGGGGGCTGGTCCCAGGTAAACGACGTCACTACGAGAGCGGTAAGTGGTCGTTCGTTTAGCTCTTGCCAGGGGCTCACCCGAGTGAGCACCGCGGGGTAGACACAGGGAAGCTAAACGAACGCACCCATAATTTATTCCGAACCGAGCTTGGAAAATGGCGTATCTTCATTGCTGGTTTACTCCTGTGCAGCCATCACTTGTCTTTTTGGACTCATCTTTTACTAGTGAGGGCGCTGTTATGATATTGTGGCCTGCTCGAAAAGACCTTAAAATATCGCAAATACTCGGTACGTGCGCTGTAGACGTGGAATGAGGTGCATGCTGGTCTATTCAACGATCAAATTTGATTGCTAGCTAGACCAGCATGCACCTCATTCAACAGTGTTAGCGCTTCCGCAATGGGTATTTTCCAAAATAATTAGCTCGTACTGAGCGATCGTAAAAATGAAATAAACCCATAATTTTTTTTAATTTTTTTTAATCAGCTTGGTTCCTCCTCGGTCACGGCACGATGCCTACGATGTACTCTCTCCGCCATTTTCACTGATTTCCTCCTACACCGCGTAGGTAATATGGACGACGGTTGGTTCTGCGACGGTAATTATGACGTTTGGCGTCATCTGCACATGCGTCGGCTTTGAGAACGGTCGTCCCTCAATTTCTACGACGGTACTTCGGATGAATTATCTGCGTTGTGCTGCAAGTAGTATGTGCGCAAGGAGGGATACAGCAGGGATCACGATTGAAAGTGTGAATAACGTGTTGCACCAATACTACATTTTTCGTCGCTTTTGAAAAGCCCGCATTCCGAGGCCGGGCCCAACCCGTAGAAAAACCAAACAATGTATTACGCAATCGACTAAATCTGATCGAACCCGCGTTAGTCAACGATAGTTGGACCAGTCTAGTCGACTATTCGCGACCATCCACTCGAGGCTGGTCGAGGTTGGTCGCATCGTTGGTTACCAATAGCAATTTGTCATATCACAGTGTGCTGCAGGCAGAGAGGACCAGTTATTCTTTAAAAAAACTGAAAAGAAGTGAGTATGGACTTTTAATGTGTTCACGGCATAGAGCTATGGTTCACGGTCATCTTTTTCACATACGGTCGCTAGAAAACGACTAGAGAGTCGTTCGCACTTTCATTTCAGCGCGCATGCGCTTCGTACGTTACGAACTAGCCACTAGTCGACGATTGTACCCTGATCGAACTTGCTCGATGTTGCGCCGGGTAGATCGTCTGTCACTCTTCGTCTTAATCCCAGAGCCACTGAATGGGAGTTTCGTACATCAGACTAAAGTCATACCGTTCGCTTAGGTATAACGTTTCATGCTAGCTACTGACACGGGCAATCACTGCCGAATTAGACATTTAAATTGGACGCAATTTAAAAAGGGCTAAAACATATCTTTATTGTTAATCGGATTAAACAATGTTGTTTTCTCTAAAGGTGGATCTTCTCCAAGGCTCGCTAGAAGCCGCAAAATGTATGGATGGATTTTCAGAGGAACTGGGTTCTTGTTACTCCAGTGTCCACAATGATACGCTCAACTGGACTGATGCTGATCAACACTGCCGTTCACTCGGAGCTCATCTCCCGTACATGGGTAGCTCTGAAGAAGGCACGTTGTTGAAGTCTAGGTGGAACTGGGCAAGACTTTGGCTAGGATTGAAGATAAACGAGGTATGAACATTTTTTTCTCAGCAAGAATTGGGTTAAAATTTACTGTCGCTGGTCTCCACAGAGTCGCATAGTCGTATATTGGGAGAGTAATATGACAACTTGCGAATAGAAGCCCGTTTGCGCTAAAAAAACACATGGGCGAACACGGGGTGCCAGACTAGTCTGTTCATCAGGTTGTGCTGCATTTTGAGAGAAAAATGACGTCCAGCGACCACGTGACCAAAGAAATCTGGTCCCTCATTGAGTGCGTTCAATTAGCTTTCCCGTGGCGACCCCGCGGTGCTAATCGAACTATCACTCAACCTCTCGTGGTGACGTCATTCATCTGGGGCCAGCCCCAAGTGACTACTCCTGACGCAGGGCATTGGGGTTGACCCGGGCGAGCCCCTGGAATGATGTCAAAAGCTATTCGAACATACCAGGGCATGCAGACCGGGGTCGACCCAGGGAAGCTAATCAAACCATCGAACGCACTCCATACACACATCTCTGCCACGGAGTTTGTGTGGCGCCCCCAACGCGTGGTACTAACGAGGCAATTAGCGTTATTTGTCCGTCCGTCCCTACCTAGACAGGTCCCCTCCAGGTATTGTGTCATGCTCACACATGTACGTCAGATTTAACCGCCAATCTCTACGTGGAGGAATACCCGAGTAATAATATGCATATGATTTCAGAAATCGGGAAAGTACCGAGTATACAGTGCTTACTCACATCGGTGTATATATAGGCAGCAACATTGAAATCTTTATCCCCAATGCAATTTTAAAATCTATTAAATTAATGTACCCGCATTGTCAATGGCGTATTAAAACGGGATTTCCCCCATCTTATGTTACAGACAGATGATGAGGAGTCCCTCTATTGGGAAGACAACACTAAGGTGGACGCCAGTTTCTTCGCTAGTTTCAGCCCTGATGATGTTAACAGGTGTGTGGTCTTACGTAAGACGGACATGCGATGGGAGCTGACTGACTGTGGAAACAAAAACCATGTCATCTGTGAAGCTGACTTTGGTGAGTAAATTTATTTGTTTATCTTTGCATATATGATATTCTACTAAAGAGTCATGGTGCTGAATCAATAACTTCAACAACTTAATATTTAACGACATCAATTCCAAAGAGAACTTACTTTATATCATTACTAATTGTGCAGAATTGATTCAGCTCCAAAATCTATCAAAGTTGTGGTGCAGAAAAAAAAATTAAAAGTTCGATAAAATATTACCGACACCACTTTAAACTAGAATTCACTTTACTGTGATAAGTAATAGTGATAAGGTAAAATTAATCCAGCGTCAAATCCGTGAAAGTGAAATTCGGAATTCAATGAAATATTATCGACATCACTATTTACTTGAAGTTACTTTTACAAATAATTAATAATGATGGTGCCAACATCCATAAAACGAATGGTGGGGGAAAAAAAAAAACAAAAAACAATTCAACAAAATTATCGACTCTAATTTCACGAAAAGATATTTTTATAAATAGTAATGACGATAAGGCAAAATTGATTCAGCGCCAAAGTAAAAAGAAAATAAGCTAGAAGGCACTTTACTAAAATAATTTACTGTGGGATTAAGCTAAGTGCTGATAATAAATAATAATACGCAGTCCACAAGAATGCAATGACTAAATTGAAAACATTTACATTTCGTGATACAATTTTTAGATCAAAACTAAATAGTTGTGTGTTCAAGCTAATCGAAATACGATCATCTCAAACACAACCAATGAATCTAATCTTCAGATCCAACGGTTTAATTTTCTTTATTGAAATTCACTTAATCTCACAGCCGATGACGTAGAAGCTACGTCACAAAGCCCTGTCGTCACCGACCCCCTGGATCACACGTCACGAACTCCTGCTTTGATGACGACACCATCACAAGAGGTAAGAAATTGAGACGGGCGTGGCTATTACAGGTGAACTTTGGGTGTGTCATTATAAGTTTATCCTTGAACTATAAAACACAGTGACTTTTGATTTCGTCTTCTTACAGACCGACTTCGAGACTTCGACTGAGGAAGAATTTCCTCAATGTGAAACCCTGGACTGTCTGTTGGATCTCATCAATCAAGACAAAGAGACCGAGGAACTGCTCCAGGTAAGTGGGGGTGATCGGAGGCCTGGTGATGGTGTCATTGGTTTATCTATTTTAAGTTGTTATTATCCCGATGCAAAAACAACCATTATCAAACGTGTGTACAACGTCAAACTACAACTTAAAAATAAATCAACGTCGCAAAATGTGACGTTGAAACAATGTTGATTAATGGTACTTCGACGTTGCGACGCCATATCAACCAATATCCAACGTTGAAATAACGTTGCTTTTATTCTGGTGTGTTAAAACAATTCAAATCTCGCGGCCCAAGTGCCGCATTACATCTGAATTAACAAAGCTGTGAAAAATGCTGACATTCATTAAACGAAGACTTTGAAAAGATGCATTCAAAAACACACAGTATTAAGAAATATTATTCAACAGTGATGAGCTGTCTAAAATTATTAGATTCTGTCCCCTCGGACCGAATTACATTGACTTGTCAATCCCAGGGCAGATGTTCAGAGGAATTCCCACCTAAGAACATTCTGTCCGGTCGGTTATTCTAGATTCAGGGTATGAAACATGGCTCTGTCCATGAGGTTCAACCGTTATCGGAACTCCAAACAATTTGCCATCCATTCCTCTTTTCCCAACCGAAGGCGGAGAGGTTATTATATCCAATGTGAATTTGTACAAGATTGGGCTTAATATGTATTGCATTTAGCACTGGCGAGTTATGTTTTTCAGTTATTTCTAAAATCGCACCCAAATGCTGTACCAAAATAACATAGTAATTATAACAATAAATCATTTTAGCCACTTTCAAAATTGTTTAATAAGTTTAAGTGAATGTAAATGCAATGCATTTTCCCCAAATATAGGACAGTAAAAAGTTCAATAAACTAAAACGTGATATTTGTTGTAGTTTGTATGGCTTCTTGTCAAGTGCCAACTTCAGTATGAAATATAATTTTGTGTAATTAGGCGAAAATGGTGCAGGGCTCGTAAAAATTCCACACGGTGTGAGTTTTTGACTTTGAGTACAACTCAATTTGATCCACTGCTTCGTCAGTCGTGTAATCTGGATTGATGTAGTGCACAAGCGGTTCGTCTTCCCCGTGTAATCCTACATTTACCTCGCCTTTCTCGTACGTCACCCAGAAGCGATTAGATCCGTCAAACTGAAGGTCCAGCTCGTTAAAAGAGCAGCTTTTAATTTCAACACCAGCACCACGTTTAAACTCTGCTCACAATGATAACAAACCGAATTACTGTTTAAGAATGAGGTTACCCTTGAAGTAAGTACTAAAACAAATTTCAATCGCATACCCCCCAATTATTTTTACAAAGGTGATTTAATCAGCATTCCCCTCTTCGAGAAATCATTTTAACGACAAGAAAATATTATACTGTTTTTTTTTGTGTGTGTGACAGTTTAATTAAATCAATAAATCAGATATAACGACGAGTGTGGGTACTCACTAACAACGTAGATCTCGCTCTCTCCTTCCATGAAACGCATCTGAATATCGTTACTCACTGGATTACTGAGAGTAAAATTCAATGTCATGGGGAATGTGATAGTCGAACCATCCACCAGAAGGCGTTCTTTCTCAGATGAGGTTGTTTGATAAGTGGCACATGGCGAATGAGGCACCTCATGTAATACTGTGGTGCAATCAAAAGATTTTCAAAATTATACATTCAGATAAATGATTGATCTCAATGTATAATTAATTATTACACAATACAAGTCATTGTATAAACGTCGCAATTCATTCAGTCAACTAATTAATGTAAAACTTTGAATGTCTTTTAAAGACAATGGACACTAGTGGTAAATGTCAAAGACCAGAGAGTCTTCTCACTCGGTGTATCTCAACACATGCATACAATAACAAACCTGTGAAAATTTGAGCTCAATTGGTCATAGAAGTTGCGAGATAATAAATGAAAGAAGAAAACACCCTTGTCACACGAAGTTGTGTGCTTTCAAATGCTTGATTTCGAAACCTCAAATTCTAAATCTGAGGTCTCGAAATCAAATTCGTGGAAAATTAATTCTTTCTCTAAAACTACGTTACTTCAGAGGGAGCTGTTTCTCACAATGTTTTATACTACCAACCTCTACCCATTGCTTGTTACCAAGCAATTTTGTATGCTTATAATTATTTTGAGTAATTACCACGAATTTTTGAATGTTTTCAAGTAAACCATAATAATAAAATAAATGAAACATATTCTTGAGGCGACTGAGATAAGACGATTAATTACGACACCTGTGTGAAACGAGATTCTGTCACCCTGGAGATGGTGAACTGTGTACAAACTTATTCTGATAGCGCCCTCCCCATACCCAGCCCATGTTAATTTCCGATATTAGGGACAGAGTCTACTGCGGAGGATAGAACTCCCTGTGACACTGGCAGGAATTTGCTGATCTTAACATTTTGCTGTTTGGACTTACTCCTATACTTTTTAAGAGTGGTTCATGCACTAAATCACATACAGTATGATAACATGACAATTCAACAGTTTTAACTCTGGAGACCTTAACCGGTGAATCACTTGGTCCGCCATTTTGTTGATTACAAAATTCTTCAAAATAGCGGTCCGTGTTTCGTCTTAAAATTACACATAAAGCAACTTCAAGGGATATTTGTGCGAATCATTATATTACTCTATACTGTTCTATACTGCATTTTGTAGTTCTTTCTGTATTTTAGAAGAGTTACATAATAGTGAGCAAAAATATGACTCCATGACATTATTGGATAAAAGTAAAGATTTGTTGTTGCATTTGATGGTCACCAAATGATTCTGAAGTGTTCCCCCCCTTTTTTCAGTCTGTTCGTTTGATGTTATTGTTATTATTTTCAAGTAACCAGCGAAACAACAAAACAAAAATAGACCAAGATTTTGTATGTAATATTAATATAAACTTAAACATGAGCCAAATTTCATAAAGATATTTTTTACAGGCACACTGTGCGCGCTCTTTGGTAGGTACACACTATCAAACCATGTTCAAACAAAGGACCTATGTCAAAAGAGGATGTAGGGTCCCCAGTTGGGTGAAAGTCGCCAGTTGGGTGAAGGTCCCCAGTCGGGTAAAGGTCCCAGCTGGGTTATAAGGTCCCCGGTAAGAAAGTGTATACAATACCAATGGGAGCTGTCACCAAAGTTGTAAAATGGACAATATATTATTCAGAATGTATTTACAGTGCGAGTTTTTGAATAGAAACATACCAGAAGTGTAGTCTGCTGAAGTCGCTGTATTATCTGGAAAATCAAATTTAAACAATATTTTTATTATATTGCCATTCTGACCAATGATCCAGATATGTATATAAAAATACCACAATGTTTGCTTAAAAGTTCGCTTGAAGGCACTGGCAATATTGGTTGAATCAGCCAAAGACGAAAATGCTGTGCTTCTGTGATTGGTTTCTTTAATATCTCTTCTTCTTCTCATTAGGCATTGTGATAAGCACAGATTAACTACAATGAAAATAGAAACAAAAATATATGTCACAAGAAATACTCAGTGATTGTACCAATTAATTGGACCTAACCAGAATTACCCCAATAATTATGCAAATAAAGGACTGAATAAAGCAATGTTTACATTGACCCATGTGCCTGAAGGGAATCTATTATACAAACTTTGACCTATAAACCCTGGGCTATAATTACCACACAAACACAATTAGCAACTGACTGAATCATAGAATATTATGCGTTAACCTGTGTTATATCAACCAACGACAATAAGCGTGTATGAATAACAATCCCCAATTACATGTGCGACCAAATTAAACGCAAAGACAAAATACAACTATTTTAGGCTTAAAATCAGTACATAAATATAACACAATCAATCAATCAGCTTTATAATTTTAGTGGCAAGAAAATCAGTGCACAAACCGTTTAATAAACCTCGGCGGAAATCCCAAAAACTTTAGGCGAAGAACAATGGGCTGTTTACTTGGGAAAACCGTGAAACTAAGGCCGTGTCCGAAACGACGACTTCGGCTACAGCTACGTCTAGATCAGCGCGTCTACCAGTGTTGAAGAACAGGCAGACGCGCGCGATCTAGCCGTAGCTGTAGCCGAAGTCGCCGTTTCGGACACGGCCTAAGACTCTGACTTTCAGCCCTCGTAGCAACTGCTCGATGTGAACAGCGCCCTCAATCGATAGAAAACAAGTACCCTGAGTTTGGGTGTTACATTGGTAATTATCAAAAAGACAGGTATTCTCATGTTGGTGCATCCCAAGCTTTGACTCAATTGGTCATCGAAGTTGCAAGTGAAGTGAACGAAAAAACATCCTCGTGGCACAAGTTTGTGTGCTTTGAGATGCCTAAATAAAAGGCTCCAGCTGGAGTATTTTATAATTATTTGAGCTGGAAATTCTTTCTCAAAAATACTTCAGAGGGAGCCGTGGAATTCTCACAATTTTGTTACAATATTAACATCTGTCCACTGCTCGTTATCAAGTTAGATAACAGTGTCCAGTGAACTGCATTGTCTTTAAATCTTTCTAAAACACTGATTACAACTGTACATACGTGGATCAAGTAAAGATCTGCAGTTGCATTTGAGGGTGAAATATAATAGAGGAAATAAAATCAACAACTTCACGAAAAAAGAGCAAAGATAAGGATCAGGGAGATTGTCCTTACCAGACTCGGGCTCATCTTGACCATCTGTAGCCACTGGTTTTTCTGGAAAAGAAAAAGAAAGTACCATTTTTAATGGGAGAGCCATTCAGAAAATCGAGTCAGAAATAAAGTTGTAACTCTCTCATAAAAATGTTTGTTGATTTTGTTTGAGAAAGTATAGTCTGTAGCTGTTGCATGGCGCGGTATAAGTGTCATTATTATTATTGCAATAAACTTACTAACCAAAAGGACCGCTTTTTGTATACAAAATGCAAACAAACGGTAACAATGGCCTTACGTTTCACTTGAGATTGAACACAAACAGATTGACTAGAGCAGGAATTGTATTTTATTAGTTATATACCATAATAACTTTGTTACAATAGGTGTGACCTTTGTGAATTCTCTGAGTATTCTGGCAGGTAATATACTGCACTGATCCTATGGGAAAGTTGACATTTTGTGTCATAATTTCCAGATAAAACCAAGAGTTGTGAAAGTAAAAGCTGGACAAGTTTTGAGATGTGCCCCTTTCATCATATCAAAAGTTGATAAGGATTAGACAGTGCAGTCTCCATAAATAAAGATTTTATATTTCCTTCCATTGAGCTATTAAATCATGCCTGCAGGAAGTCCAGGCTTGGTGGCTGCTTTGTAAACATGTGATGTCACCGTCACATCGTCTACATTGTAGTCATATTGCCCCCAATTAATGCCATCGTGCGTTCTTGAGGAACCTGCAAACATGTCAACCAATAACATCTATGTAACGAGACATTTAAGTATTTCAAGAGTCTTACTGTATCCGCATGCATTGTTTTCCTCGATATTGTCCATCTGCAGCCGACCGTCTTCTCCGAACGTTACCTGAAAGGGTAGTTGCCGTGAAGTCATCGCCACATCACCTGCAAGAAAATCCGCAGACGATAGGTGGCGCACTATATTATTTCACGAAACAGGAAAGAGTTCCTGTCCCATAACGTACGCAACCTCCAAAGTTTTTGAATTCATACATTCAATTGTTTCACTTAATTAAACTATATACGCGGTAGGTCAGTCCAATAGGCTGTTTTTGTATCAAAGTGACGGTAGAAAGAAACCTAATTTTCGACCTATTTCTGTGGGATGTTCCGAGTGTAATAATAGTTCTCGGGTCATTTTCTCAAAGTTCGGGCGTGAGAACAGTGGACTTGTGCCAAGAACACACCGCCCGAACTCAACCTAAAGGTTTCGCTTTAAGTGAAAACGCCCTCAGTGGCAGGGTAGTAGAGCTCAGTAACTACAAAACGGCTAACAATGGGAACCAGTGTTATTTTTAGCATCGTGGCAGGCAGTGGAAATATCGATCCCTCAGAGTGTTTTGTTCCTCATTCCCGCTACGATTCTGAAATCTAAACAATTATACCACAGTCTGAGGCCTTGAGCTGTCTCAATAAGATTATGAAACCATTTCCATCGTGTACTTAGGGCTATCTGAGGATAATTTAGTGGTAAAAATCGTATAGTTTTTTTCTGGCTGTTTTCGCTCATTATTCATTTTTAACAAATTCAGATAATGGTGTCAATTGTGAGTGGTAGATAAAACCAACTAAAACCTTACGTTATTTAAACGAAGAAAATAAGCATAAATTAACACAGGAAATGCATAGCCGAGTAAACAACATACCCAGATAATAAATATTTAAAAAAACCAAACAAACACCCTTTTAAGGGTGTTTGTTTGGCTTTTGACACGTTTGGTAATACTTATTGCCAAAGACAGTATTCTCACTAAAGTGCATCCCAACGTATAAATAAACAAATCTTTTAAAATGTGTTCTCAATTGGTCATTGAAGTTGCAGGAGAATAACGATGAAGAAACGCCCATTGTTGCACAAATGTGTGTGCTTTCAGATGCAAAGGCTTCAGGCACGAAGTCTTTTAATATCTGCGTGAGAATTGACCTTTTTCTTAAAAACAACGTTACTTCAGAGGGAGCCGTTTCTTACAATGTTTTTTACTATCAACAACTCTCCATTGCTCGTTACCGAGTAAGTTTTTATGCTAGCAATTATTTTGAGTATATTACCAATTGTGTCCATTGCCTCAAACCTATCGAAAAAATCGTCAACATGTGCTGGCGGGTGCGGGTGTTGCGACCGAACATGCCCATTGCTTTTAATTGACGGTGCCTCGTCGAATAAGGGGCCACTTTCATAGAGCTGCTCAGCACAAAAAATTTGCTTAGCATGAAATTTTCTTCCTTGATAAACCAGTATTACCAACCAAATTTCCATTTGTTCCATAATGCTTGTTACTGGTATTCAGCTCTTGTTTGCTTATCCTGAAAATCACCTGGGAATTTGGTTGGTAATCCACAAGGAAGAAATTTCATGCTAAGCAAATTTTTTTCGCTTGGCAGCTCTATGAAATTGGGCACAGGTAACTAGAAACACTAATGATTGAAATGTTGAAAAACCTACTAGCTTACTGTGAGCCAGCACCTCTAAAAAAAAAATCACATAATGCAAACCTGCGTACACTAACAACCACCTTATCAAGCTTTATCCATATCTTTTAAGAAAAAAAAATTACTTTCCTCTAAGAAACCGGTCGTTATATCGCATAAATAATTTGACGTTCACGAGATACCGGAAATTGAAGGAATTTGAAGTGACTCACCTTTCACTGCAAGAGTAACGAGAAAGAGTAACACTCTCCAGTCCTTTAAAGACATTTCAGTCATCATGAAAACAATGTCAGTTATACCGGTTTACAGATACTTAACAAACCACTAAACAGGACCAAGCAAGTAACTATTCGCCTCTGACTACCACTTGTCAGCCCAAGTGTCTCCGTACTAGGGTAGCTAATGAAGGTCGGCATCTGATTATGAAGCATTCACTGTTCCGTCCCAGTTTTTATGAAAACATAAACCATGGGAACGCTGCCAAATTCATGCGCGAAATTGCTTAGGCGCAGCTAACAATCGTTCAGAAAGCGACATGTCTTTTTTAATATCCGGTGGTGACGTCATTTCATGGACAGTTATTATTGGGCAGTTGGTTACTGGTCGGCTTTTTTTTTTTCGTTGATCTAATTTTGAGTAATTATTCTCTTTTTTGAGACAGTTTCTCTTTCTAAAGTGGATGGCATAATATAGTATACATGTCCCGAGGATTTCTACGGACAAAAAGAAAGCGACGAACAATAGACACCATCATAAACAAGAGACACCATCATTTAATACACCGTTCTTCTCCTTTAAGTTTTTGCATACACTGCAAAAACTGGGGTGTTAAATTGATTATTCCCGGTATCTATTCGGCCGAGGGAAATAGGTCCCTCTTCTGGTCACTCAAAGTCCCTCGGGGGAATAGGCGTACACTAGTTCCCTCGTTGCCAGTCAATATGTGTATATTATTTGATGTAACGTTTTTTTCCCCCACAAACACAACAAGCTTTTGAAATGTTCCTTTACCCACTACATACAGTGTATCGCTTTGGGCAGCTAGGCTGTCCATCCGTATAAATTGTTTTGAAAAATAAAGGAAAAATTAACATGTCAGTAGCTTGTCTTTTTCCATACATGATAATCTAAAATTAATTAGGAATATTGCAGTGTTTAATAAAGAAAACAGTTATAATGTATTTAAAGCAAAATACTTGCCAAAAACTAGCTACTAAAAAGAATAGTGAAAGTCCAAAGACACACGATTTACTGTGATTTACGGATATACAGCAAAAAATATTAGCTTGCAAAAATGCTCATTAAAGCCATTGGACCCTTTTGGTACAGAAACAAAACAAAAGTTCACAGATTTACAAATAATTTACAGGGCTTACAGAAGGTAATGGTGAAAGACTTCTCTTGAAATATTATTCCATGAAATGCTTTACTTTTTGAGAAAACATCAAAACAATACAAATTCTCGATATCGAGAATTACGGATTTAATATTAAAGTCATGTCACGGCGAAACGTGCGGAAACAAGGGTGGGTTTTCCCGTTATTTTCTCCACACTCTGATGACCGGCTGAGCCTAAATTTCCACAGGTTTGTTATTTTATATAGAAGTTGTGATACACAAAGTGTGGGCCTTGGGCAATACTGTTTACCGAAAGGGGCCAATGGCTTTAACTCGATAAATACTACAAATTGAAATAGGTGTTTACTTTCCAAAAACTCGAGGGGTAGCTAAGTTGAAAGACACTGGACATGTTTGATAATAGTCAACGTTAGACCAATATTCTCACCTGGTGCATATCAACATATGTATAAAAATAATAAATATGTGACAATCTGTTTCAACTGTTAGTCATCGAAGTTGCAAGAGAATAATGAAAGAAAAATAACCATCTCTTGCACAATATTGTGCTTGCCTTCAGATGCCAAAAAAATACTTCAGGCCTGTAGTCATTTTCAGATTCTAAAATATTATTTTAGTGAGAAGTTAACTCTTTCTCAAACAATTTTATTCCAGAGGGAGTCGTTTCTTACAATATTTTTATTTATTTTTTTTATTTTATTTTTACAATCAACAGCTATCCATTGCTCGTTACCGAGTAAGTTTTTATGCTAATATAAATTTTTTGTAATTACCAGAAGTGTCCAGCGCTTTTAAAATAAACTGTCACAAGTGTTTACGACCTTTTGCAATCGACGAAATTTAGCTAAAAATGACAGTTCAAAGAGTATTGACAGGCTTCACCCATGTTCATCAAAAATCACTTTACTCCGGAATTCGCAACCTGAAAACCCCTGACAAAGTCACAAAATCAGTCTTTTAAGAGAAACTGCAAATCCCAACTATTCTGTACATTATATCAATATTAAAAAAAAAAAAAAAAAATGTATATGTATATATGATGTCATAACTATGAAAAAAATCAAGTATTTTACAAAAACGTCAGGCGAAAGACCTCTCTTAGTAGTTGTGAAATAAAGTGCTCATTCGGCGCCGTTGAATGGATCTATTCCAGATACTGCGCGCCTTATAAATTTTCTGTTCATATTATTATTGTTATTATTATTATTATTATTGTCATTATTAATATTATTATTATTATTGTTATTATTATTATTATTATTATTATTATTATTATTATTATTATTATTATTATTATTATTATTATTATTATTATTATTATTATTATTATTATTATTACTATTATTATTATTATTATTATTATTATTATTATTATTATTATTATTATTATTATTATTATTATTATTATTATTATTATTATTATTATTATTATTATTATTATTATTATTATTATTATTATTATTATTATTATTATTTTTATTATTATTATTATTATTATTATTATTATTATTATTATTATTATTATTATTATTATTATTATTATTATTATTATTATTATTATTATTATTATTATTAAAATTAGCCTTTGTCGGGATCCCGACAATATATCACGTGACCAATTCTTATATCTTTTATAAGAAACGTTTTAAATTTTTGTCATGGTTCCTGACCATTAAAAGTAAAAGTTAAACTGTTTTCGTTAGAGCGGGTGATACTCTTTGAAATACCATTCACTAAAAAAAAATTTTTTTAATGTTTGGGGCCAAAAATCTGACATAGCATCTTTAAGCCCACATGCTCAACAAGATGTACAATTATCAAAATGATAAGCAATGCAAGTCTACACGGTCAACAAGTTGTACAATATTAAATGATAAAGCAATGAAAATATGCACGCCCAACAAGTTGTACAATATTAAATGATAAAGCAATGAAAATATACACGTTCAACAAGTTGTAAAATATTAAATGATAAAGCAATGACACCTACGCTCTCAACAAGTTGTCTAATAGGCCTAGTATCAAGTATAAAGCAATTCCGATGTTTAATAATAATATTAATAATTTGCAACTTACTAGAAACTTCGATGGAATGATGCTAGCTAGCGGGTTTCGACGGGCTGTGGCATGGAGCTGTGTGTCATTAATTCGTTGACGGATCATACAACTTAGTTCAACTAAACATTTCTGAACCAAAAATAACGGAAAGAACGAAGACTCAAATCACGTCTTGCCGCTATCGCTTCTTGAGCAGGAATGATTTGAGCCAAGCGCTGCCAATAGTGCTACACCCTTAACGCCTCAGCGAACTGCAAGTATTCTTTATAAATTGAAGTTACTTACAAGGAAAGGAATTCGGTGAATTTAGATAACTACGTAAACAAATGACTGGGTACTCCAAGTCAGTTGGTTACACTACAGTATCATTTCAATATTGCTTTTAGTTTGGCCGGTGAGGGCGCTCTCAATAGTATTTTATCACTACCGGGGTGTACGCGATTCTTTATACATAGTTTTAATCGGCGTGCTATCACTTTTGTTGCGCCATAGTTTTAAGTTGCTTTAGAGGGGGATTATAACGGCTTCTTTAAAAGTCTTATTAACCATGAGGGATATGATGTCTGTGGTGGTAATGTGTTCCAGTCTTTTCATAACTGTTTTGGGGTATGGATGATACCCCCGGAAGTGATACAAATAAGTATTGAGAGCGCCCTCGGTCAAAAATACGGCGCATTTGTTTTGCTTTTTTTATTTTTTATTTAACGAGCATTGCGTTCCCTTTAGGGTAAAATGTTGCAGGGCTCATAAAAGATCCACTCTGTGGGAGATGTTGTCTTGGAGTACAACTGAATATTATCAATTTCCTCAATCTTGGAACCTTCATAATTATCGATGTAGTGCACCAGCGGTTCGTCATTCCCTTGTAATCCTACCTTTACCTCACCGTTCTCGTACGTTACCCAGAAGCGATTCGACCCGTCAAACTGAAGGTCCATTAGGTATTCAGACGAGTCTTCAATGTTAATACCATCACCACGTATAAACTCTGCTCACAATGATACAAACAATAAGGACATTGTTACCCAAATCTTTCGCTTTCTATGATGAGGGAGAGAGAGTTATACAAAGGTAATTGAAATCTGTATACATATTCCTCTCTTAAAAATCAATGGGAGACTTTCGGGACGTTTGGTGGCAGCAGACTTACCAGGTAAATTCCATTGTTCTCGGTAATGTGCGCACGCTCAGAACTACGTAAAAATGGAAATTTACCTGGTTAGTCTGCTACCACCTAGCGTTTTAAAGTATCCCATTTAAAGAAGTACTTGAGCGAATTAGTTTTTGACCGGGATTACTAATAACGTGTTTGTTTACCATTTAAATGTGATGTTGATATTTGTACACCTCTGAATTTTTTGTAATAAAATCAGGCCCCCAACCTCAAGGTTTTGAAAAAACAGAAACACTTCTGCCGTTGATGGCGTGCGTCAAAATGACAATACTTTGACGTCATATGTGTGGAAGTTTGCTTTGTTATACAGTCGCGCTGCAACAAAACGGCTCCAAAAAATCGAAATTACTGGGTTTTTTTTGTAAACAAATTAAAATCTTGTTATACTTAAATGACTACATTTTCTTGTTGATAGGAAACATTTTAAATGAAATTCAGCAAAGATCACGACTTGCCATTTTCGTTCAAGTTAACGAAAACAATCAAATAAATGAGAAGCTACTGTTTTGTGGTTGAAAAGCGTTTGTAAACGTTTTATATAATATGCCTCAAAAATGCGCGGTTTTCCTTTTACCTCGTCGACTAACACGGTCGGCCATTTCTGGGAGTCCAATTTTTGACTCCCATAAATGGCCGACCGTGGTAGTTCGCAAAGCAACAGGAAAACCACGCAATTTCGAGGCAAATTTGTGCGGATCATTGTATTCTACTTTTAAAACATCTTTCCAACCATATGCATTTTAAACAAACGGTTTCAACTGCCTGTTTTTAGACCAACTCGTCCGATCCAAGGCAACGTGTTCCTTAATTCTTCCTCCATGCTTAATTAACGAAAAAAATCGAATCAAATGAGAAGCTACTGTTTTGTGGTTGACAACGACATTATTTGATAAACACGAGTGGCGGCCTACTCACCAACAGCGTAGATACTGCTATCACCTCTCATGAAGTTTACCGCTATATCGTTACTTTCCGCACTCATAAGAGTAAAATCCAACCTCACGGAGAAGGTTGTAGTCGAACCATTCACCGGAAAGCGGATTGTATTGGATTTGCTTGTTTGAAGAGTGGCACATGGCAATTGGGGCAACTCATAGAATTCCGTAGTAGAGGCTGTCAGATGAGTAAACATAATGCTAAAAATCAGTTATTTATAGCTTTTCATGCAGAAACGTATACAGACCACTATAAAATGTGACATCATGGTCCAGTCTCGGATATTAAGGACTTTTACGCCACATGCATTGCACTTGTAAGAAAACCGTGAATAGTTTAAATGTTTTTAATAGTGCTACCAACGCTCACTTTTAAGGGATTATGTACTTTGCAGAATGCGATAAAGTTGTTCGACATTTACTATGGCATGGTTTATTTCATCATGTCCCCTCTCTTTGAAATTAATTTAAACAATTAACTATAAAGTTCACCTGTCAAAACAGCCTCAGAGGTGTGTTCTATTTCTTCTGGTGTTATTTCTTTATCTGAAAAAAATACAAGAAATACTATAGGACATTTTTATTGGACTGTTAAGAAGACACGCTTTAATCTGCTGAATTTTCTTTGAAAAAGTAAATGTTGTTAGACTATTGGCTCTAGGAAATTAGAATAATGACACAAGAATGATCAATGTATCTAAACGACATGAATGGATTGTTTGAAGCTGAACTGGTTCTTGAGTAACATCTAAGATGGCCATATTGAAGACTGGAGTCCTCAAGACGTGGTCTGAAGTCAAGAAAAAATTTGAGTCAAGATGAAAATTATGCCAGAAAAAAGGTCCACAAACAAGAAGGAAATGAAGATATTATTTAGACAAGTATTATTCGATTCTTTACCGTGCCCGCATAGCGTCCTTTTTTCGAAATCCTCCATGCGCAGCCGACCGTCCTCTCCAAATGTGACTTGATAAGGAGTTACCAGTGACGTCATTGTCACGCCACCTGGAGGGAAATTCAGTTAGTCACTATTTCTGTGTGTCTTGATAGTTTCTCTGATATTTTGCTAGAGTTTATTGATGTCAAGAGTTTTGCATGAGGTTATTGATGTCAAGTTGTAACTGAAATTCAATAAGTCACTATTCCTGTTTTAACCTACCATTGGAAGGTGAGGGGTAACTTATCTAAACTCTTGAAGGCGCTATTTAAACAATGAGAGTGACAATAATGCGTAAAGTATAAAGGAGGCGTTCCGTGCGTGACATCGTAAATAAATCCACACCTTTACGGTATGGTTGACGGAAACTTGTTGCCGCCAAATGAAAAACCCTCCATCTTATCGTGTACGTACACGATGGGTCCAAACTTATCGTATACGTACGTGATAACGTATCATGTACGTACACGATAAGATATATTTTATTCATTTGGCGGCAACACGCTTCCATAGTGGTTGACTTCAAGAGTGTCAGGTTTTTTGGGGGAGAACGCAATCACTTAAATCGCACAAAGCATATAGGCTAAATGTAGACCATTCTGACCATAAAGAAAACAGTTTTAGGCCGAAAATAGTTTTTAGAAGGCCCCATGTTTTCTCTTTGTAGACGCTGTGCAACTTTACTTGACACCAAATACGCACACGTTACACGACAATTTCCAATCATCAGTTTTATAATAGCGTGTTATACATGGTGCTCTATGGTCTGAACTATCTTTGCAACACCACGACTCACTCTCTTCATCCAAATAAACAGCAAGGGCACTGCTAACAGCTATTGTACAAGTATGTGGAAGAAGCCATTGGGTTAATTTCACCCAGTTTTGACGCCAAGGTTAAGTAACTGCTGGGAATTATGGAAGAGCTGGTCATTGCTGGATTTTTGTAGTAGAAAAACCCCGATGGTAACAAGATAATTTGCTAGATGTTGTTGCAGAACTTGGCATTTTGTTTAACTACAAACGTGCGCCCACGATCAACCATGGCTTCACGCAGTATTGTTAATATTCCATTTGATAATTCACGTTTTAAAGCCAGTGGACACTATTGGTAATTGTCAAAGACTAGTCTTCACAGTTGGTGTATCTCAGCATATGTATAAAATAACAAACCTGTGAAAATTTGAGCTCAATCGGTCGTCAAAGTTGCGAGATATTCATGAAAGAAAAAAAAACCACCCTTGTCACACGAAGTTGTGTGCTTTCTGATGCTTGATTTCGAGACCTGAAATTTTAAACTTGAGGTCTCGAAATCAAATTCGTGGAAAATTACTTCTTTCTCGAAAACTACGTCAGAGGGAGCTGTTTCTCACAATGTTTTATACTATCAACCTCTTCCCGTTACTCGTAATCAAGAAAGGTTTTATGATGATAGTTATTTTGAGTAATTACCAATATTGTCCACTGCCTTTATTTGCGATATTAGGATTTTTATTCAGAACAAAACCCAGACAACAAACTCATTCCAATTTGAAATATTCAGCAGCAAGTGACACTTTGGTTTCGAGAAGTAAAACCACAAATGAGGCAATTCATGTCATCAATGCCGCCATCATGATTACAGTATTCGTTGTGTACCCAGTGACGTAAATAAAGACGTCAACAAAATTAAACCTGAATTGAAATGAATACTAAATCTTACCTTTAATAACGGTTGCTGTGGCGAGTAAAACAGCTATTTCTAAGTAGCTCTGCAGCATCGTTATGACCTGTTGTTTTCGTATAGTCAGTTAAAAGATACTTTCAAATTTGTACGTAGCGAACCTCAAACTGAACTACGCATCTAGGAGCGTTCAACAATTATGAAGCTGAGTCTTTGGTCTCAAGTTGCTCGTGTCTGTTGTTACTACTTCAAACTTGATTCGTGTGCGAAGAAACCAAGGACGAAAAATAATCACCTTTACTTTTAGATCCAGTTGGGGATAAACCCTTCGTTTAAAAAAATGGTCTCAAGCTGGATCGATGGTTCTTCTTGTGAGAACCGCCCCCTTCTTAATTTCGAATAAGTTTAATATTCGTTTAACTTGCCGCGGCATACTGTGGCTCTACTTCTCCGTAGTGTGGCGATGATTTGAGCACAATACCTGCCGTTTTAATTCCATTCAAGGAAAGCCGTGGAACGAGTGAGCAGCTTTGGGTAATCTTTAAAAACGAGGTCAAATTTTAAACTGGTATTTCCAATCAACACAATTTTATTTATTTCATTAATCTCTTGCAACTTTGACGACCATTTAATTCAAAATTTTCGCAGATTTTTTACTTTATGCATATGTTGAGAAATAACATCAAGTGTAAATACTAAGTCTTTGACAATTACCAAAGGTGTCCAGTGCCCAAATGTAAGTTATGGAACGCGTGAGCAGCTTTGGGCAGTCCTCATATTTAAAAAACAAAACGGTCAAATATTAAGGCATTTCATAACAGCAGAATACTATTTCTAATATTATTCTCTTCACTTTTATGACCAATTGAGTCAAAATTTTCACAGGTTTGTTATATGTTATGCCAATGTTGGAATACGCCAAGTGAAATGAGAATATACTGGTCTTTTACAATTACCAAAATATGTGTTCAGCTATAGTGCATTTAAATGTAAGCTGTGGAACGTGTGGTCAGCTTTGGGTAGTCTTCATAAACACGGCCAAATTTTAAGTTGCATTTCATAACAGCAGAATACTATTTCCATTATTATTCTCTTGCAACTTTTTTGACGATAAGAGTCAATTTTTTTGAAGTTTGTTTTACTTTAGGCATATGTTGGCATACATCATCAAGTGGAAAATACTGGTCTTGGACAAAATTCAAAACAATATTATGTCCAGTTTAAAGGTAAACTGTGTAACGTGTGGGCAGCTTTGGGTAATGTTCATAGACACGGGCACATTTTAAGCTGGCATTTCATAAAAGCAAAATATTACAGCATGTTTGCTTATAATTATTAAGAAAAACCAATGTTTTTTTTTAAATAATTTTAGATTTCTTGTTAAAGACACTAAACACTTGTTTGGTAATTTCACGTATATTTTGGTAACTATATTAGCGAGCAACGGAGAGCTCTTAAAAAAAAACCCTCTGTATGACACATTTCACTCTGAAGTAACGTAGTTAACGAGAAAGAGGTAATTTCTCACTAAAAATGTTTGAATTTTAGAAAAGACTCAACACATGAAGCCTTTGTCAGGCATCTGAAAGCAACAATTGCGTGCTTCTTATCTTTCAATTTTGCAACTTCGATGACCAATTGGGCCCAACTTTTCACAGTTTTGTTATTTTATGCATAGGTGGAGATACACCAAGTCAGAATTTGTCTTTGACAATTACCAAAGGTGTGCAGTGCCTTTAAACGCAATAATAATTTGTGCAATACGACTAGTTAATTCACACAAGCCGATAGTGGCAATACAAGTAACATCTAAAGGACACGTTGCCTTTGATCTAGCGAAATTGCATGGTTTTTCTTTTACTTTGCGAAACAACACGGTCGGCCATTTTATGGAGTCAAAAACTTACTCCACAAAATGGCGTGACGTGTTATTTCCGACGTATAAGGAAAACCTTATGCAATTTTGAGGCATATTTATTTTGTGTGGATCATTATATTATATTTTGTTTTAAACATCTCTCTAACCATATTTCATAACAAACGGCTTCAAAAGCTTTTTATAGACCAACTCGCCCGATCAAAGCAACGTGTCCCTTTAATGCTAAGGGTTTCAATTAACAGTTCAAATAAAGGTAACTCATTATGGTGTTAACACACAACTTACAGTCAGTTTAAGAAAACGACCATGAAATAAGATTAATATTAAGCAAAATCTCCTTAATTGAGTACGTTTGAATAATGCACTTCATGGCACTTTCAAGCTCATTGCTGTAAATTATATCTAAACACTGCATCAGTAGGTCTGACTCATGAGTCAGGCTGACCTGGCAACTGGTCCAACAGAATTATATTTTGATCAATTTGCTGCGTCAGTTTGTTCCCTTTTTGTGTCCTTTTTAACACCGATTCCAGGCCATACTGACCCAGAAAATGGTCAGACCACATGGGACCTGTATCAATGTAAACTCTGACCCCGGATTTTATAATGTTAAGTGTACTGATTATACTGTGTAAGGCTTGTTGCATCTTTCTGTTCATCTTATGATGTCTTCAGCTAAATCCCCCCCAAAACCCAAAAGCAAAACAGGGGTGTACTCTTTGGCCTCGATCACAATGCTAGTGATGATTGAACCATCATCACTACGCTGACACTCTACTAGAGAAGGGGCTTTACCCACCCTGCCGAGTTGCAATATGGCTTGTTTTATTGTCACCAAGTAGTGTGTGGTGTCACAGAAATCTTCAGGCAGGGCTTGTTCTTCCGTACTGCCCACTCCCCTGATGATGCGCATACGATGTGCACTGCAATCTAGCTCTGTAGTTTAGACACAATATAAAGACTTGAAAACTATCTTGAAAAACAACCCTTGTCTTCGTAGGTTGTATCTAAATTTCATACAAAGTTTACCATCCACACAATTTTTACAAATCGCTGTTTTAGGGAGGTTAATGATTAATAATTAAACATTTCATTGTGTTTTGTTCGAAGATGAACAAACAACATGGAGCAAGGAACGGTTTTTACCCAAACTTAAGCGTTACACGACGACTTCGTGGCATTTGTTTTTAAATAAGGGAATCAATGTGTGGTGAAGAGGTTTTCAATTAGTGGTTGAATCCCAACGAGGCCTGGTTCTTGATAATTTTACCGAGACGAAGTCGAGGTAAATTATCAAGAACCTGGCCTCGGCGGGTTTAAACCACTAGTTGAAAACCGATTCAACACACTTTGATTCCCATTCATAAATACCTTTTCGGTCAAAAACATCAACACTTTTTGGTCAAAAAGTAAAATAAATGCAAACATTATAATTGTTCAATGATTTCTTTCAACACAACACCCCTCCAGCTATGAAATGGTAAAGCCCTCCGCCGCCCTCGGGTAAACAACTCCTTATACGCGCGTCGCGCGTGTCGCGTGATGTGGCACAACTGTTCCAGCCGGTGCTCTCGACCAATAGGAATGACGAAACTGTCTTATAAGAACAGGTGCAAGGTCGCGTGTCACGCCCATGTTTCAACATTTTTTGACTGGTCGTTAAACAAAGGTTTATACACACCCACGTGACGCGCTCTCCACCAATAGGAATAGCGAAACTGTCTGAGGTATTTATGAATGAAATATACATGTGTTAATCTAACCACGTATAAGTTAAACAAACCTTGATGAATGACGTAAAAACTAAAATACCTCATTATCAAGGTTTTACTTTAAATACAAGGACCAAGATTTGTCCCTGACCATGATCGGGTATAATGCCAGATCAGAGTAAGAACTCACCTACAACGCACAGTTTCTGATTGTTGCTGTTGAATGTGGTGAGCTTCATATCATTTATATTGGTCGAGGTCTGGAGGCTGATTTCCAACATTACAGGGTAAGATGAAAATGTTTGTCCATTTGGAGGAATGTGCTTAGCTTCTCCATCTTGTAAAATGACAGCTACAGAGACTGATGCTTCAGGAGTGGTGCTCGGTGTATCTTAAATCAAATAAAGGTGACTTAATAATAATACTAATATTAGTAAGCAGATTTATATAGCGCCATTCCATCTTGATCATGGCGCTCAGCAACAACAGGTAATGAAAAACAGATACAATGTAAGAGTAACTGGAAACAGGTGGGTGTTCAAGTGGTTTTTGAATGACGAAACAGTGTCCAGTGTTCTGATGCGAGATGGTAAACTGTTCCACACTTTCGGGCCGGCAGTTGTGAAGGCTTTGTCCGTGAAGCATCGTGAGTAAATACAAAATACAAGAAAATGAGACAAAATAGCAAAGTAACCACAACAGGGCTAATAATAATTTGGACATGTGAAAAGAATGCACAACACAAATGGCAGTTGAAGGCAAGGTCATTAGAGGACAGAAAGACCCACACGATGCTTCCCAACCAAAAGGTGCAAGGATTGCATCTTGCAGGACTGCAAAGCTAGATCTATAACCATACTGATTGATGCAAGACAGGCCATAGATAGACCAATCTGGCACACCATCATCATACAGAAGCCATCACAAGGCATACGTCAAGACATGATATAGTATATGTAATATAATTAGTGTACATACCTACCAATAAGGTAGGCCTACTGAAAGTGGTTGAACAATGTTGAATGATGAGACCAGTTCATGCAGAATCTTTCTATCGTTTACAAGTTGCCCTAGGCGCACTCAGCAGCCACTGTCGGACACACCGGGGCGAACCCTTCTACTCCCATCGGACAACCGCCGTATAAAAAACCGGCGGTTATCCGGCGGTTGGGGAAGGATATCTACCCAGAGTGTAACTGGATTCTTTTAAGTGCATGGGGCCCACGGCTTTACGTCTCATCCGATTTGAATGAAGCGAGTGTGAGGTTCTTGCCTGGAGTACACGGTTGTCACGAACGGGACTCGAACCCACACTCTGGTGATCAGAAACACCACCGACTGAGTCCGGTTCGCCGAACCGCTCGGCCGGTCATGACATCCCATAATTACATACGAAATATATAGGCACGTATATACCTCAACATGAGGTAAGAGACTTCTATGCTTTTTCACAATTTTCACAATTATTTTTGTTAGAAAGGGAGTGGATTACATTACTGAACTTGACTCTGCATCCCCTCCTTAATTGTTGTATTTTGTAAACACGTATATAAAAAGGAATCAAGAGAAATCAGCGTCTTTACATTATGCAGTTAGTTCACTTTGTAAGGAAATGTTTTAAAGCTTACAAACAGAAGAGGATTGAAACATGAATTCGTACCTTTGATGCAGTCTTTCTCAGTCCAGCCTTGTGGATGACCGTCATTACCAAACGTTACTTCACGAGGCTTTGCCTGTCGCTTTGTGTTAACCCCACCGGGACGAAACTCCGTGCATTCACACGGGTTTTGATCAGGCAGTAACTTCAGAGGTGGTTCACCCTTGATAGAGTTTGCTTCCTGGCCGACATAACATACGCATGCGTCGGCTGTGGGTGTGAAAGCAGAAGGAAAACATGGTCATACATTTCAATAAGGTCCATTGTGTTTTTGTATCGCAAAATAAAGGTTTCATGACAATTGCAATTTGTCTACCAATACAAAAAAGTGTAAACTCGTCTACATCGTTCCTTTTAATGTACTACTGAATTGGTGAGGATAAAAACATCATTGTTTAATTAACGTTTAACCTTATTTTCTGTGAACAATTTCCTTTAAAAAAAAAACCTTCAAAATAAAAGCCTTACAGAACCTGAAATAATAAAACGAAATTTCCCCCAAACACAAGCCCACATTTTCAGAGGTTTTATATTTCATGTGATGTGTGGTTCATCACAACATTGTAAACACTGCCCGCGACTATTATGTCAGCTCTACAAATTCTGTGTAATCTTTTGAAACTCTTCTGCGTTACCTTTCCTGAGAAAATAATAAGTTCAGTATCTTACCTTCCATTGTAATTGAAGCAACAAGTAGAAACGCAAGAAGTAACTGATGAAACTCCATGGTTGCAGCAATGAATGCCAGCGCGCAAGCGCGCAACATTTTACCAACCAATTGCAGATCCGATAATTTACATAAGCAACAGGTGCTTCGGGAAATATTTCAGTTTGTGAAGACCAAACCTTAGTCCATCAATCGTTCTCCGAAGGCTGGTGAAAAAAATGGGTCCTTTCTTGGTGATGGTCCTCAGTGGTTTGATCACTTTCATTTGGAGCTGCCGTGTAAACTACTATATGCTGATGACCTTGTACTGAAATTGTGTAATTTTTTTAGCGGCAATTGGGGCAAACAATTAGGGTCAAAGTAATTAAATTAACTGCTGTTGTTGATAAGCGTTTCCATCGCAACCGGATACAAATTTTTCGCCATATTAGACTTGATCAAAAGGAACTACGAGGACGCCAATTCAGCCTGGTTTTAACCAAATTAAAATATCTATATAGTAAAAAATAACACGTGCTGAACAAAACTTTAAGAGCTACTACCAACTAGACAGGGAACCAGGTTAGCAAACACCCGTTATGACCCATGAGATATACGCTGGTAACCTTTATTTTGTTGGGTGAGCAAATACCGGTGTTGCTCGTCTGTCGTTAACATATTAATTTGATTATTCCAGGGCGTTTGCAATTGTTGACCTTTAATTGAATTAATGGCAGCTCCATTATGGTACGATGATGTAAGGCGTTTTGTTGTGTTTTGAACGGAAACAGTTTATTCGTAGTGTGTCATGGCTTATTTTGAAACAGAATTTACAGTTCCTGTATGAAGGGTTTTGCTACTTTTTTGTACGAGACAAACCACATAATTTACACTTAACTTACACATTTTGAAGATAATGAGTTTAGAAAGCTTCCCTTAAAATATTACTTGCTGAGGTGCTGTACTTCTTGAGAAATTAGTAAAACAATGTCACGAATTAATTTTCGTCTCAGGAGACGATCATTATTATTTAACTTGTACAACCTATTTTAAGCATACTGGTATTTACGAGACTTTTTCCAAAACTTAAAGACTAATGAAGCTGAATCTTCTACATAATGTAAATTACATATCTCTTTTACTCACTAGAGTTAAAACTCACAGTGAGTAGGGATTCATGTCATGGCCAAGAACTTGATCTATTAAAGGTTTCAATTGAAAACCCTTTCTAACATAAATAGGCCTAAATACCCACAATAGACACAACACAGGCGATATATGCAGAGAATCTTTGGATGTAAAAGGGAACTATTTTATTACCAAAATAAGCAAGCGAGCAAAATGATAGGGGAGAAACACCCTGAGCCATGGCGTAAAGTAGTCCGGGCTTCCTTGTCAACATTATTTACAGTATCTCTGCGCGACACAGTTCAATACTTTGCAAAGAGCAAATCAAAACAACAAGTCTCGAGGGTTGATTACGTTTGTATTTTTGTATGTAGGATTTTGTGGAAACCAACTGAAGATATCACACGGTATATTTGTTATTTTGTTTACGTTATTAACGTTTTATCGAAAGTTATCATACGTTATTAATCATTGTAATCATTATTGTCAATCGGTTGAAACGATTCTACGCAATCAGAAATGAGCACCCCAACAACACCAATATTTTAATTACGTATCTATCATTTTCATTGAAAGCTACCGTTATTAAGACAACTGTTTGAGTTTAACACTGCCATTTTAATTCAATCAAATGTTAGCTGTGGAACGTGCAACGGATGTGATTAGTCTTCGTTACAAGGTGACAATGGATTCAAAATTGACACTTTAATGACAAACACGAACAACTGTAGCTGCACCCATAGCAAAAAATGCCGAATCAAGACTTGAGCTTCTTTAGAATCCATTACATGATAAAAAATAAAAATAAACTTTCGCTATGAGCTATTAGTAAAAGCACGAGTTGTAAACCTAAAATGAAATTAAGACAAGATACATCAAATTAAATTACTCAATGTTTATTAATGAAACTTAAAACAAGTTATAAATCTGAATTGACAAAGTTGAACAGTCACTCAAATGAAATGACTTTTAAGAGCAATAATTGATATCTCAACAGGTTCACCAATTTGTCTACAACTGTACGAACATCGAAAAATGTCACAATTAAATCACTTATAGAGCAAATTGCGAACCAAAGTGTAGCGCATATCAGCAATTCTCTGTTTCGATCCAAATATAACAAGTTCTGGTGAATATAAGGATATAAACTATCACCTATAGTACAATACAAACTAATGCTGAGTGTAAACGGCTTTAAACACCATAATAATTACTGTGCACTACATGACTAGGTACGTGTGTTCAACATATAAACTTTGTCTATCAATATTACCTCTGCGCTGAGTACAAACTGTCAGAAAGCTAGGTTATTTTTTATTACCAATTGAAATTATTTAGCACCCACCTTGTAAGGATTTTACAAGGTGCTATTGCGCATACAGCAGCCACAGCACTGAACACCGGGCGAACCCCCTTCTCTTTTCGGGGTTCTTTTAAATGCGTTACACAACACATGGGACCAACGGCTTTACGTCCCATCCGAAGGACGAAGCAACGATTAAGTGTCTTGTTTAAAGTCACCTGGAAATATAATTTTGTTTCTTCAAACATTAGAGTATATGTTTCTGAACAATACAATTTGGTTGTTAGTAATTGTTTTTAACGATTTAATGTACAAAAAAAGTTGTGTGGGGTGATTCCGCCTACCCCTTTTGTGACGTCAATCGTGGCAGACTTTGCCCTTTGCCTCGATCGAACATCGAACACACGTACGTTTAAGTACATTCAAGTCCTAGTCGTGAGTTTGTACGTTCCGAAAAAGGTTTTTTTTTTCTTGCATTTTTTTCCGACAATGTCGACCAGGTGTATTGCTTCTGGATGCAGCAAAACAACTAAAGATTGGGTAAGTTTTCAAGTCTTTTCCAGCGCTGTGCAGCAAACACGAGCCGTCGTGCTTCGAGAATCCGGAATACACTACACATTTTGACATGAAGAGAAAAGTTATTTTCTAAAACATGACGCCATCTCAACAATTTTTCCAGCTAGTGGGGAAGTCGAAGAAGGTACCTGAAAGACGTAACGAACCTAAAGGAGCATTTGCCTAACGTGAAAAAAATCAGGTACTGTTTCAACTTTGAGGGCATACTTTTAGCTTGCGCCAAGCATCACTATCTTGTGTTGGCACTGCATGTGATTCATCGTGCCTTGATTGACGTCACGAACAGCGCCCTCTCTGGTCGGTCTTATTTTCAAATTTGTAAATAACATGGAAACTAATTTTTTTTTAAACCTTAGTTAATTGTTTATTCATCTAAACAATAGTGACAAAAGCTTTATTTTGACAAAATACCACTTCCAGCTGACTTTAAGGATACAAGTGTCACGGCTGGGGATTCGAACCCACACTCTGCTGATCAGAAACACCAGGGGCGGATTGCAATAAAACGGTCTTAGTCAGCGGTCTAAGACCAGTCAGTTATAGCCGGCTATCCGTCTTAGACGGTCTTAGCTTAGTCAGTCATTAAGCCTGTTGCAATAAGCCGGTCTTAGATAAGTCGACGAAAAGTACTGCAATAGAACAAATGTCCCATTATACTTAGCACTTCTGCAGTCACTGGCGGTACGGCATTCTTCTTATTGCTTTGGTTTAAATCATTAGATATCAAATCTGTGAGTTGTATCATTTTTTACTCTTGGGAACATATGTTTACGATACACTGTATCGTCATCAATGCCTCTCATGGGTGTAATCTATTTCTAAAACACAATCTCGTCGTAGAGCTCTTGCATCAAATCATCTACAACTAACAAATGCAGCGTCATCTTAAAGAACCAAAACAAAGACCGATTAGCCAGCTCAGAGCAGGCTTAAGATTTAAGACTGGCTGAAATTAAAGACCGCGCTATTGCAATCGGTCTATAATTAAAGACTGTCTAAGCGCGTTTCAAGTTAGCCGGCTATAGCGCATAGACTGGTTTAAGACCACTTGGTGCAATCCGCCCCTGAGTTTAAATTCGGTGCTCTTAACCGCTCGGCCACGACACTAATCGGATTTTATTTGTTACTAAAATGTTTAACATATTGCTAAGGATTGAAACTAGTATGTTAATATTACTACTTGCTACCCTTTCGGGCACTTGCAAACAGACTCCCGGGTAGTCAGCACATTTACTTCAGCAGCGAGACGGATTTCTTTAAAGGGAGTATTGTAGTTTTGTAACTCAAATATTAAATGATGTCAGACCTGAAGCCCTATTTTTTTTTTTTTTTTTTGTGTGTGAGATATCTGAGAGCACACAATGTTTTGCAACAAGTTTTTTTCTTTCATGTTGTAGAAGACCAATTGAACCCAAATATTACAGCCCGCTTGTTTTAATGCATGTTGGATACACCAAGTGTGACTAGGCCTACTGGTCTTCGCCATTACCAAATGTGTCCAGTGCCTTTATTTTTATTTATTTAAAATCAGTTTGTAGAAAATATCGAAACGTCAGCAGGGCAGGTCCCATAGAGTACTAAAGTTGTACCAGACTGGGTCCAAAGGCTACATCGGGTTATTTTCTCATTGATCGATTGATACTCAAGGACAGCATTGGCTTCTCCAAGTCTACCGAATTCTAGTTTGTATTGACTGATCGTTACCCAGTAGTGTGTGGAACCATCAAAAACATCTTCAAAGTTCTTTGTTTGTGTGATGATGCCGTCTTTCTTGATGCGCATCTGATCTAAGTTGCCGTCCAGTTCTACAATGTACAATCGAAATTATGTTACAAACACAAACCAAAACAACAACAACCACCACAACAACAACAAACAATAAATATTTCAGTAGGATTTGAAACTTCGCATGGTGGAAATACGATATAGTGAGGTTTGCGGTAACACCATGTTATGGTAATCTCAATTTATTTCAATTCAATTCAATTCTTTATTCATCATGCCCAGCATGAGAATCACTTTCTCGATTTGCACATTAAAATAATAAATGAGTTGGGGGTGGTTCTGAAACGAATCATTGTTTTCAACTCGACGTTTCGATGAATATGCTTTGGTCGTCTTCTTCTAATGGTTTATTTCAGAACCACTCCAACTCATTTAGAGATTATCATTACACGGCATTACCGCAAAACTTTACTAAACAATAATAATAAGTTTTTTATTTGGCTGATTGGTCTTGTGCACTGAACTTAGGTTTTGTTTGAGAAAGCAACATAGGTGCGGGTTCGAATCACGGTAAAGCAATGTGTGTCCTTGAAAATGTTTTTTTTAAACTGGGGTAACAACGGGAGAGTTTGGAAACATTATTTTTGGGAAACAATTATATTTTGGTTATTGCGTATACCGAATACTTTCACACAAACAACATTGTCTTATTACAACATGTTGCTTAAAATGTGTTTGTTGTAGATATGCATCGAAGCAAATAAAGTTAACACAAATTGTGAAAAAAAACACCAAATGCTGATGAATCATTTTAAAATACAGCTGCCAGACTTACTTACCAAAAGTGCATTGATAAATGTTTTGTATGTTGAGACAGTCAATCTCCGCTTTATCTCTGGTTGAGCTCTGCAGTGTGAACTGAAGCTTAACGGGGTACGACTGAAATGATTGTCCATAAGGAGGAAACGCTAGTCCTTGCTTACTGTTTAAGGAATGCGTGGCACAGGCTGGTGAGGTATAACTGGTCTGCGTCTCTGATGGGTCGAAGAAAAAACATAAATAAATACAGTTGGTAACTTAAATTACCAATTGAAAGAAGGAATGACATTTTGTTTGTATTAGGCCCTAGCTATTGCAAACTGCTTACCAGCCAAAGTGACCTATGGTATACATGAAAAAAAAAAAAAAAAAAAAAAAAAAAAATAGGAAATGGCCTTCTAGAAAGACTCTAGGCTCTAGGGTGAAGACGTCAGGTCATTAACTATGTTTTTTTTTGTAAAGAAAAGGGAATGTGAATAGTGCAGATAATAGCGAACTTGAGGCATGAGAGATATAACAAAATAAGTGACAACAGTGGAGCAATTTTTTGGTCATACCTTTGATGCAGTCCTTGTCAGTCCAGCCTTCTGGATGACCGTCATTACCAAACGTTACTTCACGAGGCTTTGCCTGTCGCTTTGTGTTAACCCCACCGGGACGAAACTCCGTGCATTCACACGGGTTTTGATCAGGCAGTAACTTCAGAGGTGGTTCACCCTTGATAGAGTTTGCTTCATCGCCGACATAACAAACACATGCGTTAACTGTGTGATGAAAAAAACAATCAATTATAAAAATATTTCACCGGTAATCTCGAATACGCACTGGACACTATTAGCAATGTCTCAAAACAATTGTTAGCATAAAAAAACACTTGGTAGCGAGCAATGGAGAGCTGTTGATAACATAAAACATTGTTGGAAACGACTCCCTCTGTAGTTTTGAGAAAGAGGTATAAATGCCTCACTTAGATAATATTCAAAGGCTTCAGGCCTGAAAGCTTTTATTGGGCATCTGGTGTTTTTCCTTTATTATTCTCTTGCAACTTCGAATTGAGTCAAATTTTTTGACAAAATTTGTTATTTTATGCCTATTTTGGGATACACCAAGTGAGAGTCCTGGTCTTTGGCAATGAACACCAAAGATGTCCAGTACCTTTCAATCGTTATTATAACACCCCTTACCAATATTCTGCCTTTTCATTGGTTTAGAGCGCGTCACATGATATGTCTTAGTTTTACTACACGACGGCCGTGTGATAGTGCATCGGTTTGCCGTGCGCTAGTCCGAAGACTATCACACGGCGTGCAGTACCCAGACGTCCGTTGCGTGTTCGAGGATGATAAATTAATAGACTGTAACCATTTCGGATTACATGACACACTACATGCAGCACAGTAAAAGTTTTCGCAATCTGTATTCGCGTCGTTCGTGGATTGTAGCGTTCAGGTCTGTAACTTAATATTACAGGATTTATAAATGTTTGGGGTGTTATAAAACAAATATTGACTGCTTTTACTCGTGCAATGGTTCGCCTCGGGAAAATAGAACGCTCCGGGGATCACCTCGGGAGTCATAGTTTTAAGCATAGCACTCGAAGCAGTCAATATTTGTATACTAGCCGAAGCAGACGTTGTTAGATCCTTACCCGCAAGGTTGATATTTTAACGTACAGTACCCCGTGGTTGCCTTAACAGTGTTACGTACGACCAACTCACAAGGTTAAACCACATAAGTCGGTACGCACGGCAACACTAATAAAACAATGTAATTACCAAAACAATTAAAGAAAGGGAAAACCAGCAACTGGCAAAGGCAACGGTTGAAACATTCTGTGGATGATAACAATTAGTTAAGTTTATTTATTTACAAAATCAAAGCTTACAAAGGGTGATGACAAAATGAAGTTAGATATAGCATAAATCAAGGCATAGTTCGTAATGAACTGAATCAGTATAATAAAGTCAGAATTCGGCCGAATATCAATGAATTAGAATATTTAAAGAAGTACCAGTTTTACTGCTCAATCTACACAGAAGTGCTCGGGAACGGGGGAGTCCGGCGCTCACCACCATCGGTAGGTAGCCTTCGGTAGTACATTACACCACAGAAATGTAGTCCAAGACCCTCAGTACCAGTCAGACCCCGCAGTCAATCCAGACCTATACCCCAACCCAGCAATCCCATGTAATACGGACCCTACCGAGTATACAAGTAGAAGTAGAAGCAGTGAACGACACATCCCCGAGGTTTGCACCGGTCAGCATCACGTCCAGAGCTTCCCAGTCCAATGCCGCCATGGCATCCTTTAGCTTTCAATACCCCATAGTTTCTCAAGCATGACCAAGTCTTGATAAGAAATAAGTGCGCCATTATCAAAGCACTCAGGTGGGGAAGGTAAAGAAAGGAAGATACGGCTCAGCAGACACACACGCTGGCTACAGGTTTAAAGGTACAAACTGTGACCATTATAACAACAGGCTTTAGATGATTGCTAGATACATACTTCAGCACGGACATTTAATAATGTGCAGATGTATTTTTTTGTTTAAGGTAAATTTGTAGTGTGTATTTATTTTGTATAACATATTTTTAGACACGCAAAACCAAAATGCATTTAACTGTCATTTTATTTTACATAATGACATTAAAACATTAATTGTAGAAACAAAAAGATAATCATTATCATACCCCCTATCCCATCCATTGTTCCAATATGAGCCGGCTGATAAAAGCTAGAAGGATATAAATACAAGAGCAACAGTTGTCATTCCAATCCTTCCACCCATATTTTAGTTTTCACCATACAGACGAGAGAGGGCGGTCTATGAACAAAATTACATTTTTTTTAGTTTTTAGTCCATTGTCTAAGTGAGAAGCACTGCAGCTGTTGAAGTCAATATTTTAGTGAAAAATTACGTTTTTTTCTCGAAAACTACGTTACATCAGAGGGTGCCGTTTCTCACAATATTTTATACTATCAACAGCTCTCCATTCCTTGTTACCAGGTAAGTTATATGCTAAGACTTATTATTTTCAGTATTTACCAATAGTTTCCACTGCATACAATAATACATATTATAATGTATACCCTTCAAATAACACGATATAAGCTTGGTGGCCGGCTTTTATTGATGGGTCGTTTAATTTAATTCTAGCCGAAGCCGCTGAGATCATTACCGCACAAGGTTGACATGTTAACGTTACGGTGATTTGGGTTGCATAAACGGGTCCTAATATTGATCAATACATACTTAAGCGGGGAGGTTTCATTTTATAAGGAGCGAATATAGTTATTATCATAACCTTCGCTGTCTGGAACCACCAGTCTCTTCATATTTTTTCCAATATGAACCGGCACATAAAAACATGAAAGATTTAAATACAAGAACAGCAGTTGTCATTTCCATCCTTTATGACATGTTTCACCATTTAAACGAGAGAGGACGGTCTATTAAACAAGCAAAACGTGTTTTTAGATAGGTAGTTTATTAGTCATGTCCCTTAGTCATGTCTCTTATTATCGCTGCGAGAAAATAAATCTGACATTACAGTGAAAACTAATAATTATTTCAGACTGTCTCTAAAGGAAGGGTTTATCATTGTTTTTTTGTTTTACTCTAAATTAAATAAACATAAAAACTGACGTAGTGGAAACAATGCATATGTTTATAATACCACAATTTGCGAAATAATTCCCTTCAAACAAATTTATGTGCTTTTAAGAGTTAATGCTATTGTCTATGTCAAATGGGATTAAAACGGTCGCACAGTTCAAAAAACAAAGAATACTTTGCTTTAAAGTGTGTTGTTGAAAACCAAAGCCCAATCTGAATGAGACCGAAACGTCGAGACCACACTGGCTCTTGTCAGAGCCAACACTCACTCATAAGAGATTTACACATGGTTGTACCCGCAAGTTTAATATTTATTTATAAATTCTTCGTACCTGCCACATGTATTTTAGGAGATCGGTGCGACTTGAGCCTAAACATTTCAAAATTTACATAACCCAATTTTAAAAACACCAGAAAAACTTTTAGTAAGACAAAGTATCGACAATTTGTTAATGCATTTTATAAGTTGTTAAAGGGAGCAACGATCACTGATGGGAATCATGGTGAATGATCATTGTACAGATTCTGTCACATTTACTTGTAGTCAAAATTGTTCTTCCCTTTTAAAGACACTGGATACTATTTGTTATTGTCAAAGACCAGTCTTCTCACTTGGTGCATCTCAACATAATGCATAAAATAACAAACCTGTGAAAATTTGAGCTCAATTGGTTGTCGAAGAGGCGAGATAATAATAAAAGAGAAAAAAAAACACCCTTGTCACACGAAGTTGTGTGCATTCAGATGGTTGATTTCGAGACCACAAATTCTAAATCTGAGGTCTCGAAATCAAATTCGTGGAAAGTCGATAACTACGTTACTTCAGAGTGAGCCATTTCTCACAACGTGTTGTGCAAATAATTATTTTAAGCAATTACCAATAGTGTCCACTGCCTTTAAAGTGCATTTTTTTTTGTTCGTCAGAACATTTCCTACCTTTCATTGCGATTGGTGCCACAAGTAGGAATACAAACGGAAGAAATACCTCGTTGAACGTCATGATTTTATAGAAGGCGACAGCCGACGATTTTAGTCAACGTGAGTTAACCCAATACACCCAGGTGTCCGTTTTAGTGATATGTTAACTGGCGATCGATGTAAACCGTTAAGGTTGTTGCGTTTGAAGCAAGTACTTGATGCAGTAAACAAAAGTCACAATGCTAGTTCGAGATAACCAAGTTTCACGCTCACTTGCCACATAGTTGCTCAACCGGAATGTTTAACTGTGGTGTTCACAGCCCCCTAAACGCTGAAGTAACTGCGTCAGAATTGAAAAACGGTCAGTCGGTGATGAGGCAAACTGCACATACTCAATATCGTTTACACGCTGTAAATAGTGTTGCCATAACTACAACACAACAACAGACGATCATTAAGAAACGGAAAAAAAAGTCAATATCGGGACCCATTATTATAGTCTAGACAAGTTTCAAAAGGGCATTTAAAAGTGGGTGAGTGAATTTTTTTTAGTAGAAGTTGGTTAATTAAAAGAATTTCTAGCGACTGAGTATTCTTTTTAAGCAAACATTGACACTACAATTTCTGACAGAACAAAATAAATTAGAACAGCAATTCTCGAGTGTTGATGATTAGCAGTTGTGTTGCTCAACATCAGCCCCACAACATCAGAAAGCTCGTGTCTATCGTTACTACTTAGCCTAGCTCGTGCTGCGACGAACAAAGGACGAATCTGGTATCCTTCATTTTTAAAATCCTAATGAAAATCTTTTCGTAACGAAAGTTGGTCACGGCTGGAATCTACTTTTCCCATTATTAAAGCGAAGGTACATGGTTGGTAATTACTCAAAACAAATATTAACTTAACAACTAACTTGGTAACGAGCATTGGAAATGAAATTGGGCCATGGTGTTACCTTACCTATATTGATACCTCACCATGCACTGCCTCCAATTCCATTTCTATATTAATACAAAATGTACACAGCAAAGAAGATGTACAGAGACCCTTAAAAACCTTTACAAGTGACATAAAGTGAAATAAATCAAGGTCACTAATGTATACATTTGTTTTTCATCAACTGTATCCTGAAAGACAGGCATCAAGTTCACATTAATGATTTGTCTAAAAAATGCTTACTTGATCAGTGAGTCGAGAGGCTACTGATACAAACATCATTCAGAAAACCATATATGATTTTTTCCTTCAAATTTACTAAAGTTATACAATCACTTATATGAAATGACTTTTAAGTACAATTTAATATCTCAGCGGTTTTACCAAAATTGTCTAAAACTGTTTATACGAACATCTACAAAGTACAACACATGAATAACAAATGTGTGTAGTTTCTACAACTTGGTTAGAATATTTAAATACAATTGCAAAGGGTGCATTCTTTAAAATATTCGATGCAAAAATCATTTCCTAATAACAGCGTTACTTCTCTGTAAAATGCTTTTATTAAAAAGCGAATGGGATTTTTGTCAAAAAAAAAAAAAAAAAACTTTGACGACCAATTATAATCAACGAACCCCACTAAACAGGGAGCTCCAAATTACGCATAAGCAATTTGATGAAATTCATACAAGCTGCATTAATGACCTTATGGCCCTGAACACAGGGAATAATTTACTGAAATTCTACAGATTCAACCTCAGCAGGGCAGGTCCCGTAGAATACAACAGTCGTGCCATACAGGGTATAAATGCTAACCCCGTTCATTTTCTCACTCATCGATTGGTATTTAAGGGCGCTGGTTTCTCCCAGTCTACCGAATTCAATTTTGTATTGGTTGATTGTCAGCCAGTAGTATGTAGAGCCAGTGAAAGCATCTTGAAAGTCTACCGTTTGAGTGGTTCTGAAGTTATTCTTGTTGCGCATCTGCTCTGCAAAGCTGTCCAGTTCTAAAAAACACAATACAATTTTGTATTACACACACAACCCGAACAAAACAAGAAGTGTGTCAATATTAATAATAATACCAAAACCTATAGTGCGCCTGAATAATCGTATTGACATCCTCTATAGACCTTGACCATGGTGAAGCCATCTTGAATTTATCCTATTGATATCAATGTTAGGCCGTGTCCGAAACGGCGACTTCGGCTACAGCTACGGCTAGATCGCGCGCGTCTGCTATTCTTCAACACTGGTAGACGCGCTGATCTAGACGTAGCTGTAGCCGAAGTCGTCGTTTCGGACATGGGCTTACCAAACTGAGGCTGGAAGAACAAAACAGTCTGGTTCCTATTTGCAAAATGATTATTAGCATTCATTATTGTTGTTCTATACAAGGTACATTACCAAGTTTTTCTTTTTTTAGTTTAGAGCCTTTAATTTGTGTTTATTTGCAAAGTGATAACGATTGCGTTTGAAGCGCTTTACTAAAAAGAAGTACAATTAAGTAATTTAAATTTGGGTACCAAAGTTATTCGAATTAAAAACAAACAATTTTCTTTTTATTAAATAATTGTTTACTGAACTGTCTTTGCTAGAAATGTGAAAACATCAGAAATTATACAACAGCAGTGACCAAAGCTGTGGCAGTTTGGTCGTATTTTTAATAAGTGTTTGAATTTTGAACTCAACAACGGCTTGTTCACACTGTCCAAAATCTCTGGGTCGGAACCGGTTCCAAACCGGAGATTTTGTTCAACTCGTTTCACACTGTAAACATTTCAATCTGCTCCGATCCGGGTAGCATGCTCTAGCCGGATTGGAATCAACCCTGGCAAGGACCAGGGTTAAAAATCTCAATCGGGGTCGAAATGGCATTTTTTTCCCGGCGTGAATCGTTATACGGTTCACGCATTAGCCGGTTCACGTAAAGACCAGGGCCCGATTTCATAGAGCTGCTTAAGCAAAAAATTTTGCTTAAGCAAAAAATTCATTGCTTAGTAAAATCAGATTACCGGCCAAGACTCCACTCAATTGTTATGCTAAGTAAACAACAGCTAAATACTAGTCAAAAGCAATGTATATGGCATGAAATTTTGGCCAGTAACATGTGTAAAATAAGCGAGCTATTTTCGTGCTTTGTTGGAATTCACACGATCAATGCAATCTTGACTTACCAAAATGGCAGAGAATAATGTTATCAATGTTGATGGAGTCTATCTCCACCACGTCATTGTTGTCCAAGCTTTGTAGTGTGAACTCAAGCGTAACAGGGTACGGCTGAGATGACACCCCTAATGGTGAAATGTTCAGTCCTTGATAACGTTGCAAGGAATACGTGGCACACGGTGACGTTATGTTTCCACTTGTCTGCATCTCTAATGAGGGAAAACAACATAATCAGATGATACATTTGCATTGCGGAAAAATAGTTCATTCGATCACTCACACCTGAAATACATTATTCATTGGTCACAAAACACACCTTGGCTAGTTCTGTCATGTTGGATGGGCTTTCTAAACCCCATCCAGTTGGTCCTTTTATGACATCGCACATTTTTCCAGGGTTTCCCCCGGGTGTCCTTTTGCAAGGGGCAGGGTTCCCTTATTCAACCAATCAAATGCAGTTACGTAAAACAACACCGTCGCCGTGCTGCATTTGTGCGGGAACTTCACTTCGGTTTAGCTTCCAACCAAGTCAACACCAAAATTTTGCGAGAGAATAATACAACTTTAGTTTAACTCTAGTGTGTTAGCACTCAGTACTTTCCGGTGTTATGTGAATAAAATCACAGGCATATTACTCGAGTTGGTAAGACACTGCTTTATAACACCAAAGGTCGTGGGTTTAACTTGACCCACCTGAGTAATATGCCCTGTAATTTTTTTTCCACAGACCTCGGGATAGTGGTGAGTGATATACAGTGCTATAACACACATGGGCGTAGGGAAAAACCCCAAATTACCAAAGACTATACATACTCGGAAATGGCTGCAAAATGAAGCCTCATAAATAAAACATGAATACAAAATGAACAACACAAAATTAATGTTAACTTTATGAGTTCGTACCTTTGATGCAGTCCTGGTCAGTCCAGCCTTCTGGATGACCGTCATTACCAAACGTTACTTCACGAGGCTTTGCCTGTCGCTTTGTGTTAACCCCACCGGGACGAAACTCCGTACATTCACACGGGTTTTGATCAGGCAGTAACTTCAGAGGTGGTTCACCCTTGATAGAGTTTGCTTCATCACCGACATAACAAACTAGTGCACCGGCTATGAGGTTAAACAGAAGCAACAATTTCCCCTGTCATCTAAAATACATTATTGTTCTATGTATTGATGCATTTATATATCTAATTGTGTTTAAATTGCGTTGAACCTATACATCATCAGTCAATATACTTTTTTAATGAACACAGTGATATACATTGTATACAATATGCAATTTCAAGAGAAATTAATCGTCATATCAAATTGAAATCAAAAATGATGAACAAGTTTTTTTTTTCTCAGTAACATTTACTTAGTGAGATGTTTTACATTTGAATGAAGTGCGCGATCAAATTTACCAAACTTAAGGCAGACAGTGAACATGTCACAAATGTTCGCAAACAACTGCTTTCCGTCTGCCTAACCGTCTATTTAGGCTATAAAACATACACAAAAATAAAGAAACAAAAATGGGAAAAACGTAAATCCCCGTACACAAATTTTTAACAAATAAACCCGATTACGTATCGTCTTTTTACATTTGAATACGAACAATATCTGACATTACACGGTGAAAACGAATAAATGCTACCAAAGTGTTAGCTCAATTTAAATATTTTACAAGAACTAAGTACGTGCTATCCTTCAAGAGATTGATGTACATTTAACCATTTTAAAAATTGCGTTACCCAATATTTAAAAATATCACAACACGTCAAAATATCGACAAGAAAAAAAGGAAAAAAAATAGTTTTAATGTATTATAATCATGTTATATTATTACAAGAACAAAGGTTACTCGAGACCATAGCGAGTGGCGAATGATCATGGTTCATAATTTCGTTCAGATCAATGCAAATGTAGTCAAAATTTGGTATCCCCTTTAAAAAAATACTTTCCCTTGTTTGTTAGAACATGCCTTACCTTTCATTACGATTGACGCCACAAGTAGCATTGCAAACGCGAGACATATCACATTGAACGTCATGCTGATAAAAGGCGAACCTACTAGTCAACGTGAACAACACTCAGGTGTCTGTTTTCTACAGCGTTCGCCGGGTTGATTAAGGTTGTTGATTCTGAAAGCAGAACTCGAAGTGAACAGTTAACAATTTAACAGTTGCCAGTTAACTAAGTTTCACATTATCTGCTAAAACAACAGAAATTTAGTTGCGCATCCGCTGTGTTGGGTTGAAGTATTTACTGCTCTTACACGCTGAAATGATTGCATAAAAACTGAACGACGATCGTACGGTCAGCGAGAAGGCGTGCGCCCACGTGTGAATACTCCGTAATTGGCATTGCCACAGCAAAATCATAACAATTGAGGTTTAATAAGACAAACTGAAATCAATGCTAGGACCAAGCACATTTGCTACCAAGGCCAAATATTAAAACGTTGCTCTGATTGAGTATTCATTGCTGAATACACACGTAATGAAACTAGAATTGTAGAAGAACTAACACTCAAAGGGGAACAACTCGTGAAGCTGATTGGCGGTGCCATAACTATAACATCAGGCTGTCGTTCAGCTAGACTGATGAAAGTATCAGTCTGGTTGGGAAGAGTTAATTGAGAAACCAACATTTGGGAAGAGTTAAGTTGTTTCAATTTTTCGTTTAAGTGAACCTACACACTTTTGGTAGGAATTGTACTGGTTCTATTTTTAACTTGGTGGTCGACTGGTTTTCGATGCTTGTAGAATCTCATATGATACCAGTAAATTGTGATTTTTATAGCCCATACATCATCAAGTCCTTTGCATGACCTAAATCCCGTTGTTAGTCATCACCCTCATCAGCTCCGTGGACATGTCAACAGACAAACTTGACTGGTGCATGTTTCCATTCATCCTATGGTCTGTCATCTTTTGCAAGGAATATCAATTCCTACCTACAGCTATACTGAGTTTCTACATTTCTATGTTTTCTTCCTTGTAGCCCTTTACGTAGAGTGGCTTGTTTTGATGGGCGAACTTGCATAAAAAAATATAAAAATCATCATTGTCAATAAAAACAAAAACAAATATAGAGGGTTCTGTGAAAAAAACAAAAACATGTTGAAGTCAATTGAGTCAGCAAAAAAAAATGAAGGAAACGTCCGCCAAAATATTGTGTGCATCGTATCTGTGCAACGAATAATAAACAACGCACTAAGCAAAACATGTGTTACTGTATCTCTTTACTCTTGTTAAATTATGACATTTACAATGATGTTGAAAGAGGACCCACTGGTGGAATGGACCTGCTGAGCATTAAACTGTGCATGCTCTTTAATTTATGCAAAGCTGTAATGAGTTGTTTTTCAGAAAATACTATAATTACAAAAATAATCACGAAAAAATGTGCAACAAATGGTTGTAATTCAGCAAAACCTTTTGAGAGGGCAAGTCCTCCCAACTTGTCCCCTGTCATATTTTTTGTCATACACCCCACCTCCCAAAAACAAATAATATCATCAATAATAATAATAATACTAGTTCCATGGTAACAGGCCTGAATAAGCCTCATTTCATCGCCGTCTTTATGTTGTGTACTTATAAAAATAATCTCGCAAGATGACCATTTACAATTTCTTCGTGTGAATGGAAAAATAGTTTTAAAACATCAAAATTATCACATCAAGCCGTAACTAATGTCTACTCGAAATGTCTACACCCAAACTAAATACGCCAGCCCAGCAATAAAAAACATTCACTTACAGTAGTTGTGTATTGTAGGACTTGCAACATCGTACAAAACTACTGTACCAGTTAACATAACAATAGTAACAACAATAACTAGACATAAAGTGTTTGTCAACAAAGAAAGGCTGTTCCGGACTGGTTTTTTCCTCGATTAAGCGCTCCAAGTTTTAGAGTAGGTCTGACTTCGCGATAGTAGACCCTTCATTTTTGACAAGCTCTTTATTTTCTTGCACGTACCGAAACCTAAACTCAACCTCGTTTTGATTCCAACTCTAAAACTTAAAAAGCGCGTTATTACCTCAAATAGCCTAAAAACAAAGTCGAAAGCAGAAATTGTGTTTTAAGACACTGGACACTATTGGTAATTTTCAAAGACCAGTCTTCTCACTTGCTGTATCTCAACATAACATAATCACAAACCTGTGAAAATTTGAGCTCAATCGGTCATCGAAATTGCGAGATAATAATGAAAGACAAACACCCTTGTCACACGAAGTTGTGTGCTTTCTGATGCTTGATTTCGAGACCTCAAGTTCTAAATCTGAGGTCTCGAAATCAAATTCGTGGAAAAATACGTCTTAATCGAAAATTACGTCACTTCAGGGAGAGGTTGATGGTATAAGACATTGTGACCAGAGGGAGCCGTTTCTCACAATGTCTTATACCATCAACCTCTCCCCATCGTTACCAAGTAAGGTTTATGCAAATCGTCATTTTGAGTGATTACCAATAGTGTCCACTGCCTTTAAGAAACATTACAAGGTACCAGGTCACAAACGCTTGATATGAGCTTTGTCGCTGGTTTCCGCAGAAGTCGTTGATGATGCATATACTGCATAACAAAGCTCGATATTGGTTCCATTTCTCCCACAAATATAAATTAAATTGTTCGTGTATTAAAAACTCGAATATGGACGGTTGCTGGTGTAAACACCAGGCAATAAACCTGTCGCTCAATATTAGACTTCATCAAAAGACACCGCGTGGCCACATCCATACAAAGCTTACCTATAGTTCTAGTTTAATCAAATTATTAAGCAGAACACTGTGCTTATCAGAAAAAAATACAAGGCACCGTGTCACGAACGCTTGGTATGAGCTTTTTCGCTGGTACCGTTTATTTCTGCTGCTCGTTGTTGCTACAGTGACAAATATAGGTTGTTAACATTGACACCATGTGTCTTGTCGCATATAGATATCGAAGAGAGAGTCAAAATGTACAGCATAGGGTGTTAAGATAACACCTATAAACAGCAAATTTTACCTATCAAGTTGTGGGGTATCTTTCTTAGATCAAATTTGTGCCCATAAAATGAATCCCTAAACAATCACTGTGAACGAAGATGTAATGTAACAAAACTTTACCCGTAGAATTTTAAGCTTCGTTGGTAGTCAAGCTTTTGAGACGAAAGTGAAAATGACAGAACAATGTTTTCAGGAGAGTCCCGTTATTAAATCAGTTATACATGCTTACATGGCGTCTCAGTGAGACGACAATTGTTTTAGTGAAACTGTTTTACTCATTTTCCAAACCCTACTGCACCCTAGCAAGTAATCTTAAGGGAAGCTTTCTATGGCAAACAACAGAAAACATTCGCAAGGTCAGAGTGGATTGGGATGAAAAGGAATTAATCGTCACCAACTATTACAATCTCAGCGTCAGGGCAGGTCCCATAGAATGCCACAGTCAAAGTCGACCTAGACCAAATGGCAATGTTGTCAACAATTGTTTTAGTTTGACACTCATAGGATTTGATTTTTCCAATTCTACCGAATTCCAGTTTGTATTGATTGATTGTAACCCAGAAGTGTGTGGAGCCATCAAAAGCATCTCGAAAGTTTCGTGTAGTAGCGTCGTCTCCAACGATGCGCATCTCATTCAAACCGGCGTCCAGATCTAAAATAAACACAATAGACAGCTTCAGGGTCTGGTTGGAGAGTACTTGGAACGTGGGTTCCAGTAATGAGGTTATATGTGTACAATTGGTGACAGGTATCCTGCTCATTTCTGCTAAGCAGGAAATTAAGCAATTATTTGCTGCCGATGTAGCAACTCGGCGAGTTTGGCCCCATGTGAAGACACTTCTCACTTAAAACGAGGCGTTGAAGAGTGTTATGGTTGATTTAGTTGGGTACATTACATACTAGGCACGTCTACAATGTCCGAATGTCATGTGTTTTGTAAGCGTTCCCTCAGAAAGTGTCTTTTTTTTTGTCAAATACTTGAACACACTTAACGGACAAACAGTAATGTGCGTATAAGTGTTTGCTATAATTAGAAAAACTGTAATTTGGAAACAGTTATATCTTAATATACATTTTCACTGAAGAACCTCTGAAATCTGAAATTGAACTCTGAAATCTCTAATTATCTTCCATGTTTTCTATTTTTAGATGTTCCCATAAAAAAACACGAATTACACCCGATGTTTTAAGAATCAAAACCAAAGCTAACTTACCAACAGTGCAAATACCGATGGAATTGTTGTAAGAGGTCATCCGCACCAGATCACTGGTTGAGCTGTTCAGTGTGAACTCAAGTCTAACAGGGTATGACGGAAATGGTTCTCCAAATGGAGGAATGCTCAGTTCTGCGTCTGTTGTGAAAGACCATAAGCCGCAAGGAGACATGGTGTCACTGCGCTTTGTCTCTAATAAGGGAGAAACACAAATAGTATTTTATTATTAAAAAAATTCAATTACAAAACAATATTTGTAAGATTTAAGATCGATAGGTATTCAAATGAAATGAGAACACAATCGGGCATACTTCGAGGGGTAATATAAAATCAAATAAATTAATAAATAAAAAGGGCCGAAAGGCGTAGGAAAGAAAAAACAAAATATTAAACAATCGGTCATCTACAATTAATGAAAATAGATTAGTGTGGTGTATGTTTGATTTATAAATCAATAACCAATTTGAATTGATCACCGTCAAAAGTTGTAGTGGATTCACATTACCGTGGTGTCCGTTTGTAAATGATGTGACCAGATATGTGGTTGGTACCCGCTGTAGCTTTTCTAAAAAAAATGCGGATGGATTTGACGTTCTTGATCAGGCATTTTTAGCTGTTTCTAAATGTGTAGTCAATGTATACAGCCAACAATCGTTTTGATAAGACAACAACAAACGTGAGTTCATACCTTCGATGCAGTCCTTGTCAGTCCAGCCTTGTGGATGACCGTCATTACCAAACGTTACTTCACGAGGCTTTGCCTGTCGCTTTGTGTTAACCCCACCGGGACGAAACTCCGTACATTCACACGGGTTTTGATCAGGCAGTAACTTCAGAGGTGGTTCACCCTTGATAGAGTTTGCTTCATCACCGACATAACATACGCATGCGTCGGCTAAAAATTATAATGAGAAGGAGATGAAAATCAATTTGAACTAATCCAATTTCTCTCAACAAAGGCCAAGAAGATATTTCAGTTTGACAAATTGTATGTGTTCACTTCACGTACCTTCGACAGTTCCGGTCAATCAAAAACTAATCAATCTTGTTCAGTTCAGCATAATGTATGGATGGAACATAGGGCCCTTTTTACGAAACTTCGGCTCTAGACTCGGCTTCAGGCTCCGTTATCTCGTCTGAAGCCCTGACTGAGAGCTTGCGCAAAGCACGCGCATTGCAAACCCCGGGCCAAACTAGCTTACAGAACCGAATCCTGAGCCGAAGCCGTGGTTTCGTAAAGGGCTTTTACGTTTTTCATAAATAAGGAGACAATATTGCCCAAAAGATGGCAATCAGACAGATAGAAGAATGAAAATTAAAAACAACATTATTTATTTATGTTTTTATCCATAAAACAATATTAACAGAACAAAAAATAGATCTTACCGGTTATGAAGTATGCAGTGGTCAGTAAAACTGCAGTTAAAAGAGAAATAAGCTGCGACATTGTAGCGGTACTTAACCGTCAGTCGTGAATCAGTTTGCGAAGAGCAAATAAAAACAGCAAGTCTCGAGTGGAGATGTTTACCAAGTCGTGATGTTCATCAGCCATCAACGTCAGAAGGCTCGTGTTTATCGGTAATACTTGGTTCGTGCAAAGACCAACCAAGGACATAAATAAGTTTCCTTCCGTTTTAAAATCCTATTGAAAAGATATTAATTATTAAAACCCTTTGCGTAACGAAGGTGGTCTACGACCGGCATCGATTTTTCCCATTAAATTGAAGTGTAAAAAAAAAGAACCTTATTTAAAACAGTTTTTATAACTGCAACCTTTCAACGTCAGAATGATCGTGTTTATCGTTGATTCGAGTGAAGACCAAAGGTCAAAATTAGTATCCCTCTGTTTTGAAATCTTATTAAAAAGTATTATATAGAAACCTTTTCGTATTGCGAAAGTGTGCCAGGGCTGGCATCGATTTTTGGGAACAGATTGACGTTAAAGATTTCGTGGGCTGACTTCGTTGATATGTAAACAATGAAAATTTGATATCGTTCAACAACCTCTCCTATGGGAGTTTTTTTGCACAGAGCTGACGAAGAGAAAAACAAAATTTACAACGGGTAATTTCGATCCCAGTATCAAAGGTACTTAAGGCGCTTAGCATATTTCATCAGAAAGATAGGTTATTGAAGTTATGAATTCTGAGACCCAATGGTAGTTACTTACAATTTGCCACGGCGCATTCAGCGGTCACAGCCAGGAACACCGGGGCGAGAATCATTATGATATAATTATAACTCTAAGATTACAGTGTGCAGTCATTCCTATAACGACTGTATTAAAGGAACACGTTGCCTTGGATCGGGCGAGTTGGTCTATAAAAGCGTTTGTAACCGTTTGTTATAAAATGCATATGGTTAGAAAGATGTTGTAAAAGTAGAATACAATGATCCACACAAACATGCCTCGAAAGTGCACGGTTTTCCTTTTACATCGTCGACAAGCACGGTCGGCCATTTATGGGAGTCAAATTTTTGACTCCCATAAATGGCCGACCATGTTAGTTCGCAAAGTAAAAGGAAAACCACGCAATTTCGAGGCAAATTTGTGTGGATCATTGCATTCTACTTTTAAAACATCTTTCCAATCATAATGCATTTTATAACTAACGGTTACAAAGGCTTTTTGTACACCAACTCGTCCGATCCAAGGCAACGTGTCCCTTTAATGATATTTCAGCAGTTTCATCAAAATGCTTCGTCTAACTCTTTATACGTCCAGTGAGTCAAGTGCTACACGAATAAAACAAACATCGATCAGAAACCAAATGCAGTTAATTGAGACATTAGTTTTAATATTGCTTGAAGAATCCTAACCATTATACTTACAATATCATTTTACAATTTTGTACAAGCATTTACATGAAACAATTAAACTACAATTCTCACCGGGCTCACCAAAACAACTTAATTGCCGTGTCTATAAAACTTGTTTTATGAACAGTAGGTTAAAACAGAATTATCAGCCACATTTAGATGCAACGTGAAATTCCTAGTAACAGCAACACCTATCTAAAACGCTCCAAAATGAATATTATTATATACAATTAACCTGAAGCAAATTAGTCAAGTTATCTAACAAGTGGCTTCTATACTTTCCAACGTGGAGTGGGCAAGTGGGACAAAGACATAATATAGAAGGGTTGATATGTAAGAACCATTAAATTGTGCAATATTTCAGTATCATTTAGAGGGCAGGGGGGCTGGTTCTCAGCGGGGGGGGGGGGGGGGGGAGGGTTCTGACACATATGATTCAAAGGTTCATATGACGTCTCTGCTTCCGCTCGTGACAGCATTGTATAACATCATCACAAAGTAAAGTTACATCTCATGATTTATAATATTATCAAAATATTACTAGATGAGATTTAACATGATGAGGTTCGAGGAATCCTCCGAAATTCATAAAAACTTCCTTCGCAAAATTATGCTGTACATTAAACTGTTTGAAGTCCATTTTAAGAAAGCTTAGCTGTTCTTATTAAGCTATTTTATAGCTGCAATTATGAAGGCAAAGTCGTAAACAAATATATGGAGAAACAGGAAAAACTGTGGTGTTGTGTAACATTTGTGCTGATTGCCAAATAAAACTAGTTGCCGATCGATAGCTACGGGAAATGAAATTACTTGAAGGATTGTACCTAACCTTGGCAGGACGAGACACACTCATCTTCAATTGCTGTGAAAAGACTGCAAAGTCCATCTTGAGAATGCGAAGCTTAAATTTGCAGACGCACTAATAATTATAAGAACTATCGTAAAAATAATTATAATTAAAAAATACTTTTTTTAATTCAGTAAATAAATAAATTTAATTAAATAAAACACTGTACAAATTATTGTGTTAAATTTATTATGGTATCATCATGTGACCATATCCACACGGTATCAGTTATCCCAAGTATTTGGTAAACTTTGTTGGCGTATTTCCGGCTACGAAAGGAATCAATTTAACACTGGAGTTTTTGCAGTGACCCGGTACGTGATGACGTCACGTTGCAACGGTGTTTGTTGACAAGGTATTATTTTTAAATCAGATTGTAATGCAATCGATAGAATCCAAATTATTAAATTTCCGCAAAACATTTGCAAAATCCAAAGTGAACTGGGATGCTAAAAAAATGTGATCAACTAGAACGCTGGGACACTATAAGTCCTAAAACCCAGTGTCAGGGCAGGTCCCATAGAACGCTACAGTCATATCCGACTCGGACCTAATGGTAATTTCGTCAATATATTCGTCCTTATTTGTGTGACACTCAAGGGACTTGGTTTCTCCCAGTCTACCGAATTCCATTTTGTCTTGATTGATTGTAACTAAGTAGTGTGTGGAGCCATCAAAAGTATCTTGAAAGTTCTGTATGGTAGCGTTGCTTCCCCTTATGCCCATTTGGTGAGATCCGGCGTCCAGATCTAAAATAAACAAAGAAAGATAAAATCAGGGTCTGGTTGGATAGTACTTGCGTTGCAGGACCTCATTCGGGGCCCATTGTCATAGAGCTGCAAAGGTAGCTATTAGTAAAAATAATTTCATCTTCACAGTAGTGTCCTTTACGTTCGTTTTAAGTTTAACGTTTTTCTTGCATTTTATCATGTTTTGATGTTCTTGTTGTTTGATATGTAATATCACCTTTGTTCATTGTCTTTTAACTAGCCTCTTTTATCCTTAATGTATTGTTCTAACAGTATGTGTTAATGTTCCATTGAAGTTGTTTGTACTTTGTTTTCACTGGTGACGAATAAACGGAGTCTTAAAGCTCCACTTAAAAGAAAAAAGAAAAGAAAAAAAAATTATAAAAATGTTGCAACAACAATTAGGATACTGTTCATGAGTTTACATGTAATAGTTTTGACAGGTATCCTGCTCATTCCTGCTAAGCAGGAAAATGTAAGCAAGTATTTGCTGCCAATAATAAGCAACTCGACGATTTGGGCCCATGTGACGACACTTGCAACTTAAAAAGAGGCGTTGATGGTTCAGTTATGGTTGAATTGATTGGTACACCACACACTTGGCAGTACATGTTTAAAAACCTCAATAACACGTCTACAATGTCCAAATGTCATGTGTTTTATAACCGTTCTCTCAGAACGTGTTTTTTTTTTTACAAATACTTTACCAAAATTTACGGCTAAACAATGAATTGCTTAAAGCCATTATACATTTTCGGTACAGACAAAAAAAAGTTCACCGATTTACGAATAATTTTAAGGGTTTACAGAAGGTATAATGAAAGACTTCTCTTGAAATATTATTCCATGAAATCCTTTACTTTTTGAGAAAACATTAAAACAATATCAATTCTCGATAGCGAGAATTACGGATTTATTTTAAAAACATGTCATGACACGGCGAAATGCGCGGAAACAAGAGTGGGTTTTCCCTTTATTTTCTTCCGCCCCGATGACCGATTGAGCCTAAATTTTCACAGGTTTGTTGTTTTTATGTTATTACAAGTTGTGATACACGATGTGTGGGACTTGGACAATACTGTTTAACGAAAGTGTCCAATGGCTTTAAGTGTTTGCTATAATTGAAACAAAAAATTCTAGGTTGGAAACAGTTATATTTTAATAATATATTTTCGCTTAAAGGCGGTGGCCACTATTGGTAATTGTCAAAGACCAGTCTTCTCGCTTGGTGTATCTCAACATATGCATAAAATAATGAACCTGTGAAAAATTGAGCTCAATTGGTCGTCGAAGTTGCGAGATAATAATGGAAGAAAGAACACCCTTGTCACACGAAGTTGTGTGCTTTCAGATGCTTGATTTCGAGACCTGAAATTCTAAATCTGAGGTTTCAAAATCAAATTCGTGGGAAATTACTTCTTTCTACAAAACTACATCACTTCAGAGGGAACCGTTTCTCACAATGTTTTATACTATCAACCTCTCCCCATTACTCGTAACCAAGTAGGTTTTGACGCTATTACCAATAGTGTCCACTGCCTTTAAGCACATTGCCTTACTATTTACACTCAATGTTTTAAGAATCAAAACAATGCTAACTTACCAACAGTACAAATACGGATGGAATTGCTGTAAGGAATTATCCGAACCAGATCATCTGTTGAGCTGTGCAGTGTGAACTCAAGTATAACAGGGAATGTATATATAGGAATGTTCAGCTCTTCGTTCGTTGTGAAAGACCAGGGGCCGCAAGGTGACGTGGTGTGACTTGGTGTTGTCTCTAGTCAGGAAGAAACACAAATATATAAAATTAAACAATTTCAAAGACAAAACATTATCAATCTGGCATTTTGAGGGGTAAGAGAAAGTCTAACGAATCAATAAGTAAAAACGACCGAAAGGCGGACGGAAAGAAATACAAAAATATTAATTATCAAGAGTCAGGCCTCGGCGGGTTTAAACCGCTAGTTGAAAACTAATTCAACAAACTTTAATTCCCATTCATAAATACATTTTCGGTCAAAAAACATCAACACTTGTTGGTCAAAAAGTAAAATAAATTCAAACATTATAATTTTCCAATAGTTTCTTTCAACACAACACCCCTCCAGCTATGAAATGGTAAGGCCCTCGGGTAAACAACTCATTTATAAGGGAATGCTGTGCTCGTCGCGCGTATCGCGTGATGTGGCACAACTACTGTCCCGGCCGTTGCTCTCGACCAATAGGAATGAAGAAACTGTTTTATAAGCACAGGTGCAAGCTCGCGTGTCACGCCCATGTTTTAACACTTTTTACTCAATGTACACTGCCAGCAAACGTTTTGCAAAGAGAACAACAAACATGTGGTCATACCTTTGATGCAGTCCTTGTCAGTCCAGCCTTGTGGATGACCGTCATTACCAAACGTTACTTCACGAGGCTTTGCCTGTCGCTTTGTGTTAACCCCACCGGGACGAAACTCCGTACATTCACACGGGTTTTGATCAGGTAGTAACTTCAGAGGTGGTTCACCCTTGATAGAGTTTGCTTCATCACCGACATAACATACGCATGCGTCGGCTAAAAAGGATGAGAGTGAGATCTGTGATTTCAATTTGTTCGTTTCTTAGATACTCTAAGCCAAAGCCAAGAGGATAACTCAGTTTGACGTAATGTCTATGAGTTCATTTTAAGTCTCTTTTATTGTTCGAATATCCCGGTTCAATAGACATTTATCATCCAGTGGGCCTGTAGCCATCTTGATTTTCTCCCATTGATATCAACGTTATCTATTAACCAAGGCTTGAAGAAGTCAAGGCTTGAAAGAGTCTGGTTCCTGTTTGCAAAATGATTGATGGCATTCATTATTGTTATTCGATACGAGGCACATGACCAAGATGGATGCAGCATGATAAAGGGTCTATTTAGCATAATGCACAAATGAAACTAGGGCCCTTTACGAAACCACGGCTTTGGCTCTGGATTTGGCTTCAGGCTTCGCTGTCTCGTCTGAAGCCCTGACTCTCAGTGCGTGCGCAAAGCACACGCAATCGCCAAAACAACCGCGGGCCAAGCTAGCTTAAACCAAATCCTGAGCCGAAGCAATGGTTTCGTAAAGGGCATATGTGTTTTTCATAAATAAGCAGACAATATTACCCAAAAGATGGCAATCAGACAGATAAAAGAATGAAAATTTCAAAAAATTATATCATAATGAAGTTAGCAGTTCTTACCAATAATGAAGTAGGCAGTGGCCAGTAAAGCTGCAGTTAAGGGAGAAATAAGCTGCGACATTGTAGTAGCGATACTTTCAAAACCGTCAGTCGTGAATCAGTTTGATAAGAACAACTCAAAACAGCAAGTCTCGTGAGTGGAGATGTTTACCAAGTTGTGGTGCTCAACAGCAGTCATCAACGTCTAAATGATCGTGTTTATCGTAATACTCCGTTCGTGTATAAGGACCAACGAAGGTCATAAAAAAGTATCCTTCCGTTTTAAAATCCTATTTAAAAAAAACATTAAAAACCCTTTGCGTAACGATGGTGGTCCACGGCTGACATCGATTTTTCTATTCTATTGAGGCCCCCCCCAAAAAAACCTTCTTTGTAAAATAGAAGAACAGTTTAATTACCACTAGTTGTGGTACTGCAGCCTTTCAACGTCAGAAGGCTCGTGTTTATCGTTAATTATTTGGTTCGTGAAAAGACAAACCAAGGACAAATTAGTATCCCTTTGTTTTGAAATCCTATTAAAAAAATACTGAAAAGAAACTACGTATTACGAAAGTGGGCGAGGGCTGAGTTTCACGTTGATTATTTCGTGGGCTGACTTCTTTAAGTTTTATATTACCTTCTTATACATTTGACTTCCATTATGACGATGTCCAAGTGATACTTATGTATTATAGTCAATGTTATGTAATGTTGATTGTCGAATAGAAAATAATGTACAATTTCTTTTGACTAAAACTGTAAACACGATAAATTTTAGTTCGTGGTGAAATAATTTCTTCGAAATCCATTATGAAATAATGACAACGTTTCAAAATAATTTGCGCAAGATTCATACTGAAATATTTATAAATTTAAGTTTACAAACTTGTATTACACAATTTACAAGGATTTTCATAAAATGACTTTTAAATATAGTTTTATATTTTAAATGTTTCACAAATTGCTTTGTCTAAAACTTTGTTCAATGACTGTGTCTTGCGATTATGTCATTTTGTTAGACTTTTGAACAAGTCGTCAAATGTCAACTGTTCGACCAAAATGCTTTGTTTGAGACTGTTTTAGTACACGATCGTTGTTTGTCCAGATATCAAAATTAATTGTGTTTAGGATCATGCCAAACTTGTAAAAGCAACTACATAAAACGATTAAACTACAACTCTCAGCGGGTTCACCAAAACAACATAATGCTGTGCCTACGAAAATTGTTTTTTTTTAACAGAAATTTAAAACCAAATCAACAGCCTCATTTACGATGCAATGTTAAATTCCTATAACCGCAATCTGGAACGACCCAAAAAACATTTAACCAGAAAAAAAACAATCAAATTATATAACAAGTGCATGCCTTATACTATTCCAATGGGGATGGGGCAAGTGGGACACATACACCATTAGAGGGGTTGATTTATCAAACCATAAACTTGTGAAAATTGTTCAGTCTCAAGGGTGGGGAATCTAAAGGGGAGTGGCAAGAGTTCTGAGCGAGATATGCAAGGTTTATATGGCGCACCACCCCCGCTGGTTACGAACCCTTTATAACATCGTGGCAAAGGAGCGTAATACCAAAACATTACGGAATTGGTTTGCTATCAAAAAGTTTGCTGGCAGCGTAAGCACTTCATCTTATCCACCATATACATAAACTGAAAAACCTGTAGAAGTTTGAGATCGATCGGCCATCTGGGTCACGAGAAAATAGTGAAAAACCGATTAGACATTTTGCATTGCATCGATGCCAAAACAAAAATGAATACGACGCTCACTGGGCGATAAACTCCAAACGCGAAATTAGATTATTTGTTTCTCATCAAATTTGAAATTTCAGACAGAAATATTTCAAGGGATGTTTTCTACTATAATACCATCATCATTAGACCGTGTAATTTTTTTGTAAATCTGTGATCTTCACGAACTTTGTTTCTTACCAATTCTGTAACGTTCGGTTAAGGGTTCGTAGTGTACCATAATACTTGATTATTTTCAACATACAAAGGAATCCCCTGAAATGTATAACACACTGGTGCGTAGTTGAACATTTGTACTAACAACACCTGTGCGTCCAGATGTTATTAAGAAAGGAATAACCTGTTTTTAATAAATATAACAAATAAACAAAATCTTGTCAGAATTTCGTTGCCAACAAAATGAGCCAAAGTGTTTCTGTAACGGGAGTCATAATTAGGACCGTCGTTTTCTTGAAAAAAAAAAAATAAATCATTCGCAAAGTTATGCAGTACAAAAAAGCCACAACTCTGTTTTCAGTCAATCGTTAGAAAGTTTAAAATTGGTACAATGGAGACAAAGTAACATTTTGTTTTGGTGTTATAACAAACGGTTACAAAACGCTTTTTATAGACCAACTCGTCCGATCCAAGGCAACGTGTTCATTTAACTATTGATTTATCATAACATTAAAAGCATATGAACCACGAGTGCTAAGTGACATATAACACATCAAGTATTTTTCAAACGTTTTCCAACATTTACTTCAAAATACGCAAAACATTTACCTTTTGTAAAAAATGTGATCTGATTGCCAAGTAAAACTTATTGCAAATAAGTAACGACTGGAAAGGAAACAACTTAAATTGATGTACTTAACCTTTGGCTCAACCAGAAACCCCATACTTATGTGCTGTGAAAACTGCAGAGAATGCTGTGCTTAAACTTTGACTCTGCCACAGCTATTACAAAACAACAATGATTTAAAATATATAAGAAATTTGTTAAATAATACAATAAACAAGTACAACTTCACTAAGTAAATAATTTGAAGGCGATCTATTGTACACTGCGAATTTCCGTTGTTACATTTATTTTCTTTGAATCTATACATGTGACCACAACGACATGGTGTTATTTCTCCACATACTGTGTCGGTGAAGCCAAATAAATAGATACCAAGAGAATCAATATTGAGCACCGGACATTGCTGTGTAATTTTGCAATACTGTCTTTTGGCAAGAGATCTTTTTACACTAGAATTGTAATCCCGCCCTCTATGGCAAATAAGAGACAATGCCAAAGAAATCTTCATCATTAGTAAATCTCAGCTTTAGGGCAGGTCCCATAGAATGCCACAGTCAAAGCTGACTCGGACCAAATAGAAATGTTGTCGATAATGTTACCAGTTGCACACCCAGTTAGGGACTCGGTATCTCTCATTCTAACGAATTCCAGTTTGTATTTATTGATAGTAATCAAGTAGTGTGTGGAGCCATCAAAAGCATCTTGAAAGTCTTGTATGGTTGCGTCCAGATCTACAATAATGAAGACAACACAATAATTGGAGTGTGGTGGCAAAGTACTTGGGTTGTGGGTTCTAATCCAGGGCCATATTTCATGGATAAAAAAGTGTAGCTAAACAAGTAAAAGTACATGCTTGCTAAAATAAACACAATTTGTGAACGGAATCCTGCTCATTTCTGCCAAGTTTGGAATTTGTAGCTATTATTTTCTGCTGATAAACAAGAGTTCACGGCATTGATACTAGAATGAGAATTTAGTATTCTGAGTGACTTAGTTTGTTACTCTTATTTGGCAACACGGGTTGTTAAATCCGAAGGGATATTTAATGAGTTGAATAAAGAAAAAAATAGTCTAAACCTTTCCATAAAAAGTGTCATGTATTTTGTAATCGTTTGAAATAATGTTTTGGATTGTTTTTTTTTAAAGTAAGTTTCAGAACGTGTTTTGGTGTACAAAGATGTTATCATATTTTGCGGCAAAACAATGAATTGCTAAACCGTGTTTGATATAACAGTTGAAAACAATACATGTTCCTAGGTAAGGTCGAACCAGCTAGAACCTCCATTTGGGAAACTTTTATATTTGCAGTTACACTGAAAATTCCTTCTGGTATGTTTGTTTTAATTGAATTCTACACTTCTATGTTTTCCAGTTTTGACCACGGCTTACGTCCAATGTTTTTTAGAACAAAAACAATGCTAACTTACCAACAGTACATATCTCTTTGTTATTACGGTCGTAAGAGATTACTTGCACAACATCATTGGTTGAGCTTTGCAGTGTGAACTCAAGTGTAACAGGGTACGACTGGAATGATTCTCCAATTGGAGGAATGCTCAGTCCTTCGTTGTTTGTTAAGGACCAGAGGTCGCAAGGTGGCATGGTGTGACTGGGTGTTGTCTCTAGGGAGAAACAAACATAAACGCTATTATTATTATTATTAATAATAATAATAATGAGAAATAATAATAATGAGACAAATATCTTTTCGGTAGATTTGCTCCTTAATCACTATTTTAATAACGATGAGAGCAAATTTGAGAGGTAATGAAGGACAAACAATTATACTAAATAATTAAACTAGCCCCAATAGTTGTCGAAACAAGACAGAAAGATGGAAAACTTACAACTATTAAAAATAATGTTTTTTTAGCAAAAAAATCATGAAAAAAATCTAGGATACGGAGAGGGTCATACCTTGGTAAAACACAGGCAGATAAATCGTTTAACTTATATCTGATAGCTTACTTGTTTCAATGCTTATAAATCGGTAATAAATTAAGCGCCTTATTTGGCTCATATTTGGGCGAACCTTGGTGTTACGTTTATTATATTATAATATAAGTAACAGCCCACAAGTTATAATAGATGTTAAATTTGCATCGGGGATAAAGAATATTAATTTTGGTTTTTACCCATACCCATGGGTTCGAATCCCACCCGAGTAACATGCCTGTGATATTTTTTCACAGGACTCGGGAAAGTACTGAGTATACAGTGCTAACACACATCGGTGTACGGGTAAAAACCAAAATTAATAGCCCACAAGTTGTTAATATTTTCCTAGTTCATGACTGGTGTCCGTTTGTGCACGTTGCAGCCAGAGATGCGGTTTGTACCCGCTGACACCTCACTAAACGTGAACAGATTCGGCGTTCTTGATGAACAGCATTTCCAATAAAAGTGAAAACATTGTATTCAAATGAAACCTCGACAGTTTTTTTAAGTGTATCGTTGTTGATAAATTTGCCTGTAAATTTGCCTGGAAATAGCAAGTTGTTAATATTTTCCTAGTTCATGACTGGTGTCCGTTTGTGCACGTTGCAGCCAGAGATGCGGTTTGTACCCGCTGACACCTCACTTAACGTGAACAGATTCGGCGTTCTTGATGAACAGCATTTCCAATAAAAGTGAAAACATTGTATTCAAATGAAACCTCGGCAGTTTTTTTCAAAAGTGTATCGTTGTTGATTAATTGGCCTGTAAATAGCATGACGTTAACACAAAACAACATTCCACCTTTAAAGGCAGTGGACACATTGGTAATTACTCAAAATAATTATTAGCGTAAAACCTCACTTGGTGATGAGTAATGGGGAGAGGTTGATGGTATAAAACATTGTGAGAAATGGCTCCTTCTGAAGTGACATAGTTTTCGAGAAAGAAGTAATTTTCCACGAATTTGATTTCGAGACCTCAAGTTTAGAATTTCACTATTCGATGACCGATTGAGCTCAAATTTTCACAGGTTGGTTATTTTATGCATATGTTGAGATACACCAACTGTGAAGGCTAGTCTTTGACAATTACCAATAGTGTCCACTGCCTAGTGTACACAGTCAACTGCTCTCAAAGTACGAGTCGTTTTATCTACAGCAATCTTGCTCGATGGGTCAGAGTTTCACTCGAAAAAAAAAAAAAAAAATACAACTATTATCACTGTGGGCGCCATCTTGCTATTGACAAGATGGCGTTGCTGCCTACATTAGAGAGATTAACCGAAAAATGAAACAATTATTTACAAACAAACAAAAAAACGATTGCCGTCCATCAATCTTGAACGAAAACAACAAACATTTGGTCATACCATTGATGCAGTCCTTGTGAGTCCAGCCTTGTGGATGACCGTCATTACCAAACGTTACTTCACGAGGCTTTGCCTGTCGCTTTGTGTTAACCCCACCGGGACGAAACTCCGTGCATTCACACGGGTTTTGATCAGGCAGTAACTTCAGAGGTGGTTCACCCTTGATAGAGTTTGCTTCATCACCGACATAACATACGCATGCGTCGGCTAAAATGGATGAGAGTGAGATCAAAATCAATTTGAATCCAATTTGCTTGTTTCTACATGTCAAAGCCAAGAAGATAGTTCAGTTTTGACGTTTGACGAAATGTATGTGTTCTAATTGATTCCAGGTACCTTTTGCAATTGTTCGAATGTCCCGGTTATAGCCCAGTCTTGTTCAATTCAGCATAATGTATAAAAATTAAACTATAGGGCCCTTTGAAAAAAAAACACGGTTTCGGCTCTGGATTTGGCTTCAGGCTCCGTTATGTCGTCTGAAGCCCTGACTTAGTGCGTGCGCAAAGCATGCATAATTGCCAAAGCAACCGCGGGCCAAGCCAGCTTAAACCAAGTCCGGAGCCGAGGCCGTGGCCTATGTTTTTTCTTCTAGAAATAAGGAATTAAAATTACATCAAAAATCATGGCAATCAGACAGCTAGAAGAAAGAAAATTAAAAAAATATTAACACAATGAATAGTAGTTCTTACCAATTATGAAGTAGGCAGTGGTCAGTAAAACTGCAGTTAAATGAGAAATAAGCTGCGACATTGTAGCGATACCTTAACCGTCAGTCGTGAATCAGTTTGCGAAGAACACATCCAAACAGCAAGTCTCGAGTGGAGATGTTTACCAAGATGTGATGCTCAACATCAGCCTTTCAACGTCAGAATGATCGTGTTTATCGTTAATACTTGGTTCGTGCAAAGACCAACCAAGGACATAAATAAGTATATCCCTCCCTTTTAAAATCCTATTAATCAAACAAAATAAAAAAATAAAACTTGCATAGCATAATTTGGCAACGGCTTGAATGGAACTTGCCCATCAAGGAGGTAAACAAATGGTTCTAAATAAAATAAAAGTTAAAGGCACCTGGAAACAGGATTTTTTTCTTTTAAACATACAAGAGTATATGTTTATTAACAATAAAACAATTTTTTGAGTAATTGTTTGTCACGATTTATATGTTACAAAAATTAATTAAGTGCTTGGGGGGTTGACTCCGCCTACCCCTTTTATGACGTAGGAAAAGGAAGACTTTGCCTTGATGCGTAGATAAACACACGTGCAAAAGTACATGTAATTCTAAGACGTGAGTCTGTACGCTGCGAAAAAGTTTTTTTTTCTGGCATTTTTCCGGCAATGCCGACCAGGTGTATTGCTGCTGGATGCAGCAAAACAACTAAAGATGGGGTCAGTCTTCATCTATTTCCTGCAAATCCCAAGTAAAGGCGGTTATGGGCTGCGAAAGTCAGATTAACTAGAGCAAAGTGGTCCGGTCCGACGTCTTTTTCAGCGCTATGCGGCGAACACTTCGAGCCGTCGTGCTTCGAATCCGGGATACACCACTCATTTGACATGACGAGAAGAGCCATTCTTAACCACGACGCCGTCCCAACAATTTTTCCAGCTAGTGGGAAATCGAAGAAGGTATCTGAAAGACGTGACGAACCCAGAGGAGCATTTGCTAAACGTGAAAAAGTTTGGGTAAGTTGGACTTTGAGGGTATGTTTTTAGCTTTTGCCAAGTGACACGATTTTTTTGGGGTACCGCATGCGATTCACCGTGCGTGCAGGTCCTATGTGACCGTCCGCACATTATACATCAGCCATAGTGCGTGCGTGCAGTCTGCTCCGTGGCCGTATTTCTATAATAATACGTAGGCAGACCCACATCTTACAACCCATTTGGTCACTAAAAAGTCGCATAGTTAAATAAAAATAGCAGCAATAGTTTTTGTAAAAACCACTAGGCGTTCAACATGTTCAAGTTTCAATGTACGTATGTGTGTAAAATCGTGTCTAAATTTGTTTTGATGTGCCATGTTCCCAGACGTAATGTACGGGGGCCTGACTACAAATTTTCTTTTCAAATATCGCGCCTTGAATTACGTCACGAACAGCGCCCTCTCGGGTCGGGGCCTACTCGTAAATTTGTAAATACAATCAAAACTAATATTTTTAAACCTTAGTTAACTTTTTATTCACATTCCTCTCGTAAAAACACATATTTTAGTGACAAAAGCTTTATTTAAAAAAAATACCACTTCCAGGTGACTTTAAATATTCACCAGTTGTGACGATAATCAGCATCCCTACAACGTCAGAGGGCTCGTGTGTGTCATTGATGCTTGATTCTTGCAAAGACCAACCAAGGACAATATCAATCCGTTTAAAATCCTTCAAAAAAAAAGGACGGAGGAAAAACCCTTTGCGTAACGAAAGTTGGCCGCGGCTCAAATCGATTTTTCAGTTTGACAGTTTGACGTTGAAGATATCGTGGGCTGACTTCATTGATATGCTAATTACCTTCTTATTAGGAGCGTCATTATTACAATGTCAAAGCGCTGAGTCAATTTATGTTTATTGTCAGTAAAGGTAAATAAAATGCCATAAATTTTAAACATTCTGGTTTGAAATCAATCATTTTGGGAAAGTCAATCCAAGAATATTTCGGTTGTTCTACATAGTAGAATATTGCTCACGAATAGTAAACTCTTATATAGTTGCATAGTTGTATAAACAACGCGAAAATAATTACGAAATTTTATTAAATATTTGTGTCAGTAATGTTTTATTTATCTAAACAGGTGTCTAGGAGCTCACCAGTTTACAATGAAATTATAGTTATTGAGTTATTGCATCCATGTATAAACAACTAATGTAGCAAGGTGATTCAGTCCAATCTGCAACCAACACTATGTCAACACCCGTACTTTAATCACCAGTATAGCTTTACCATTTCAATGGCTGCTACCGTAACTGTGGCAATGGATTGGGTTTAATATTGCCAGTTTTAATTGCTCGGCAAATTGAGTTTATTTGCTGAAAGAATTGTACAAATCAATTTACAATGTTGAACAAGCATTTACATACGATTAAACTACGATTCTCAGCCAAACATCGTGTTGTGTCCATACAACGTTTGGTTCGAACAGCCTTATAGATCAAACTAAATCAACAGCTGCATTTAAATTCCTAAAATAATAGCATCACCTAGAACGACCCAAAGAGTACATAAACATTTAACCAGAAGCAACAACAATAACATTGTACTACAAGTGGCGTTAGTATTGGGGATGGGGCAAGTTGGACAAAGATATTAGAGGGGTTGATAAATCGAGCTATAGTTTGTGCAATTTTGTTCAGCCTCATTTGGAGGGCAGGGGGGATGAATAAAAAGGGGGAGTGGCAAGAGTTCTGAGCGAGGGATGCAAGGGGGTCATATAGCGCCCCTATCCCCCGCTGGTTACAACACTGTATAACGTCATTACAAAGTAAAACGTTTTATATAACAACTTAGACGAGGTTCAACTGCTTCTGAGGAATCTTTCGAAATTCATAAAACACTGGTGCAAAAGTTGAATGTCTATACTTACAACAACAAGCGTCCAGTGGTTGTTAAAAAATGAATGATTGTTTGTAATGAACAACCACATCAACAAAATCCCAGCATTTTGTCGCTAATTGGGCGAGCCAAAGTCTTTCGAAAACTGGGGTACATAATGGAACTAAGACTCTCGGTTTTTGAATAAATTCCTTCAAAAAGTTATGTTGTGCAAAAAGAACCTTATTTTCAGTTCAATCTACATGTATTTTAGTACAGCTATATTTTCTTTTTCGTACAAAGTACGGCTAAGTCAAAAACCATTAAAATTTGATTATGTCTTAAACTAAATTGTTTCTCATGACATCAAAAGAATATTAGTCAACTATTAGTGCGAGTTGACACAGTACACCGCCACTTTTATATCTAACCCATACAAAAAAAAGTTTGCTAACGTTTCAAAAAGATAACAAAATACAGTCGATTATAATGAACTGAACATCTATATATGGATCAATGAGCAAAACATTGACAAAGTGTAAAGATTAGGTGCTGATTGCCAAATAAAACTAATTGCCGATTGGCAACGACTCGAAAGAATATAACTTGCAAGACGAGACACACTCAGCTTCAAGTGCTGTGAAAGACTGCCAAGTACATTTTGGACATGAGATGCTGAAACTTTCAAGCATATGCTAAGACTATAGCGTCGAAAAAGCTATTGCCAAACTACCGTAACAGCAAATTTAATTAGAAAGTACTCAACTTATTAAATTAAATTAATAAATCACCAAATAAATAAATGCAACTAAATAAAATGAAAAACGCTGCAAAAATATGTTGTGTTAAATTGATTTAATTTGTATAATCCTGCAACCATATCGTCACATGACGTCAGTTTAATATCCAATTCTTTGGTAAACATAGTTTGTGTATAATAGTCATATCCGGCTACAAAAAGAATCAATTTAACACTGGAGTTTTCACAGTGACCCGGTACGTGATGGCGTCACGTTGCAATTGTGTTTTTGATCAGGTATTCTTTTTTAAAGCAGATTGTAATGCAATCGATATAAGGTTCATAACATTATAATTCCGCCCTCTATGGCAAGTAATTGACAACTTTTGAAAAGCCGGAGTGGATTGGGACCGTAACGCATTGTCCTCAACTATGAGATATCTAAAATTACATTGGATGATTTAACTTGGACGATTTAACAACTCAGCGTCAGGACAGGTCCCATAGAATGCTACAGTCATATCAGTCTGGGACCAAACGGTAACGTCGTCAATGATTTTATATGTTTGACACGCAATAAGCGTCTCGGTTTCTCCCAGTCTACCAAATTCAAGTTTGTGTTGATTGATTGTAACCCAGTAGTGTGTGGAGCCATCAAAAGCATCTTGAAAGTCTTTTGCGGACTCGAATTCTTCAAAGATGCGCATCTCCTGTTCTACAGCGTTCAGTTCTACAACAAACAAGAAAACACATACATTGATGGTTATTGGGATTGATTTGGTTTCAGCAGGCTAAACTTACAAGGGAGCTGAGATTGATTACAAAATTAAAAGCTCAATAGCACATATAAAAATTATGCATTTCATAACAAACGGGTTCAAACGCTTTTTAGAGACCAACTCGTCCGATACAAGGCAACGTGTTCCTTTAAAGGCAGTGGACACTATTGGTAATTGTCAAAGACTAGCCTTCACAGTTGGTGTTTCTCAACATATGCATAAAATAACAAACCTGTGAAAATTTGAGCTCAATCGGTCATCGAACTTCCGAGATAATATTGAAAGAAAAAAACACCCTTGTCACACGAAATTGTGTGCGTTTAAACGGTTGATTTCGAGACCTCAAGTTCTAAATCTGAGGTCTCGAAATCAAATTCGTGGAAAATTACTTCTTTCTCAAAAACTATGGCACTTCAGAGGGAGCCGTTCCTCACAATGTTTTATACCATCAACCTCTCCCCATTACTCGTCACCAAGAAAGGTTTAATGTTAATAATTATTTTGAGTAATTACCAATAGTGTACACTGCCTTTAAATTGATATGTTTTTTTTTAATACTGTGAATCCACCAGACGGATGAGCAGTAGTCCAAGATAGGCTGTTAAAATTAAAAGTTCCTCCCTACTCGGCTAAGATAGGCTGGACAAGTGTCTTAAACAAATGGAGCGACACGCACGAGGGACAGTTGCCAGAGTTGAGGCGAATCAAACCAATCAGTCTATTACATTTTTAAGTAACTGCCTGCACCTGAAATTCCCAAGACCAGTTTTCTTGGAAACATACAGCATAGAAGCTTGATGGAGCTTACACATTCCAGGGAGGTGTTCCCAAGATTGTAGATTTGCTCATACGACGCCATGTCCACCGTATAGATTTGCACTTGCCAGCATTTAAACGCAAACAGTTAAACTTAGCCCAGTGAACTATAGTGTTTAATAGGGTTTGAAACTTTGCATGGTGGTGGAAATACGATATAGAGAAAGGTTTTCGGTAACACCATGTAATGACTATCTCTAATAAGTTTGGGTGGTTCTGAAAAGAACCGTTGGTTTCAACTCAACAAACGGTTCTTTTCAGAACCACCCAACTCATTAGAGATTGTCATTACATGGTGTTACCGAAAACCTTTATATTATAGTGTTTAGGTAATTCTGAAGTAGAGAATCCGGCGCGTCAGTTACATCATTTTAAAAAAAATGATGTAACTGACGCGCCGGATTCTCTACTTCAGAATTACCTAAACACTATAATATAAAGGTTTTCGGTAACACCATGTAATGACAATCTCTAATGACAATCTCTGTTTAAAAACACACATGTGTCATCTGCGTTCTGTACCAGGATTGAAGGAATTTGAAGTTGAAGATCGTTAGCGTACAAAACAATAAGCAGGGGGCCGTGTACAGAGCCCTGTGGCACTCCTGAACCGACCGGTAGCCAGTCTGAAGTAAAGCCTTTGTAAACAATTCGTTGCAGGCGGTTTGTTACAAACGACTCAATCCAGTCAAGAGCAGCACCCTTAATATTGTAGCAAAGTTGGAGTTTCTTAACAAGAATATTGTGGCTTATAGTGTCATGCGAACGACTAAGGAGACAACATCCACTGGTATTCGTGCGTCCAAAGATTGAAGCCATTGAGTACTAGCTGACAGCAATGCTGTAGAACAAGACCTTCCAGGAATGAACCCATGTTGCTGGTCAGCTATCAAGTCCGTTGTTTTGACAGTGGTCGAGAACTTGACGACATAAGATTTTTTCAGGGACATTTTTAAAATTATTTTTCCAGGGGCAATTGCCACTTACTCTCCGGCTGAAACAGAGTTACCCCCTTTACAGTACGGATGTAGGCTTGGGTATCATCCATCAGAAGCCTGGCGGGTAAGCACTACCTACCAACTTTACGAATCAACCATGGTTAGGCGTCTTGCTTAAGGACACAAGTGTCACGACCTAATTTAAATTTTACTAAAAATATAAAAAGCACCACTTTGGTAAATTTGTATTTCCAGACGATAAAGCACTTTCCTGTATAGTTGTTTAAATTGAACTCTGAAAATCTACGATTATCTTCCATGTTATTTACTTTGCAGAATAAACCATGATTTAAATACAATGCTAACTTACCAACAGTGCAAATAGGGTTGAGTTTGTTGTAAGAGGTTATGTCCACCTGATCACTGGTAGAGCCGTGCAGTGTGAACTCAAGTGTAACAGGGTATGACTGAAATGATTCTCCAAATGGAGGAATGTTCAATCCTACGTCCGTTATTAAGGACCAGGGGTCGCAAGGTGGCATGGAAATTGTCTCTAGTAAGGGAGAACAAAAAATTATTGTCATTACATAACGTCTCAAAGATGTAAACATTATTTTGTAGAATATTACTTCGTTATAAATAAAATTGTGAAAATGGGAGCATATCAGAAACATACTCCGCGGCAGTACAGTTATTACGATCCTATAAGCTAAAGTAGTAGTCCAGTCTAATTTCTATACCATCCACCCTGGTAATAGTTATAAAAGCAGGACAGTTCTTTTCAGAACTGAGAAGTCTCCCGAACCTCCGATTATCTACTCCACGGCAGTAGAATAAAGCAAGACAGTTCCCTAAGAACAACTCTACCTGGCAAGTAGATACACACATGGTGTTACCGCAAACCAAATATACATATCAGAAACACTAACAAAAAACCCAGGATATAATTTTAAAAAGATTGGTGGAAAAAAGAACAAAAACAAACCGGTTATTTTTAAAAGTCATGGTCTTTTTCAGCCATTAGAAGAAGTTTTTTTTTTACAGGAATTTGTGTAAATTATATCGGAAAGGTTACTTGTCTCAAATCTGTGTAAAAGTGGTAATTTAAGCAGTGGACTCTTTAGGTAATTGTCAAAGACCAGTCTTCTCACTTAGTGTATCTCAACATATGCATAAAATAACAAACCTGTGGAAATTTGAACTCAATTCGTATGTCAAAGTGTGACGTCAGAGGTTCAGGCTCTGCGTCTTGTTGTAGGCCTACCCGGGTATTTGGTTCACGAGAAGTCACGCGCAGTTGTTCTGAAATTGATAAATGTGGCTTGATAATAGTATTGTCATACTTTTTTACTGCTCGTCTACGCAACAATCGTTTCTAAAAACTAGAACATACGGAAAACCGGCGCACTCAACGGACGAGTTGTTTAATCTACAATCATAAATACCTCAGACAGTTTCGCTATTCCCATTGGTGGAGAGCGCGTCATGTGGGGGCGATCTAACGGTTGAATGACCAGCTGGAGCCGTTTATATAACCGGTTGTTTTCGGATACGTTTAGATGCATATTATATACGCGCACGAATGCATATCCGAAAACCGTCACAGTCATAAAAATGCAACACACGTACAGAGCTCAAGGACGTCGAAAAACGGAGAAGTTTGACAGAGTTTCATACTTCATTACGCCTTTTAACCATAAAGGTACTTATGAATGGGAATAAAAGAGCAGTTACTTGTTCTTAAACTGAAGGCGAGGGCCTTTATCGCACAGCCACGACTCTCCTGGTTTTAAACGGCAGTTTAAGAACTCGTCGCTACCATTTTATTCCCTTATTAATATGGCACGATGGGTTTCTTTCGAAAAACAAAACAAAAAAAGACTACTTACCACTCTGGTCATCATCTTGCTGTTGACGAGTTGGCGTTGCTGCTTCTGTAGGAGTTAACCGGAAAATGAAACAATTATTGACACAAACCAAAAACGAGTTATCGAATCGTCCATCTTGCAAAGAGAACAACAAACATGAGGGTCGTACCTTTGATGCAGTCCTTGTCAGTCCAGCCTTCTGGATGACCGTCATTACCAAACTTTACTTCACGAGGCTTTGCCTGTCGCTTTGTGTTAACCCCACCGGGACGAAACTCCGTACATTCACACGGGTTTTGATCAGGCAGTAACTTCAGAGGTGGTTCACCCTTGATAGAGTTTGCTTCATCACCGACATAACAAACGCATGCGTCGGCTAAAATGGATGAGAGTGAGATCAAAATCAATTTGAATCCAATTTGCTTGTTTCTACATGTCAAAGCCAAGAAGATAGTTCAGTTTGGACGTTTGACAAAATGTATGTGTTCTAATTGATTCCAGGTACCTTTTGCAATTGTTCGAATGTCCCGGTTATAGCCCAGTCTTGTTCACTTCAGCATAATGTATAAAAATTAAACTAGGGCTCTTTAAAAAAAAACGGCTTCGGCTCTGGATTTGGCTTCAGGCTCCGTTATCTCGTCTGAAGCCCTGACTTAGTGCGTGCGCAAAGCATGCATAATTGCCAAAGCAACCGCAGGCCAAGCTAGCTTAAACCAAATCCTGAGCCGAAGCAATGGTTTCGTAAAGGGCATATGTGTTTTTCATAAATAAGCAGACAATATTACCCAAAAGATGGCAATCAGACAGATAAAAGAATGAAAATTTAAATAAAATATTAACATCATGAATTTAGTAGTTCTTACCAATAATGAAGTAGGCAGTGGTCAGTAAAACTGCAGTTAAGGGAGAAATAAGCTGCGACATTGTAGTAGCGATACTTTTAAAACCGTCAGTCGTGAATCAGTTTGCGAAGAACAAATCAAAACAGCAAGTCTCGTGAGTGGAGATGTTTACCAATAGGCCATGGGCCCAAGCCATTTATTCTGTCAAAATGCTGCAGGGTCAGGGGTGAAGAAGGTTTGAGGTCATAATAACATAGAGAAGGTATTCATAATGAATAATTTACAATGTTCAAGTTAAAAGTTTGGTTTGGCTCCTCAAAAAAAGCGATTTTCTAAGCCCCTTTTTTAGGCAAATTATTGGAGTTACAACCTTGTTCCCAAATATCACGAAAATGGTGCTATGGGACTTTAGTACACATAAACTCACTACCCATGGGAACGAGTGTGAGATTGTTTGTTTGTTTGTGGAACAACACAGATGTCAGACAGTGCATGCAATGGAGGGGTTACAGTGGGTGTTTATCGTGTAACAAAAGACGAATTTGAACCTGTTATTGCATTTAAAGAGTCTTCTTGGGATAAAGTTATTGAATGTGTAAGTACATGGAAAGAGTTAGATGGTTTAGAGAAGAAAGCTGCCATGGAATTTGACCTAGAAAAGAAACATTTGTACGGGTATGATACAACATCATGTATGTATTAGTTACATAGTACTACATGTACCAACGTTTTACTGGAGGCGTATTGGATATGGGTTTCAGTTGAAGGAAGATGTTATATCTATCCTCTCCAGAAACATTTATATCCAAAACCAATGAGAGAATGGAGAGGTTGTATCTTCTTGGATATTCTTAAGCAAAAAGCAAAACAAATCAGCAATTTGTAAAAAAATCTGTCAGACACACATTTTACAGATATTGAGCTAATCGTATTTTTGCGTGGTTTGAACTTCATCCCCAAACGGTCTATACCATCCTACGCCATTTGAAACTGCTTTTCAGAAAAATGAGACTAAGCGTTTTAACGGCGGGGAAACAAAGGCGGAGCCTATATACACCCCTTCCGAATGCCATCAATACGGAATCTTCAAATCACCTTTAACACATACCTAGAATCGTACATTGAAGGGAAAAGTTTCCGTATGGCGCCACCACTTTTTCATTCGAAATAAAACAATATAGTACCAAATTTACCTGATTTGATATATCCCTTTTTGTAAAAATGAGTGAAAAAGTGGTGGCGCCATACGGAAAGTTATCCCATTGAAGGTACACTGGAGGAGTTGTCCAAAACAAAAATTAAAAATGTGCGACAAATTGACTAAAGCAGACGTCAAAGTCAAACAAAACAAAAATTGCCATAAAATCATTTGACAAAGTCAGGGGTGTTTGCATTCTCAATAAATCAGACTATATACACGAGGGGACTAGGCAACTGTCTGGGCCGCACTATAAGTTGGTTGACGAGGATTTAACAAGTGAAATCACAGCTGCGGTCTACCAGGCCGTAACTAATCTGTTCAAAGAATGGATAATATCCAAGGACCCCGGGTTTCTCGACCCCGGCCCCACAACCACCAGATGATTAAAACACCTCGCCTATACCTACTGCTGAAGATCCATCAGTGGTTGCGGGGCCCCAACTCAACAAATTTCAAAATACATGGATTTTTCCTTGCTTCCAATTGTCAAGCAACAAAGCACATACACACGAGACTCTTCACAGGTTCTCCAAAAACTTGACACTTTGACATTGGACAAAGACTATCTCCTAATCAACTTGGATATTGTTTCAATGTTTACAAACTGTCCACAAAAAGAGGCTACTCAGTTTGTGATGCTTTAGACGAGGAAACCCAGGGCTATACGCTATACAAAAAAAAAACAAAAAAAAAAAAACAGGCACGTTGTCTTTTGGAACTAATCAATGGCGCAAATGTCTTTGAGTTTAATAACAGATTCTATAAACAAACAATAGGCGTGGTAATGGGTAGCGAATGCAGTCCAGAAATGTGTGATATCACTCTGTTCAAGTACGAAAAAGAAACAATTCTCCCGAACAACCCCGAAATAGTGTCCTACATGAGATATAGAGATGATGTTCTAATCATTACAATGGCAACTGAAGCAGGGCGGAGGATTTCATTAGGACGCTAAACAACTTGCATCCAACATCTATTCATCTCGGAGATATCTGAAAAACAAGTTACCTTTTTAGACCTCGTCCTTTACAAAGGAGAACGTTTTCAAAAAGAAGGGAAACTGGATACTCGAGTAGCTACACAAGAAGCAGACACATTCCAATATCTTGCTCGAGATTCAGCACACCCTAAATCAGTATTTGGCAGCGTTATTAAGGGTGAAACGACAAGATACAAACGTTATATGTACACACTCAAAAGACTTTGAGGAGAAGGTTAATTTCTTCAAGACTAAACTGTCAGAACGGGCTACAACACGGAGAATTAACCCGCTTCACACTTAAAGTAAACGAAGACCACCGGAACTCAATGTTGGCTGCCTCACCTAATTTAAAACAACAGAATATATCTAATCCCCCACTCGTCTTCATCCTGCCATACTTTGCACAGATCCATCATTCCACCCCATGGGCTCTCCTTAAACACTGGCACCTCTTGGAAGGGAATGCTTATAAATCTCAAAAAAACTCTTCCCAGCCCCACCACTGCTGGCCTACCATTTACATAAAACAAAAATATGATCTAGATTGCCAGACCCTACAGAAAAAGACTGGCTCAAGAAGTTAGCAATACTTGGCTGAATAAACACATAGAGAAACAAGACTCAAGTGAAAGGGGTTTCCCCCCCCCCCAACCCCTACCCCCTCCATTAAACTCAACCATCTGACCTCCCAAGTCATATAAATGAAGCGTTGTATAAGAACTAATGCCTTGCACTCATCAAACATATAACGTGCCGGCATTAAATTTTACGTAATAATAATTATTATTTAATACAGATATGACATTTCACACGTTATGAGAAACTACAACATCTTACTTGGAATGTTTCTAGGCATACCATACATATGGGAAACTTCATGGAAGATGTATGCTGTTCCTCACCACACCTTTCTCCCCCCCCCCCCCCCCATCACTTATCCAATGCCCTTCCCTCTCTCCAGTCCAAATGTTTGTTTATAACAAAAGCAAGCCTCCAATAGTTTCAGAATAGCCTGTCCCATAAAAGTGCTCATCATTTTACAATGATTGCGCCTTAACTATTACAGATATCTGAAAGTATGCGAGTATGTACCGGTTTTACTTTTTATGTTTGTCCTAAGGCTTTTACATACACTAACAAAGTTGTTTGACGCACCTGTGTCTTGTGAAAATTACAAATAGAACTGTCTATGTGGCTTCACTGTCTTCCCTATAATTCACAGTATGATTTCACTCTTCTTTTCCAAACATAGTAGGTGGCTTAGAGAAAAAACTTGCCCTTTAAAATTGTGCTGGGCTAGTCAGGGCGCTAGTTCAGGTTTTCTTTCTTGTCAGCCATGACTTCTATGTGACCTTCCCTTTAATAGCTAACTCATTAAAGTGAGAAACGTCACTTTATTCCAATATTCCATATTGATGCCAGCGGTTCCTTCTAAAAAGTCTCTGTCAGGGAGGGGGGGGGGGGGGACACAGACACTGGAGCCACTTCCATGATCTACATTTACCTGTACATACTGTAAAAATTATGCAATTCACAAAATATTTACCCCCTCATAATATTGCAGGACACTTGTACTTTTGTAATTGTGATGTTTGAAATTTTGGAGATTTTTTGTGGGCGTGGCTAACCAGGGCTAAATGGGGGCACATTATCCCCCCCAGTTTCTGGTTTTCTGGCTTTTCAAAGCATATAAAACTAAATTAGTTCATGTATGCCAGTTAGGGAAAACTAACGACTTTATACTCGGTCAACAAAATTTCATCACTGCATGCAAAAGTTGTGCATGTAATGACTGTATTTATAGTAAATTGTTGACTTTTTGCTAAAAATGAGCTATTTAACTAAGAAATGGCAGCCATTTTGTAAACGGGCACTTTCCATGTTTTGTGAAATCCTTCCAGATCATAATTTTTATGCAACAGGACAAGTTTGTTGTATAGTAGCTGTTCATTTTGGGTGTTTCTTAGACATTTCTACAAATAAATAGCCGCCATCTTGAATTTTAGCCGCCATCTTGGATTTCTCGCTTGCGAACCAATATTTTTATGAGAACATTGTTTTTTCTTGGAGAGGGCACCATTCCCTACATTTTGATGTATAGATCTCCCCTTCACCCCTGGGGCTGCAGCATTCTTCTATTTCTAGAGGACTTTTTGCCCTTCGGCCCATGGCCTACAAGTTGTGGTGCTCAACAGCAGCCATCAACGTCTAAATGATCGTGCTTACCGTAATACTCCGTTCGTGTAAGGACCAACGAAGGTCATAAAATAAGTATCCTTCCGTTTTGAAATCCTATTTAAAAAAAGAATTAAAAACCCTTTGCGTAACGATGGTGGTCCACGGCTGACATCGATTTTTCTATTCTATTGAGGCCCCCCAAAAAAACCTTCTTTGTAAAATAGAAGAACAGTTTAATTACCACTAGTTGTGGTACTGCAGCCTTTCAACGTCAGAAGGCTCGTGTTTATCGTTAATTATTTGGTTCGTGTAAAGACAAACCAAGGACAAATTAGTATCCCTTTGTTTTGAAATCCTATTAAAAAAATACTGAAAAGAAACTACGTATTACGAAAGTGGGCGAGGGCTGAGTTTCACGTTGATTATTTCGTGGGCTGACTTCTTCAAGTTTTATATTACCTTCTTATACATTTGACTTCCATTATGACGATGTCCAAGTGATACTTATGTATTATAGTCAATGTTATGTAATGTTGATTGTCGAATAGAAAATAATGTACAATTTCTTTTGACTAAAACTGTAAACACGATAAATTTTAGTTAGTGGTGAAATAATTTTTTCGAAATCCATTATGAAATAATGACAACGTTTCAAAATAGTTTGCGCAAGATTCATACTGAAATATTTATAAATCTAAGTTTACAAACTTGTATTACACAATTTACAAGGATTTTCATAAAATGACTTTTAAATATAGTTTTATATTTTAACTGTTTCACAAATTGCTTTGTCTAAAACTTTGTTCAATGACTGTGTCTTGCGATTATGTTATTTTGTTAGACTTTTGAACAAGTCGTCAAATTTCAACTGTTCGACCAAAATGCTTTGTTTGAGACTGTTTTAGTACACGATCGTTATTTGTCCAGATATCAAAATTAATTGTGTTTAGGATCATGTCAAACTTGTATAAGCAACTACAGAAAACGATTAAACTACAACTCTCAGCGGGTTCACCAAAACAACATAATGCTGTGCCTAAGAAAATTGTTTTTTTAACAGAAATTTAAAACCAAATCAACAGCCTCATTTACGATGCAATGTTAAATTCATATAACCGCAACGCCTATCTGGAACGACCCAAATCACATTTAACCAGAAAAAAAACAATCAAATTATATAACAAGTGCATGCCTTATACTATTCCAATGGGGATGGGGCAAGTGGGACACATACACCATTAGAGGGGTTGATTTATCAAACCATAAACTTGTGAAAATTGTTCAGTCTCAAGGGTGGGGAATCTAAAGGAGAGTGGCAAGAGTTCTGAGCGAGATATGCAAGGTTTATATGGCGCACCACCCCCGCTGGTTACGAACCCTTTATAACATCTTGGCAAAGGAGCGTAATATCAAAACATTACGGAATTGGTTTGCTAGCAAAAAGTTTGCTGGCAGTGTAAGCACTTCATCTTATCCACCATATACATAAACTGACAAACCTGTAGAAGTTTGAGATCGATCGGCCATCTGGGTCACGAGAAAATAGTGAAATACCGATTACGTGACATTTTGCGTTGCATCGATGCCAAAACAAAAATGAATACAACGCTCACTGGGCGATAAACTCCAAATGCAAAATTAGATTATTTGTTTCTCATCAAATTTGAAATTTCAGACAGAAATATTTCAAGGGATGTCTTCTACTATACCATCATCATTAGACCGTGTAAGTTTTTTGTAAATCTGTGATCTTCACGAACTTTGTTTCTTACCAATTCTGTAACGTTCGGTTAAGGGTTCGCAGTGTACCATAATACTTGATTATTTTCAACATACAAAGGAATCCCCTGAAATGTATAACACACTGGTGCGTAGTTGAACATTTGTACTAACAACACCTATGCGTCCAGATGTTATTAAGAAAGGAATAACCTGTTTTTAATAAATATAACAAATAAACAAAATCTTGTCAGAATTTCGTTGCCAACAAAATGAGCCAAAGTGTTTCTGTAACGGGAGTCATAATTAGGACCGTCGTTTCTTGAAAAAAAAAAAAAAAAATCATTCGCAAAGTTATGCAGTACAAAAAAGCCACAACTCTGTTTTCAGTCAATCGTTAGAAAGTTTAAAATTGGTACAATGGAGACAAAGTAACATTTTGTTTTGGTGTTATAACAAACGGTTACAAAACGCTTTTTATAGACCAACTCGTCCGATCCAAGGCAACGTGTTCATTTAACTATTGAGTTATCATAACATTAAAAGCATATGAACCATGAGTGCTAAGTGACATATAACACATCAAGTATTTTTCAAACGTTTTCCAACATTTACTTCAAAAATACGCAAGTCATTTACCTTTTGTAAAAAATGTGATCTGATTGCCAAATAAAACTTATTGCAAATAAGTAACGGCTGGAAAGGAAACAACTTAAATTGATGTACTTAACCTTTGGCTCAACCAGAAACCCCATATTTATGTGCTGTGAAAACTGCAGAGAATGCTGTGCTTAAACTTTGACTCTGCCACAGCTATTATACAAAACAACAATGATTTAAAATATATAAGAAATTTGTTAAATAATACAATAAACAAGTACAACTTCACTAAGTAAATAATTTGAAGGCGATCTATTGTACACTGCGAATTTCCGTTGTTACATTTATTTTCTTTGAATCTATACATGTGACCACAACGACATGGTGTTATTTCTCCACATACTGTGTCGGTGAAGCCAAATAAATAGATACCAAGAGAATCAATATTGAGCACCGGACATTGCTGTGTACTGATATTGATGACGTAATTTTGTAATCCCGCCCTCTATGGCAAATAAGAGACAATGCCAAAGAAATCTTCATCATTCGTAAATCTCAGCTTTAGGGCAGGTCCCATAGAATTCCACAGTCAAAGCTGACTCGGACCAAATAAAAATGTTGTCGATAATGTCACCAGTTGCACACACAATTAGGGACTCGGTATCGCCCATTCTACCGAATTCCAGTTTGTATTGAGTGATAGTAATCAAGTAGTGTGTGGAGCCATCAAAAACATCTTGAAAGTCTTGTATGGTTGCGTCCAGATCTACAATAATGAAGACAACACAATAATTGGAGTGTGGTGGCAAAGTATTTGGGTTGTGGGTTCTAATCCAGGGCCATATTTCATGGATAAAAAAGTGTAGCTAAACAAGTAAAAGTACATGCTTGCTAAAATAAACACAATTTGTGAACGGAATCCTGCTCATTTCTGCCAAGTTTGGAATTTGTAGCTATTATTTTCTGCTGATAAACAACCTGACGATATCTGGACGAGTTCACGGCATTGATATTAGAATGAGAATTTAGTATTCTGAGTGATTTAGTTTGTTACTCTTATTTGGCAACACGGGTTGTTAAATCCGAAGGGATATTTGATGGGTTGAATAAAGAAGAAAATAGTCTAAACCTTTCCATAAAAAATGTCATGTATTTTGTAATCGTTTGAAATAATGTTTTGGATTTTTTTTTAAAGTAAGTTTCAGAACGTGTTTTGTTGTACAAAGATTTTATCATATTTTGCGACAAAACATTGAATTGCTAAACCGTGTTTGATATAACAGTTGAAAACAATGCATGTTCCGAGATAAGGTCGAACCAGCTAAAACCTCCATTTGGGAAACTTTTATATTTGCAGTTACACTGAAAATTCTTCTGGTATGTTTGTTTAATTGAATTCTACACTTCCATGTTTTTCAGTTTTTACCACGGCTTACGTCCAATGTTTTTTAGAACAAAAACAATGCTAACTTACCAACAATACAGAGCACTTTGTATTTATAGTCGTTAGAGATTACTTGCACAACATCATTGGTTGAGCTTTGCAGTGTGAACTCAAGTGTAACAGGGAACGACTGAAATGGTTCTCCAAAGGGAGGAATGCTCAGCTCTACGTCATTCGTTATAGACCAGGGGCCGCAATGTGGCATGGTGTCACTGGGTGTTGTCTCTAGGGAGAAACAAACAAAAACGCTATTATTATTATTATTATTATTATTATTATTATTATTATTGTTGTTGTTATTGTTGTTGTTATTGTTGTTGTTATTGTTGTTGTTATTGTTGTTGTTATTGTTATTGTTATTGTTATTGTTGTTGTTATTGTTATTGTTATTGTTATTGTTATTGTTATTGTTATTGTTATTGTTATTGTTATTGTTATTGTTATTGTTATTGTTATTGTTATTGTTATTGTTATTGTTATTGTTATTGTTATTGTTATTGTTATTGTTATTGTTATTGTTATTGTTATTGTTATTGTTATTGTTATTGTTATTGTTATTGTTATTGTTATTGTTATTGTTATTGTTATTGTTATTGTTATTGTTATTGTTATTGTTATTGTTATTGTTATTGTTATTGTTATTGTTATTGTTATTGTTATTGTTATTGTTATTGTTATTGTTATTGTTATTGTTATTGTTATTGTTATTGTTATTGTTATTGTTATTGTTATTGTTATTGTTATTGTTATTGTTATTGTTATTGTTATTGTTATTATTATTATTATTATTATTATTATTATTATTATTATTATTATTATTAATAATAATAATGAGGCAAACATCTTTTCGGTGGATTTACTCCTCAATCACTATGATTATAACGATGAGAGCAAATTTTAAAGGTAAAGAAGAACAAATAATACTAAATAATTAAACGAGCCCCACAGGTTGCCGAAAAAAGACAGAAAGAAAGAAAAACTTACAACTATAAAAAATCATAGCAAAAAAATCATGGAAAACCCCAAATAATTGTTAAGATACAGAGAGGGTCATACCTTGGTAAAAACACAGGCAGATAAATCGTTTAACTTAGATCTGATAGCTTACTTGTTTCAATGCTTATAAATCGGTAATAAATTAAGCGCCTTATTTGGCTCATATTTGGGCGGACCTTGGTGTTACGTTTATTATATTATAGTATAAGTAACAACCCACAAGTTGTTAATATTTTCCTAGTTCATGACTGGTGTCCGTTTGTGCACGTTGCAGCCAGATATGCGGTTTGTACCCGCTGACACCTCACTAAACGTGGACAGATTCGGCGTTCTTGATGAACAGCATTTCCAATAAAAGTGAAAACATTGTATTCAAATGAAACCTCGACAGTTTTTTTTTTAAAAGTGTATCGTTGTTGATAAATTGGCCTGTAAATAGCATGACGTTAACACAAAACAACATTCCACCTTTAAAGGCAGTGGACACTATTGGTAATTACTCACAATAATTATTAGCGTAAAACCTCACTTGGTGATGAGAATGGGGAGAGGTTGATGGTATAAAACATTGTGAGAAATGGCTCCCTCTGAAGTGTCATAGTTTTCGAGAAAGAAGTAATTTTCCACGAATTTGATTTCGAGACCTCAAGTTTAGAACTTGAGGTCTCGAAATCAACTATCTAAACGCACAACTTCGTGTGACAAGGGTGTTTTTTCCTTCCACTATTATCTCGCAAATTCGATGATCGATTGAGCTCAAATTTTCACAGGTTTGTTATTTTATGCATATGTTGAGATACACCAACTGTGAAGGCTAGTCTTTGACAATTACCAATAGTGTCCACTGCCTTTAAATAATAATCTGTCAACCACTTGATTAAAAATTTACGTAAAACTACATAAATGTCAGGAATTTTACATTTTGCTTCAAACATCAAAACCGTATTTAAAGCTGAATCGTTGTTGAGTTGGGGACTCAATCAATTTTAAGGGCGCCCTCTAGGAACCTTGCTTGTTCTACGCGTAGTGTAGACAGGTCTCCTGTCTTGGGTACGACAGGTTTTACCATTTTGATAAACGTACAGTGACGTAAGATGTGTTTTGATTGGTCCGAAGTGATGTTTGGCAGCTGCACTTTCGGTCGTATGCACATGCCGTCTTGCAGTAGTATACACTTTTGTTGTTGATGTTTATAACGTATATAATACAACATCGAACAGGAATGTACAGAGGATTTGAATGCGAAATTAGTGCAAGGTGATCAAGGACGGGGATATGATCAGGTAGGGACAAGGAAGATCTCTGGCGTAATTTACGAGCCTCGAGGTGTGACGTCAGAGATACAGGCTTTGCGTCTTGTTTTACCTGGGTAGTTGGTTCTCTGGCACAAAGTTGTTCTGATATTGATTACAGTTGCTCGCCTTTGTCCCACCAAACATCTGGCAAACTTGTTTACTACTCGTTCTCGCAAAAAACTCGTTTATAAACTAATGTACACTGTCAATTGCTATAAAAGGACGAGTAGTTTAAACATACAGCAATCTTGCACGATGGGTCAGAGTTTCTTTCGAAGCAACAAAATAAAGTGCTACTAACCAATCTTGTCGCCATCTAGCTGTTGACGAGATGGCGTTGCTGCTTCTGTGAGAGATAAACCAAAAAATGAAAACAATAAGTTACAAACAAACAAAAGACGATTGATCGAACCGTCTATCAATCATGAAAAGAGAACAAGAAACATGAGGGTCATACCTTTGATGCAGTCCTTATCAGTCCAGCCTTCTGGATGACCGTCATTACCAAACGTTACTTCACGAGGCTTTGCCTGTCGCTTTGTGTTAACCCCACCGGGACGAAACTCCGTACATTCACACGGGTTTTGATCAGGCAGTAACTTCAGAGGTGGTTCACCCTTGATAGAGTTTGCTTCCTGGCCGACATAGCATACGCATGCGTAAACTGTGAGATAATGAAGTGGAATTCCTGTTAAACAATTTCACCCAGTCGACTATAGCGATATTTATGTCAAGCCCTTTAATCAGTGAATCAAATATCCCATGATTTGCAGTTGCAAAGGAAGTCAGGGAATATAAAAAGAATTGTAAACTTTGGAACACTAGGTGGCAGCAGACTTAACAGGCAAATCCATTGTCGGGTTTGTGCACATGCTCAAAACTAAATAAGCAATGAAAATGTACCTGGTAATTAAGTCTGCTGACATCTAGCGTCCAACAACTTCCTCGTTAATTTTGTTACTATCGGTTTAAACAAACTGCGGACCACCATTGACCTCTTGCACGCGGAACGCAGTCCCGCAAAATGCGCATCTTACTATACCATTTTCATAATTTTCAGGTCAATTTCGCTGCGTGCATTTTAACACCCAAAATGCCGACTGGATAGCCGCATGTAAGATCACTGCGTGTTGCATTGAATCAATACCTCATCATGATTTTATAAGATTTCTTCCGCCGAGACTACGTCCATATTCGCCTTCGACCTCGCATAATTTCAAATGGCCTTCAAGATTACGGATACTTATTCGCAGTTGAACCAATACCATCTCAAGTATGGATGCGCCCTCTTTTGACCGCCCGCCAATAATTATGGGAACTTTATAACGCCGACGGACACTGTGCACATGTTCCTTTAAGTGATACATACATATTGCACAATGGGAGAGGGGGGTATCGAAGGCGTCGACCCTTAATTTTGTGGTCAAATCCTTTGTCTACAATTAATTCCTGTGATTTAATTGGTGTTATAATTTTACAGCACTTTGAGATGTCTGGTTAAAATGGAAGGCGTTTTCAAATTATAACTATTAGAAGATAAATATGGCTCTATTCTAGCGGTGTTTGCTACCTTCCCGACATATACTTCCTACTGTATCCAACTATAAACAAATATTTAAATTACCGTCTGTTTATTAGGTCAAAATAGCAGAAAAACAAACTCCCTGAAATTCGAAACCCAGTTGAATAGAATTATCATGTAAAATGGACGTGTTAAAGAAATTGGGAGTGCTATTACTCCTAATTAATTAAAGCCATTATACACTTTCGGTAAACAGTATTGTCCAAGTCCCACACTTCGTGTATCACAACTTATATATAAAATAACAATCCTGTGGAAATTTAGGCTCAATCGGACATCGGAGTCGGGAGAAAATAACGGGAAAACCCACTCCTGTTTTCGCGCGTTTCGCCGTGTCATGACATGTGTTTATAACAAATCCGTAATTCTCGCTAACGAGAATTTATATTGTTTTACCGTTTTCTCAAAAAGTAAAGCATTTCATGGACTAATATTTCAAGAGAAGTCTTTCACCATTACCTTCTGTAAACCCTGTAAATTATTTGTAAATCTGTGAACTTTTTTTTTCTGTACCGAAAGGGTCCAATGGCTTTAAGGACAAAGGAGGAAATAAAATAATTAAGTTTAAACCTAGCTCATTAAAGAATACTATTATATACAAACAGGTTGAAGCAAAAAGAAACGTGTATAAATTCAACTCAACATCGCTTACTATGGTCGCCAAAAATTATATTTTTTAGATTTTTGAGCGGCCGTGCCTTTTTTTCACAAACATAAAATAGTTCGTGATCAATTTTTTTTTAACCAATAACCGAAACATATCTTACCTTCCATTCCGACTGAAGCAACAAATACAAACATAAGAAGTGTCTCGTGAAGCGACATGCTTGCTGCCAATCTTTCCTTTATGCTATCGATAAATATATCTCAAGATCCGAGCGTTATTTAACTAGTGCTTCAAGGAACAGTCATGAAGTTATTCTATTTCTTGCATATCCAACAACTTCGACTCAAAACAGATTTGAACTTTTGTGTTTTTTCTACCACTTTCGGTTTCAGTGTTTGCTGCTTACCTTCAAACCAGAGTTTCATCGACACTTTAAATGGCACCGAGGCGGGCAACTGCGCGCGAGTCAATTAGGACGCATGCGGTTGCTAGTGTAAACAACCGTTGCCATCACAACAGGAAACAAACCTATCGCTCAATTAAACTTTATCAAAAGACACCATGAGGCCGAATAGAAGCTACAAAGCCAGCCTAGTCCTAATTTAATGAAAACATCTAGCAGAAAACTGTGCTTATCAAAATCTACAAGAAATTATGTCGGGAACCATGGCACAACCGCTTAATACTAATGAGCTTTTTCGCTGGTAACCTTATTCTGCTTAGCAGAATTAATTCATGCTTACTGCATTTACGCAGGTCGGTCAGTTGGAAAATTGACTTTTCGCGTCAGTCAAGGATACCTTGGGTAAAATTTCATATAAAAAAACACACCGTAGCTCTACGATACGTTATGCAGTGTATCTTGTGTAATTATTCTGCTCTAAAAACAGCAAGGATGAATTAGATTTTACCAAACGGTTGGTCTTAAATAATACAGTGAGGGACCCGTTTGGTTGCAATACCCTCTTTAATTACACGTTGACAGCACATGCACAACCTTTTGTCCACATACATAATAAAAGGGATTCTGAATCTGCTATTTAAAAGAAAAAAAATCCCTATTGTTTTTCCCATTGTGTGTTGTTAGCTTGTCCATGCATCGCCTGGGTTATCTTTAAGCTTATGCTACTTGTTTGCTTAATTAATAATTTAATTATAATTGGCTTCATCTACAATTGACAGTTCACAAACTGAGGTTGTGCACAAAAGATGCTGGCAGAATTTAGTCCTGCATTTTCTAACCAAATTGCTGGAACCTGTTGATTGATACCCTCTCGTGTACATGTGACAAGGTCAATGGTCTGACATACTGACTATAGTATAATACGATGTGATTGAATGGACACGCTGCATTGGATTGGTTTGAAAACGCGTTTGTTGTGAAAGTTATAGGCCGACTTTTGGACAGGTCGTTAAATGTCAACTGATCAATCAAAATGCCTTGTCTGAGACTATTTTAATACACGATCGGTGAGTCAAGGGCTACTGGTAAAAAACATCGATCAGAAATCAAGTAAAATTAATTTAGACATCCAGTATAATTTACTTGAAAAATCACAACAATAAAACGTATAAATATCAATGACAAAAGTTGTACAAGCATTGACACGAACAAAATAATTGAACTTCGAAGCGGATTCACCAATACAACGTAAAACTGTGTCTATGACTTAAAACCAACAATTGCAGCAATTGCGATGCAAAGTTTAATTCCTAATAATAACAGCAAGGCCTATCTGTAGAGATCAAAATAGTATCTATCCAATAAAAATGGTCCTAAGCAGGATCCCTGAGGAACACCGAAGTTGATATTAAACTTCTCTGATAAGGTACCTTGAATGGATACACGTTGACTTCTATCTGAAAATAGGACGAAAACCAATCAAGGGCCTTGCCAGTGACTCCACATTTAGACTGAAGACGTTTCAATAAAATTACATGATCAACAGTATCGAACGCTGAACTAAGGTCTAAAATAACAAGCAGAATAACATGTTGGGAATTCATCCTCATCAGTAAATCATTTTTAACCTTAATAAGAGCAGTCTCTGTACTGCGATGCTTCCGGTAAGATGATTGGAGAACCGACAACATGGAATGTTTTGACATGTGACAATAAAGTTGGTCACAAACAGCCCTCTCAGTTAATTTAGAAATAAATTGTAAGTTACTGATTAGTCGGTAGTTTTCTAATTTCATATCAAGATTGTTTTTGTTTTTTAATGAAGGGCATATTAAAGCTTCTTTCCAGTTAGTAGGAAATGTACCAGAAACTACACGTTTTTTTTTCCGGGGATGATCGAGCAATCTAAAACCAGGTGGTGTTGCTTCAACCTTGTAGGCAACATCCATATCTGTAAACCAAGTCTCTGTAAGGACAAACAAATCCTTACTATTAATATAGCATAAGAAACAAAATTAGCTGCCTTATTTTTAAGAGATCTGGTATTTAAGCAACAGAGTTTAAATAGATCATCAGAGGGATCAGCAGGATTTACAACAATATGTTTAAGGACGGGAGTGCGGTTTTCCAAAGCTCTCTCATTATGAACAATTAATCAAGCCGGTGGTCAATTTGAAAAGGAATTTTACACTTATAGTTACAATGACCCGCTCTAGTACCCCTGAACTGAAGAATTCCATTCGCTTTTAGAATAGAAAGCAATCCAGGCTGAATGGAGTGACAAGAAGTCTTACGGATATGAACAAGCTGACCACGGGAATTACTAGACATGATATAATGTGAACTATCTGTATGTATAAAATGCATGTGGATCCAATACGAGGGCCTGGGTTAACAGAAATATACATAAATATTGTTATGTCATGTGAAGGGTCATGACCAGGAATAACTAGAGAAGTTTGGCCATGTTTGGACCATTAAGACTAATGGAACTTTTGAGAAATTAAATCCAGTACGGCACAGCTGTAATGTTACCCCATGACAGGGTGAAAATGGCACAACAAAAATTAGTCAGACACATGTACTGGTCTGAAGACACAAAATACTCATTTCTGACAGTCTCAGCATCAGGAAAGATTTTAACCCGTTATGACTTATGTATGATAAAAAGCAGATGTAAAAACACCAACAGACGAGAACGAGCACTAATAAAGGCAACAACCTAGATGAACGCACGTTACAAAATAGTGAACTCGACCGGAGATAAAAACCACATCAAAAACATCAAAATAACAAGCAATACTAATCGGATAAAGCACCAAAATGTATCACACAAAAGCACAGATAGCTTACCAAACACGTCCACAACAAATATAAAGACGATGCCAAAAACTCAGCAAAGATTTAACGGATAAAAATAAGCAAACACTGGTAGAGAAAATAAACAGTGGCGGCTACAGAACAGCGCCCTCAACGTTATTGGCAAGCAACAGACAACATTATTTTTGTAAAGCCAGAGTGGATTAGGATGCAAAGGAATCGTCCTCAACTAAGAAGACAATGGACGATCTTAATCGTAAAACTCAGCGTCAGGGCAGGTCCCATAGAATGCTTAAGTCGTATCAGACTGGGTCCAAATGATAATGTTTTCAATAATCCAATCAGATTGACACTCAAGGGACTTGGTTTCTCCAAGTCTACCGAATTCCAGTTTGTGTTGATTGATTAAAACCCAGTAGTGTGTGGAACCATCAAAAGCATCTGGAAAGTATTGATTGGTAACTTCGTCTCCGATACGCATCGTCTGTAATTCGGCGTCCAGTTCTAAATGTAGACAAGAAAACATAGGATTTAAATGCTTGAAGTTTTGTTTTTAATCAATAATTCATGGCTTTATCATACTTAATGACATAAAGACTGCCGAGTCGTGTTTGCTTTATAATAACGGACAAATCTACTTAGATGTGAAACTTTCATATTTTACAGTTGGGCTAAAGCGCATTAGCTTTTATTTTTGTTTTAATTAAACTGTGACCATCTCCACTTTAACTTCCATGTTATTCTGTTTTAATGAATAGAACGAAATTTGCATCCCATGCTTTACGAATCAATACAATGATAATTTTACCAAAACTGCAGGGAGGGATGTTATTGTTAGAACACATTATCTGCACTAGATCATCAGTTGAGCCGTTCAGAGTGAACTCAAATGTAACAGGGTACGATTGGAATGATCTTTGGTATGGTGGAATGCTCAGTTCTTCGCTTGTTGTGAAAGACCAGGAGCCGCAAGGAGACATTGTGTCACTGAGTGTTGTCTCTGTCAGGGAGAAACAAATAAAGACAGTCCTTTTTATTACAATATTATTTCCATGAGACAAAACATTATCTGTAGGATTTTGCTTCGTATTTATTATGACTTTGCAAACAGAAGCAAATTGGAGGGATACAGAAAGTCAAATAACTCAAGAGATAAACAGGTTGACGAACATGATAAGACAGACGGGAAAAAACAATTATTTATTTAAAAACCGCAGTTACAAGGTTTAGTGAAAGGGAGGTTAACAATCCAGGAAAAGAAACTCAGTTATTTACATCTTAAAGCTTTCTAATTTCAAAGCTGTCGTAATATAAGTGCCTTCAGCGTCTTTTGGGCCCCCTTTGGGGCTTTATAAGACTTTTATTTACGACATGTGAGGTTTAAGCATGATTTCCGTAAATATCAGGCCAGAGATATAGTCGGTACCACCCGCTGTCACCTCGCTAAACGTCGACTGAGTTGATATTCTTGATGAAATGATAATTGTTCGATAAAACTATGTTTTTTTTGTTTATTTAACTGAAATGTTCACAGTTGACCTTTACTGTATCTTTATCGACAACTTTTGGGCTGTACATATCATTACGTAAACCATTATACGATTTTACATTCGCTTTAAACAAGTATGAGGGTCATACCTTTGATGCATTCCTTGTGAGTCCAGCCTTGTGGATGACCGTCATTACCAAACGTTACTTCACGAGGCTTTGCCTGTCGCTTTGTGTTAACCCCACCGGGACGAAACTCCGTACATTCACACGGGTTTTGATCAGGCAGTGACTTCAGAGGTGGTTCACCCTTGACAGAGTTTGCTTCCTGGCCGACATAACATACGCATGCGTACACTGTGAGATAAAGAGAGTGAATTCCTTTCAAAGAGTTGTCGAACCTCCTTGTTCTTATCTAACCTTCCTACCAAGTCAGTGAATACAACTGCACATGGTTGGGCAGTTGTCAAAGGAGGGCAAAAAGTATGAAAGGAATGTGGGACTTTTAAACGCAAGGCGGCAGCAGACTTATCAGATAAATTTCTATTGGGTGCGATCGTTTAGCTCCCCTGAGCTGGGTCGACCCCGGTGTGTGGCGGCTTTTTTTCCCAGGACGAACGTGGGTAATTATCTGCACACGTTCGTCCTGGGAAAAAAAAACGCCACACCGGGGCGACCCAGGGAAGCTAAACGAACGCACCCATAATTTACGTAGTTCTGATTATGCGCACACTTTAGAACAATGGATCAACAAGTCTGCTGCCACCTAGCGTTCATAAGTCCTTTATTGTAATACATTTTCGGAACATTTTAATTTCTTGCAAACGTGGGAACGCTTAGGTAATTTGTTTGGTTCAATTCAACACCCAACATGACGGTAAGGACAGGCGCGTGTACTGCGCGTTGCAATGGGTCATTACGTCATGGGGGTCAATTGCTTTGTCTACATTTGATTTTAACATAGATATAAATCCACCTGAAATCCTAATTTCCCTGGAATGTATCCAACTTAAACATATTTTGTTTTAAGGTAATAAATTTTCTGAACATTTTAATTTCTTGAAAACGTGGGAACGCTTGGGTAATTCGTTTGCGTTTATTTTAACGCCCAACATGACGGACAGGATAGGCGCGTGTGCTGCGTGTTGCATTGGGTCATTACGTCATTGGGTCAATTCCTTCCACATTTGATTTTAAGGTAGATATAAACCCACCCAATCCTTATTGCACTGGAATATATCCAAATAAAACACATTTTATTAAGCGTCTGTTTTGATGTCAAAATAGCTGTAAAAACAAGATCCACGTTTTTAAAATTTAAAACTTTGTGATGGAAATCTTTACCATGAAAGCAAATTGATATGTTAAGTTAAAAAGTTAAAAGTGATATTGCTATCGAAACAAACAAGGAGAAAGGATTAAACACAATAATTTAATTGGAACGTACAATTATTAAATTGTACGTAATACAATTCTTATTAACACACATCCCATTAAAATAAGAATCCGAACATATCTTACCTTCCGTTCCGAGTGAAGCAACAAATACAGACATAAGAAGTATGTCGTGAAGCGACATGTTCGCAGCCAATCCGACCCAATAATGCTATCGTCTTTACGTTGGTTATATTTATCAAAACCAACCGTTGTTTTTTACCTGCGAGATTGTATAGCTAGAGATGTCCAACTTAACTGGCTCTGATGCGAGCAAGTGCGCGCGAGTCAATAAGAACGCTTGCAGTTGCTAGTGTAAACAACCGTTGCCATCGCAATAGGAAACCACCCTGTCGCTCAATTAGATTTCATCAAAAGACGCCGCAAGGCAGAAGCTGTTCGAAGCCAACTCTTGTTCTAAAACATCTAGCAGAAGACTTTGCTTATCAAAACTCCACGTAATTATGTCGAGCATCATTTCACAAACGCTGAATACTAATGAGCCTTTAGGCTTGTAGTCTTAATTGATTCTGCTCAGCAGAATTTACTCGTTCTTACTGCATTATAAAGCTCGATCGATTAGAAAATTGACTTGTTGCGCTATCCAAGGAGATTCACCTGCACCGGCATATATCCACGATACGTTATGCCGTGTACCTTGTGTAAGGATACTGCTCCATAAACAGCAAGGAGGCATCGAGTTTACTAAAATGGTTGGTCTTTAATTCAAAGCTATATGCATTAAGGAACTGCAAATGCTGGCCATGTCCATAATTATGATAAAATAGATTCTTTTCAAAGGTTTGTTCTTTCCTTTTGCTTTCTCCTTTTTATTTGAAGTGTGTCGTTATCAAGTTCATGCATTGCCTGGGTTATAATAAAGCTTATTTCCTTGTTTGTGGATGGAATTAATGTTCATGATATTTTTTGGCTCGTCTGCTCTTGATATTGTTATTAGTCTTCTTGTTATCCGTTGTATTTGGTGCAACGTAATACTTTTCCTGTCATCGTTGGTCACTCCTTGAAAGGACTTTTGAACACTAGGTGGCAGCAGACTTACCATGCAAATTTCCATTGTTTACGTAGTTCTGAGCACGCGCACATTACCGAGAACAATGGATTTTAAAAGTCTCCCATTAATAATAATTGTTTAATATAGGTTATGTATGAAGGTTTGATCGAAAGAAAAAGAGTATACCTTTTGGATATTCCACCTTATCCCATCTGTCGGCTATTATCATTACCAAACGTCGCTTTATAGGGCTTCACGGGTTTCCTTGTAATTTTGTATTACTGTTCGCCCCACCGGGACGAATCGCGTTCATTTACATGGGTGTTCCTATGGTAACATCCATAATTATGCTTGTCAAGAAATGAGATTGGCTTTTGACCAATGTTGATTACATACTCGACCCGACTGTCAAAGTAATTTGGATCGAAGTATTACCTTCAAAACGGTATTGCAGCCAGAAGACCGAACAACAATTTAAGTTATTAACTCGTTCAGTTTTTAGCAAAATAAAACACCGAAAAATCATGTAAAGTTTTATTCTCAGACTGGCTCAATTGCCATGTTTTACTTCTACTGAGACATTTTTAACAAAAACGTACAATAATGTCATTGAAACCTCATTTATTTATAAGGCCAAGGTCGTTTAGTACAATTTGATGCTCGATAGAAAGAGAAAAAATATCGATTTATATATCAGTGGATATCTCTACATCTGTAATTGAACTAGTTTTTTAATAATTAACATGCTTCCCTATCAGAATGCTGTCAAAAATCGATGTATGATAAGCCACTGAGTTTTCACGCCAATACCTTTACGAGATCAATACAAACTCATGGCTCATCATCTGATTTCATTCTCCACATCATACATTTTGAAGTAAAATCTTCTGGTAGTAAACGTTTTTTGTAGCTTGTCCCTTTTTAATTCACAATGGATAAAAATAAGACAGAATAATACAAAACTTTAACTGACACTTTGTGCCCCCGTAAGGGGTTGTATGTGTTATTTATCCAACTTTTAACTTGAATGTCTGGTAACATGTTTGTACAGTTCTGTGGCTATGAACTAAAAGATTCGTTTTCACGTGGTCACTAGTCTGAAGAGGCTCCTAGCTTGAAACGTCACTAAGGGAATCAATGTGTGGTGAAGAGGTTTTCAACTAGTGGTTTAATCCCAACGAGGCCTGGTTCTTGATAATTTTACCGAGACGAAGTCGAGGTAAATTATAAAGAACCAGGCCTCGGTGGGTTTAAACCACTAGTTGAAAACCGATTCAACACACTTTGATTCCCATTCATAAATACCTTTTCGGTCAAAAACATCATCACTTTTTGGTCAAAAAGTAAACTTAATGCAAAAATTATAATTTTTAAATGATTTCTTTCAACACAACACCCCTCCAGCTATGAAATGATAAAGCCCTCCGCCACCCTCGGGTAAACAACTCCTTATCAGGGAATGCTGTGCGCGTCGCGCGTATCGCGTGATGTGGCACAAGTATTTCAGCTTTTGCTCTCGACCAATAGGAATGAAGAAACTGTCTTATAAGAACAGGTGCAAGGTCGCGTGTCACGCCCATGAATTAACACTTGTTTACCGGTCATAAACAAAGGTTTATACACACCCACGTGACGCGGTTTCCACCAATAGGAATAGCGAAACTGTCTGACGTATTTATGAATACTAAATTATATGTTTAAAACGTCAACATTTTTTAAAAACGAATCTTTTAATTCATGATCTTCAACAATCCAGTTTAATATATTTAATAATTTATGTGACTAGTTTAGGCTTTAGACTATAGTCTGTGTGCATGCGTGAAAGTAATTAATTAGCTTCCTGGGAAAAGCATATAACTCACAAAAACACATGGTTGCTTTCTGACCTACAAACTGCCATATCAAGAGACAGATTGTGTATCAACATCATTATTTTGTTAACTAAGTTTATTGTAATTTTTTGTATTTTATACAGAAAGGTATCGAGCTAAGTAATGAGATACTTGAAAAGGAATCAAACACCGATCCGGAGAACAATCCTCAGGTAGGGAAGATGCTCTATGCAACTTGAAGATGCTCTGTGCAACTTGAAGATGCTCTATGCAACTTGAAGATGCTCTATGCAACTTGAAGATGCTCTATGCAACTTGAAGATGCTCTATGCAACTTGAAGATGCTCTATGCAACTTGAAGATGCTCTATGCAACTTGAAGATGCTTATGGCGGGTTTTGCATCTGAATCATAATGGACTTTATCAATCCCGTATTTTTCAGCACGTCTGGTTCATGCAGTCCACCTTTTCACAGATTTACAAATAACTTACAGGGTTTACAGAAGGTAATGGTGAAAGACTTCTCTTGAAATAATATTGCATGAAATGCTTTACTTTTTGAGAAAACATTACAACAATATCAATTCTCGATATCGAGAATTACGGATTTTTTTATACACATGTCATGACAGGCGAAACGTGCGGAAACATGGGTTGGTTTTCCCGTTATTTTCTCCCGACTCCGATGACCAATTGAGCTTAAATTTTCACAGGTTTGTTATTATTTTTATATATAAGTTGTGATACACGAAGTGTGGGCCTTGGACAATACTGTTTTACCGAAAGTGTCCATTGGCTTTAAAGGATATCCGTGTGTCGTATCATCACTGGTCTTCTTTATTGATGTTTAAGTGTCAACCCCCTCATCGATAAGCACTAATCTTAGAAGCTCATCATAAAAAACTCTATTATTTGACTGGCTTTTATTTAGAAACTGACCCAACTATTCTGTTCATGCAGTTTTGTTTTATTAATGTAGAAGTGCTACCACTATATTCCTTCTTTTATCTCTCTCATTTTTCTCAAACTGAACAACCAACTGTTGTGTCTTTACCTTGATATTTATTTTGTTTCCAGGTTGATGGTTCAGAGGTCATCGAGGTCATGCAGTTTATGGACGAGTTACTACCATTGCTGTTAGGCAGTTTCGGTACCAACACTTCGGTTGTTTCACACAAGAGCAGAAACATGGGTATGCATTTTGCTTATGTTTTTACTTAATGCTTTCCTTAAACTTAGGACAAAATAACGGTGTTGTACATGTTAGACTACTCTATAACAACAATAGTGCTGAGGACACTTGTGAACGGTCGTAATTGTATTTTTTTTTTTTTTTTTCAAACTGAACAAATTTGTTTATCTTCTCAATTTTTGAGGTGTGAGGAAATAAATAACTAAATAAATTAAATTAATTTTCAACAATTTCATATCTTAGTCTGTGCAGATGAAGAATATAGAACAATCATCGAAATCCTACAATCTAAATGTCCTGTCCTTTTTCGCATTTTCAAAGTATTCTATATGCATTGATTCAATGACGTGTCTGGCTTCCCGTTTTAGTTGTTGAAGCTCGGACCTTCAGTGGACAGTGCGGTTCAATCAGCACTGCGTCAAGTAACGGATTACCCCATAACGTAGATCTCTGCCTGGATAATGAAAAGGGTAAGAATCTGGTTTTTACACCAAACTCGGCAAATCTGGACATTTTGAGTTCCGCATGGTACTGATGTTCATTACCCATTCGACATACGTCGTGCAAGCATCACAAATCATTTCTGGAGCTTAGAACCTGAGGTCTAAACATTGTTCAGAGTGAAACACTGTGTGGATTAACACACGTCTACACAATGGGTGCGTTAGTTTAGCTTCCCTGGGTCGACCCCGTTCTGCCCCGGTACGTTCGAACAGCTTTGACGTCATTCCAGGGGCTCACCCGGGTCAGCCCCCAGTGCCCTGCTTGTGGAGTGGGTCACTTGGGGGTGACCCGAGGTGCATGCCGTCACCACGAGAGGGCGAGTGCGATCGTTCGTTAGCTCTTGTCAGGGGCTCATCACACGAGTGAGCACTGCGGGGTCGACCCAGGGAAGCTTATCGAACGCACCCAGTATTTCCACCAAAGTTGAAGAAGTTATGTTTCGCAGAACAAAGTGCACAGAACAAAGAATATCTACAAACGCGCCCTTGTTGGTTCTAACAATGGACCAAAACGGACCCACAAGGAAATTCTTTCAAATTCTTTGTTCAACCTGGACTCCAAATTCTTTAGAAAGGGGAATAATAGAACAACGATAGAAGGACCCCACATACTGGATCCTTAAGGTTGTGTGTGGATGTTTGTGTGTGTCATCCGTTGAAACAAAGGGAACCGGGTGTTTTGGTGCTTCTTTGTATTTTGTATATAATTAATTGGAGACATCCCCAAACACTGGAAGAACAATGAGAACTTTTACATTTTTGGGAGTCGATAACGTGGGTCAGGGGTCAAAAGTGTTTCATAATATGGGTTCTACTGACAAAGATCTTGGCTGACCAGGATCTTCGGATTATGCCATCAAAACTGTACCGTTGACCCTAGGGTATAGGGGTCTGATGATTGGGACCTTTTAACTGAACCCAGGGATTAACAAAAAAATGGATTCAGCTTTTTATTTTTATTCGAAATTTTAAAGACTTTTGCAAAATAAAGTTTGATAAGGCCTTCCTTGAAATACTTAATTTTATTTACTTATTTCCTACAGGTGGGCGCTTGGGGATGGGTCTTTCGTGCGTTAGGGACGTTAACATCATCTATCCGTTTGGCGCCAAAACGAATGAATCCTACATGCCGCTTGGGAGCTGTATCTTAACACTCAACGTCATCGGGGATGGAAGTGCGCCCTCTAAGTCAGAAAACCTGACGGCAACCATGACAATTGCTACGAGAAAGGTAAAAGATATGTTCTACCATTTAGTTTTTTTTTTATATTTAAAGTTATTTATTTTTGTTTTCTTCTTATTACCCTGCAACAAGCAAGGCGGGGTAGCGGAAAGGAACATTGTTGTGAACCGTTCGATCAAATTCAGCCATAACACATAGGTCTAACCCTCGACTAGTAAAGGCCCAAGCTTTGAGATAGTTTGGTCATCCATGGGGTTTACTTCACCAACAGGTCGCGTCGCCAACTAGTCGCCATGACTTTGTTAAGTTTGCCGGAAACAGACTCCATTGGCATTCAACACCCCCCCCCCAAAAAAAAAAAAAACAAAAAAAAAACACACACACAAAAAAACACATACATAATTTCGCCTGTGAATGTTGTACGTACAGAGTTTCATACGTACAAAACTTCATAGATACAGTCTGCAGCTAATACAACGTATCAATCTATCACCAGGCTACAACAAAGTCTTTCTGAGTTGATATTACCTTGGGACCACCCCAACAGACTAAGATTTCTTTAAATTCAAAAATATAGCTCCTCTCTAAAACAGTTTAAGTATAATTTGAAGACACATCTTTATGTAAAATAACTTTAAGTTTTCATTGTATGCATTCATGTAGTTCTTTCTGTATTTTCTGTAATTTTTTTATTCAATATTTCTGGTTTCACTCTTTCACTTTTCAAAAGCACTTTGGGACTTAATTATAATTTAACGTTATATTAAAACTTTCATTATTATTATTATTATTATTATTAATTGAAATTGTTTTCCATTAGACGCATTGCCTTTTAGGAGCCTCGGATTTTAATTAATAAGGATGTAAAGTTTATATGTTACATTCATTTCGCAAGCCGGAATTGAAAAGAACAAAGAAAGTGTAAACAGGAAGGTACATTGGTAAATTTCATATAATTTAAATTTTACCTTTAATAATAAGTTCATGTTATTATTTTTGTTTTATTCTTTTAAATTGTGCAGATGGATACCACAAACGATGGGAGTCGCACTTGCTCATTTTGGACAGCAGCTACAAAGTAACTTACTTTTCAGTTACATTAATAATAATGTTAAAATAATATCGAAGTCTATAGCGCACGTTCCAAACAAGGTAATCAAAATTCCCTTTTTGGAATCTTTCCGATTATTTAAGGAAGCATTAACAGAGTTCGGTCGAAGGAAACACATAAACAGTGTTATAAGAGACGTTCAAAATCAGTGGTTTTTACTCTGGTACCATTTGAACCGTATCATGACCCGTTTTATATAGCTGAATTTGCAAGGAATCAACATAAATTGTACAGGTAAAAGTAGTATTAAAATTAGATTTAGCTTGCTTCCAAAACTTTTAAGAGAGTGTCTCATCCGTATACAGTGACTCGGATGGCTATTGGTCAGATGAAGGATGTAAGAGGGCGTTTATGAATGACACTCACGTGACCTGCTCCTGTGATCACCTGACTAATTTTGCGGTTCTTGTGCAGCTGTCACCGGCAAAACAGGTACATTTATATAAGTGTTTTCCTCTTTTTTAAGAACTTCATTGTTTTCCTAATAACTGTTAATAGAACAAAACATTTTGTTTGATTGTTCTGATCCACTGCCTCCCAGAAAAAGTGTGAGGGGAAAAACACCTTGCAGTGCAACCCCTATAAGATTTCCTGGAAAAAAAGAAAAGAAGATAAAAATAAAAAAATAAAAAAATTAATACAATAAATATGTATAAAAGTTTAAATGGCATTTAACGAGATTATTCTTTTCTTGATTTCTCCTTAGTCATTATCAGCGACTGACGTGAGGATTCTGGATAATCTGACACTAGCTGGCGGTATCATCTCAATTACATGTCTCTGCCTGACGCTGACACTATATGCCTGTCTTAAGTAAGATTAAGATGATAATTATTATTATTCATTCGGCATAACAACAAGACCAATACAAAATGCAAGAATAGCATCTTTATATCTTCTAAGTAATTGTATATAATTGTTCTAGCCATAACTGTTTATGTTTTTTATGGAGCTGTCCAACTTTGCCTATTGATGATGATTGAAGTTGGTTAAATTGAATTGAACTGAAATGAAGAATAGTAAGCCAATGACACATGACTGGAATTCAAAAAATAACTAAATAACTATGGGTGCGTTCGTTTAGCTTCCCCAGGTCGACCCCGGTGTGTGGCGTTTTTTTCCCCAGGACGAACGTGTGCAGATAATTACCCACGTTCGTCCTGGAAAAAACCCCGCCACACACCGGGGTCGACCCGGGGACGCTAATCGAACGCACCCATTGATGACTCGGAAGCCTTTAAGTCCAATGCCACTGGCTGGCTACATTAAAATATGTAAACAAATATATACCAGAACGTCAAGATTACAAGAGACGATTGCAAATGTGTTCATTTCAGATGAAGACTCTTTTTAGGAAGACAAAGTTAAAATTATTGGTGATGTTCAAAAAAAATGATGGTGTGATAATTTTTCTATACTGAATGTCTTAATTTTTGTTGTTAATTTTTTTTTCTTTGAAGGGTTTTTAGAAACCAGACGATTATTATTCACGGCAATTTAGCAGTCAGCATCCTTGTTTCCCAGATCATCTTCCTCACTGGTATCGACGTGAAAAACCAGGTAAATAATAACCTCACTTTTGTTTCCTTCTTACACAATGAGGAATTTTTCGGACTCTAGGTGGCAGCAGACTTACTAAGTTAAATCCATTGTTCTTAGTTATAGTGCACGTGCTCACAACAACGTAATAATGAAAACTTTTAAGTCTGCTGCCAGCTAGAATTTCAAAGTCTACCAACATTGTTAGACAAGATTATCTACATGAATAATTTGTAAGTGGTCCAGTCAAAATACATAATTAGGCATGTAGGTGTTAAAAATTGTAATTAAACGATTTGTCCACAAAGACAACGTTTCAATCTTTTTACAAATTAGTTTGGGTAGGCCAGCGAGGCTAGGGCCTGCCGCATTTTTAGGTGATTGGCTCCACAAATGTGTAAAAATTACAAAGAAATGGGTCAAATCAGTTATGCATAATTGAAGCTTAAAATGCCAGGTTTTTACCGGGGGGGGGGGGGGGGGGCTAACATGTGACATTGCTGCAACACAACGAACCTTTCGTTGCTTTCTTTGAAGTCTGAAACGTGACCTATTTTTTCACAGAATGTTGAGTTAATTAACAAGCTACAGGATGGAAACATCTGATTAAAAAAAATAACGATTATAAAAAGTCTTTTATCAAGAACTATCTAACATGTTTGTGTCACAGGTTGCTTGCAAAGCCGTCGCAGCACTCTTGCATTATTTCCTCCTCTCGTCTTTCTCATGGATGATGCTAGAGGGCGCTAATCTCTACATGAAGGCGACCAGTGTTTTCCAAACAACAATTCACATGGGCATACTGTTTGTGATTGGATGGGGTAAGATAGGATGAAAGGTCTACATTCACCTAAAGACGAGCAGAGTTTGTACTTTTCGAAACGTTAAGACCACAGCGGCTCTTTTCAGAGCTGACATATCCCTCAAAATAGACAACATAAATAGTTGTACCCGCAAGGTTACTGTTTAGATAGTTCGTTCTGTTAATCATCCATCCCCCACACAAAATGCTTTTACTTGCACAGTATGCGTATCTTTTTAGTCCTTGAGTGTCTGCACCTGCTAGTTAGCACCTCAACCAATGTGCGAGTATACTCCAGAGGAGGTTTCTGCACAGTATAGGAATATAGACCGTATCGCAAATACCAATGCGCAAGCGCAGACTGTTGAATGAGGTGCATTGTGGTATATATATGGATCAAATTTGGATACCAGCAAGACCACAATGCACCTAAATTCCAAGCTTTACGCGCGCGCCCCGGTATTTGCGAAAAGGTCTGAGATGAGATGACGAGTTACTTCTTATTCGTCTATATTCAAGCTCTAATCAAGCGAATGGTCATTTTACATACATATATCACGCCTACTTGCAAGGTCAAAAGTTCAAACTCTGAGAATTGCTTCCATTCCATTTTGGGCTACTCATAGACCTTTCCATTGTTGATTAACGAACCGAGCTGGTTGGCATAGACGGCCGAATGATAGTAAAACATAAATCGTGTTAACAGATGTTTTAATCAAATTAAATATTTTCTGAAATTTTCAATGTAATAAAATAACTCAAATAAATGATTGAAAGTTATAAAGGGCGAACCTTTGAACTTTTAACCTTGACCCTTGAACACTAAGATCTCAAACAATTTTCAAGAACCCATTAATATAAGTATACATTGATAATTTACAACAAATGTTTTTACCAACACACGCCGAAAATACTTTTCGATTGACATAAAAATTATGTTTAACGTCTTAAAAAAATATTTTAAACTATGTGTCGTAGTTTTTCCACTTATCGTCGTTGGGATAACTCTTGCAGCCAAGTTCAGCTCCTACACATCCAGTCTAAGGTAGGTTTTTAACTTTTCATAATGGTTATGCCCTCACTTACTTCAATTATGGAAACGGTCAACAGAGTTGCAGTCTACTAAGAAATAAACCTTGCTCAGCTAGATTTCCAGCAACACTCTGAAATTTATCGGGTCATCTGACCCGGATTCCGGATCCCAGGGAATCTGACCCAGGGGACCCAGAAGTATGACCCGAATTCCGGATCCCAGGGAATCTGACCCATCAGGAAGGGACCCAGAAGTGGTAAAAAATAATAGGATTTTAGCTCAGATTATGCGTCAGCTTGACCCTACAGGTCATTTTGACTGGATTTCGGGTCTACGGGCCGTCATACTGACACGTAAATGGGTCTTGTCCCCAAAGGACACGGGTCCGGGTCATGTCTGCAAATAGAAAAAAAAGAAAGAAAAAAAACCACTTGCTTCGGAGATGGCCTTTTTGTGGTAAAAGTAATTAAAATCGAATTATTGTTTACAATATTTTGCAGTTGCTGGCTCAACAACCAAAACGGTGTCATCTGGGCCTTCGTAGCGCCAGTCATATTTGTCACTGCGGTAAGTGAAACCTTTTCCATTCTTTATGAAAAAAAAAATATATATCCATGAAACCATTTACCATTTAATGATCGGAACGTCACATCACCTTTATCAATGCATAAAAAATCATGACATAAATTTACCTTAGTGCTACACTACAAACCATTCTGGTAGAATCTATCATTTTGAAGAACAAAACCAAACAATGCAAGATACAATAAAATGAAGGAAGAATCACTTTCAGAAACAGGAGAAATGGTCACGCATTGTAATAAACATAATAATAACTCTTTACACATTTGTTAAAAAGTTCCAATTGATAATTTCCCCCTTTTTTCCATTTTCAGTGCAATACCTGCGTGCTTGTTCGCGTCATCAGAGTATTCCTGTCACTTGAGGCACTGGCTAACAAATCAGATACCAAGAAGATAGTGTAAGTATATAATGTCTGAAATATAAGTACACGCTCGATGTCTGAAACAGTTGGGGCGGCCGGACGCGCTAGAGGTCAAAAGATCGACTAATGCGGTCGTTCGGAACGAATCTGGAGGGCTTGGTTGCAGACGTCGATCTTCAACGGCCGAACCTAATTTAAATGTTAGGTCAAGTTCGCCTGTCTGAAACAAAACATGTACTGGGTCGACCTAGCTGTCGCTCCTAATCTTGATTAGAGGCGCGCGGGTCTGGAACGGGTGTTAAATACTTGACTAAAAATGAGAAAAATAATCACTAAGGCAATCTTTGTTGCTATTTGTTTGTTGTATTTTTTTTTTTTTTTCTTTTTTTTTTAGAGCTGGAGCCCGTGCAATTGTTCTTCTGACGCCACTTTTGGGGATCACGTGGTTGATCGGACTAATGAATATTAATGGATCTGTTGTTGTTCTCTCCTACGTCTTTGTTATCCTGAATTCATCTCAGGTTTGAATTCCACTCACTTCATTTCGTAATAAAAATGTTTAACTTTGAATAACCATTTTTGCGTAGTTCGACTAAGTATAAAATAAAAATTGTTTTTGCTTTTTTTAAAAGTTATTTATCTATTATAAGCTGATGTACTTTTTTGTTTAATCTTGGGCAGGGCGTGTGGATCTTCATACTCCACTGCGTTCTGAACGAAGAAGTAAGTTTTTTGTTTGTTTTTTGTTGTTTTTAATTATTTAATTTGTGAAGTTGTTTGATAGCTCAAAAGTACCTGGCTATCGGGACGCTGTTTTCCTGTTTACTTGGACAAAAGCTAGCCATGCACGTATTGGCACATACAGGGCATCAAAAGCAAGGCAATACAAAAGTGTTTTTATTGAACACACACCATTGACTAAACACACCTCATAACTGCAGCAACAATTAATGGATACTGGAATTACAATGACATACCACCTCAAAAACAAAACTTAGGAGAAAATCCAGAGCTGGTATCACTCGTCTATTTGTCAACGTTTCTACCCCAGGCACTTTAGACAATCTTCTCAACTATTAAAGTCACCTGGAAATATATTTTTTTTTCTTCAAACAGTATGTTTCTGAACAATAAAATAATTCTTTTGAGTATTTGCTTTTAAAGGGACACACCGGCCGAATTGGGCTATTTGGGCTACACAATAGACTAAGAAATGAATTCAGCAGTCTTCCAGGAATGAAGAAGAACAGTCCATTAAAAGAAATCATCAAATTTGGCCGTTTTTGAGCATTTTAAATAAAAAACTTATGTCGCGTGAGTGTTCTAACCAAAAAGTGGTACAAACAATCACGTGACCTTCCGGACTATAGTTTTACTTTCAGCCGTCTAAAAGTAACTTACTTAACCAAACTTAAATCTTTTTTTTACAAAATTATTTACGAATAATTGACGAAAAAGATCATGTATTCAAATTATCGCTACAAAATATAAATAATGGTGAAAAATCTAACGTTAGATTCACATTCAAGGAGTCCGTGTAACGGAAGCTTGTTATATGGCAGCCTTGGTTTTTTAAAATCATTTTTCGCTAATTACGTGACATTTTGATGATCTTTTTTTTTATAGCAACCATCTATAAAAACATTATTTATGATTCTACACCCCTAAATTGCGTAAACGGTGAGCCGGTGTGTCCTTTTAAGGATTTATGTTTAAAAAAATAAAGTTGTGTGGAGGGTGACTCCGCCTACCCCTTTTGTGACGTCAATCGAGGCAGACTTTGCCTCGATCGATTATCGTACACACGTACGCCTGCGTGCAAGTACATTCAAGTCCTAGTCGTGAGTTTTACGAGTCTTGTTCCGGCAATATCGACCAGGTGTAATGTTGCTGGATGCATCAAAACCAAAAAGATGTGGTTTGCAAAGTGGTGCGGTATGACGTCTATTCCAGCGCTGTGCAGCAAACACTTCGAGCCGTCGTGCTTCGAGAATTCGCAATACACTACACACTTTGACATGAAGAGAAAAGTTCTTTTCTAAATTATGACGCCATCCAAACTTTTCCAGCTAGTGGGGAAGTCGAAGAAGGTACATGCAAGACGTAACGAACTTAAAGGAGCATTTGCCTTACGTGAAAAAATCAGGTATTGTTTTAACTTTGAGTGAATGTTTTTAACTTGTGCCAAGCGTCACTATCTTGTGTTGGCACTGCATGCGATTCATCGCGTCTCGATTGACGTCACAACAGCGCCCTCTAAATAACATGAAAACTAATTTGTTTTATATCTTAGTTGTTTATTCACATTCCACTCATCAAAACACATATCTTAGTGACAAAAGCTTTATTTTGACAAAATACCACTTTAAGGTGACTTTAAGTTCATCTGGGAACCAACTCTTCCTCGTGGAAGAGATACGTTTCAAACGGTTTTCGTCAGCGATCTAGAAGTTTTGTTTTGTTCTTGTTTTTGTTGTATTTTCCTTGTTTTACATAATATTATAATTTGCTTCTTATCTTTGTTGACCCCAAATTATAAAGGTCGGCAAAGCGTTCAAGTTGAAGTGGGCGAAGCTCCGTAAACTCCATTCATGTAAGGTCAACCCGAACATAGACTCGTCAAGCAAGTCTGGTAGAGATTCACAGGCAAGAAATTCATCCAGGAAGAAAAGTGAGAGAAAAACAGTTAATTTTACACTCAGTGACCCAATCTCAAAAAGCTGCTTAATAACAGCAAAAGACGCCAACAAAGAAACAAGCAGGACATTGTTTTATGACATTACTATGGTGGCCCCGAAGGGACATTACCCCATTCCGGAAAGCATCGCTATTTTTGTTATACTTTGCTACTTTTCTGTGCTTCAAAAGCAGCTCCGGTCCATAAAACTGAGTCACCCGTTATGTAAACATTTAACGTTATGTGATTCTTTCGTAATGATCATCAACATACAAATAGTTTGTATGTACGTATGACTAGGCCTAAAAACTGCTCCAAATTCGTTCTACCGCGAGTAGTAATTACGTGAATACTCGGAAGAAACACGTCATTAAAAACAAAAATCAAAAGATGGCCTGCATTCACATTTCAAACATGTCATTTCTTTGCTTCAAGTTTTAAGTTGATAATAAAATATTGTTTATGTTTTGTTATGATTTTTGGGGGACCAAAAGCAAACTTCACATTAGGTTTGGGCGGAAAATAAGCTCAAAAAGAACCGCAAACTTGTGGTGATTTATGTGGTTTGGTACTTTACCATGAAAATGTCAATAATTATCACAGCTTTTTGTTTTCATCTTCCAGAACTCGCGTGGGCGCCTTCGACATCAACCGACAAAACTGCAGTGATGTCATCGGTGGAAAATAAATAAGGAGCGCCACCAATCGACGGTGCCAGTCAAAAGAAAGTGATCAATTACTTCGTAAATAAATACATACTATTAATGCTAAAGTACAGATATCATGAGTAAATTATTTTTAAATCTCCAGTTAATGTATCATTAATTCATTATTATAATAATGATAAATGTAAATCTTTGTCCCATTATTATAAAATGATCATTCGAAAAAAACTTGTTGGTAGCAGGCTCGATTTTTAGAAAAATTCAGAATACAATCTTGCTATTAGCTATTCGTCAGTTGATTAGTTTATTTTTGTTCGGCATATGAGTGAGTGAGACCATGGTGAGACATTCATATTGAAGGACAAATGGTTGATAAGGGGAGATGGGTAATGGTTTGTATCATTCAAACATATTAAATAAACATGATGAGCATTAGTGTCATAAATTTGTGGTTCTTGAAAGAAAGCTTTCATGATGTTATGAAATTACAACAACTGTTATAAAAAAAATCACAAAATGTTTACTTTGGTAAAAAAAAAAACACAAAAAAACAAAACAAAACATAGGAAGGGGAATATTGCATTGGGCCCTCTTGTGTTGCGAAGACGCACTGAATGATTTGTGCTCCCCCCCCCCCTTTTGTTTTACTGGTCAGCATATACTGGACTCCCCATATAATTATTTATCAACTAAATGTTCAAGAGTCAACTTTCCCTTAACTATAACATGCTGTGAGATTTCTAACGTGTCTAAGCATTTTCGAGTAATTTTTCAGAATAACACTACGGAGGCAAAACAAACATTTCAAAAGACGCAAACAATTTCACAACATGATGGAGAGGCCCTATTTTAATTTAATTTTGATTCTTAAAAATACTAACGCAAGGACAAAATCCGGTCCAACTGCAGCGATAACGACAACGATAACGATAACGCCGCAAAAAGCAGGCATTCTATTGGTTGAATTGCTCCACACAGAGTAAGCCCATGCTTATTCAACTGTAAATAAAGAAAAGTAACTTATTTTTAACCAGTCTTGTATATTCACGTTGTAAAATTAATAATTTAATTTAACAAAATCACAATTTTTAATGTGTTAAAATTGTCTTATTAAACCAAAGGTAGCTCTTCTAGAAGTTATGGAACTTCAGTACTAATGAAACCTGTGAACTTGTTGTGGTTGTATGTGAATTTGTGTTACAGTCAATAAAGAGTATATCTCACACAAACAGACACTTTGTTACAACTCATACATTTTTCGTTGAGAATATAGAATCACCTGTTGCAAACTGTTCCTAACCAAAATGACCTATGGTATGAATGCAAAAAAAATAGTTTTCTGGTATTCAGTCATTCTTTTGATATTCAAGTTCCTCGATATACTGTATATGAAGGCACTTCAGACAGAAATAATGTTGCAAGATATTTATCTTACTACTATCTTGACTATTACAATTTTTCTTTCAAATAGTAGGCTTTCCAAAAGAAGTAAACTTTTGTAAGTGGTCCCATGGTATATGTTCCTGTTGAAGAAAACTCCATTATTAGTTCCTTACAGTTACAGCCTGCTCAAAAACGCTGTATTGGTGTAAATATTATTAAAACAAGTTCATACATACTGCATTTTGTAACTATGTATCCATGTGCTTTACTTCAGTGCCCTGCCGTCGACTTCACCAAACTCTTCCTAACTTAGGATTAATCTTAGGGCGGGTTGAGTTCCGTATCCAAATACGTAGGACGCATTAAACCCATCCTAAGTTAGGCAGGTTACTCGTCCTAACTCGAGTTAGGATTAATCCTAGAGTTTCGTGATATCGGCTGCAGGTCACGGGGCAAAGAACCTTCAATTAATATTTCTCTGCTTCCTGGGGAGTAGACAACCAGAGGCTGCCGAGTGCTTCTAAGGCTTTTTCAAATACGAGTTCCACCAGTCTACCCTCGCAGGTACCCATTTATAGCCTTGCAGAGGGTGAAGAGATGCCATTATGTTAACAACTTGCTCAAAGACAAAAGTGTCATGACTGGGATTCGAACCCACAACTGGATGACTTAACTGCCAGCTTGAATTCAATGCTCTAAAACCACAAGGTCATGACATGCTGTATTGTCGGAAAATATTTGCGCATCTCCAGTAGAGTATAGCATTCAAACCTGAAAAGACTTGCTGATGCCTGCAGTTCTCTCTGAAGAAGATTCAGACGATTCAAAAAAAGTTGTATTGTTATAATTGTTTTGTTGGCATGGTAAGTGTCAGTGAAGATGTTTTGCTGTTATAATTGTTTTGTTGGCATGGTAAGTGTCAGTGAAGATGTTTTGCTGTTGAACTTGGCTGAGGAGTCATCTTCTAGAACTGCTTCAGGTAGCGGTAGATGAAACTCATACTTCAATGGAACTAGCAGAGATATCTCTTCCTATTCAAAGTAACGAGGAAAACAGGAAAACAGAGAGCAAAATAAATTGATAAGAAAAACACTCTTAAAGGCACTGGACGCAATTGGTCACTACTCCAAATAATTGTTAGCATAAAAACTTACTTGGTAACGAGCAATGGAGAGCTGTTGATAGTATAAAACATTGAAAGAAACAACTCCCTCTGAAGTAACGTAGTTTTTAAGAAAAAGGTCAATTCTCATGCAGATATTAAAAGACTCCAGGCCTGGTAATGAGCAATGGAGAGCTGTTGATAGAATAACATACTTAAGTAGGGTACGTAGTTTTTGAGAAAGAGGTAATTCCTCACTCAAATAGAAAAAAAAAACTTCAGGCCTGAAGCCTTTTTGCATCTGAAAGCACACAAATTTGTGCAACAACGGTGTTTCTTTCATTACTCTCTTGCAACTTTGAGGACCAATTGAGTCAAAATTTTCACAGGTTGTTGTTTTATGCATATGTTGGGATTTACCAAGTGAGAAGAATGGTTTTTGACAATTATTAAAGCTGTCTTTTTTGATCATGACAAAACATCCCCTTTAAATTAAAGGCAGTGGACACTATTGGTAATTACTCAAAATAATTATTAGCATAAAACCTTACTTGGTAACGAGCAATGGGGAGAAGTTGAAAATACATGTATAAAACATTGTGAGACACGGCTCCCTCTGAAGGAATGTAGTTTTAAGAAAGAAGTAATTTTCCAGGAATTTGATTTCGAGACCTCAGATTTAGAATTTGAGGTCTCAAAATCAACCATGTAAATGCACACAACTTCGTGTGGCAAGGGTGTTTTTTCTTTCATTATTATCTCGCAACTTTGACGACCAGATGAGCTCAAATGTTCACAGGTTCGTTATTTTATGCATATGTTAAGATACACCAACTGTGAAGGCTAGCCTTTGACAATTACCAATAATGTCCACTGCCTTTAAATTTACAATTTGGCAGTTAATACAATAAAAGGTTATGAATGGTTTTGACATACCTCTGCAATATTTAATTCACACTCTTGGACGGATTGGACATCAGGGAGAGATATTCTGACCACACACCTCCGACACCGTTTGCCGTCCGCTTCTCTCATCAAAACTTCAAACTCGGGACAGTTCAGTTTCTCATCACTGTTCCCGATCTCTTCAATCAAACCACTCTTAGGCTTCTCATTCCCATTCAACTGTAGCGACACTTCAGGCTTATTGTTGGAGGATTCCGATTGGTCATCAGATACTCTCAGCCGGCTCAGTAGCGAATCAGGTGTCAGCTTACTCAGGTTTTCCATCCTCTTGTCCCGTTCATCTTCTTTCTGATCGGACTTCTGTTTTGTGTTGAAGAAGTTCTTTAAGTTACTTGCATCTCCTTTAAACTTCACATTCTGGCAGATCTGGAAATTTTGTGAGAGGTGAAGTTTCTTCTGCTCCTTGAGATACTTGATGGCGAGATCGATGAGAAGATCTTGCTCTTCTGCATTTTTGGCACATTCTGCGAGGACGTCTGGGTTGACGGCAACACGTACCACCTTGTAGGGACCTGAAAAGATTTAAATAAAACAAATTAAAGCCATTGGACCCTTTCGGTAAACAGTGTTGTCCAAGGCCCACACTTTGTCTACCACAACTTCTACATCAAATAACAAACCTGTGAAAATTTAGGCTCAATCGGTCATCGGAGTCAGGAGAAAACAACGGAAAAACCCACCCTTGTTTCCGCGCGTTTCGCCATGTCATGACATGTGTTTAAAATAAATCACTAATTCTCGTTAACGAGAATTTATATTGTTTTGCTGTTCTCTCAAAAAGTAAAGCATTTCATGGAATAATATTTCAAGAGAAGTCTTTCACCATTGCCTTTTGTAAACCCTGTAAGTTATGTGTAAATCTGTGAACTTTTATTTTTGTTTCTGAACCGAAAGGGTCCAATGGCTTTAACTCTCATTTCTTTGAAAGTCAATCAACAACTCTTTGTCAAGCACACTGGACTCAAGCTCTGGTGTTTCTGATCATCAGAGTGTGGGTTTGAGTCCTGCAGCTGATTTCACGAAATGCTAGGATTAATCATATCTCGAGTTAGGACGAGTTATGGGTTCAATGCGTCCTGAGGCTATGGATACAGAAATTAACTCATCCTAAGTCCTACAATTAATCCTAAGTTAGGAAGAAATCGGTGAAATCGACGGCTGGTCTTGACACTTGTGTCCTTATCATTGTGACCAATCATTATTACTGTGCCCTTTGTATGGATTATAAAACAGAGGGGTCCTGTGCATTAAGTATTGCACATTATAAACGAACCCAAGTGGATTTGCCCCAGTGTAGTGGCTACACTAGGAGCCTGCCGTCGATTTCACAAAACTCTTCCTAAACTTAAGACTAATCTTAGGACTTAGGACAAGTCCCAACCCTGCACTGTAGCATGCAGACCTTAAGATTAACCGTAAGTGAGGACGAGTTAAGTGTCATGACCAGAAATCAGACCCACACTCTGCTGCTGACTACACCAAGGTACACGTTTGGTATATGTCACAGACCAGTCTTCTCCCTTGGTGTATCCCAACATAAGCATAAAATAACAAGCCTGTGAAAATTTGGGCTCAATCAGTCATCGAAGTTGCGAGAAAAATAACGAAACAAAAAACAACCTTATTAGACGAATTTGTGTGCTTTCAGATAGGAATAAAAGACTTCTAGCTAGAAGTCTTTTATTATTTAAGTGAGAAAATACCCCTTTCTCAAAAACTACGTTACTTCTGAGGAAGCCCTTTCTCACAATGTTTTATACTATCAACTGCTTTCCAATGCTAGTTACCAAGTCAGTTTTTTTTTAAACTGACTTGGTAAGAAAAGTGACTTAAAAGTTAATATTTGTTTTTAGTAATTACCAAACATGTACCTTCCCTTTAAGCCATAGCTACATGTATGGCTAGATGACTGCATCCATTAGCCACTTAAGCCAACAGCCAGAGTCACAGTCACTCATTTGAATTATTGTGTTTACTCCTTACCAGTTTCATCTTCTTCATCTTCTACTGGACCAGCTGAGACAGCGATCGGGTCAGTAGACGTCTTGGGCTTAGGAATTCTAGCCCAGCTGCAGATATTCATATAGAGAGTCTCCTTCTTTGGCTTCTAAAAGAATAATGAAATGGAACATTACAGAATTGGTTTTTGCAAACAAAATAGTTGCTGGCAGTGTAAGCACTTTATGTAATCCACCCTAAACATAAATTGTCAAACCTGTCGAAGTTTGAGATCTATCGGCCATCTGGGTCACGAGAGAATAGTGAAAAACCGATTACAAGTTTTACATTGCATCGATGCCAAAACAAAAATGAATAAAACGCTCACTGAGCGATAAACTCCAAGATGCAAAATTATATTATTTATTTCTCATGAAATAATGTGACACTTCAGATATTTCAAGGGATGTTTTCTACTATCATCATCATTAGACCGTGTAAGTTTTATGTAAATCTGTGATCATCACAAGTTTTGTTTCTTACCAATTCTGTAACCTTCCTTTAAGTTGAGAAATACCATAAAATGTACAACTTTATTTCATGAAAATCTGTCGATTGTTTGTTTGTGTTTCGTTTGTTTTTGTTTTTTTGCTCTCTCTTGCTTTTTCTCAGTGCACATTTGATAAGATTCACTATTTTTTATGTCTTCTTCTACCATGTCAAAACCCCAAAATGAAGTACAGTGTATGTAGATCTAAAAATGTAAGGAACAAAACCAAAAAATAAAATAAAATACATGATGTTTGACTGCGAAAGAGCTATAATTGCCCACAATCATACATTTTTTTAACAGCAACTAAATTATGACGAACTTTGTCCTTTTTCAGAATTGGTAACTTTGTGGACAAGGCAATAGTGCATGCTCTCATGTGGTTTACTGTTCTAATGATATTGCTGGCCCCCGACTAATGTTCCATTATGAATTCGAAGGTGGCAGTGGTTGAAATTGCAGAAGTCTCACGCTGAGCAAGTCATGCGAGATTTAGCAAGAGTGACACTAACAATATCATTTAAAGACCCTGAACACTATTGATAAGCATTGTAAAAAACGGCTCCCTCTGAAATAGTTTTTGAGAAAGAGGTAGTTTCTCACTAACATAATTTAAAAAGACTGACCTGATGAAGGGTTTTATTATGCATCTGAAAGCACACAAATTCGTGCAACAAGGGTGTTTTTTCTCACAATTTTCTTTCGCACTTTCGATGAACATTTTGAGTCAAAATTCTCACAGTGTTAAATGTAAATGCATGTTGGGATACACCATATGATACACCAAGTGAGGATACTGGGGTGGATTTCACAAAGAGTTAAGACTAGTCTTATCTCGAGTTAGGACGAGTTATCCGTCTTAACTTAGGACTAGCTGTACACTTTTCATATCCCTTAGGACTAGTCCTAAGTTGGGACTAGTCCTAACTATTTGTGAAATCGACCCCAGGTCTTTGACAATTACCAAAGGTGTCCGGTTGCGCGGTATATTGAGTTAACCTATAAGTTTTTTAATGTTTTATAGGACTGGTTTTAAGTTAGGACTAGTCCTAACTCTTTGTGAAATCGACCCCCTTGGCCTTTTACAACTTGTTCACAAGTTTATTTAAGAGATAAGACATTGACTAACCAAAAAACGTGTCTTGACACACATCCAGGGTTTGGCTGCTTCCGTTTCAGCCTTCCCTTTCGATAGATTCTTCTCTATGAACTTCTGGTAGCCATCGGGGTTGGAGTCAGCCAGCTCGTCAAGCATCGACCAGATGGTCTGAGCTTGCTTGATCATGTCATCTTCGCCTGTTGCCATGGTAACTGGTTAATGGTGTACTTCTGGTCTGTACAAATACAATTTGATAACAAACATCAACCTCATTGTGTAGCTAAAAAGAACCTATTTATGCCCTAACCTATAGAGTCAATAATTGAATAAATATATTATCATGATGACCAAGCCAGGGCAATGTCTAGCAAACATGGCAAAGCAAGGGGCAGGTGGATACAAAAAGAGTAAAAAGAGTAAATAAAAATTTTCATCAGCCCACTCCAGTCCAAATGCTCCACTGCACTGCCTAAACAAATAGTTTAACTAGTATATTTGCGCTATTTCTTTTTTACATTTACAATAGTTGATATTCGCTAAACATAACTTAGAAGTTACAAATAATTACCTTTTTTTATAGATTTAATTTAGCCGGGTTCACACACCTTCGTCGATAGAAAATTGTGTACACACAGCAACCGAATAAAAAATACACTAATACGGTAGAATCCATCCAGTAGAGGGTATCGTATACCACTAAAGTTGAACGCTGCCACCAAGTGTTTTATGTTCTTGTGTTTTTTTTTTTTTTTTTTTTTTTGGGGGGGGGGGTTAAGTTTATACCAAAGAGCTATATAGCTCTATGGTTTGTACTTATAAGATTGATAGTTATAAGATTTTTACGAGATTTAGCAAGTCCAATATTATTGTCCCTTTCTTCCAAACACGGAGGGAAATAACACCTCCTTATACTGCATGGGTTCGTGGCGTGTAGATTACACGGCGTATGGCTAGAGAGGGCGCTACATAAGGCGTGCGTTTCTCATCTGCTTCTGTGTATTGTTTCGAAGTGCAAGAGATGTAAACAAGATCAACATTTCCAGGTTAAGGTAAGACCGTGATCATGTACAAACTTTATAATTAAACTTTTGAAGGCAAATACTAGTGAACTGAACTAAGGTAAGTGAAAAAGTGACCGAAACTCTAAACAAAACAAATGTTTCAACTAACTAAAATTTAAAACTAAAAAAGTTACACTAATAGATTAATGTTAATAAAAAAATATATAAAAAAACAATTATCCATCACCAGATCACACGCACTCACACTGACTGGTAAGTGGGAGAACCTGCTGCAGTATACTTACGGAAAAGTTTCCGTATGGCGCCACCACTTTTTCATTCGAAATAAAATAATATAGTATCTAATTTACCTGATTGATATATCCCTTGTACAAATGAGTGAAAAAGTGGTGGCGCCATACGGAAAGTTATCCATACTTACTTGACATTTGCATCTTCACACGAAACTGAGTACGCAGAGCCCCAGTTTGAAGACATACAACAGTACAATGTCAAAATTGTTAAAAAACAGATACAGAGCCCTGCACTGCAGGTCTACACAAACATATAATAGCCTATCAATATCATCAACATGATCAATCAAAAGCTGCAAAAGCATCTAGGCCCTGCCTAAAAGTTAAACAAATTTTCTTTATCCACAGTGACGGTGCAAATACTACTAAAATCATACACTCAGTTGTTTGTTAATTTTGCATACTGTCCAGCTAATATTAATATTAATGATTATCAACAGACAAACAAGAAATCAACAAAGTGCCACCATGGCAGAATCCTCTCCTCAAATGACGCAAGAAATAGCCAGGAAACTCTTCAGTGAGGGCGCTACACTCATCTTTCTCAACGTCCCCCTCGGCACCGAGTTCGGCATCGACTACAACACATGGAACACAGCCGAGAATTTCAAGGGTGTGAAGATGATCCCGCCGGGGGTACACTTTGTGTACTACAGCGCTGTCAATGTGAGAGATCGAAGTACTGCGCCAAGGATGGGGTTCTTCCACTGCTTCCAGAAAGAAGAGATGATGATGTTGAGCTGGAGCAAACGAGACGAAGACGCAGTAGAGCATCACTTGGAGGACGCTGAGAAGGCAGAGTACAGGGGACGACTCAGAGAGTTTGATCCATTCCTCGGGTCTTATCCATACGAGAGCTTAAAGAAATGGGTGTCGTTGACGAGCCACATCACTGAGAACTTGGTCAAGACGTGGATGCCCTCTTGTGGCAAGATCTTCTCAGCGCCTCAGTTGATTGCGGATGATAAGACAGCAACGACGGCGGAGAGGGCTGAACTTGCCGAGAGCCAGCGGAAAACAGCTGAGGACTCTAGTGCCACGGCAGAGGATCTTCTCCCCAGAATGCACTGCAAACCAGGAACTGAAATCAGGTTCAGTGCGATCCCGAAGAAGAATTACCCAGACGGGGCGAGCCCTGCCGACGTCACCAAATACTGCATGGATCTTAGTTACACGCTGAAAACAATGCTACGGACTCATTACCCAGACAACGCAAACGGTATCTTGGCAGAGATTCAATTTGCCTTTGTGTGCTTTCTGATTGGACAGGTTTACGATGGATTCGAACAGTGGAAACAACTCGTCCACATTCTCTGCGCCTCTGAGGAAGCCTTGTCGACCCATCAAGACCTCTACAGTAACTTGATCAGTATGCTGCACTTTCAGCTTAAAGAAGTCCCAGCTGACTTCTTCATCGACATCGTCTCAAGAGACAATTTTTTAACCTCAACACTTCAAGGTTTCTTTGCAAACTTACAGGCGTCGGACGTGTCAGAACAGTTGAAGAACAAGGGGAGGAAGTTTAAGGACAGTTTGACAAAGAGGTTTAAGTGGGACTTTGAAGCAATGCCAGATGAAGAAGCGCCTGTTATTGTGCAACTCTGAGAAAGAATTAACTTCTGGGTCATTATTTGAGGGCCCAACACACAGCGCTGCTGCTACTCCAAAAGTTACCCGCCCAAACACTCCTCAATGAGTTTTGGCTGGTAACCTAGCAACTAAAAATAATACGTTTGTGGCCGATTACCTAAATGTTTGGCTTATGTTTTATTTTAAAATAAAACCTTTCTGCTTTTAAAATCAGGGCCCAATTTCATAGAGCTGCTTAATGGTAAGCAAATTTTCGTGCTTAACTGTACAGCAGAAACATTTGCTAAGGTGCAAGCGTAACTCACAGGTTAGGAAGAAAATTAGCAACCATCTTGCGTGTTCCCATGGATTTGTATTGTTACGTCATTAATTTTTGTTGCAATAATCACTGGAAGGTAAGCATGCCTTTTCGTGTGTTTTTAAAGATAAGGAGCGCTATGAAATGGAAATCACGCATTACTAAGCAGCTCTACGAAGTTGGGCCAAGCTCTTGGCTCTATAATTAGCTTGGATAACGGTGAAGCGTAAACCAGTGCTGAAAGACTGCAGTGTAATCAGACATTTCCGTTGGGGGGGGGGGGGCTGTTTAATGTAGGCCCTATTGTACCATTATTTGTGCATTTTCCAATCTCATTTGGAGGGCGAGGGTTGGGCAAGGGGTTCTGAGTGAGAGGGGGCTACTGTACCCCACTCTGGTTTACCAACTACAGAAAAACCACATAACTTGATAATAAAATGACAGGTACACAGTCCAGCGTTTCAAGGCATTTGTTCATTTAGATTTTATTTTCTAATAATAAGCACATAATAGTAATAGAATAAATGTAATATAATTGTTACTTACATTCACAGTAGCAATGTAAATTTGACACAAGTTATAATAATAATTGTAGGCTTACATAATTGCATTTAGTTGATTTGATTAATGTAAGTAACCCTCCTACTCTTACACTTGTTACCATTTTTCAGCGAGGACACCAAACATTTTGAAACAGAATAAAGTCTGCATGGATTGTGGATTGTCACACAACTTCATGTACATGTACATGGTACATATATTTGTGGAGTGTGTATTCGTTCACAACATCGTATTCAATTGCAGGCTGGCATAGTTATCAGTGGACACACTTAAATGGTCAGACAGTAGGAGGGTTGACTGTAATGTTTGCAATCATATCGCAGGCTGGCATAATTTCATTCAAATGAATGGTGAGAAAGTAGGAGGGTTAAGACACAATATACACAAAAACAAGTAGCTTTTAAATTTGGGACATAAACAATATAAATTGATTGACCTACATTACATGTAGTGGAAGGGCTTTGGAACGGCTGAGTTTTTGCATGGTGCATGCGTGCGTGCATGCATGCACGATTCCAAGGGGTCTACATGTATTCCACAAAGAGCAACTACAAGCGCGTCTGGAAACATTGCTTTGCAGGCAGGTTACCAGTTAAAATTTAATGTGCATTGGTTTGCTAGGCAAACAAGTTACCATCTAAGATTTGATATTGGTACCCTTGGCCGAGTAAATTGTTGGCTTATTTGCTGAAAAGTATCTTTTTTTTTTTATTCTGGGGAATTTTGCGCGAAATGCATAAGTACACTCACTTGGCAGACTGGGTGTTATTTATCCTTTTTTGTCAACATAATCAAGTAGATAAAGAGATCGAAATTTAAGTCTGGGCAAAAGACATAGAAAGCCCCTTGATTTCAAACCCTTGTTCATTGCCAATTGTGTTCTCTGTAGTCTGAGCTGTGTAGTGAGATATTTGTGACATGGAGGGTGCAACATACATGAGTTCTGTTTTTACTTGGTTGTTGGACGTAATTTTTGGTCCAAATGTAGCACGATACAAAGTGAAGTCTAGTTTTGCACACTGTGTGCGCACATGCAGTTATTTTATAAACCGTAAATGTCTTTTCTAATTGCAAGTTGTCGCAAATCTCTCAATACATAGTTCTGCCTGCACAACACCTGTATCTTAAAGGAACACGTTGCCTCGGATCGGTCGAGTTAGTCTTTGAAAAGCGTTCTGTAACCGTTTGTTATAAAATGCATCGTAGAAAGATGTTGTAAAGTAGAATACAATGATCTACACAAATATCGACTAACACAATCGGCCATTTATGGGAGTCAAATTTACCGTGTTAGTTTGTGACGTAAAAGGAACACTGGCAATTTTGAGTGATACTTGTGTGGATCATTATATTCTACTTTAAAAACATCTTTCTAACCATATGCATTTCATAACAAACGGTTTCAAACGCTTTTGTATAGACCAACTCGTCCGATCCGAGGCAACGTGTTACTTTAATGAAAATAAGAAGTAAACTGTTTTAAAATTCAAATGTTGTAGAAAACAAATCAAACACCCGAAAACCATTGTCAATTGTAATAATGATCAATAAACAAAATTATGCGTATTTGAACACAACACGTTTTGCCCACTGGGAAATTATTGGGTGAATTGCTTTGATGATACAAGCATGGAATTTGGCACAAAGTCCGAGTATGTCATGAGAACGATTATGTGGCAAAAGGACCTGTCCATCGTAAATTTATCCTTTGAAAATTGTTTAGGTAAAACAAAAATAAGAAATTTTTTAATTTTCAAAATGGCTACCATTGCTTGTTAGCCAAATATGTTTCTGTTGGCAAACTCTACTGTGCACAAAATTCCATACTTGTATTATCAAAGGCACAATACCACTTTGAGAGGGCAAGGCCGATTTCACTTCCACTGGAAAATCTAAAAAGACTATTGGACACTTTTGAAGGGGCACCAAGGCCAAGACCAGGAACAATGGCATCCGTTTAACTCCAGGCCTGCATTTAGCCTGTAATTAAGATGCAAAAAGAATTTTTATAAATCATTGGAGCTCACAATAAACCAAAAGAAATAAAAAATAATTGTAAAAACAGGTTTTTTTTAAGGCATACTTTTAAATATTCTTATCAAATCTTGGAATAGAACAGTAACTTGGCTGGCAAGCCAAAAAATATGCATCAATGATTGTTACAATCTATAAGTCTATTTTGGCCCCTTTTTCTTTTTGCAACATCTACAAAACAATGCTGTTTTCTCAGTAAGTTATAACATAATTAGTTTTGAAAATTATAGTAAAAGGTTTGCGGTAACACCATGTAGTAACAATCTCTAAATGAGTTGGGGTGGTTCTGAAAAGAACCCGATGGTTTCAACTCGACATTTCGATCAGTATGCTTTGATCGTCTTTTTCTTTTCTCCAGAAGATGATCAGAGCATACTGATCTAAACGTCGATCAGAACCACCCCAACTCATTTAGAGATTATCATTACAAGGTGTTACCGCAAACTTTTTACTATATCCTTTTTCCACCATGCAAAGTTTCCAATCCTACCTAATTATTTTTCAGTATCTGCCACCAGTTCCACTCCCATTTCAATATTTGCCATTTTACATTATTTACATATATAGTACTAGAGCATAATTTTTTTAAGCAAACGGATCGACAAAATAACATTTAAAAAACAAAATCAAAAATACTTCTGAAAATGAGAAATATTCATAGATTAAACTAATACATGTATTTATATTTACAATACAATGCAATAGTTTCCTTGTTTTATACAATAATTAGGAAACTATGGAACCATTTTGTTTACAAAAGACAAATGAAAAATTGTGTTTCGTTCCCGCAAGAACTGCTTCGTACTCACAAGCTACATTTGTAAGAAAAATATGACAAAAATTCAGTAATATTTCATTCAACCCCAAAAGAAAGTTTTAAACTATTTTAGGTACACAACAATTTACAATTCATATTCAATGATTTGTTTTGAGGAAACATGCAGTTAATATTTTGTGACATTCTGTGATAGTCACCCAATTATTTTGAGAAATAAAAAAAAAAAAAAAAAAATAAAAAAAACAAGCTGACAAACAACCCAAACAAATGCGACTAAGATAGGATACAACTCTAAAAGAATTAAAAAGATTATCATAAATAATCTCCCAAAAATGTTATTCTTTGTCATTGACAAAAACCGAACTGAACTCTCCCCCTACAACCTTGTTGCTACAAACTAAACGAAAACAAATATTTTTTCAAAACATAATTCTCATTATCTACTAAATTAAAGGTAGGAACATTGTTTGGCTTTTTGTCGACAAAATCCTGATTATGTGGGTCAAATATGAAGTTGCTTTATCAGCATGACAAAAGTTTACCATTTTATTTAATGTGGTTTTAAGATTATAAGTTCATTCGAAGAGTACAATACATATTACATTACTGCTACACAAATTGTCAAAAAATCTGAAAATAGAAATTGCTGTAAATATTGAGAGTATAAAAAGACATAGACACTTTGTGCGAAATAACACCACGATAGCTCGAGAGAGAAACCATTTACTTTTAATAGCGCCATGGTTCAGCTGCGCCTGATTTCATTGAGGCAAACAAAGGATAAACATTGCTTAAAGGACCGGGGTACTTTTTGTGTAACACAAAACACAATGTCCAAATAGTTACATTAAACTTACACTGTTTTTGTGTAACACAAAACACAATGGCCAAATAGTTACATTAAACTTACACTGTTAGAAGATAACGATATTAGTAGTTTTTGAGAAATGAGAAAGACAATGTTACAGAAATTATATCGTGACTAATTGTTATATTCATTTCTCAAAAACTACATCACCTCAGTAAGTAATAATTTAAGGGAAGCTTTCAACCATCATTATCTTCAAACTGTGGAAGTTTAATGTAAATCTGTGGACACTGTGTTTTGTGTCGTGCAAAAAGTACCCAGACCCTTTAAGCCATGTCTAAATGAAGTGGCTGCGGCTTCAGCATCATATAAACAAGCATTGAAGCATAGAATGACCATAGACACACCCTTAGCAATAAGCCATAGCCATAACCACCAATTTAAACCCAGCCTGAGATGAGACGAGGATACTAGCTAAATGTTTCATTCAATCTTAAGGTTTTATGACTGGTCCCCTGTAAGGGAGCGTCTCAAAAGTCGGCACGTTCCTAGCGCAAAAGAACGTTCCTGCGGGCATATGCCCGCAGGATCGCAACATCATGACAAAGTATACGCGGAGCGTTCCAAAAGACCGGTCCTGTGGAACGGACAAAAGCGGCGGGGATACTCTTGCGATCCAAAAAGAACGTTCCTACCGTTCCGACTTTTGAGACGCTCCCTAAGTTTGAGACTTTCTGCTTAACTCTTTCAGTGCCATGCTCAAACATGTACGATCTGTTTAATGTTTTTTGAATAAGCCAGAAATATTGTACATGTACAGTCTTTCTTGTGACTTAAAAAGTGTCATAATTGTACATACGACCAATATGTTATCACGAGAGGGCATTATCACTAAAAAATACTACTAACTTTGGGATGTAATAGATGTTAAACTTTGGGATGTACCTAGACATTCAAATCAGCAAGATACATTTTGTTTTGTGAGAAAGACTTGTTGAGATTTGGGTGACACATAATTTTTGAAAAACCTAAAAAAGCTGGGCATTTTAGGCTCAAAATTTAAACAAAAAGCGTGCACTGAAAGAGTTCATGTGATAAAACATCACAGTTGCGATAACAAAAACAAATACTGTTTCTTAGATTAAAGACACTGGACACTATTGGTAATTGTCAAAAACCAGTCTTCTCACTTGGTGTATCTCAACATATGCATAAAATAACAAACCTGTGAAAATTTGAGTTCAACTGGTCATCAAAGTTATAATAATGAAAGAAAAAACACCCTTGTCACACGGAGTTGTGTGCTTTCAGATGCTTGATTCCGAGACCTCAAATTCTAAATCTGAGGTCTTGAAATCAAATTCTTGGAAAACTACTTCTTTCTCAAAAAATTACCTCATTCTCAAAAAACTTTTACTTCAGAGGGAGCCATTTCTCACAATGTTTTATACTATCAACCTCTCCCCATTACTCATTACCAAGTAAGGTTTTATGCTAATATTTACTTTGAGTAATTACCAATAGTGTCCACTGCCTTTAAGAAAAGGGGTCAGACTACTTTGCCTTCGGTTTGGTTTCAAGGGGGGAGGATACAAGATTGTTGTAGAGGTCAAAGGTCACAACTTATTTCTGTATATAGCGAGGAATCTCAGTTTTCAAAATCAGAATCTGAATCAAGTTAAAATTATCCGTGCCCAATTTCATAGAGCTGCTAAACACAAAAATGTGCTTAGCATGAAATATTTGCATTGATAAAAATAGGATTTCCCACCCAAATTTCTATTTGATTGTCAAGATAGGCAATTAACAGCTGAATACCAGTAACAGGCAATATGCAACAAATGGAAATTTGGTTGGTAATCCTGTTTTAATCAAGGAATAAATTTCATGCTAAGCAAATTTTCATGCTTAGCAGCTCCATGAAATTGGGCTCAGATGCCTTCCTCGGTTTCTCAAATTACATACAGTTCATTGCAATGTTTAGTACCCTTGTATTTAGTTTAGAAAACATAGATATATACTATAGGAAAAGCACAGTGTGGATTATATATTTATACATATTTTTTACACGATACACAAAATGTAGTTTCGTACAGAGGAAAAAAACCCTGTACGTTTAAAGTCGACTGCCCAAACTGAGTTTCTCTGTCGTTTTCAGTTTCATGTAAAACTATACTTACATTCTTGTATTATACTTGTATTTTTTTTTGTACGTCAAAGTGCTTAGTGTGCATTAATGCAGCATTTATTGCAAATTAAATAATTCACAATAAAATCTTAAGTAAACTTTACACAATTTTCTTAATTGTCCACAGCTCCTCTTAACAAAATGAGAGATGAAACAGGCAAAATAAACAAATACTATTTACATATCAACTTGAAGTGTGATTATCTGGGTAAAATAATAACTTTGTTTCACTAATACTTCCTACTAATTCTTCTAAGGACTCTGTGAAGAAAATAATAAACGAAAACGACAAGAGTTTTCTAGAGCTCGCAATTAACACTGTATCAACAGTGACCGCAGACCTGAGGCCAGGGATTTTAGTATTGGGCCAGTAAACTAATGACCAGACAAGTCCAGCAGTCTTGTTTTTTAATTGTAGAGTAGTATCTGGGGTGTCGTGGCCGAGTGGATAAGAGCACCGAACTCAAGCTCTGATGCTTCTGTTCAGCAGAGTGTGGGTTCGAATCCCGGTCGTGACACTTGTGTCCCTGACCAAGACACTTAACCAGTTAACTAAAATTGCTTGTCTCCACCCAGGGGTAAACGGGTACCTGTGAGGGAAGAGATGGTTCATGTGATTCTTTTAGCGGAGTAGCGCATAAGTTATAGTGAGCACAGGCTGTATACTCCCCAGGGAGCTGAGATGGTTTAAGGAATGATTTAAGGCCCAGTGACCAGGGGTAATTATGTCGGAAGCGCTTTGAGACACCCCTCGGGCATGAAAAGCGCTATATAAAAACAGGTTATTATTACTATTATTATTATTAGTTTTTTAAATTCTGATCTGTATTGAAGTTTACACAACCATAGTACAAAAAATGACAGGAATCTTCTCTTAATGTTTGTTCAAACAAAGACAAGTTTTCATTTGATTTGATTGATTAGATTTATTCTGGTGTGGTTGTGAAGCCAAGGACTATCAGAAAAGCCATTTTCATCACTATACCAGCCAAGAACCCAATGGAGAGAAGACAAGGAAGGAAGTTTCAGTTTAAGGTGGGAGGAAAACTCCAGAGAAATATTCCAGGGAAAACCCACACAGTCGTATAAGAACTGAAACCCGATCCATGTAGTGCCCTCGGCGTGATTCAAACCGGGGTCCTAGAGGTACTAGAAGGGGAGGAAAGATAATAATAATAATAATGACCTCTTCTATAGCGCCAGTATCCACACAAAAAGTGCTCATGGCGCTTGCTTCAATAAAAACGTTCCCCCTTGGTTTTTCTCCAGCATTGCAAAGATCCAGCAGTGCAAAGATACCACAACGCAAACCAGACCACCAGTTTATAAGTAAAAGTAAAAATCTTGCAGACTTTTTCTTCTTCTCATTTTGGTTCTGGTCCTTACCTTGAAAAAAAAAAATAATTCTGGCCCAATATTCGAACATTCTGCGCTACAAGCCATTTGGTCTTGTGGATTTTCATCCCAAACTCAAGCCCTGCATACGATACACAAATCCATTTAAGGATTCAAATTGATTTTTTTTTTCATTTACACGGAAAGCGCAGCACTAAGTCAGAACCTAACTATGACCTATACTTTGACCTCTGACCTCAAGGTCAGGATCACAGACTTTATCTACCACCCATAGAGGCCAGCCTCCAGGTTGACTGCATAGTACTGTAATGTACTAAGACTGAATTGATCTTTTTTTAAACATTCTAACAAACACACATTTTTTAGTGTCTTGTATATTGTGGAGAGACAAAAAAAAACACTTTTGTAAAATACCAAAGAAATAGTACACAGGAGAACGCTGAGCTAAATTGTCATCTGCGTCTGCTGTACACGCCCTCTATGTCAGCTGTAGACATGGAGTATCAATATAGAAATAGAACACAGAGAACGCTGAGCTCAATTGTCATCTGTGTCTGCTGTGCACGCCCTCTATGTCAGCTGTAGACATGGAGTATCAATATAGAAATAGAACATAGAGAATGCTTAGCTCAATTGTCATCTGTGTCTGCTGTGAACGCCCTCTATGTCAGCTGTGGACATAGAGTATCAATATAGAAATAGAACACAGAGAACGCTGAGCTCAATTGCCGTCTGTGTCTGCTGTGCACGCCCTCTATGTCAGCTGTGTACATGGAGTATCAATATAGAAATAGAACATAGAGAATGCTTAGCTCAATTGTCATCTGTGTCTGCTGTGAACGCCCTCTATGTCAGCTGTGGACATAGAGTATCAATATAGAAATAGAACACAGAGAACGCTGAGCTCAATTGTCATCTGTGTCTGCTGTGCACGCCCTCTATGTCAGCTGTGTACATGGAGTATCAATATAGAAATAGAACACAGAGAATACTTAGCTCAATTGTCATCTGTGTCTGCTGTACACGCCCTCTATGTCAGCTGTGTACATGGAGTATCAATATAGAAATAGAACATAGAGAATGCTGAGCTCAATTGTCATCTGTGTCTGCTGTGCACGCCCTCTATCTCAGCTGTGTACATGGAGTATCAATATAGAAATAGAACACAGAGAATACTTAGCTCAATTGTCATCTGTGTCTGCTGTACACGCCCTCTATGTCAGCTGTGTACATGGAGTATCAATATAGAAATAGAACATAGAGAATGCTGAGCTCAAATGCTGTCTGTGTCTGCTGTGCATGCCCTCTATGTCAGCTGTGGACATAGAGTTTCAAAAGTCTTTACTCCAAAAATTCCATTTAAAATATAAAAGGCTGTTTTTGTCTCGATTTGAAAAATTCCAGTAACATGTAAAAAAAACGAAATCGTTTGCGCAAATCTAGGCTTTTTTTAAACTGAGTGTTACTTGCTTTATAATGACCCTTTGCATATGACGTCACAAGCCCACACAACAGCGCCCTCATCGAGGTCAATGAAGAGCTATTATTGGCTAAGAGTCAGGAGTCCTGTGCGCAGCGCGTACACGTTTCCATTGTTTGACAGCAACGATGGCGGTCAATGCAGGGGGTTATTGGTTCTTGCCTGTATTATGCTGAGCTAAGATTTACATGGAGCTGGCCGGAGCTGAGAAACCTTGAAGAATCTTCCGGGCCATCTTGAGGTCATTTTGAGAGATGTCAAGAGCTTTAGCGATATCCTCTTTCCTAAACCCTTCTAGGACCAGCGTTCCGATCATCCCTTCCAGGCTGTTGGGATCGGGGCTGCTGACCTTCGTTGGCTGGAGCATTCCATTTGTTGGTGGGGAGGGTGCTTGTCGTTGGCTGAAAGAATGCGAGTCGGCTGCCGGAGGGCGGGGCTGGGTCGGAAGGGGTGGAGCATGACTAGATTGCTGTGGAAAGAATAGGGCCAAGATTAATATCTTATTATGGGTAGGCAGTGCATGGCAATACACTGCAGAGGCATAGTCATTCCAGCACCGGGGGTGGATTTCACAAAGAGTTGAAGCCATTGGACACTTTCGGTAAACAGTATTGTCCAAAGGCCCACACTTCGTGTATCACAACTTATATATAAAATAACAAAGCTGTGAAAATTTAGGCTCAATCGGTCATCTGAGTCGGGAGAAAATAACGGGGAAACCCACCCTTGTTTCCGCACGTTTCGCCGTGTCATGACATGCGTTTCAAATAAATCCGTAATTCTCGATATCGAGAATTGATATTGTTTTAATGTTTTCTCAAAAAGTAAAGCATTTCATGGAATAATATTTCAAGAGAAGTCTTTCACCATTACCGTCTGTAAACCCTGTAAGTTATTTGTAAATCTGTGAACTTTTAGTTTGTTTTTTCTGTTCCGAAAGTGTCCAATGGCTTTAAGACTAGTCTTATCTTGAGTTAGGACGAGTTACGCGTCCTATAACTTTCTAGGACTAGCCTTAAGTTTTTAATATCCTATGACTAGTCCTAAGTTAAAGGAACACGCTGCCTTGGATCGGTCGAGTTGGTCTTTGAAAAGCGTTTGTAACCGTTTTTTTTTATAAAATGCATATGGGTAGAAAGATAATGTAAAAGTAGAATACAATGATCCACACAAACATGCCTCGAAATTGCAGGGTTTTCCTTTTACCTCGTGGAACACGGTTGGCCATTTATGGGAGTCAAATTTTGGACTCCCATAAATGACCGACCGTGTTAGTTCGCACAGTAAAAGGAAAACCACGCAATTTCGAGGCAAACTTGTGTGGACCATTGTATTCTACTTTTAAAACATCTTTCTAACCATATGCATTTTATTACAAACGCTTTTTATAGACCAACTCGTCCGATCCAAGGCAACAGGTTCCTTTAAGACTAGTCCTAACTCTTTGTGAAATTGACCCCAGGTTGGTCAAGATCTAGAGGACATCTTGAATTGAGCAAATGGCTTCACTAAGAAAGGTGAAACCTAGCAGACTCTGGAACCTAGCTAGGAAGCGTGGACATTGGAGATCGACGCGACGGACCCCAGCTGTCTATGCAAAGTAAGTGAGTAATTGCATAGTGAGATAAATTCATCAATGTAGATTTGGTTTGCGGTAACACTATGTGTATATATCGTCTTTGTCGTGTAGAATTTGATCTCCGCTTGTGTTGCTTTTTGTATTACTTATTACTGCGACCGCAGAATACATTTCAGAGTTAAAGGAACACGTTGCCTTGGATCGGACGAGTTGGTCAAAACAAAAGCGTTTGTAACCGTTTTTTTATAAAATGCATATGGTTGGAATGATGTTTTAAAAGTAGAATACAATGATCCACACAAGTTTGCCTCGAAATTGCGTGGTTTTCCTTCTACTGTGCGAACTAACATGGTCGGCCATTTATGGTAGTCAAAATTTTGACCCCCATAAATGGCCGACGTGTTAGTCGACGAGGTAAAAGGAAAACCTTGCAATTTCGAGGCATGTTTGTGTGGATCATTGTATTCTACTTTTACAACATCTTTCTACCAATATGCATTTTATAAAAAACGGTTACAAACGCTTTTCAAAGACCAACTCGACCGATCCAAGGCAACGTGTTCCTTTAAGAGGACTACTTAGTTCTGAAACAAACTGTCCTGCTTATTACAAGTACAACCTTTGGAGACAGGAACTCAGCAGGGACAACTACCTTCACTATATTCAAGATAACAGGCATGATATTCGGCACATGGAAAAAAGTGGGAAGAGTTTATGGAGTACAAGGGCTGACGTTCAGTACAGGCTTGATTAAGGGAATCAATGTGTGATGAAGAGGTTTTCAACTAGTGGTTTAATCCCAACGAGGCCTGGTTCTTGATAATTTTACCGAGACAAAGTCGAGGTAAATTATCAAGAACCAGGCCTCGGCTGGCTTAAACCACTAGTTGAAAACCGATTCAATACACTTTGATTCCCATTCATAAATAACATTTCGATCAAAAAAAACCAACACTTACATGTATGATCAAAAGGTAAAATAAATGCAAAAATTATAATTCTTCAATGATTTCCTTCAACACAACACCCCTCCAGCATCTATGAAATGGTAAGTCCCAGTCAAGGCCCTCGGGTAAACAACTCCTTATAAGGGAATGCTGTGCGCGTCGCGCGTATCGGGTGATGTGGCACAACTGTTTCAGCCCTTGCTCTCGACCAATAGGAATGAAGAAACTGTCTTAAAAGCACAGGTGCAAGTTCGCTTGTCATGCCTATGTTTCAACACTTTTTACTGGCCATAAACAAAGGTTTATACACATCCACGTGACGCGCTCTCCACCAATAGGAATAGCGAAACTGTCCGAGGTATTTATGAATGTACTTTTAAGGCTACTTAAATAAATAAAAATCCAGATGGCTCAAAAGTTAAAATCAGATTAAAGTAGGAAGAGTATCATGCCTAAGATCTATATTCAAGATTATTAATCAATTTCTGTTTTCTTTTCTGTGTTAAAGCCGTTGGACACTTTCGGTAAACAGTGTTGTCCAAGGCCCACACTTTGTGTACCACAACTTCTATATTAAATAACAAACCTGGGAAAATTTAGGCTCAATCGGTCATCGGAGTCGGGAGAAAACAACGGAAAAACCCACCCTTGTTTTCGCGCGTTTCGCCGTGTCATGACATGTGTTTAAAATAAATTCGTAATTCTCGTTAACGAGAATTTATATTGTTTTGCTGTTTTCTCAAAAAGTAAAGCATTTCATGGAATAATATTTCAAGAGAAGTCTTTCACCATTGCCTTCTGTAAACCCTGTAAGTTATTTGTAAATCTGTGCACATTTTTTTTTTTTTCTGAGGCGAAAGGGTCCAATGGCTTTAAATGTTAATGTTTTTTTTCGTTGTTTAACTTCCTTGTTTTCTTTCTTTCTCATAATCTGTAGGGTTGGTGGAGACCTATGTTAGGTTTAGAAAGAGGTGTACATGTCGATGGACAATAACAAATCAAGCTTTTTATTTCTCTCCCTTTTCCTTTTTCTTTCTTTCTCATATTCTGTAGGGTTGGGTAGGGTTGGTGGAGACCTATGTTAGGTTTAGAAAGAGGTGTATATGTCAAAGAACAATAACAAATCAAGCTTTTTATTTCTCTCCCTTTTCCCTTTTCTTTCTTTCTCATATTCTGTAGGGTTGGGTAGGGTTGGTGGAGACCTATGTTAAGTTTAGAAAGAGGTGTATATGTCAAAGAACAATAACAAATCAAGCTTTTTATTTCTCTCCCTTGTCCTTTTTTTCTTTCTTTCTCATATTCTGTAGGGTTGGGTAGGGTTGGGAAATAGAAGTGTTCAGTTTAATAATAGGTATACTATGTGTAAGACGAAATACCAAATAAAGCCTAATTGTTTAAACTTACTTGTAATCTAGAACCGACGGGTGGTAAAGGAGGAATGTCATAGTCTTCTGGTGTTTCTCGGACTGTAAGAGAAAAGCATTGACAGTTAAGTTTGGATTTAGATAATATTCTAAACACTCTTTAGTGCCAAACGAGAAGAGATGAAGACAATGTAGAAATTTTAGTTGTACGTAGATGTAGGAGGAAAACCACAGAGAGTATACTCCAGGGAAAACCCAAGCAGTTGGTGGGGATCGACTGACAATGAAGAAATTTGAGTTTTAGATGTAAATATGAGGAAAACCACAGAGAATATACTCCAGGGGAAAACCCATGCAGTCCGCCAGGGACTGAGAACCCAATCCACATACATGTAGTGCCCCTGGTGGGATTCAAACCAGGGTCCCAGAGGTGGAAGGTGCGGCGAAGGCACCACTACACCGACCTCGTTACTTTTCTCAAATTATTTACTTTATTGTTAGCATGAAAGTTCATCTGTGTCAGTAGTTAGATACAATTTGGTTTAACTCTTGATCACAACACTGAAAATAATTTCATACCTGAAATTTTCGACCCGACACTTAGGTCTTGATCAGCAGGATTTACTTTGTTTATTGTTATTATTTGTCAGCCGACTATTATGGGATTTACTTGGAGCTACTTACCTGGTGTTCTTGGTTGTTGAGTTGCTGATTGGACTTGGGAGTTAGTGGGCATGTGTACACGTACAGGAGGAATATCGTACTCATCAGATGGTGAAGCTCTCTCGCCTAAACACACAATAGTTCAAATCAAACTTCAATTAAAGGCAGTGGACACTATTGGTAATTACTCAAAATAATTGTTAGCATAATAACTTACTTGGTACCGAGCAATGAAGAGCTGTTGATAGCATAAAGCATTGTGATAAACAGCTCCCTCTGAAGTAACGTAGTTTTTGAGAAAGAAGTAATTTTCCACAAAAATATTTGAATTTGATTTCAAGACCTCAGAATTAGATTTGGAGGTCCCGAAATCAAGCATCTGAAAGCACACAACTTAGTGTGACAAGGGTGTTTTTTCTTCCATTATTATCGTGCAACTTTGACGACCAATTGAGTTAAAATTTTCACAGGTTTGTTATTTTGTGCAAAATGTTGAGATACACCAAGTGATAAGACTGGTCTTTGACAATTACCAAAGGTGTCAAGTGTCTTTAAAGAAACATCCACAACCAGTAGATTTTCACATCAATTAAAATTATGAAATTTGATATACCCAGAAAGGCAACTTTGTCAATCCACACAATGAAAAAAGAAAATACTGAAACACGCTCAAAAGTTTGTGCTGTGTTTTAAAGTTATGTAGCAGGTACAGTCGTGTGTAAATCTCTTTTAGGAGTGTTCGCTCTTTGCTTCTACCCATAAGTTTACTTGTTGTAGTTACTTCTTATCAACAGAAAGCTTGCATTTTACAAATCTGAAATTATAAAACTGCTTAAAATTTCTTTTTCATGGTATTCAATACATGTAAATGGATTACAAAAAATGTAATAAAAAATTAATAAATATATCAAACATTTCAAACTGATCTTCTGTTAAAAGTTTGACTAAAATAAATTTCATCTTCTTCATTTCTTGAAACATTTCTACAACTAGACATTGGGTCAATGCAGATCCAATAGACTTTGTCTTGGCTAAAAAAAAAACCACACGTTGTCATAATGTAAATGTGGTTGTTGCCCGGTTCATACTCCCAAGTGAAATGTAAAAGCGAAGCAAACCTTCTCACAGCACAGTCAGAAAACATGAAAAAAACGTGTAGTGATTGTATGCATCACAAAACTTTCTCTCCATATCCTCATTTACGTAAAGTGAAAACTGGGCTTAAAGGGGCACTATCGCCACGACCGAAACAGGCCTGTGAATGTTCATGAAATTATGAACTCCACCAAGTGACTGCACGCGAGCGCCCTCAGTCTGTATCTACAGAGGATGCCACAAGTTGGTGAGAGTTCATAATTCCATGTACAGCCGCAGGCCTGGGCCCAATTTCATAGAGCTGCTTAGCATAAAAATTTGCTTAGCATGAAATTTCTTCCTTGATAAAAACAGGATTACCAACCAAATTTCCACGCGATTTTCAGGATAAGCAAACAACAGCTGAGTTACCAGTAACAAGTAATATGCAACAAATAGAAATTTGGTTGGTAATCCTGTTTTTATCAAGGAAGAAATTTCATGCAAAGCAAATTTTTGTGCTTAGCAGCTCTATGAAATTGGGCCCTGCTTTGTTCATGATGATAGTGCCTGGCCATTTAACACATACAGACTAGTTATCATTGTCTTAAGTTCATCAATTAAACTGACGGGTCTGTATCCTCCTATATACTGTGTAAAAAAAAACAATGGGGGGCCTAAAATATCAACAAGCTGCTATCTTGTTGCTTTGCCTGTTTGCAATCAAAGTATGGTCGTGTCCGAACTGGCGACTTTGGCTACAGCTACGGCTAGATCGCACACGTACAGTGCATGCCTATTCTTCAACACTGCAGTCGCGCTGATCTAGCCGTAGCTGTGGACGAAGTCACCATTTCGGACTTGGCTTAATAGATTGTCAGGCCAAGTCCACCTTGATGCCTTCGGCAGTGGCTACAACCGTATTCTCCAATGCTGTAGTTGTATCCAAGAGCCATAGCCACAGCCGAAGTCACTTAATTCAGATGTGGCATATCATTAGTCAGCCAGCAGGAAATGTGTATCAAATGCTCCTAAACATGATGACAGAGCAAAAGCCACAGCTGTAGCCTAAGCCTTGGTTTGGGATAGGCCCCTGATACTAAATTAAGAAAACACGATGACGGCACCAGCATTGGGTTTTACAACCCAAACTACTCCACGCTTTTTTGTACAGCTTCTGAACTTTCCGCTCGTCTGCTGCTAAATGCACTCGCTTCAAGACCACAACCCAAGTCTTGTTCAAAGTACCTGACCTCTACTCACCCCTGACCTCATGACCCCACCAAGTTACAAAGTGACATACCATAGAACCACACAGGGAGCAAACTGAAAGCTGGGATTTCTAAACGCAGACCACTTCCATAAAGCAGCACAGCTACTGCTTTTGAGATTGCATAGGCTACTCACCGAACCTGCTTAGAGAAAGTATGTACATGTACTTTGACTGGAAGTCTGCCTGATAATGCTTAGCAAAATTTATTCTTCTCAATTAAATGTCTGCTTAGCTGCTCTGTGAAAGTTGCCAGAGATGTGTGTGATTGTGAGGTTTAGTAAAAACAGAGTCATTGTCAGCAGTCTTTTCAGTATGTCCATTGTGAGAAGAGGGTTTAGACTTGGGTAGAAGTATACCCCAATCGGGGGATGATTGTATTGGTGATTCTAATGCAAAAGACTTTACTTACCAAAATATCCCCTGATTGGTGAAATATACAGGGCAAGCCAAGAAGAAGTTGACCAATATTTACAATTTAAAAACATAACAACAACTAACACTCAAAACCCCAACAAAACACATTAAACAAGCATTCTTTCCTGCCCATCTGAAAAAAAATGAAACAAATTGATGATTCATAAGAGGAGTTAGGTCTATTTAAAAAAAAGAATGCATATTTATATGTGCTTCGCTGGGGTTTTGAGTGTCAGTTGCTGTTTTGTTTTCAAATTATAAATCTCGGTCAACTTCTTTTTGACCCAACCACTTTGAAAGGCTACCAATCGGGATAGAAGTATACCCCAATAAGGGTAGATTTGTTGATGACAATGACCCTGAGTGAGTTAGTAAATCTGCAACCATGTCACCTCAAACAAGCATCTACATGAACTGATGAATGGCTTTGGTCTGGTACCTACCATCAATAATCTCTACACAATCAGAATAGGATATTGACGGGGCAACAGATAGACTTAGGCTATGTCCAAATCAGCGACTACAGCTACAGCTGCAGCTGGATCATCATTAGAAACAACTTTAGCAACAGTTGAAGCCGTAGCCCTCAATTTGGATATGGACTACTGTTAAAGACAGTGGACACTATTGGTAATTGTCAAAGACTAGCCTTCACAGTTGGTGTATCTCAACATATGCATAAAATAACAAACCTGTGAAAATTTTAGCTCAATCGGTCATCGAACTTGCGAGATAATAATGAAAGAAAAAACACCCTTGTCATGATTTCGAGACCTCAAGTTCTAAATCTGAGGTCTCGAAATCAAATTCGTGGAATATTACGTCTTTCTCTAAAACTATGGCACTTCAGAGGGAGCCATTTGTCACAATGTTTTATACCATCAACCTCTCCCAATTACTTGTCACCAAGTAAGGTGTTATGCCAATAATTATTTTGAGTAATTACCAATAGTGTCCACTGCCTTTAAATTAAAGCCAGACAATCTAATACAACCTCAACATAAGGCCAAAAATCCACGTGTCTGTTGTGTGTTAGGTATATTTAAAAGATACATCGAACATGGTGTTGGCTTAGCACTATAGGATAGTTGGTGCAGTTTTTTATGGATTTCATAAAAATGCTTTTGTATTTAGAGCTCCTTGTGAATGGAGTTTATTGATCAAGAGCGGTCTCCAAAGAACTTTGTTGGAAACATTCAACTTCAAAGAAAAACCCTGTTTTGTTGATTTTGATTTAGTTTTTCCAAATTTACACTTCTTGTTCATACATGAATGTAACGCCCTTTTAGTCATTACAAGTACTTTGTATATAAACACACAGTGATAACAGACTCATGGATGTTTGACTGAAAAAGGATTTCAGGGATGGGATGGGGAACACTATAAGACAGGGGTTCTAAATACCTACTGTGAAAACGAAAACCAGGGCCCAATTTCAAAAAGCTGCTTAAGAAGGCAGCTGCTAAGCACAGATGATACATGTGACAAGGTATTTTAGCTGGTTACCAATATTATAATGAGCAAAATTTGTATGTGCTTAAACAACTCTTTGAAATTGGCCCAGTTGAAATTGGCCCAGTTGAAATTAACAGGGACACATGGACTGGGTCAAAGTTCACACAGGTGTCAGGGAGCGTCTCAAAAGTCTGAACAGTACGAATCTTTTAAATGAATCGGATAAGTGTTTCAGCACGTACTCATAGACCCTTCCGTTGTAACCGCCCGATTGTTTTTTTTTTAACCTTTCGCACATTCACTTGCATAAAAATTATCCCGTACTTCGGCACAATAATGCGGTCAAGTGAAACACTCCGGCGGTCCAATGGATTTGTGGCGTACACCCACGAGAATGATCTGCGACTAGAACCTTAGACTTTTGAGACGCTCCCTTGAAATGACACCAGCTTTGGCTCAAAAATGTTCTCTAATTGTCAATAAAAACACAAACAACCGGGATAGGAAGGTTTGACAATCTGATACAGACAGAATGTAAAACTACTGCTAGTAACAATTACATTATGTGACACCCCACACCAAAATCATCCACAATTTGTGTTTTTTTTTTACAGTAAGATGAGAGGCGAAGATGAAACTTTCTCAGGGGGAAAAAAAAGTGTTTAAACTTTGAACTAAAATTGTGTGCAAATATTACAAATTTTTGCAGAAAGTTTTTGAAGGCCAAAAACAAAAAAATTCAGAAATCAGCCTAAAGCAGGAAGAATATGATGCTTGATTTTAATAATTCAGAATTACACCATTTAAAAAAATAAAAGTTGAAGGAACTACTCTATTTACGCTAATTTTGTGGCTGCTGAATTGTGTGCAGGAACATCAAACGCAGGATTAAAAACACCAGGGGGGAACAAAAATGAGAAGAAAGAACAAAGACATGTGCCTACAAAAGAAATCAAAAATCTCTGCAATCAAATTATTAAGCAACCAAACCACCACAAGATGTAACAGCAATTTCCAAGGGTTACCATGGAAATATTTTTTTTTCTCAATGAATAATTCAAGTGTCTATACTATTATAACTCTTAAAGGCCAGCCGCCGATTTAACAAAGAGTTAGGACTCGTCTTATCTCGAGTTAGGACGAGTAACTCGTCTTAACTTAGGATTAATCTTAAGGTCTGCATGCTACAGTGCAGGGTTGGGACTCGTCCTAAGTCCTTAGATTAATCCTAAGTTAGGAATAGTTTTGTGAAATCGGTGGCTGGTCACACAGGCCCAGATAACAAGAACGAAAACAAGAACAATAAAAATGCACAACCTCAATTTGTTAAAATGCTCAACGCAGACTACACCCACGCTCATTCAACCAATCGAGGGCATGCATTTTCATTGTTCTCATTTTCGTTCTCGTTATCGGGGCATACGTGACCGGGCGTTTAGTCGTTAATTTTGCTGCATTTTTGTTATGAATATATACTGTGCAGAGCAAATTTCTCACACATAAAAAAGAAACAATTTGTTCTTCAATAAATAAATTTGCCATGGCAACCCTAGGACGAAAATGAAAATATCAAGTGAACTTCGTGTCCAAGTTCTACAAAATGAGTCTTTGATCCGTGTTCATTCGATATTCAAATAAGTATTTTCATATTTGTTAGGATTTGAAACTAAAACTTCCTACGATAAAGATGTATAGAATTTTTTTGTTTCTGCCACAATTCCAAAAATGTTCTGCCATTATTGGATGAATACATGAAATAACAATTTGACGCAACATAAGCAGCTGCAAATGGTTTCCCTGAGTGGGACTGTGTGTGTCTTTTGGGTAGTTAATTCCGTTTAAAAAATTGACCGGAAAAACCCAACAAAAAGGTTGATTTACGAGATTCCTTTTTTTTTTTCTTTTTTAGTTTGCATTTCTCTGAAAGACAAGGGCTCGATTTCACAAATAACTAAGACTCATCTTAAAGGGTCTAGGTACTTTTTGTAGCTGACACAAACCACAATGTCCACGGATTATTATTAAACTCACACAGTTTGAAGATAATGATGGTAGAAAGCTTCCTTTTATACTGAGGTATTGTAGTCTTTGAGAAATGAGTAAAACAAGCCACGGAGACAAACATTATTTTGGCATGTAAAACGTAGTTTTGTAACTATTGTTTTACGTATTTCTCAAAAACTACAGCACCTCAGCAAAAGGTAAGCTTTCTACTATCATTATCTTCAACGGTGTAAGTGTAATGTAAAACTGTGGACATTGTGTTTTGTGTTACAAAAATTACCCAAATCCCTTAAGATGAGTTGTCAACAATTACCATAGTGACTTGAAACTTAACATCACACTTTGCTTAGCAGTTAAGAGTGATACGCAGTTAAGATCAATCTCAGCTCTTTGTGAAATCGAGCCCAAGACGTCGGACCCTTATTTGGGGGGTCTAGTAGCGTTTGAACACTTGACTCATCTCGTAGACCATGGATCACAAATGAAATGAAATGAAAGGAGGGAAAGCGTACCTAGAGCTTTGGTTAAGGGCGGTACATTTTCGTAGGCAACGTGCTGCTCCAGCTGGGAAGCAAGAGGGGGCCCTGGGTGATGCTTCATGGGGTGCAGAGGCGAGGGTAGATTATGGTACTCCTGATTATTAACATACAGAACGCCGCCCTCTGCAGGCTGCTGGAGATGCAAGGCCGAGAACGGGTCACCAAGCATGGTATCCAGCGCCTCGGCACTACGCACCAGGGGTTTCCCCTTAAGCCCAGCAAGGGTGTCGGGGCTGGTGTCGCTGAGAGAAAGTCGGAAAGGATTGGTGAGGGAGTCACAGGAGGACCAACCAGGGGCTGTGGAAAGACCCGTCGACTGGGCATTGCTTAGCTTCTCATAGAGAAGGTTTGTGTGACCCATGGCAGCGGGGCTGCATGTGGTCAAGCTGTTGTCACCTTTTACGGGCATGGAGAGCGAGATCAGATCGGTTGATGTTGTTGTTGCTGGGGGCGTTAAGCGGGCCCTAGGTCCACTGTGCGGAGGAGGAGGATGATCGTAGAGACTGTCTGGTGCCTGTAACGGCTTGGCAACTGGAGAAAAGAAAACGAAAAGACACAGTAAGAAAGACAACAAAAATAAGCAGAAATTTAAGCAATACATGTAGCTTACATGTACTTCCTTTTCCTACTTTTTTAAAAGTTATTTTGGAGAGTTGCAAGAGACCTTTTTATACAAGTACGATGTGACAATGATATAATTTCTCCTACCATGTCTACTTCCAGGGCATCTGGGTACATGTTAGTGAAAAAAAGATGCAAAAAATTCCATTTTTTAATTTATGCAAGTTATACATATTTACCTAATTCCTATTTTTTACTTTTTTTTTATATGTTGTTTGGGAGGGTTCCAAGAGACATTTGCTGACAATATAATTTTTGTTGTAATTTTTGTCTAGGTCAAGCCATTTCTTTGCATAGATTGTCTAGCCTACAGGTCTTTGACCACCGCACCTGATTTGTGGTTTTCAACCTTGATATAAGACTCCCCATCACTCCGGTCATCCAAGTAGCGGCGCGGAGGAAGGGTCGGGAAGGAGGGTTTACTCCCTCCACCTGTAGCGCCCTCGGTGTCGTTACCAGCGCACATCAATGAACGAGGCGATTTCGGTGATGAGCAGGGTGAGACGTTAGGAGACGGCCGACGAGGGGGAAGAGCTGGGAGGTTGCCGATGCCTGACCTCTTGGGCTCGGCTCGGGGCGGCTTCTGTGGTGCAGCATAGACTGGTTCTGATGGGGGAAGCTTTTGGTGTGAAAGAAAGAAAAAACATAGCAAGGTTTATCAGCAACAATTGACTTTAAAATAAATTTATGCATGAAAATAACCTTGGAAGTGATACAAATATGTTTGAGAGCGCCCTCACGCGGTGAAAAATACGGCACATTATAAGAAGCCACTATAGACCTTTTTCAGGGTGCAGCCATCTTGGATTTCTCCCATTGATATCAATGTTACCAAACCGAGGCTGGAAGAACAAAATAGTTTGGTTCCTAACTAAAAAATTGATAACTAGCATTCATTATTGTTGTTCAATACGAGGAACATGACCAAGATGGAGACAGCATGATAAAGGTTTACTATTATTTTTTATTACTTACCTCTAGACACTCATCATCATCATCGTCAAAATCAAAGTCGTGTTTCTCCATCGCTTCGTTATGTCTCTCATCCCTGCTAGGATTATTAAAGGGGTCAATCACAATGATCTCAGTTCCTTTGATCTCACATCGACAGAATGGGCAGCCCTGGCCGTCACTGTCCTATAGACAACAAGACAAATGGGAACATCTTTCAAGACTTGAAAGACTTAAAAAATTACGCAGACAAAAACAGGACACCATTCAAAAACTTGCATGCCTGTATTAAAGGGTTTTGTAGGTCATGTTTTTGGCTCTGACATGAATCCCTACTCACTGAGAATGAAGATGTTTGTAACATAATTTACCTGTAGAAGTTTCAGCTTTTGGAGAAAAAAAAAAAATGAAAATCACAGGGTAATGTTTTCATTATTAAAGGGTTTTGTAGATCATGTTTTTGGCTATGACATGAATCCCTACTCACTGAGAATGAAGACGTTTGTAACATAATTTACCTGTAGAAGTTTCAGCTTTTTGAGTAAAAAAGGTGAAAATCACAGGGTAACGTTTTCATTATTAAAGGGTTTTGTAGATCATGTTTTTGGCTATGACATGAATCCCTACTCACTGAGAATGAAGACGTTTGTAACATAATTTACCTGTAGAAGTTTCAGCTTTTTGAGTAAAAAAGGTGAAAAATCACAGGGCAATGTTTTCAAGAGAAAACATACATCCGTTGTATGCTAAAATAAACACTAAGATGAAAATTATTTTTGTGAAATTGTTTTACTCATCAATTGTCAAAAACTACACCACCTCAATACCTAATTTTTTTTAAGGGAAGCTTTCTACCATCATTATCTTAAAAACCCTTCAAGTTTAACCTTTGAGGTTTATTATTTGAAAGATAAGAACAGGACATCAGCCACAAAACCTGCATGTTTGTTTTTATAACATAACATCAAATACATGTAGGATTAAACAACCTGCAGGCCTGATACTTCACGGAGGCAACGGAGGCGATTGCCTCCATGCCCCCTGGTCGTCGCCTTGGTGCCCTTGAAATACTCACAGTAGAAATTTGCAATTTACTCATACATGTAGGGTGCCCTGTACCAAGGAGAAGATGCCTTGGTGCCCCTGCCCTTTCAGAAACGAAGCATACAGGCCTGAACCTGTGTTACTGCCATAAAGTCAGGGGGATATTAAACGCCCAAGTTTTTGATACAACCTGGGAAGCAACGGCAGAGGGATCCACCCTAAGGGGATGCAACTTTTCATTTTTGTCCGATGTTAAAAGGCAACTTTGATTTATTTCCATTCTTAGCATACATGTAGCAGCTCCATAAAATGGAGGATTTATACAATCAATCACATTTTATTAGGTGAAGAATTTTATAACTGTTCTTGATCTTTACTCTCAATAAACAATCCGGATAGGAGCAGTTCTATAATTGAGAACAATCAGTTTTAATGTATGCACAACAACATCTTTTTATGATCTTTAAATAAATTATTTACTGTGAAGACTTTAACTTCTAGAATGAACAGACATTTCATTGCCAAAGTAACTTTGGTTTTTCACAGTGGTTAAAGCATGGATGAGATTGTACAAGAATGAAAATCCTGCAAATTTATTAACAGTTGACAATTGGTCTGCCCTTCTCAAAAAAACAACAATGTACACACACACATACGTACACGTTATGTATCTCGTGGCACCCTATTCTGGAATACATGTAAACTCAACTTGAATATTAAAGACATTGGACACTAATTCTTTTGGTAATTGTCAAAGACCAGTCTTCTCACTTAGTGTATCTCAACATATGCATGAAATAACAAACCTGTGAAAATTTGGGCTCAATTGGTCGTCGAAGTTGCGAGATAATAATGAAAGAAAAAACACCCTTGTCACACAAAGTTGTGTGCGTTTAGATGGTTGATTTCGAGACCTCAAGTTCTAAACTTGAGGTCTCGAAATCAAATTCGTGAAAAATCACTTCTTTCTCAAAAACTACGTCACTTCAGAGGGAGCCGTTTCTCACAATGTTTTATACTATCAACCTCTCCCCGTTACTTGTTACCAAGTGAGGTTTTATGCCGATAATTATTTTGAGTAATTACCAATAGTGTCCACTGCCTTTAATTAGTCTCGCTCACTCAAGTCGTTCTCTAACAAACTGAAACATCACCTTTTGAATGTATTCATATATCTAGTACACACTTGTACATTGACTGTTGTTTTGATAATTATTGAAATTTACAAGTCTGGTCTTATTGTCATTGTCATTGGGATTTTTTTCTTGTCGTGTCCAAGTCCTTGTCTGCCTCAGGGAAATGTACAAAAGAGTATGCTTACTGTTTTCTCTGCATGTTGGGTTAGCATTTAAAAATAAATCAATATTATCTTTGATATTTCAATAATTTTATTGTTGAATTATGTGGCATCCATCTTTTCATAATTATACTCATTGTTATTTGTTTCAGTCATTGTCAACATGCAAACAAAATGTGCATTGAAATGAATTGAAGTGTAGTGTACATGGTGTAGGATGTTTTAAAGGCAGTGGACACTATTGGTAATTACTCAAAATGTTATAAACATAAAACCTTTCTTGGTGACGAGTAATGGGGAGAGGTTGATGGTATAAAACATTGTGAGAAACGGCTCCCTCTGAAGTGCCATAGTTTTCGAGAAAGAAGTAATTTTCCACGAATTTGATTTTGAGACCTCAGATTTAGAACATGAGGTCTCGAAATCAACCATCTTAATGCACACAACTTCGTGTGACAAGGGTTTTTTTATCTTTCATTATTATCTCGCAACTTCGAGGACCGATTGAGCTCAAATTTTCACAGGGTTGTTATTTTATGCATATGTTGAGATACACCAACTGTGAAGGCTAGTCTTTGACAATTACCAATAGTGTCCACTGCCTTTAAGAGTCAGAGTTGCCAACAGAGTTGGCTTAATTTCATAAAGCTGTTAAGCAGGGACAAGTGAGTAAAACTTATTTGCAAGTAAAACAAAACGGGTACCCAGTCACAGATTATGAACATACATCGTAATATTTTGGCTGGTAATCAATTTACATGAATATAGGATTTGAGGCATTGCATGGTGAGGTAATGTTTATTTGGTTTGCGGTACCACCATGAGCGTACCTACTTGGCAGGTAGAGTTTGTTCTTAGAGAACTGTCTTACTTTATTCTACTGCCGCGGAGTAGATAATCTGGGGTTCGGGAGACTTCTCAGTTCTGTAAAGAACTGTCCTGCTTTTAACTATTACCAGGGCGGATGGTATAGAAAATAGTCTTGGACTACTACTTTAGCTTATAGGATCGTTTTTAACTGTACTGCCGCGGAGTCAGTTCTGAAATTGGCCTCAACGTTTCGACTAGCTTGCTCTAGTCAGTCTCCTAGAGCAAGCTAGTCGAAACGTTAAGACCAATTTCAGAACTGACTCCGCGGCAGTACAGTTAAATACGATCCTATAAGCTAAAGAAGTAGTCCAAGTCTATTTTGTATACCATCTGCCCAGGTAATAGTTAAAAGCAGGACAGTTCTTTTCAGAACTGAGAAGTCTCCCGAACCCCAGATTATCTACTCCGCGGTAGTAGAATAAAGCAAGAAAGTTCTCTAAGAACAAACTCTACCCGCCAAGTAGATACACACATGGTGTTTCCGCAAACCAAATAAACATATTTACATGTAGAACTGCTAAAAATAACTTTCTGAGCTAAGCAATTTTGTGTGCTTAACAGCCTTATGAAAAAGCGGCGGTGACAATAACAATATGATTTATTACTTGGTTATCACCAAATAAGGAACTGAATAAATTCACACAAAAAATCTTTCCCAAAAATTCTTACTGCGAACACACTTTGGCTAAAAAGTTGGGATTTTTTTAAAACAAAAAAAAAACAGACTGCAGAACTTACCTTATTCGCATTCATTCGTGTCTGTTACAGTGGCAACAAAGTCATGGATATGAAACAAAGAAAACGGAGGGAGGAGAGACATGGAAATTTGGGGAGAAATAAGAAATTAAACAAAATCAGATTTGTCATTTTGGCAGATAACAAAAATTAGCAGCATCAACTTTAATTTCTTGATAAACATTTTCCAGGGTACAAAATTAATACAGTTTAGACAACCAATAACTTAAAATCAGGTTGCCTGCAAAAGAGTTTGGTTGCCAGAACAAAATCAAATGCTTTGCACAATGCTCTTTATGGGATAGTGATTTATAAACGATCTTTGAAGCTTTCTGAAGCAATTTGCTAATCACCTGCATACATGTACGTAGATTTATACTACACATGTGTACATCATTCATTAAGCCTTACATGTATCTGGAAAAATCAAACGATCTTTCGAGTACAAGGCCAAAGTTCCTTTTTTTAAATGGTTGCCCAACGGGCATTGACGGTTTCATCACATAGGTTGTCTGAATGATTTTATGGCAGACCCAACTGACAACCGTTAATTTGCACCCTGTATTTACCAATGCAAATTTGAAGAAGAAAACAAATATAGTTTCAAGGAAAATGGCATCTTAAGCTAGCCCAACTTTTTGTTTTTAACTTATTTAAAAAAAAAAGAAAAGCAAATTACATGAAAAATAAATAAATCAACACAAAAAAAAACAGATCACCAGGCGATAATGCATCCTAGTCTTCATTTTTAAATTACCTGCCAATAGTTAATTTTGGATCCTACATTTTACAATGCAAATTTTAAGATGAAAAGAAATAGTTTTGAGGAAAATGCCAACTTAAGTTACTGTTATGTAGCTTTTTGTTTGTTTTCAACTTTTCTTAGAAGCAAATCAAACACAAGTGATAATGCCATCTTCATGTTTACCTGCCAAGCATTCAAACACGAAGAGCAGAGCAAATGTCCACATGGCTCCAGGCGAATATCTTTGTTATTCTCCGTGCAAATCTTACAGAGCTGAAAGGTGGAGCCCATCTCGCAGTAGAGGGCGTACTGATCTTGCGACACGTGGATGTGTTCCTCAAGAGGTTTAGTATTGATGGAAGTTAGGTCTGGGTTATCATCGTCCCCGTCCGGAAATAGATAGCTGGAAAAGAAAATGGCTGCTCAGTATACCATTAACCCTCCTACAAGTACTCTTATTATCATTTTTTATGTGGATGTATTCCTCAAGAGGTTTAGTGCTGATGGATGTTAGGTCCGGATTATCGTCGTCCCCGTCCGGGAATAGATAGCTGGAAAAGAAAATACCCACTCAGTACATGTATACCGTTAACCCTCCTACTGTTACTATCATTTTTTCATGTGGACGTGTTCCTCCAGAGGCTTACATGTAATTGATGGTAGTAAGGTCTGGATTGTCGTTGTCCCCATCTGGGAATTCATAGATACATGCAGCTGCAAAAGAAAATGCCCTCTCAGTACATGATTAACCCTCCTACTGCTACTATCATTTCTTATGTGGATCCATGTGTTCCTCAAGAGGCTATTACATTATTATTAATGGAATTTAGGTCTCGATTATCATCGTCCCTGTCCGGGAGTAGATAGCTGGAAAAGAAAATTGTCACTCAGTATACGATTAACCCACCCACTGTTACTATCATTCTCCAGCGAGTTAAAGGGAAGGTACACGATTGGTAATTATTAAAAACAAAATATTTACCTCAAAACTGACTTGGTAACGAGCATTGGAGAGCTGTTGATAGTATAAAACATTGTGGGAAACGTAGAAGTAACGTAGTTTTTGAGAAAGAGGTAATTTCTCACTAAAATTTTAAAAAACTTCTAGCTAGAAGTCCTTTATTACTATCTGAAAGCAAACAAATTCGTCCAACAAGGGTGTTTTTACTTTCAGCATTTTCTCGCAACTTCGATGACCAATTGAGCCCAAATTTTCACAGGCTTGTTATTTTATGCTTATGATGGCATACACCAAGTGAGAAAACTCGTCTTTGACAATTACCAAATGTGTACAGTGCCTTTAAACAACCAGTTAAACTTGTGCAATGAGTCAATATGCATTGACCCTTGAGCATCATTTTGTGCCTTTTGCCACTTTCTTACAAAATCCTCTACTCTACTGTTTGGTAACCTAGTTTTTTTTTTGTCTCTAGATTGGTGTGCCTGGACACATGCTCAAGAGCAGACAATTTGAAAAAACAGTACTAAATTCATCAAAATACTCTACTCTATGGTACATGTTTTTAAACTCAACGCCCAAATGTTTGGACTATGATAAAATTGAGATGCCTGGCACAATGATAAGCAATTGCTATTTTGGCCTGCAATTTAAGTCACAAAACTTTCTGAATAGGATTTTAGAGGATTTGGGACTGTGGGGTTAAAGTTCAAAGACTAATGGATAGACCCCCCCCCCCCCCTGCATACTGTAGACAGCCATTTTTGAGGCAAAATGATGCAAACACGCACACACATTCGTACACGCCACACACAACTCTCAGCCAATGATACATGTAAGTCTTCCTTTGACCTCAGTGAGGGCGCTGTTTCACTATTTGTATTATTGTCTACTAAACGCGAGATCTGAAACAAAACTTACAACTTCTCCCTATTTCCGTCAATGAGGGCCTCGCATAGTGATTTATTCTGGGGTATGGTTTGAAGAATGCTTCCTTCTTGAGTGACATAACCGATAGCCCACTGACCAAGACGAGTGCAACTCAGTCTGAAGATGTAACTGTAGAAAGAAACATAGTGGAAAGTATATTAAAGACAGTGGACACCTTCGGTAATTGTCAAAGACCAGTCTTCTCACTTCTGAAGATGTAACTGTTGAAAGAAACATAGTGGAAAGTATGTTAAAGACAGTGGACACCTTCGGTAATTGTCAAAGACTCAGTCTTCTCACTTGGTGTATCTCAACATGCACAAATAACAAACCTGTGAAAATTTGAACTCAATTGGTCGTCGAAGAAGTTGTGAGATAATAACGGAAGAAAAAACACCATTGTCACACAAAGTAGTGTGCTTTCAGATGCTTGATTGCAGGACCTCAAAATCTAACTCTGAGATCTCAAAATCAATTTCGTGGAAAGTTTTTATGCTAACAATTATTTTGAGTAATAACCAATAGTGTCCACTGCCTTTAAAATTCATTTAAATTACCCATGTAATTACATGGGTAAACACTCTGTTTTGAAAATTTAAAGTCACCTGGAAATAGAATTTTTTTCTTTCAAACATAAGAGTATGCTTACGAACAACAAAACAATTTTTTTAGTAATTGTTTGTCACAATTTTTATGTTTAAAAAATATATAAAGTTGTTTGGGGGGCTGACTCCGCCTACCCCTTTTGTGACGTCATTCAAGGCAGACTTTGCCTGCAATGCGTATAGTAAACACACGTGCAAAGTACATGTACGTCCAAGTCGTGAGTTGGTACATTTCAAAAAGTGTTTTTCTGCATTCAGCAGCAATACACCTGGTCGGCAATGCCGGAAAAAAACCAAAAATGTTTTGTTTAAACGTACAAACTCTCGACTTGGTCCGTACATGTACTTTGCAATTGTGTTTACTCTACGCATTACAGGCAAAGTCTGCCTCGATTGACGTCACGAACAGCGCCCTCTCGGGTCGGGGTCTACTCTTAAATTTGTAAATAACACAAGAACTGATTTTTTAAAACCTTAGTTAACTGTTTATTCACATTCAACTCATCAAAACACATATATTAGTGACAAAAGCTTTATTTTGAAAAAATACCACTTCCAGGTGACTTTAAATATGATAAGAGTTCCGAATTCAGAACAGTAATCAAAGGCCCTCTGTATTTTGTACACCCCCACACCGCAGGCCCCAGACTAATAGTTTTACATAGTAAAAAGTGGACCAGTAACCTTTAGACCGGACAAGTCCCACCAGCGAAATAAAAATGGAACAAGTCAAGACTAGGACTGGAACCTGCACCCTACTATTTAGAAACACCAAAACTTGAGTATAGTGCACTAGACCTCTCGGCCACTACACGCCACATTCAACGTACAGTGTAGAATCACCAAATAACAACATCCCAATAATGCTCAATTGTGTCAAATATGTTGTCAAGTAGCTAATCATACAAAAGAGGAAAACTAAACTTTCAAATTCTGACAAAAAAAAAAAAAAAAAAAATTAGTTTGATTTTTTTCTAAAATTGACTCGCCCACACACAGTTTTGAAATGAAAGTGAAATTTGTAATCGGTTCAGATTTTTGTTCCATGTTAATTTATGATAACATTGTAAAAAGCACTTGTTATTACAATGTACATGTATGTAGTAGGCCTAGGGTGTCGTACGTACAGTCATGACAGTATACAACAAGCGTGACAAGTACAATGTACAGTGTACAGTTTGCTTTTGAATGGATGAACATTACAGTAGGCCCCCTATCATGGTACATGTACCATCCATTGTACAGGTGTTCAATGGCTCTGTCATAGAATTTTTTTTATCACAACACTCACTTCCCCCTTCGAGTTTACTTCTCTCCTTTTTTTCTGCTCGTACACAATACCCACATTAAATGTACATAATATTACTGACGTATGCAAGTCATACATTCTCTCCAACAAAAATTCCAGGAAGTGAATTGACCCAGATTAGAAATGGAACTCTCCTTAATTCTGGCTATGATGATGATTGAGTTTCCATCATATTAGCAAGCAGAATGACATAAAAAACCACGAACCAAAATAAACTACTGTGCATATAATTCACAACTTAGAAAGAAATGCATCAAACTCTTGCGGAAGAGCTATTAAATTAAAGGAACACGTTGCCTTGGATTAGACGAGTTGATCAATAACAAGCGTTTTCTAACCATTTTTTATAAAAATGAGTATGGTTGGAAAGATGTTTTTCAAAGGTAGAATACAATGATTCACACATGCATTATACTTGCCTCGAAATTACGTGGTTTTCCTTTAACTTTGCGAACTAACACGGTCGGCCATTTATGGGAGTCCAAAATTTGACTTCCCATATAAAAAATAAATGGCCAAACGTGTTTGACGACGAGGTAAGAGGAAAACCACGCAATTTCGAGTGATACTTGTGTGGATCATTATACATGTATTCTACTTTTAAAATATCTTTCTAATCATGAATTTTATAACAAACGGTTACAAACGCTTTTCAAAGACCAACTCAACCCATCCAAGGCAACGTGTTCCTTTAAGAGACTATTTGACACAGACAAAATTAATTGTTTGACAGCAGAAACTGGTGTTTATCTTCATACTGTACCCTGTAACTGTCAGTCACTGTATTTGCAATATATTTCTCCAGGAACATATTGTCATTAGCCATCGAAACAAGGAAATGGTTAACTTTAGTTTGCATGTAGTGTACAGTCAGTGTAAGCCTGTGCAACGGCACAAGTTATAACCCTTACGCATGATTAGATACAATGTACGTACATGTACAAGTACACATGGACACAATTTGTCCATGTACATACTGTAAATATCACTGTGACAGTAAATGATCAAGTTTAAAAGGTAGGGTCATCGGTTGTTTTTTGAAAAAAGCAATACTGATTTATAGACTTACATGTACATGTATACGACTGTAGGACAAATTATCCAGAAAGGTAGGCCCTACAAATGTACACGTATACGTGTACAATAAAGATCACCTGTGAACATTTCAGCTGAAAACAGTGTCTTCTTGTTAAAGAAAACGACATAGTGTTTTCAAAAAGCGTTGACAATCAACGCTTAGCGAGGTGAGAGCTGGTAACCCCTAGAGGAATTAACCCCTTGGGGTAAAATCCACGCAGCCAGGTAGGGACTGAAAAACCCATCATGAAAGGCTCGTACAAGCTCAAACAGGGGCTCACAGAGGTTAAAGGCATGGAGAGAAACCACTGAGCAAACCTGACTGCCTCCAACTAGCTACGTTACTTCCTGTCATGCCTGTGGCTCTTTCCGAAACGACGGCTTCGGCTTTGGATTCGGCTCAGGCTAGCTTGGCCCCACCGGTTGATTTGACAATTGCGCATGCCTTGCGTATAAGCGCCTCAGAGCTTCAGACGAGAGAACGGAGCCTCAAGCCGCATCCAAAGCCAAAGCCGCGTTTTGAAAAGGGCCTACATGTATGTAAGATAACAATACGTGTAGAATAAAAGTGTTGTGGCCGAGCGGTTAAGCTCACCGAGTTCAAACTCTGGTGTTTCTGATCAGCAGAGTGTGGGTTCTAATCCCAAGCTGTGACACTTGGTTCCTTTAAGCAACACAACCATTGCTTCGTCCTTCGGTGGTCCCATGTTATGTGTTGTGTAACGCATGTAAAAGAACCCAGTGCACTTTTCGAAAAGCGAAGGGGTTCGCCCTGGTGTTCCCTGGCTGTGGCTGCTGTATGCGCTCTACATGAAGCACCTTGTAAACCCTTATAGGTGCTAACTAATTGGGTCTCAAAATTTATCTCTGCAGTAATAACCTACCTTTCTGAAAGTTTGTACATACTCAGCGCCTTGAGTACCTTGTTTGGTAGATACGTGCGCTATATAAGACTTTGATATTATTAATGCGTTTACCACAGGTCCCTGTATTTAAATTTACCTTCCTGGTTTATCCATGTACGACTGCAACCGGTTCTTCACCTCATCGTACGTCATGAAAGACATGTAGCCCTTGTGATTAACGGCCAGGCAGTTCCAGTTGCGTACGATGGTGTTCCACGGCTGGAACAGCCGGGTGAAGACGTCAAACTCAAAGTTGGAGACGTAGTCGTTGCACGTCAGATCGATGGTGGTCTTGAGGGCGTAGGCCTCCAGTCCTTTCTGGAAACTGTGAACTTCATACAGGCTCTGACTGAACGCCTTCCATGACACGATCGTACTGGTGGGGAGAAAGTAATGTTTTTAAGACATGAGTTAAGTTCCATTGACATGATTGATATCATTTGTTATAAAAGGTAAAAAACAGAATGAAGTCAAAAGATCAATTTCAATCTGGGCCTGAATTCATAGAGAACACAAAGTTGCTAAGCACAACAACTTCATGCTTACAAGGTTGCCAGCCTAATGTATCATGTCAGCATTCATGTCGCACAGGTAACCTGCTTATTTTTGCTAAACCTACCCAAAGTTCTCTGCCATTGTTTCTGCTTCAAAAAAGTAGCTACATATCTATCTGGTCTAAGTTCAAGCTCTGTAATTTCTTTCTAAAAATCAGACCAATGAAATTAGCCCTGGCAGAAAGCTTTTAAAGGGAAGGTACACGTTTGGTAATTGTCAAAGACCAGTCTTCTCACTTGGTGTATCCCATTATAACCACAAAATAACAAGCCTGTGAAAATTTGGGCTCAATTGGTCATCGAAGTTGAGTAAAAATGATGAAAGAAAAAACACCCTTGTTTGACGAATTGGTGTGCTCTCAGATAAGAATAAAAGACTTCTACATTAGCCAGAAGTCTTTTCTTATTTTATTTAGTGAGAAATTACCTCTTTCTCAAAAACTACATACATTACGTTACTTCAGAGGGAGTCGTTTCCCACAATGGTTTAAACTATCAACAGCTGTCCAATGCTTGTTACCAAGTCAGTTTTTAAGTTAACATTTGTTATGAGTTTAATTACCAAACGTGTACATGTACCTTCCCTTTAAATTAAGTTTAGTTGCCAACTAATCCTCAACACAAAGTGTACTATTTTTTAAAACCCCTCAAACACTGAAATTAATTAGTATCAGGGTCCCAAATTGTGAACCCTCAGGCCCAGGGCTGGTGCTTTTAGCCTTGGGTTAGTAAACTCATGTGTTTTCAATTGAGTACCTCACTGTTTGAGTTTCTGGTTTAGGATAGGTAAAGAGACCATCTTGTGCTAGTCATTCAGCATGTTCAATTAGAACTGCTTATAATTAATAATAATAACAACAAATTCTTATATAGGCCTAGCGCATTTCACAATAACCGTATCAATGCTCTTTACATTAGAGCCCTGATCATGGGGCCAATAACATCCCTGTAATGTTTCTCAGCTCCCTGGGAGTATGCAGCCCTGAGCTGCCTGTAAGGCGCTTGTGGCTTTTTCACACACAATATCAACCTCTACCCTCGCAGGTACCCATTTACACCCCTGGGTGAAGAGAAGCAGTTATAGTAAAGTATCTTGTTCAAGGACACAAGTGTCACGACCGGGATTCGAACCCACACTCCGGTGAATCAGCATCAGAACTTGAATTCGATGCTCTTAACCACTCGGCCATGACACTGGGTATAGATTTTGTTTTCCGTTTTGATATGATCCTGAAAAAAAAAGACTACATGTGCAGTCCTGGGCTAGATTTCACAAAAATTTATAATTGATTTACAATGTAAGTGCGAATCAATCTTAATCGTATTAAAGCAAAGTGTGATGCCCCAATACAAACTACAATGTACAATGATGTACCACTTAGCATTTGACAACCCATCTTAAGACTTCTTTAGTGCTTTGTAAAAATACTCTCAGCAGATCTTTCCTCCCAAACAAACTTTAAAGGCAGTGCACACTATCGGTAATTACTCAAAATAATTATTAGCATAAAACCTTACTTGGTGACGAGTAAGGGGGAGAGGTGATAGTGAGAAAGAAGTAATTTTCCACGAATTTGATTTCGAGACCTCATATGTAGAATTTGAGGTCTCGAAATCAACCATCTGAAAGCTAGACTTGATCAAGGCGCTACAGCCAGCCGCGATCTGCAAAATCCCAATCCCCATCACTGAATTCCGCCAGCGCACCCCCATACATTAAACAACACAGTGCATATAATATGTGTACAGCGTATGTACACATACATACAATACATGTACATATGTACCATCAGTATACGGTACACTTACGGTACATGGGTACTTCCTAAGTAGCGCCTTGATGGTTTTGTAACTGCCAAAATATAGGGCGGACCTCATTATGCTAATTACTAACAACCCGTTCTCATTGGTTGTTGGTTGACCTATAAACTCTCGCTGCGATGTCAATCACAACGTTCTGCAAGCACTCGCACACATGTGCTCGTGGCTGTAGTTGCAATGGTGGCGGGCGAGGGAGAAATCCCTACTATACTAGTAAAACAAAACTGGAAGTCGCTGGAAATCAGTGGTGTATAATTTGCAAAACCACTAAAGAAACTTTCAACAAAATATAACAACCGCGGTTAATGCATCAATCATGGGTTGAGAAATAGAAGGAAGACAATTAGACCATGTGAAATGTGTTTGAGAAAGGTTAAAAAAGTATCCAGGTGTCATGGGTTTCCGGCAAGATGGCTACTTGGTAAGAATTCTTAGGTGCTGGGCATATGACAGTACAACACACCCCATCCCCTTGAAGCACAAACACAGACCAGATGAGATAAGAAACCCAGCTGTTTATTTTGTCTTACAGTATACATATATTATTTATTACGTTTCTCGCCGTAAATCAAAGTTGGGGATCGGAAATATGTGTTGTCGAACATACCAGACGGTAGCAGATGGCGTGTGGCTGAACAACAACTACAAGTAAAGTTCAATTTCATAAACTAACTCTTGCCATACTAGTACTACACTACAACGGTACACTTATAGTACAGCAGCTTTCAATTCAGGGACAAATCTACCAGCTACGTTGTAATATAATTATGATGCTAGTCCTCGTGTTATAATGAAACGCAAGACAACGGAAGTTGTTCGAAGTTGTTCAACACCATTACCGACCGGGCGAGTCTTGTCCGGCTCACCCGTCCGGCAGCGCATTCAGACCCCTTTACAATCATAGCTAATAATACACCACGCTCACGTCACTGCATGCTATAAAAGCACGTAGTATGTCCATACAGCTAGCGTACGCACACACACATGGACGTGGCATGATTGCTAGCAGTAATACGTCATTCTCAATCGCGCCTGTGATTGGCCAATGTTTAGAATGACACGCCCACATCATGAATACCCTTTTATCGGAATTCCGGTAAAGCTTTACAAACCCATCAAGGCTGTTGTTTGAGCCACGTGTGCGAGGTTGAACGTAGAAAGACACGACCGTACTCACGACTATGCTATACTGTTCTCGCTGTACAATGTATAGTAATGTACATTTGTGTATGCACTGCATGCGTGTGCAGCGAACCGGGCCACAGTACGTCAACAGCCTTGATCAAGGCTATCTGAAAGCACACAACTTCGTGTGACAAGGGTGTTTTTTCTTTCATTATTACATTGTATTATCTCGCAACTTCGACGACCAATTGAGCTCAAATTTTCACAGGTTTATTATTTTATGCATTTATGTTGAGATACACCAAGTGAGAAGACTGCTCTTTGACAATTACCAATAGTGTCCAGGGTCTTTAACAATTCCAAATATTTGATTATGCGTGAGACTTGCACCCTCGTTGGGATAGGAGGGATATTGGGACTGCGGGTTAATCCAAGACAAACTCAGTTTGAACCCTGACAAAACAGTGCACCCAAAATGGAAACATGAACGTGATGAACGTGATGAAACCAAAAGATACGATGCTGACTCATCTTGAAGAGATTTTATTTATAAGTTGTAACAGGAAACGATTAAGTTCGATCAATTACAAAGATTTGCAGAACTTTCCTTGTACAAGTACTAAACAGTTTATCAACTTTGGATCGTTTGAAGGCAATTCAAATGTTTTCTTTTGTACAGCATTGCTTTAGGGAAGGGGGTCAGATATTATGAGTTCAGACTTACTTCAAACAGAAACATGGTTGGTCTGAACTGGCATTCTTCAGTTGTTACTGCTTAAAGGGTACTTCTCATTGTAGCCTACTGCAGTGCGTAGCTATGATCCAACCACAGACGATACACGTACGGAACTAGAAAACGGCCTACATCTGAATCTCTTTAGAAGATTTTGTCAGATGAAATTTGTAACCAAGCTTTCAAATTGAACCAATGTCCACATCAAAAGGCCCATTAAATAATATTTTTATTTGTTTTTAAAATTAGGAAAACTTAAAGGTTTACTTTTCTCTCAACTACGTAGGCCTACATTATACCAATACTGAATCATCTTAAAATGTATGCAAATCTTTTCTTTTTTTCATCTGTTCATTGTATTTTATAACTCATGAATGTTAAAAAAAACATTAAACGGTCTGCTAAAGAGATAATGCACCAGAAATTATCCATTGTGCATAATTTTAATAGCAGAGGATGACACCGAGGTAGCAATGTCTTAAAGGGCACTAATCAAATAAATTGTTAGCATTTAAAATTTACGAAGTAACCAGCAAGGGAGAGCTGTAGTATAAAACATTGTGAGAAACGGCTGCCTCTGAAGAAACATAATAGTTTTTGAGAAAGAAGTAGCCTAGTTTCCCACTAACATATTAAAATACCTCAGCTAAAGTCTTGTATTATGCATACTTGTAGTGTATCTGAAAGCATACATCTGTGCAACAAGGGCATTTTTTCCGTCACTATTCTCTCGCAACTTCGATGACCCATTAAGCAGTTAGGGGCCTAAGTCAAAATTTTCAGTTGTTATTTTATGTATGCATGGGCAGGGATACACCAAATGAGAACACTGTTCTTTGACAAGTACCAAAGGTGTCCAGGGGTCGATTTCACAAAGAGTTAGGACCAGTTCTAACTTAGGACTAGTCCTAGAAGATATACAAATTGCATGGATAGTCCTAAGTTAGGACGAGTAACTGGTCCTAACTCGAGATAAGACTAGTCCTAACTCTTTGTGAAATCCACCCCAGTGCCTTTAAGTGATGCATGGCCCAGCGCCTCCGTCGTTATAAAACCAGACTGTCAAAACCTGTTCCAATTAATTTACGCACATTAACGACAGACGTTGAGATGAGTAGCATATGAGATTCTTTCATTATCAGGATGTCAAACCCTCTCAATCATGTCTTTTCATTATACGGAAAAGAACCAAAATGATTTAAAGAGACTGTAGGATGATATAAAAACAACAAAATTATCAAGGGCTTTTCGGTCATACATTGTACATTACATTTAAAACAAATGAACACATTTTCCCCCTTTTTGATAACTTTGCCATTTGTTCTAAGAATATTATTTTATCAAGACAAAGTTACCTGTTGGTTTTTAAAACTGAATTGTTTTAATTATTATATAAACTGTAGTTAAATACATACATGTAGTACAAAACTTGATTGAACATTCCGTTTCGAAAGGTGGAAGCGTATTTTTTAAGATGAAACAGAATTTTGAGAAAAATAAGGGGTCTCACTCGTAACATTTGTGTTTGTGGCTACATGTAAATGTTGCCATTTGTGACCTTCAGAAGCTCATTGATTTGTCTATTCAAAATTTTCCTGTGTGGACCAAATTCACTCAAAAAAACATGAAGATAGCGTTAGAAAATATTCTGAAGACCTTGTTCAATTCAGCTTGCTTTGGCCAAACTTCAAACAAATTTGTTCAGAATGCCCTCCATTGTTTTGAGAAAAAAAAAATTGTGAGAATGCGAGTGCATTCTTCTTTTTGTTTGTCTTATTTGTACTTTGTATTCATGAATTAAACTGGGTTTATAATATGACAAAACTCCTGATTGGAAACAAACAAGTGAGCCAATATCACTCCGCCCTTAAAGGCATTGGGCACTATTGGTAATTACTGAAAAAAAGCAAAAAACCTTACTTGGTACTGTCTAGCTGTTGATAGTATCAAACATTGTGAGAAACAGCTCCCTCTGAAGTAACGTATTTCTTGAGAAAGAAGTAATTTCTCCCTAGAATATATTTAAATTTGATTTCGAGACCTCAGAATTAGATTTTGAGGTCTCAAAAGCAAGCATTTGAAAGAACACAACTTGTGCAACAAGAGCGTTTTTTCTTTCATTATCCTCCCACAACTTCGACTACAAATTGAGCTCAAACTTTCACAGGTTTGCTATTTTATGCATTGAAATACACCAAGTGAGAAGACTGGTCTTTAATTACCAATACTACATTAGTGTTTTAATGCTAAAAATAGTGTAGTTCACTACCTGGCACCTGGATCACAGACAAACACACATAGTTTCACTAACATAGCACGCGTACGTGTCAAAGTTTAATGTACTCGCGTCACATACGTACTAATACTTGTCAAAGCCTTTTCAGCATAGAAAAGGTGAAAAGACAATGAAGAAATTTCAGTTTTAAAAGTGGGAGGAAAACCCTACAGAATAGTTCTCTGGGAAAAAAAACCACAAAGTCAAGTAGGGACTGAAAAACCCGATCCACATGAGTGCCCCCAGTAGGAATCGAAACCAAGGTCCCCAGAGGTAGAAGGTGAGGCAAGACACCACTGCACCAATCTGACTGCGCCAACCTGACTTACAGTCACACTAACTACAAGCATGACAACGAAGTGCCATGCATTAATTTTGGTTTTTACCCATACACCGATGTGTGTTAGCACTGTATACTCAGTACTTTCCCGAGTGAAAACATGTAGGCATGTTACTCGGGTGGGATTCGAACCCACGACCCTTGCAACTCTAGAGCAGTTTCTTACCAACTAGACTACCGACTACCGTGGTTGCACGGTAGCTAGAGGCAGTTCGAATCCTTTGTTTTGGCAGCAGGTACCGCAACGATAAGAGATGGATCAGGGATAAAGAATATTAATTTTGGTTTTTACCTATACACCGATGTGTGTTAGCACTGTATACTCTGTACTTTCCCGAGTGAACACATATCACAGGCATGTTACTCGGTTGGGATTCGAACCCACGACCCTGTGCCGTGTGGTGCATTGATGAAGGCTTTTTTTGCTAAAGTAGTGGAATGTTTGTCTGACAGCCGAGTGTTTTGAGCAAAAGTAACGTCATTAGTGCAAAGTGCTTGTCTCACACGCAACCACATCATGTCAGCCAATTCAGCGAATCAAGGACAACATACTCAACTAGAGAAATTTAAGAAAACCATGTTTTCCTAATTTTAATTTGAAAACAATAAAAGTTATGACATGTATGATCATGATTATACTGACCAGTACTTCAGGTTATCGTGGTATTTAAAAATTAAATACACTGACCCTGGGGCTGGGTTGTATCCAAAAAAACATTACTACTTTCTTAACACTCAACACAAACACTAAATAAAGCAGTCCCATCAATCAGGAAATACAACTATGGTTTCTTAATCTAACAGTTTACAGAAAATTAAGTGAAAAAGTAGCAGTCTGACTCTGATATATCCAGATTATGATGTGTTTATCCTCATAATCCTACCTAATCCCAACCTAATCTTATCTGTATGTTATCTTTTGTTAATTTGAAAGACAAATAATTTAATCCATGAAACTGATTTATAAACAAAATGGGTGCCCCTTCATTCTAAACAAGTTAAGATGGTTTTCTCAAGTGGCCACACATTATAAATAACCCAAATCCATACATGTACAATCTCAAAATAAGTCAAACCATGGCCATAATCAACATGGGTAGTACAGCAAAACAACAACAGTGCCACCAGCCAAGTGTGTATTCTGAATCCATTCGTTCTCACGTACCACACACACATCCCATGGTCAATTTCCGGGATACCTTCTGTCACTTTTTATATTTTCAGCGGACCAACTTCCTCCATATTTGGTACACGATACAACCACAAATGGCTAGCAGAGAAAAAAAATACACGATTTACATTTTGTTTTCTTACCTAGTACCAAAGTTCTTCTTCCAGTACTTTGCAGCATCTTGTTTGGTAATTCGGAAGGACTCACCGGTGAAAACCCCGTTCGGGAAAATCGCCTTCAACTCGGCAAGGTTGTGGCTGAAGATGAGAGACAGCCGGTTAAGCTCCCTCCGTCCAGCCGAATTCTCGTCGAACATTTTCTCCTTGTGTACCTTGAACAGCTGTATGGTTTGTCTGGCTTTCTTCATGATGTTGTCAACGAAGATTCGGAAGTATAAATTGTCATTTAGTTCGTGTAGTTTGTCGGGGTCACCCTCGTGTTTAGACCAAATCTGCCGTAGTTGGTGATAGGTCTCGGGAAGAATATCCAAAATGTACGGCGGACTGTTTTTCAGTTTCATCTTCGCTTGCTGGCACAATCTCATCACCTTTTCCATCAACTTCCACGTCTTTTCCAGGGTTTTCCGATCAACGGCTGGTCTCGGTGCGGCCATAAGGTCCGCAACTCGAGAGAAAAACCCGGGTTTTCGCCCAGCGGGTTGGGCCATTTTGATGTAAAATCACAGAGTTGGTTTTAGCATGCAGTACGTACAGTACATTTTTACAATTTTACTCCCGATCGCTTCCGCATAATTTTTCTCGCAACATTTCACCTCAATAACCGCTTGTCATTTATTTTTAACTCCCACAATGCATTGTATTGAATACTTTAAAAACCTAAACATTATATTTGTATCAATAAATTTGATAAAACAATTTTAGTTTTACTACGAATGTCTCATTTAAAATCTATTTTACACAAATACTTTTAATTAAAATAGGTTTGTAGCCAGATATATATTTAATTGCAAGGGTTCAAGTGGTGAGGCAGTTCTTGAAAATGTCGAGATTACTTCCGGTACACGAACACGTCATCCAGCAATATGGCGGAGAACGAAAGTGACGATAACAGTTGGTAAGATAAAAATTAGCCAAACCAAAGTTTATCAGGGCAAATATGCAATCAAAAAACGGTGATAGATATTTGAGATAGTTTCCTTTCTGCTGATGGTTTCAAATAATTAAATACATAAGTTGATTTCGCAGAATAGTGATTTGATTTTAACGTAATGTGGGCAGGGCAGTTGTCTCTATTCGTTTGTGTTATAAATCTGTCGCCCCATTTTTGTATGCGTATCGAACTAGTTATCCGCCAAATCGCCCCACTATTTCATAACATTGGCCCAATTCAACAATTGCAAATTGTCTCATCTGTGCATCATGAAATTTCCACCTCAAAGATCTCTACAGACTTTCTGAAGATTGGTTTAAAGAGTAGCTAGAGAGGAAACCTTTTTTATTTACCACCTTCTTCAGATCTGTCATTTTTGTAAATTGCATTCCTTCCTGGAATCCTGTCATATGTCGAGTGTCGGCGAACCACCGAAGTGACCATGCATGGTGACACTGGTGGGTGGTGGCAGGCAGCTGCTGAGCTGAGTCACTGACTGGCAGTGACAGTGACAGACAATGCCATCGGCACTGGGACCAGTTTTATGATTACAGGCTCTGCTAACCTCAGAATTCTGTGATAATGTTCACCATTCTTCACAATCACAAAAATAAGACACAATACTGTGCAAGTGCCAAATTCCTGCGCTAGCTGTGTTGTACTTGTAAGTGGAGAATAAGAGTATTGCGGAGTACGCAGCGGCACTAGCAAATAATTCCCTTCTGAATCTAAGTTCTATCCTAACCTGTGTGAAACATGCTTGACATAAATAAGCTGTTCCTACAATAGTACATTCTCTTTTATCAAATTTAACTATTGGGAGTATTGAAAAAGATGTCAAATCAAGCTGAATCTGATCTTGTATTATGTTAGTAAGATATTATTTTGGGTTTTAAAGAGTTCAAAAATAAATGTGTTTGTATCGTGTAAAAATCTTTCCCTTATCAGCTCTTGTGCAATTTCAAATGAATGCCTCTTGAATTTCATTGCGTAGTGTCTGTTACTAATACACTCAATTTCTATTTTGTTTCTTTTATCATTTTAGGCACACAGAACTTGAGGCCGCCCTTCTTGAAGGATGTGACTTTGGAACGCTGAGAAATATTTGTCAGGGAAGACAAATACCCAACCAGTACAGCACAACCTGTTGGAAGGTGAAAACCAAAACTTAAAAGTCTATCAATCAATGCTCGGTTCGGGGTTCTCAACAGGCTAGCTTGCCAATATGCGTGAATTGTGGTTTGTGGCCCATACGCAGTTTTTACTAGTATTAGACAATGAACACCGGGCTAGTGTTAAGGGTGAGCCTTGTATCACTTCAGAGTATCTTCAAGAACTCATTCAAACATCTCGCAATCTTTGCTCTGCCTCTCTCATCACAACTCCAAATACAATCACATGTGCAAAGACTTGCGGTTATCGCTCTTTCCCACACTCATCACCGTCCTGTACTCTGGAACTCTCTGCCAAACCACATCAAAACTGCCAAGACTGAAGATCAGTTCGAATCTCTGTTGAAAACCCATTAAAATTCAAAATAGTCTTCAATTGCCTCCGCTGCTTTGGTGTTTATGCTTCAATTTGTTAGATTTGTAGTTTGGCATTTTGTATTGAATTTTCTTGTTAAGCGCTTTGAGATTATTTAGTGTGAAGCGTTATTTAAAAGCTGTGCTTCTGAAAACAACCAGTGGTTGGACTCGTTATAGGATTGACGGTATCCATCCTTGAACCGCCACTAGTTCCGTATTTCTAATCTTTACACCATATTTGTTGCTTCTAGATTTGTTTGAATGTTGTGGGTAAAGGAGACGCTTTGGCCTCCTTTGATGGGATCTTTGATCTACCAGAGCAGGTCCAACTCAGAAATGACAGCAAAGAATTCATTGGTGAGTTTAATTAAGGGAATAAAAGGGTACCAACGAGTTCTTCAACGCACGTTTAAAGCCGGCAGGGTCGGCGACCATGTGAGGGCCTTTATCACATGACACGACCCTGCAAGGTTTTAAACGGACGTTGAAGAACGAGTCACTACTCTTTAACTCCCATTCATGAATGCCCTTCTGTTAAAAAACGTAAACAAATACAATTATAGATACTTTAACAATTGAAAATTCGTGGTTTGAAAAAAAAACGGCAATTCGGATATGGCCTAATGTGAATGACCCCCCAAAAAAATAACAAATGTCTATAATGCAGACATGATATATTATTATTATTTCGTTTTTAACAAATTTTCCTCAGAGAAATTTGACAACTCGGATGAAGAGAAGCTGTCACTCTCCAGCGATCTGGAGTCTGTCATCACATTCTTCTGCAAGTCGAAAAGCGCAACGTATGCGCACAACAATGGCTGGCTGGACGTGTTGGGACCCTTGGTGGCGCTTCGCATGGAGCGTGCTGACCTCTACAACTGCTTCTATGCTGTCATGAGTAAATATGTACCAAGGTAAATAAAGAATTTGAATTATAACAAACAGAAATTTCAAATTGGCTTTGGTAGTGCATTCTGCTCTACCAGCCAGGCTCCTTGTGGTTAACCTATGCCAACATCCTTATGGACTGTGAAGGGGGTAACCCTGTTTTAGCCCCAGGAGTAGGTGGCCCAGTGGTCCTTGTCCAGTTGATTTGGGTTGATTGGGCTAAATTGGTTAAGTGTAGCCCCAACCTTGTGATGTCCGACAATATTTTATTAAACAAAATATAAAACATATTCCAGGGAAAAGCCATGCATGAGGTAGGGACTGAAAACTCAATGGGCATAGTGCCCTTGGCAGGATTGGAAGGTCTACATGTCGAAGGCGAGGCCCAACCCGACCGCCCTCAATTCATAATGGAATATCACGCAAGAATTATTTACATTAGCCTTGTCTTTCCTCTTTTCTTAATTTGCTTACACAGAGATACATCTAAAGATAGTAAGATGTTCCAACTCTTCAGGCTACTCCTTATGTACCATGAACCTCAACTCTGCAATTTCCTTGACACTAAGAAGATATTCCCGGATGCGTACACATCAGTTTGGGTAAGGACCAACAATAGACCATGTCACTTTGTTTATCAAAGAACAAACTTCAACCTTACACAGTTTTATCTGTTTTAAATGATACTGTAGAACGGTGGTTATCCGCTGATGGATGTCAATAAATAAATTTAAAAAATAATAAAATAATGGCAGGCAAAATACTTTTGAATAGTCATCTTGGGAAGTTTTTGAGTTTACTTGATTACACATCTAACAGCCAGCACAATAAGCGCCAAGAACACAATGGATAGGAAACAAGAAGAAATGCTCAGTTTTACAGTTTTAGAATGGTAGGAAAACACACGCAGTCAGACAGGGATTGAATACCATATTCACATACAAGGGACCAGTCTCAGGTGGGATTCGAACTGGGGTCCACAGAGGTGAAAGCTAGGGAAGGAAACCACTGAGCCAACCCAATGCTGTTTGTTGTAGAAATGGTCTCTATAAGTCATTATGGCAAACTGCTAGTTTAGCCCCGCCTAAGGGCCTGTCAAAATTCACACTAAGTGGTCCGGCTGGCTAGTTCATACGAATGATTGAAAAAGTTGTCGTGTCTTTGTTTGTTTCTTGCAGTTTTCTAGTTTGTTCTCCAGCAACTGCTCTCTGGAAGTATTACAAATCATGTGGAGTCTTTACTTCCTCCAAGCAGACTCCTTCCTCTCCTTCTTCTTAGGACTTATCATATTAGTAAATGCCAAGTAAGTGTCTTCTTTTGCATCTCCCACTGCTCCCCTGACTGCTCCTTAAGCATGTTAAAGGCAGTGGACACTATTGGTAATTGTCAAAGACTAGCCTTCACAGTTGGTGTATCTCAACACGTGCATAAAATAATAAACCTGTGAAAATTTGAGCTCAATCGGTCATCGAACTTGCGAGATAACAATGAAAGAAAAAAACACCCTTGTCACATGAAGTTGTGTGCGTTTAGATGGTTGATTTCGAGACCTCAAGTTCTAAATCTGAGGTCTTGAAATCAAATTCATGGAAAATTACTTCTTTCTGAGCTGTTTCTCACAATGTTTTATACCATCAACTTCTCCCCATTACTCATCACCAAGAAAGGTTTTATGCTATTAATTATTTTGAGTAATCACCAATAGTGTCCACTGCCTTTAAACATGGGCACTGCCGTCGATTTCACCAAACTCTTCCTAACTTAGGATTAATCTAAGGACTGAGGACGAGTTAAGTTCCGGATATCCAAAGACGTAGGACGCATTGAACCCATCCTAAGTAAGGACGGGTTACTCGTCCTAACTCTAGACAGGATTAAAGACAGCATTTTGTGAAATCGCCCCCTGGACACGCTTGTTAATTACTTAAAATACTTGTTAGCATAAAAACTTACTTGGTAGCATGCAACGGAGAGCTGTTGATAGTATAAAACATTGTGAGAATTGGCTCCCTTTGAAATAAAATAGTTTTGAGAAAGAGGTAACTTCTCACTCAAATAATTCAAGACGAAGCATCTTATTATGCATCTGAAAGCACACAAATTTGTGCAACAAGGTTATTTTTGTCTTTCATTATTCTCTTTCACGAACTTCGATGACCACTTGAATCCAAATTCTCACAGATTTGTTATTTTATGAATATGTTGGGATGCACCAAGTGAGAAGACTGTACTTTGACAATTATCAAAGGTGTCCAGTGTCTTTAGACCTTATCCTCCCAAGTCCTTCTACATCCTCTATGCCAAAGTGAAGGATTCAGAATGACTGAGGGTTGAAGGGCCAAATACCAAGTGCTTATCACTGGGCCAGGCATACCAATCTTACCCAAGTCCAAATATTTTGGTATTAAGTGACCATAGAGTGGATGATAGTGGAGGATTGAGGACTGTATGCCCAAGTAACAATTGCTTATCACTGGGCCAGGCATACTAATCTTACCCAAGTCCAAATATTTTGGTATTAAGTGACCATAGAGTGGATGATAGTGGAGGATTGAGGATTGTAGACCCAAGTAACAATTGCTTATCACTGGGCCAGGCATACTAGTCTTATATCCAAGTTCAAATACACTAAGAAGTCTTTGTAACTAATCAAAAATGTATCTTGCTGATTTGTGTTGCCTTCCCAGAGTCAATAGTATTTCTTGAGTGATAATGTCCTCTTGTGATAACACACAATATTATGACACTTTTTGAGAACATAAAAAAGATTGTACCTATACAATAATGGCGCTTTCAGGATACATAAAATAGATCGTTCATGTACATGTATGACCTTGGCCCTGAAAGAGATAAAATAGTCCTTTTCTCTCTTTGGTTGCAGGGAACACATTCTCACAGAGTTAGAAAACGAAGATAGAGAGACGATAATCGACACTCTAGCAACCTTTCCCAATCAATTAGAAGCAGACGATGTAGGAGATTTCTTCAGCCTTGCCCAGTATTACGCCTCCAAAACACCCCAGTCATTTAGAAGAGTAAGTCACTTTTTCAGATTGTTCTCCAACGAAAGCCTGGTTCATTTTTCCTCCCATTGCGAATGCAATAATCTGTGCTGTTTTTCCAGTTGTGACGCAAGAAAATTTGCTCCATACAAAGCATTTGCAGGAAGTATGAATCGGATTTAACAGTGTTGTAGTGTTACAGACTTTTATCTGAACACAAGTCGCCGGACACACAAGGCCTGAAGGTCACTTCAAGGTGTGGGCTACAATTTTTTTTTTCCAGAGGCCATTGCCACCTACTCCTAGGTCTAAAACAGGGTTACCCCTTTTACAGTCCATACGGGACAGATGTAGGCATGGGTAGCATCATTTCGAAGCCTGGCCGGTAGAGCCCCAATTTTACGTAGCAAGTGTCACAGCCGGGAATCAAACCCATACTCTGCTGATCAAACACCAGAGCTTGAATCGGGTGCTCTTAACCGCTCGGCCATGACACGCCGAAAATGTAGTGACATAAAATGTAGTGACAAAAATGTAGTGACAAAAATTTAGTATTTTTTCCTGATGTAAAGAAATATTTTAAGGGAAGCTTTCCTCCATCATTAATGTTAACTGGTAAATTTAATGTTAATCAGTGGAGGTTTTTGTTTATTGTCATACACAAAGAACCCAAATCCTTCTTCTTTTAGCCAGTTAACATTAGTAATTTTTCCTCTGTTTGTTTCCCTTTTTCCTAATTTTTGTTGGCAGGATTATCAAGCTATTTATGGAAGCAGTTTAAGTAATTCCAAGGATGTCAGTCCCAACCTGTCTGGTGCCCTGGGTCTACAAGTCAACCCGTCTGAATTGTTACAAGCTATCCAGCACGGACTGGTAAGAACCAGACTGAACCAGCTTAAACCAGTTTGGTCCTGTTTGTAGTTGGGGCTTAATATTGGAAGTGGTACACATTAACATATGCAACAAGGACTGGGGCCAATTTTAAAGAGCTACTTGAGCCCTCAAAGTAACTAAGCACAACAAAATCATGCTTAAGTATTGTTTTGAGCTTTGCATGGGTTGGAGAAATAGGAAGAAACTAAAAATAAATAAACTTGCAGGTACAACCATGTGTAAATCTCTTTTGTTTGAGTGTTTGCTCAGAGAATGGCAAAGTTGGTCATGACATTTCTGACAGTATACGCTGCTCGTCTTCAGGAAAATAATGCTTGCCAGAATAAGGTTACAGCCAAACTGTACAATTTGTGACTTGTATCCTGCTTATTTCCGCTTAGCACAAATTTGTTAAGCAATGTTTGCTGCTTAAGCAGCTCTATGAAATTTGGCTCTGGTTAGAACCAGATAAAACCAGTTTGATCCTGTTTGTAACATCATGATTTGGTGCTGAACATTTGAAGAGCCAAAAATATATTCAGTATTCAGTGGCAAAAACCAGATTAAGCTGGTTTGTTCCTGTTTGTAATGAAAAATGATGCGAAAATTTCTTAAATAAAAACAGATCATTCAAGTTAAAGTACCTGATAACGCACATTATAAGTTCAGTAATCATTTCCACTGTGCGACACAGCCTAACAGTCCAAGTTTAAACAAACTACAACAATATACAAGCTTCAACTTGTAGGAAGTAATCGTTGAACTTTGACCCAAGACAACAGATCTTTCTATACTTTTTGTTTTGTTATTTTAGAATGAGAGTGTGAGTTATTTTGTAGTGGATTGTCGCCCAGCGGAGCAGTATAACAGATGCCACCTTGCCACAGCATTTCACTTGGATGCTAACTTGGTGAGTATGTGACTTATGTGACACTTGTGTCCTTAAGCAAGACACGTAACCGTTGCTTCGTCCTTCGGATGGGACGTAAAGTGGTTGGTCCAGTGTGTTGTGTAACGCATGTAAAAGAACCCAGTGCACTTATCGAAAAGAGAAGGGGTTTGCCCCGGTGTTCCTGGTTGTGGCTGCACCGTAGCACCTTGTAAACCCGTTAAGATGCTTCATAATTGGGTCTCAGAATTCATCACTGCAATAACCAATCTTTCTGAAAGTTTGTATATACTCAGCGCCTTGAGTACCTTGTTTGGTAGATACGTGCGCTAGTATAAGAGTTCGATGTTATTATTATTATTTTAATGTAAATAAATAGTGACAAATAGACTGTAAAGGGGGTAACCCTATTTCAGCCCTAGGAGTAGGTGGCAGCGGCCCCTGGAAAAAAATAATTGTAGCCCACACCTTGAAGTGTCCTTCAGGTTTTTAAAGTACTGGTGCTATGCGAGTGCTAAAGACAAACTCCACCTAGCAGGATTTGAACCTTCGTTCTAGAGGAGATTGTGCCAGTCTCGCGCATATTCAAACGTTTTTGGCACTACTTCGTTCCCATGTACTTTGCTTTAACGCTTTTAAAGCCATTATACACTTTCGGAACAGAAGAAAAAATAAAAGCTCACAGATTTACAAATAACTTACAGGGTTTACAGAAGGTAATGGTGAAAGACTTCTCTTGAAATATTAATCCATGAAATGCTTTACTTTTTGAGAAAACATTAGAACAATATAAATTCTCAATAGCGAGAATTACGGATTTGTTTTAAACACATGTCATTACACGACGAAACGTGCGGAAACAAGGGTGGGTTTTCCCATTATTTTCTCCCGACTCCGATGACCGATTGAGGCTAAATTTTCACAGGTTTGTTGTTTTATATATAAGTTGTGATACACGAAGTGTGGGCCTTTGGACAATACTGTTTACCGGAAGTGTCCAATGGCTTTAAGAAACGAAATGGGTTCTGGTGGTCGGGTACATGTGCTACATGTATAAACTGCTGGATCACAGAGCCTATCTATTAACAAGAGGCTACACACCCGGTCAAAATGCTTGGGCTACTCGTTCCCAACGATACAAAAAACATTCCCTGTCCACTTCCTCCTGACAATAAGCATTCTCTCCACCGTCCCCCGTTCCCCCTCGCTAAATGTTGATTGGAATGCAGAAGATTGTGCAATGAGAACCAACATTGAAAGGGGACTCAGGGCCCAACAAGATATGGCCGATATGATGTGAAGTCATGTGTTTTCAATGGAAAATGTATCTGTTCAGGGGAGTTTTAAAAAAATGTGTACGCACTTGTAGACAAAGAATGTTCTTAACAATATAACAGTAATAAGATAAAGAATAAACAATTGACATAGTTAGGTGCCAATGTTTGTTTTTTTAATATCATCTTGCTTTAGATGTTACAACAGCCCACAGAGTTTGCTAGTGCAGTTAAGGCGTTGTTTACCACACAGCGGCAGGCCATAGCGGCCGAATCGCAAGCAGCCGGGGAACATCTTTGCTTCTTAGGAAGTGGTAGGGAAGAGGAAGATCAGTATCTACATATGGTTGTCGCTAACTTCTTACAAGTGAGTCTCTCAGGGTTAAGATTTGTTCTTTTGTAACCAACTAAAAAACAAACTAGTTAATTAAAAAAAAAATATATATATTTAAATCACTTCTTTTTTTTTTTTTACTTTGATAAATTTCATAACAAAATGAAGATAAAAACCATATGGAACACCCCAGATTGCAGAGTAGGGCTTCCACAAAAAGAGATAAATGTATGTTAGCAGGCTTCGTACCTACAAGCTTTCACGCTTTGCGCTAGCCAGCTTTCACGCTCTGTGCTCGCAAGCTTTCATGCTTTGCGCTCATAGTTCTAGAATTGCAAAGGACGTGGCATAATATGAAAACAACTTCACAAACATAAAAAAAAAACGGTGACAATCTTGAAATATGTAACTTTATTTTTATTTTTGTAATCAACAGAAAAAGACTCAGTACGTTAGTATAGTAGCAGGAGGATTTACAGGTAAGTGTGTTTTGAATATCTAACACTTATTGGCAGTTGATGAATTTGCAGGAAAGAATACATCTGAACTATACATATTCTACTCAAATATAACAGATAAGGGCCCAATTTCATAGAGCCGCTTAAGCAAAAACCGTTGCTTAAGCAAAAATTTCATTGCTTAGTAAAATCAGATTACTGGCTAAGACTCCACTCAATTGTAATGCTAAGTAAACAACAGCTTAATACTAGTCATAAGCAATGTATATGGCAGGAAATTTTGGCCAGTAACATGTGTAAACTAAGCGAGCTATTTTCGTGCTTAAGCAAATTTTTTGCTTAAGCAGCTCTATGAAATTGGCCCAAGGTGTTACCACAAACCCATTCATATCAAGGGCTATGACACAAGTGGCAATTTACAAGCAACCAGCTCAAAGCAATCTCAAAGGAGAACAGCCATTACATTTTTTAATTTTTTACATAACTTTGAGACATCATTAGAAAAGTAACTCTTGGTTTACCAAAAGTGTACCTTTTGCAACAAGAACTTGCCCAGTGTGACCAGTCGTCGATTTCACCAAAATCTTCCTTATGATAAATCTTAGGACTTGTGGCGAGTTAAGTTCCATATCCATAGACGTTAGGACGCATTGAACCGGCTGCAGGTCCCTACTCTTTTAATTTTCAAAGTAGCACCATAAGTATTTCTTGATTCTGTTTATAAGCTGTTGGAACTTCAATACATTTTTAGTGCTTAAACTCTCAGGGTCGTTTTCCTCTTATTTTACAGCATTATTAAAGTTAATAGAAAAAGAAACCTCATCAGGTTCGACAGATCCGTCCCTGAAGGCTTGTATCATCTCCCAGCCAGAGAGGGCGGGCTCCGATGACAGTGGGGTGAGTATTTTTTAATTGTATAATGGCGTTAAGTATGAGTGTTTGTCGTTGAGCAGTTGTGTGCGCTGACCTTGAGCTGCGGGATTAGTAAACATAAACATGTGTGATGGGCTCTGCAACAATGAATATCTTACACACTTGTGTGATGTTTGGTTCAAAAGTTAGGACCTTTTGGAAAATAAATTATGTCACAATCTGAAATACCCATACTGGGGAAACAGCCTGTTTGATAAAAACATCACCTATTGGAAATCCGGAAATCCATTATTTAAAAACCCCACCAGCCACCCAAAAAAATGTTATTTATTTAGTTGTTTATATTTAATAACTTGGATCATAACAAAATGAAGAACAAACCACATGGAATACCCCAGAATATAGAGTAGTGCTTTCAAAACTAAAGATAAATGTATGTAAGCTGGCTTGGTACCCGCAAGCTTTCGCACTCGCATGCTTTCATGCTTTGCGCTCTCAAGCTTTGCGTTGCTTTGCACTCATAGTTCAGGTTTTGTTTCAACAGCCTATCACATCCCTGACTTTATGTTGTTTCTCATTTAAATCCATAGGCTTTTATCAAACCTAGTCACAGCTCAAGTTTATGCCAATCAGGACAGTGCATGAAAGAGTTCACTGAAAGTTCGCAGAAATGTTGATTTGGGTCACAACATCCATCATGTCACGATTGAATGTTTTGCTAACATTCAGAAATCCATGCCAAGCAGTGCACTTTATTTCCAGTTACTTTTTCATTCAGCATTAATTTTACTATTGTATAGGCTTTGGTTTTTTTTTTTAGGTTGTAGCTGATTTTTTCATGGCATGTTGGTTGTTCTGCTTTTTAAATCTCTCTTTTGCAAATTATCTTGGTGTATTTTGTTTTTGTTCTCCAAAAGTGATACGTATGTTTTGCTTTTTGAGATTTTGTTGAGCATGCCTACATGTACATATATGTGAGTTTTGAAGTTGTGGATTGTGTACTTTCATTGACTTTGTTAACTTTTTTTGTGTGTACTTAAATATTTAACCAAAACCTTGGGTATAATCCTGTCTGTAGTCACCCTTGCATGCCCCTTCGGTGTTGCAATTAGAAAGTTGCATGACTGGTTAATGTTGTGCTCTGGGCAAGTCAAAAATAAGATAGCTTTAGGTTTCTTCAGAACCTTCTGTCTTTTAGTCCCTTTCTCTCTTCACTGCATGTTAGTTTTAGTACACGATTTTTTTATTCTGTCATTTGCTGAATAGAAACACCAGAGCTTGAGTTCGATGCTCGTATCCTCTGGGCCAAAAGTCTAAAGAATCCCCTGGGTTAATATCGTGCCCTGGGCTAGTAAAACCTTTCTAGGTTTACTTCAGACTCTCCTGTGTCTTTGTCTCTCTTTGGCTCTCTCTTCACTGCATGTTAGTTTTAGTACACCATTTCTCTATTCTGTCATTTGATAGATTGGTGATTCTCCGCAGAAATTCTCAGAGAAAGGAGCAGCTTTGATGGGACGTCTGACCTCGACGCTGAAGACCAAGTCCGCTACGGTCAAGGAACGTGTCGTGGAGTTTATCAAGAATGAGAACATGAGCGAGGAGAGGTAAGAGACATTTTTTATTTTTTTATTTATTTTTTTTAGGGTTGGCATGGTTGGGGTCAGAATCTCCTGAGATTTAGTGTTAAGCTCAGGACAAAGTTAGGAATGACATTTGTCGGGGTGTAGTAATTCAAAAGGGAGATAAAAGGAAGATTAGGTTTTGCTAACAAAACAGTTTTGCTGGCAGTGTAAGCACTTTATGTAATCAACCTTAAATACATAAACTGACTAACCTGTAGAACTATAGTCCAACAACTATGGTCACACTGGTCTCTGACACATTGACCTCTGACACATGACACATTGACCCCTGACCTTTTGTTTTGACCTCTCTGCAGACATGTGAGCAGTCTTGATACAGGAAAGAGATATAGGGGGAACAAGGTGCAGAATGTATTCAGCATCGGGGATGAGGACGACGAGCAAGGTCAGAGTCATTTGCATATCAGTCATTTGCATATACTTTTCATTTGAATATTTTAATTTGTTTATCTTAACTTGCATATTTACATTTGCATACACACAATTTACATAAACTTAAATTTGTAGCAAGAGTACTATTCAAACAGCTTTGGTTGCATACATTGACCTCAGTGAGGCCACTCACCCTTGTATGCCCAAGTTACGGTGTCGAGCTTGTTGCATGCAAAAAGTACCCTCACTCCCTACAACCATTACTTAGCTTAATTTATCTAAAAAGCAAATTTTCATGCGGATTTATTGCATACAGAGATACATGTACTTGTTTTCAGAGATTTTTATGTACAATAAAAGTTGAAATCTAGCCACATTTAAAAAAAAGTTTCATGCTGAAACAGAGTTCAAAACCGCTGCGTAAAAAATTTACGAACGAAATGAAAAAGCAGTTTTGATTTGACACTACCTTTTTTTCAAAAACCTTTTTTTACATTTTTATTTTTATTTTTGTTAATGCTCATATCAATGCATCATTGATGCAAGAAAACTAGACACAGGCAATTAAATAAGATTAAACTGTAATTGTGATGCAAGACATTTCTTGATGAAAGCGCCCTCAAGCGATCAAAATATGGTCAAACATGTTGTAGTGTCGGGGGTTCTATGAGAAGCTGTCGATAGTATAAAACATTGTGAAGCTCGATGAACTTGGGCCCTGGTTACCAGCCAAAACACCATACAGTGTATACTGTTGGTGACTACTATTTTAGGAATTAAAGTTTCTGTTGTAATTTTCTGTTGATGTTCTGGTTGTGTTTCTAATTTCCAGATAGTTTAGGTAGTGCCGCGTCATCGGATGAAGAGAGGAAAGAGATGGTGAAGACGGACACCTGGCTGAATAAACCGGACATCCTTTCAGCGTATCAATGTCAAGAAGTCAAGGATAACGGCCACACATACCCAAGGTGAGTCTCAGATCTCAGGCTAACTCCTACCTGGTTACCAGACCTTGCAGAAATGGTGGAGAGGTTGATAGTATAAAACATTGTGAGAAACGGCTCCCTCTGAAGTGAAGTAGTTTTCGAGAAAGAAGTAATTTTCCACAAAAGATTTCGAGACCTCAGATTTAGAAATTGAGGTCTCGAAATCAAGCATCTGAAAGCACACTACTACGCGTGACAAGGGTGTTTTTTCTTTCATTATTATTTTGCAACTTCGATGACCGATAGAGCTCAAATTTTCACAGGTTTGTTATTTTATGCATATGTTGAGATACAGCAAGTGCGAAGACAATTACCAATAGTGTCCACTGTCTTTTAAGGCACATTAACATTGAGTATTTTCATGCAATTTGTGTTTGGTATCCTGCTCATTTCTGCTTAGCAGACATTTTTTAAGAAATATTTTCTGCTTGAGCAACTCTTTAAAATTGGGCCCTGGTTACCAGCCAAAACACCATGTAGTGTATACTATTTGTGACTGGTTCCCTGCTATTTGTTGCTTTACAGGAGATTTTGTTAAAGACACTGTACACTATTGGTATCTGTCAAGAACCAGTTATCTCATTCGGTGCATCCCAACATATGCATAGGATAACAAACCTGTGAAAATTTGGGCTCAATTGGTCGTCGAAGTTGCAAGAAAATAATGAAAGAAAAAAAACACCCTTTGTTGCACAAACTTGTGTGCTTTCAGATGCACAATATAAGACTTCAGATGAGGTATTTTATTATTTGAGTGAGAAATTACCCCTTTCTCAAAAACTATGTTACTTCAGAGGGAGCTGTTTCTCATTGCTCGTTACCAAATTGTTTTTATGCTAACAATTGTTTTGAGTAATTACCAATAGTGTTCAGTGCCTTTAAGCGATATTTTATGCAGAACAGCTTGATGACATTGGACCCTGGACCCTAGGGGTGGCTTACTGTGCATTGTTTACCTTACAAGATTAGTAACAAATCTAGAGACAGTTAGTGTTAATCTCCGCAAATAATGTTTAGTTTGTGAGTTACAAGAAAATTAGTTAAGCAAACAGAAATGATGGCTATCAGAGACAGTTAAATAGCCTAAATGCTTCACGTTTTTTAAGGACACTGTAAGACATTGTCTTTTCGCTTAGCAGAGAGGATGTAATTGAGCAAAAAATGTCCATTATTTACTTCCCCAGCAATCTCCTGATCACCAAGACGCATCTCTACGTCTTACGAGACAAAGCAGACAGCAAAGGCTTTTCGTACATCGTCGCCCGACGCGCCCTTTCCGACGTCGTCCGCATCACGTCCAAGAAACGCTGCTCGGAGCTGATCACCTTCCGCTACGGCAAGTATAACGGGGAGGACACAGAGCTCTACGCCGTGGATCGGCTCTACCTCCCCGAGGCGAGTGAGGCCACAAAACTAGTCAAGAGACTCATCATGGACGTACTGGAACCCAAAGGGAATAACACAAGCCCCGACCCAGTCACGTAGTCTTTGACCTTTGATCTCTCTTCAGGTCAAAGGTGAAAGTGTAAAGATTCCGATCGACCCTCTTGCGAACCAAAGGTTGGTGGATGGACAGTGGTATAGGTTCTTGGGCCCAATTTTTGTGTGAAAAAAATGCTTAATATATTCGATTGAAAAAAAACTTTATCAAAGCAATATTCCTGATTGTTGCTGCTTCAGCCATTGACCATAGCCATTGGCAATAGCCATTGGCCGTAACCATAGGCTGTATAGTATTATCAAACACCCAGGCATGTCTGGTGTCGCTGTTTTGTACTTAACTTTTTCTAGCAAACACAAATCTGAACAAATATTATGAAGAGAAACAGAAGCAACCCACGCACCCAATGTTAGCTTGGAAGGTATGGTGTTTTTGTGGCAGTCTATGGTGCCAGTGTATTAGAAGAACCCTTGCAATACGCGCAGCGTACTCACATGTGCCTATCCTTGGGCTGTCATCTTGGGTGTCAAAATCATATTCAAACATGCAGTAAAGAGAGTTGACACCCAAAATCACACGCATTGTTTGGAGGCGCATTCTGTATTTGTGTACGAAATCAATAGCTCCCCTTTGCATAACGCGAAACGCTACAGGCACTTTTTACGAACAGAGAACAGCTTTTGTCCAATGATTTGCCTCTATTGATCTGAGAGTGTGTGACGTCAGATGCAATGGGTGTATGGGGGGGGGGGTTCAGAAATTAATCAAGCCAAAGAAGGTTAGCAGTCAAAATACATGTACCATGTCGTCAGCATTAGGTCTCTTGCTTGTGGTTTCTTGCTTAGAAGCAGAATTTTGTTAAGCATTTTTTTTCAGCTAGAGCAGCTCTAAGAAATAGGACCGCCAGTGCTCAGAAAGAAAGTGGTTTATCCTAATCTGCTTCACTGTATATATAGCTACTAAGCGTGAACGGTAATTAGTAAGCAAATTAAAAGCAGTTATGATGAATGCCCTATGGTGGCCACAGGATGCCATCAATACTATAATCAAATCGACCGTATGGTTGTTCCATAGCAGCCACCGTACATACTCTTTTTATTTATTGAACCAAAGTCAACATTCCACTTGAAGACTTTGATTTGTGGGTGAGTATTCTTGCTTTGCATTAGAGTAGCGCCTAGAATGTTCCTCAGTCTTAGAATACTGGTGTCTCTTTCCACTGAAGTCATTTTTAAAATGATGTCTTAAAAACAGTTACTCAAAACCTATTTGGCAATTGGTATGGCACCCTGAAGTATCGGTAATAGCTATAAACCAAAGAATGTAGGACAACAAAGCTCCATATATTGGTGTTGTTTTGTGTAGCCGCCTAGAATTGTTTAGTTCAGTTGGCATTTTTCAACCAAAACTAAGATGGAAGAAAGTTTTGCGAATCTTTGGTTTTGGTTTACTCAGCCTTTTCAAAATTGAACATTATATTTAAAACTATTTAGTTCAATCTCACAAAACTTATATTAAAGAGACCCCCCCCCCCACTTCGACACAGGTCACAGCGCTGTCTTGGAGTCATTACCATGTTCTCCTCAGAGGTATGGTCAGAACTCTTGAGGGTTTCTTGGTTTTAATTGTTATTCATTAATCAAATGTCCGCACAATGTAAAGTTTGTACATGTATTCCCACCTCATCACCGGTCGAATTTCCGTACCTTTAAGTTCTCTCAACATCAACAAATAAATATTTTCTGAGTGTGATATTTTAAAGAGAGGAAAACAAAAGTTAACTGCAGAAAAGACAGTATCAGACCCAGGATGCGTTTTTTCTTAATGAGAATTTTTAGAACTGAGTTATTGAAATGATAATGACACCAAAAGAATCAACAGATTTTTTTTCCCACAAATTTCACAAAAGATTGGATATTTTTCAGATTGGATATTTTTGTTAATGAGTCCTACAAGATCTGTCAGTTCAAAGATTTTTTTTTATTTCAATTGTCGATTGATTTTTTGTTTGTGATGAATTCTAAAAGAAAAAGTAGTAATATAATGTTTTGTATATGATCTCAATCTATCAATTTATTTATGTTTAATTTATTCATCATATTCAAATTTGTATTGATTATTAATATTAATATTTGTATTATTATTTGTTTCTGTTTTGGTTTTGTACGAATGCAGATCAGGGTGTAACCTTTTATTTGTACCGTTGTTTAAGTTGATTTAAGTCGATTGGTATTTGGCTTAACGGCAATTATTTTGTGTTATTCGTTGATTTATTTATCGTTAGTTTTTTATGAGGTTTTGAAGATGGGTTAATGTTCCTGATTTTAGCTCTCTGGTACTTTATTCTCAGGAGGGCAAAGGGCTTGTTCTGGAATACTTCAAGGGGCACTAAGGTAATGACAGGGGCACCTATAGGCAATGACTAGGGGCATAAAGGCAAAGACCAGGGGGCACCTAGGCAATGGCTAGGGGCATTAGGGCAAAGACCAGGGGCACCTATAGGCAATGACTAGGGGCATAAAGGCAAAGACAGGGGGCACCTAGGCAAAGGCTATGGGTACCTTAGCAATCACTAGGGGCACCAAGGCAATGACCTAGTGACATGAGGGGAAAAGTTTAAGGGCACCAAGGTAATAACTGGGGCACCCAGGTTATGACTAGGGGCACCAAGGCAATGACCAATGGCACCAAAGGCAATGGCCAGGGCACCAAGGCAAAGACTATGGCACCAAGGTAATGATCATGGGGCACTTGGGCAAATTCCAGTGGCCTAGTTCTCCGTGCCTCCTTAAAGTAACGGGACTGTCCTGATTTCTGTGTAATGCACTGCACAATCGGAGTTATTCTTCTGATATTAAATTCATTAACTTCTGTGCCCATTTATCGCTTGTCTTCTTGCTACAAAGCCCGTCTCCATTAATTTTGTTCTTTATTTATTTCAACAACAGTGATACAAATTCAAGAACTGAATAACAAAATATGAAGTAATTTTCATCATTATTGTGAGAAACATGAATTTAAAATAGAGGAAAATGCATCATAAATCCATGTCTGTAATGAAAACAGAAGATGGGATCTTTCTACACTTGTATTTATCATCCTCTGAAACATTTCCAAAACTGTTTTTTAAGCTCTAGATAGTATTGAAGTAGTTATAAAATGGTGTAAAAAGATAATAATTTAACGTGGCCGATAGTTATGACAGTAAAGTTAGTACAATATTGGACAATGGATATTCACTTAGGTTTGTACAGGAGTGCATTTTGGCAACCCCAATTAGAAACATTGGTCATCGTTTTCGCGTGTTCGATTGAGCTTGGTGACGATGCTGTTCAGACCATGCCAACCGGTAACCGACTTGTTGAGTCGGTTGGGCTTTGGTTGGGGTCTCCAAAACGCACTCCAGCAATGTGCAAATAAAAAGTAGGATTCGCTGTTAAAAGGTATGTGAATGCTCAATATCGATATAGCAAAATAGACATCCATCCAACGTCCAATATCAAAGGAGGAAGTGTACATTCACAGTACAAGTTTATGCGAATGTCCAACTAGTAAGTATACATTCACGGTACAAACCTATGTGAATGTCGAATATCAAAGTAGGAAGTAGACATTCACAGTACAAGTTTATGCGAATGTCCAACTAGTAAGTAATTCACGGTACAAACCTATGTGAATGTCCAATATCAAAGTAGTAAGTAGACATTCACAGTACATCGTGTACATATACGTACCTACATGTAGATGCGAATGTCCAATATCAAAGTAGTAAGTAGACATTCACAGTACATCGTGTACATACACGTACCTAGATGTGAATGTCCAATATTAAAGTAGTAAGTAGACATTCACAGTACATCGTGTACATACCTAGATGTGAATGTCCAATATCAAACTAACTTTTACTGCCATCCGATAGTACGGTCTTGTACATACTAGACTTATCTAAAGTGCATGTATTTATAAATATAAAAAAATGTGCTGAATTGTATGTATTATATATAAAAAAAAAGATTAAAAAAACAATTCCATCAAAATTCTGGTTGTACACTATTAATTAAAATCCTGCCAAATATATTAAATTAAAAAGCTGACATTATTTTTTATTATGAATTGCTTTTTTTGTGAATTATTGTACAGTTTAGTAGAAGTTCTTGCAGGATTTTAAAAGGGAAGAAATGATGGACTGATGTTGTTTTCTGTTGTTTATTTTGCATGCTTTGTATTTCTTGTAAATTGTAGTTTATACTTTTGTTGTAATCATGACTTTGGTCATAAATATTTATTGCTAAGACTAAAAGAATATTTGACTGAATGAATTTGTGTTAATTTCCATGGAAATGATAATGTGAATTATGACATCACCATGGTTACAAACAGAGCTACCCGTAGGCACAAAGTGTTAACAAGATTAATGCTTAATTAAAAATGAAATGATATTATTTTGTTAGGCAGTATGAAATAAAATTTGTCAGGTAAATTGGCTGTGTACAATTTTGTAAGAAAGGGGTATAATTAAATGATTTATTATGTTTATATGTTTTTGTTTTGTCATTTATTTGAATTTATTATTATTATTATCATTATTGTTATTATAATGTTGATGTTGTCGTTGTTTTTGTTGTTGTTGTTGTTGTTGTTGTTGTTGTTGTTGTTGTTGTTGTTGTTTTTTTTGTTTTTGTTTTTTTTTTTTTGGGGGGGGGGGTGGGGTGGTATTAAAAATAAACATCTTTAAAGCTATCCCATTTGTTGCCATACATATGTACAAACTTGATGCCCCTGTGATGGTTTCAAGGCTTAGTGAAATAATAATTCATGACTTATTGGATTTTGACCTTTTTTAAAGGTTTATGATTTGTAAATGTTTTTTTTTCTTCAAGTTCAGATGTCATAATGTGTACATTTTAAAACTGCAAAGTGCATTCATACACAAAGTGGAATAAAAAAAACAAGCAATTACAATCATTTGGTTGTGTGTTAAACTTTGATTGATCAAATGTGGCAGTTAAATGATGGACTATACATAACCTTAAGGTGTTTGAGGGTTACATTGTCACAAGGGAGTTGATTCTAGGGTAGAAATATGGGTCAGAGATGAGCATTTGGAGGTATTTTGGTAAACATTCCATTCTGGTCATCAGTTTGTCCACAACAAATCAGATTTACTGAACTCTGACATCGCCATGGAAATAAAGAATTCTGAATATGGGTCATAAACTTTCTTTGAACCTCCTGTCTCTTACATAGGTTTACGGAATCAAAACATCACAAACAAAGAACTAGGGTAGTGGGCCAGGGTCTCCCAGGGTCTGGGTCTCCCCTTGGTCTAGAGGATGAAGCCCCCTGAACCACCTGGGTGTTACATTTAAGAAGATTTACAGACTCTCTACATCACAATTAATTTAATTTTTTTTTTTTTAAGTACAGGGTAGTGGGCCTGGGTTTCCCTGGTCTAGAGGATGAAGCCCCCTGAACCTCCTGGGTGCGTCATTTTCAGAGGATTTTCAGAGTCTCTACATAAACATCACCAAAAATAAAGGACTAGGGTAGTGGGCCTGGGTCTCCCCTTGGTCTAGAGGATCACGCCCCCCTGAACCACCTGGGTGTTACATTTTAGAGGATTTACAGACTCGCTACTACATTGCAATGAATACAGAACTGGGGGAGTGGGTCTGGGTCTCCCCGGTCTAGAGGATGCAGCCCCCTGAACCTCCTGGGTGTTACATTTTAGAAGATTTACAGACTCGCTACTACATTACAATGAATACAGAACTGGGGGAGTGGGTCTGGGTCTCCCGGTCTAGAGGATGCAGCCCCCTGAACCTCCTGGGTGTTACATTTTAGAAGATTTACAGACTCTCTTTATGTCCAGGAATAAATAATTGTGGTAGTGGGCCTGGGTCTCCCCTTGGTCTAGAGGATAAAGCCCCCTGAACCACCTGGGTGTTACATTTAAGAGGATTTACAGACTATCTACATCACAATATATAATAGAAAATGTCACTTTTTTCCTCTTTCTTCCTTTGACAACTTCCATTCCACAAGAAAAAAAGAAGTTTTTGTAAAAAGGAATGACAATTTAATAACTGAAGTAGAGAAAAACTAAATCTCATAACTGATTTCTCAGCTTTGTTCGAATTAGCGGCTACAGCTACGGCTACTGCTAGACTTCCTTGTCATCATACGTTGTAAGTATAGGAAGTCCTTAGCAACACACTTGGCAACAGCCATAGCCATATGTAGAAGAGCCGCAAATTTGGATGAGGCCTACATGTAACTCTCATCAAACAAAACAAGTCCCTCATAAACAGAAAATCAAATTCTCTGGAAATTACAATGTGAAGTGTAAATTGTTAACGACTGTCCTACTCTCTACTTCTCTAAGTTTGACTTAAATATATCGTGTCAGGGCATTCCATCCTTAATATGTGGATTACAACATGGCTACAGGCAACTTCAAATCAAAGACAATTTCACACCGGGTCAAACCGTTGACCCGGTGTCAGGTATTGAGCAGGTTTAAAATCAAAGAGAAACATGTGCGACAGGCAGTACAGTCCACCCCAGTCCATCCTTAGATCCATCCAACTCAAAAACTGTATTCTCTTCGAGTTCTTGAAGGCTTTGATAAGATGACAAAATCGAAAATGTAATGACTAGAGCAAGCTAGTCGAAACGTTGAGACCCATTCAAGAACAGACTCCGCGGCAGTGCAGTTAAATACGATCATATAATCTTAAGTAGTAGTCCCAGCCAATTTTCTATAGCTACCGCCCGGGTAGCAGTTAAAAAGCAGGACAGTTCTTTTCAGAACTGAGAAGTCTCCCGAATATCCGATAAATCTACTCCGCGGTAGTAGAATAGAGAAAGACAGTTCTCTAAGAACAAACTCTACCTGGCAACAAGTAGATACACACATGGTTTTACCACAAACCAAATATATATTGATACCTCACCATGCAATGCCTCAAATCCTATATAAAATGCGAATAGTCCAGAAAAGAGGCTTGTTGTACTGCAGGGTTCCCCTTATTCTGAACCCAAACAGATTCTGTGCATCAAAGATGCAAGGTAAACAAACAATCAGACGATCACACAAAGATATTTGGCTGCTTGTATCATCAACCATTTTTAATAACTAGCAAGTACTGTAAATAATTATAAATTACAAATATATACATCGATTAAATGAGCGTTATAACAAGCAAACATTTGAGAGAATCACGCAACAATCTACATTATGTACAAAGCCAAATCAACAACACCTGAGCCCAATTTGTATAGAGCTGCTTCAGCAAAAAAAAACAGTTGCTAAGCAAAAACAAAATTATGCTTACAATAATAAGGTTACCAGCCAAACTTCCATGTCACGTGTACAGTTTGTGACTGGTATTCTGCTCACTATTGCTAAGCAGGGATTGCTAAGCAATATTTTCTGCTTAAGGAGCTCTATGAAATTGGGGTCAGTCTGAGAGATTTTTATGTGCCGTCATTACTGGGGTTTACACTCGGCCTTGGCGCCCTTTCTCAACACTTTACCAAAGACTTAAAGATTTTCCTTTGGAAGTGCCCTTTGCAAAATGACATTGGCCTTGCCCTCTCAAAGATAAAATTCAAGGCTTGAAGTTGTGACCCAGCAATGGCAAAAAAAATAGTATTCTCTCAGAATTAACGAATGTCATCAAAGACGGAGGAACTTTCATAATGAAAACTGCGTAAAATTTTTCAAAAGAAATCTAACTTTTAACTGGGTAGAAATACATAATTGCCAAAAGTTGAAAGTACAATTCTTGTTCAGCTTAAATTTTTTTTTTTTTTTTCTATGTATAACAAGTTGATCTTTACTCTCAAGCATTTAATATTAAAGAAACCATTTTGATATGTATAATCTATTAACAATTAAACACACATATCACTACAAAACAAATTAAATAAAAGGAGTCTTTAACTATATTGGTGAAAATAAATTTGAAACAGATGAATAATATGTGGTGATGAATAAACGAACAAACAGACCCATTAAAAAAGCTTGATTGTGTATCTTCACGACTACTATGTTAGTTAACTAGTAATTTTAAAACAAATATATAAATTGTTTTTCAATTTATAGACATTGTGCTACTGTATATACCAGGGCTAGATGGATTTCACAAAGCACCAAGATTCATCTTAAAATGAGTTGCCATTTTTGCCGTATTGATTTGTATCGTGACATCACATTCTGCTTAGCAATTAAGATTGATACACAGTTAAGATCGATCTTAGCTCTTTGTGAAACTGTACCCAGATATCTGCTTTTATAATGCAACTACCACAACAAATGAACAAAGAAATATTTGGAAAACTGTGGTTTGATTCTTGTTCCCTTTTACAGATCCAATGCAATTGGAGTCAAAAAGAACATTTGCAACAAATATCAAATTTGGGGAATTTTTATTGGGAACCACAGACCGATTTTGCCGAAAGTTACCATAGACATAAAAATCATGAAACGGAAACAAAAACAAAGCCATCTAAAAAACTCAACAGGAATACACGACCACAGAAATAATATCAAAATATAATTACAGAATAGTTATCAAAAAATTAATAATTATTTACACGTGCACAAAATTAAATGATTGTTTTTAAAATAACATAGTATGTAGATGTACAAAGGCAGCAAGAGACGCTACGTCCCAATAAGTCTGGAATCTTGTTTCAAGGATTTTGCCTGCAAGCGTTTTTTTTTTATTTTGTCTGGGAAAAAGTTACTGTCCAATGAAGCAATGTACATTACATATTTTTGTTTAGTGGTTACAAGGCTGCATATGAGGCAAAGGCTTTGGGCCTGGCTATGGCTACATCTATTGGCTGCAACATCATTGGGAACAGATTTCTCCATCCATAGCCACAGATGAAGCCATTAAAGAACTTGCGTACTTTTTCTAACACAAAACAAATTGTCCACAGATTTACATTAATCTCACACAGTTTGAAGATAATAATAGTGGAAAGCTTCCCTTAAAATATTACTTGCTGAGGTGCTGTAGTTTTTAAGAAACGCGTAAAACAAATCACAAAAATACGTTTTACATGCTAGAATAATTTTCAAGACTTTTGTTTTACTCATTTCTCAAAATCTACAGCACCTCAGTTTTCTATCATCGTTATCTTCAAACTATCCAAGTTTAATGTAAATCTGTGGACATTGTGTTTTGTGTACTACAAAAAGTAACCAGACCCTTTTGATTTGAGTTTCCTTCTGAAAAGTTTAAAGCGGCAACAAGAGAGAGCAAGCATTGAGATTCTTTTATTTACAACTTTGTAGATAGATACACTACATTTCAAATCTGATTTTTACAGAGAGAGTTTTGATTAAAGCCGTTTTTGGTTGGTTGGTTTTCGTATTATTGTATTTATGTTTTATTTTATCAGTTTTTGATAATTTTAGAGGAAGAATTGTGGTGAAGAATGTTAGTAAAAGCTGGACCTTCTAGTATGATCTGATTTCTGTGTTCCTCTAAATCTACTTTCAAGAGGCTGGAAACAAGACAGGATCCGGGCTTGTTGGGCGTCTGTTGTGTTGGGTGGAGGGGGAGGGGAGTGGGTAGTGATGGTGTCAGTTGGTGAGGGGTGAGGTGTCAGAGGGTAACGACTGGGTTAATGGGAGGGGGGGCAGTGTTCTCGATGTGCCTATTTGGAATTTCCGGATCTGTCTTGTACAAAACGTATGTGTGAATATTTAGGACTATACAAAACTCTCTAAAAATAACTCATTTTCCTTTAATTTTTACACTTTTAAAATTTCTTATGGTAAAAATAGTTTTGGCAAAGACAATTACATGTATGCCAGAAATTTTTCTCAATTTTTTTTTGTTGTCTTTTATGTAGAATCATGACGGGAGGAGATGGGTCATTCCACAAGCATTAACATTTTCCCTTTTTTTTCTTCCAAATATGGCAAAATACTTATATATATACATATTTATGTATTTTAGCTGCTTTTTATGGTAATTTTTTTGGGCTGTGTTACTTTATCACATGACACAGTGCTACCCGAATAAATTTGCTGCGTTTCAAAAAATGGCATTCATGCATAATTCATGATGCAGCATGCATATTCATACTCTACAATGTCAGCAGACAGCTTTTGACCAATCACAATTCCACAAAGATTGCTCCCACAGACAAGACTTTTGTATGCTAGAACGATGAAGCCTATCGACCAATAACAGCGTAGCAAATCACATGACCCTGATGATAATGTATACACCTTACTACACAAAGCTGTCATGGTCAATATCCATGACACAACCCAATCATGTGACCATCATCTAATTTGAATATTCATACAATCTTTTATACATTATGTTAAGAGAAAAATTGAACACCTTTGAACGAGAACATTTAAAAACGAATTAGAAATGCAGTAATTGAGGTCCATCATACCTTATCATTCTCGGCACCAAATAACGAAAGCAGTTCAAATCTCAAATCCTTCCTTGAAGTTTTAAATCCAACACGTATCCAACTTTAAAGACAGTGGACACTATCGGTAATTGTCAAAGACCAGCCTTCTCACTTGCTGTATATCAACATATGCATAAAATAACAAACCTGTGCAAATTTGAGCTCATTCGGGTCATCGAAGTGGGAGATAATAATGAAAGAAACAAACACCCTTGTCACACAAAGTTGTGAGCTTTCAGCTGCTTGATTTCAAGACCTTGAGTCCTAATTCTGGCCTCGAAATCAAATTCATGAAAAAATACTTCTTTCTCAAAAACTATGTTACTTTGGAGGTAGCCGTTTCTCACAATGTTTTATACAACCAACCTCTCCCCATTACTCGTTACCAAGTAAGGTTTTTATGCTTATAATTATTTTGAGTAATTACCAAGTGTCCACCAGCTTTAAATCATCCAAAATAACCTCTAGTCTATCCACCTCTAGTGAATAATTCTTATGTAGTTGCAGGAAACGATTGAAAAAAAGTAAAAGGTTCTGTACACAAAACGTTTTTTCCTTGACTATTTATAAACGATCAAATTCTGTTACTTTTTTAAACTGTGAGAGAAATTTTGGTACTTATGTAAAAAATTGAGTAATATATACATCCAAGTATTTGCAATCCATTCACTGTGACCATTAAATACTAAATAATAGTTAAATTAATTGCAGTGTCAGCATTTGAGGACTGTGGTGACTTTTAATATTTGACTATTGGTGAGCTATAACTCTACTATAAGTTGACTATTAGTGAGCTATAACTTTATTATAAGTTGAATATTATAGAGCTATAACTCTACTATATGTTGACTATTAGTGAGCTATAACTCAAGTTGACTATTGGTTGGCCTATAACTCTTCTATCAGTTGTATATTAGTGTTGTATAACTCAACTATAAGTTGACTATCAGTGAAGTATAACTCTCCATAAGCTACACTCGTAAGTTGAGTATAGTTGGTCTTTTAATCAGCTATTTGACTTATTATTCCACCGTTAAATAAAACAGAAAATAGCTATCATAGAAATATCATAAATCAAAAGAAATAAGTGTATGGGAGATTTTATAGACAAGGACACAATGTTTCTAAATAAAATGTAATTTAAAAAACTAATAATTAGAGTAATAAAGTTAGAAAAAGATTAAGAGTTTTGGTTAGTCTAAGGCGGGCTCATTGAAGACACTTTATTTACATTTTGCGTTATTTGTTTGTATTATTTAAGGAAAGGACAAGAGTTTAGTGGAGTTTTAAGGCAGTGTGATCCTCATAATTAAAAAAGTCGCAAGTATTTTTAATTTTTTTGTTCATTTTTTTAACAATCAATGTCATCTTAATTGTACAAGAAACATTTTGAGGTCGAACGAGAAACACTTGTACATATGTAAACAAAACCAAATGATTGATAAATAAATAACCAATCCGGAAATACATTTTGCACTGCTGACCAATTCTTTAAGTGAACTTTCAGAAAATGAGATGAGAGATGTTTGACAACACAAGAATATTTCTTCTTATTTTAACAGAAAAAGGGGAGCCTCTTTTTGATTTTTGACGAATACTTTATCAATATATTGTGATGAATAATTCATGAGCAAACTGTAGTGAATAATTCATCAATTTGGGAATGACAATGACAAACAGAACTCTGCTAGTTCATGAAGATTATTGAAACTAAACTCAGTCCATGTCCATCAACACCCATCTCTACCACTTTCAGGCTCTAACACCAACCTTAGGCCGTGTCCGATCTGGCGACTTCGGCTACAGCTACGGCTAGATAAGCGCGTCTGTCAGTGTTAAAGATTAGACAGACGCGCAAGATCTAGCCATAACTGAAGCCGAAGCCGCCGTTTCATACACAGCCTTAGGCTCTTTCTAAACCTCAGCTTAGGCTTCATCTTTAATATCATACTCCGTTTGATGTTCCAATCTTAACGCAGACCATAATCAACACTAACCATGAGCAACATTGCCACATGTCACCTCACAAGGCTTGAACACCCCTACAAACTAAAAATCTTCCAACCTAAACAGTGAACACAAATCCCAACAACGGAACCTTCCACTCTGAAAAAAAGAAAAAGAAGTTCAACAAACAGAATCAAAATTTTCAAGCAACTTTTTTTTCGTACTGCAAAATCCACTCCCCTTTCAAACCACCAGCTGCAAAAATGGTCCCTTCCATATTCAATACAAATAAAAGAACTCTTCACTTGATAAGAGGGGTGTGTTAGACTAGGATGGACGCATACTGTGTTGGCTCCTCCTCTGGATAATGGATTTGTCCGTGCCCATTGGGGTCTCCCTGCCGATTCTGAAACTCTAGATCAGCGTAGTTTACACCGCCTTGGCCTCCACCGTCCTAACAGAGAAAGAAGAAGAAAAAAACTTTAAAATTCGCAGCTGAAATAACGCGATAAATTACAACAACCTTAAAGGGTCTGGGTACTTTTTGTAGGACAAAAAACACAATGTCCATATAGACAAATATTATTTTTGTGACTTGTTTGACTTATTTCTCAAAAACTACAGCACCTGTGTGAGTTTAATGTAAATATGTGGGCATTATTTTTTGGTGACCTACAAAAAGTACCCACACCCCTAAAACGAAGTAAGTAAGGTCTGCGGTGACAACATGTAAACATCTCTTACCTGTATATCTGTGCTAACTCAAATCGGTGTAAAGGATAAAACCAAATGTAATACACGCTGGTGTTTTGGTAACACTGAATAATATTCTTTATCCCTGATACAAGTTTGGATTTGATTGGAAACAAGTACTGTGTAAAATTGTTTGGAATTCTTACAAAAAAAATTACAAACAAAATCTATATTTCTTATGAGTGATAACCATAGTGACTAGTATTACATTAGTGGGTAGAAACCTGAGTCTAATATCCGTTATTGTTAAATAAAACAAAATTCAAACTTAATTTAATGAAATCAAGCAATTGCGAAAAAAAAAATTTCAAATCAATAATTATGTATTGCTACAGTGTATGTTTATAAAGAAAAGTAGAGATTTCAAATAAACAAATTCATAAAAATAGGCTTTTAAAATGTTCAATTCTTTTGTTAAATCAACCAATCAATCAACAAACAAAAGTTCAACCAAGAATTTTTCTGGGGAGAAAAATGTTTTACATGTTAAACAAACGTTACACAAAATTGTATCAGGGTAAAATGCAAATAGTGAAATAATCAGCTGTTTTCAAGCCTACGACAAATTTTCAAATAAAAAATACTCAGTGGTAGGGAAGTTTATACCAATCTTGGCAGTCTTCCTTTTGGACAATTCACAACATAAAGCGTCACCAAGAGCTTGCCCTAAAGAAATCATCTTCCATAATTCAAATTACAGCAACTAAAAATATAACAACCTTCACATAAAATCTGGGGACAAAAGGTTGAGATACATCATAATTCTATTTCAGTTACTGTTATTATATATTTCTGATGAGATCAAAGATACCTCATGAAGTAAACTTACATGTAACCTTTGTAGCTTGCAAGCCTTAGTGAACCAGCCGTTGATTTCACAAAACTCCTCCTAACTTAAGACCAATCTTAAGAACTTAGAATGAGTCCCAACCCTGCACTGTTGCATGCAGACCTTAAGATTAATCCTAAGTTAGGACGAGTTACTCGTCCTAACACTAGATAAGACGAGTCCTAACTCTTTGTGAAATCGACCCCCAGAACCACTAGGGTTATTATGTTCACCCCTACTCAGCTATGACAATTTGTTTTTATTTGTGCACTACCAGCCCTGGACTCTAGCTCTGGTGATCAACAAGGTATGGGTTCCAGGCCCGGTCTTGACCCTTGTAACCATTGTTTCGGATGGGACATAAAGCCGTTGGTTCTGTGTGTTGTGTAATGCACCTCAAAGAAACCAGTTACATTTAACACACAGAGAAAGGGTTTGCCGCAAAGCTTCTGGCAGTGGCTGGTAAAAAGCGCCGCAGCAAAACCATGTTAACCCTTACAAGGTGCTACATGTACATAAATGGATCTCATAATTAAAAAACTGTAAAACCTGTCCAGAATTACATATTGATATTAGCGCTTTGAGACACCTGTAGATAAAGCATTATTATCCCAACGATTTATTACTATCATTAAAATTCCATAGAACCTTTCCACAGCAAACTCTTGGTGGCGCTAAATATTCTAACTAGTATTATTATCATTAATACATTCTAATTCCCCCTCATCGGGGCAAGGGTAGAGTAGTTATAGCTTTAATCATGTAATCACGTAGTTCTTTGCAATTTTTAACAACAATTTAACAATTACAACAACATCATTTTCACAAAGCAAAAATTTGAAACATCATGCAGTACACCAAGTTCACAATCATATCCATAGCCACAAAAATATGCAAATGGGTAATATAAATAAGCATGAAAGGCAAATGATGTACACACATGCAGGGAAACAGGTACATGTAGGTGGAAGAAAGAAGGCATTTATAAGCAACACATTTAAAACCATCTTCGGTGTATGAATGTTGTCGCTTTTTTGTTTGCAAAGGAGCTTAAAGGCAGTGGACACTATTGGTAATTGTCAAAGACTAGCCTCCACAGTTGATGTATCTCAACATACGCATAAAATAACAAACCTGTGAAATTTGAGCTCAATCGGTCATCGAACTTGCGCGATAATAATGAAAGAAAAAAACACCCTTGTCACACGAAGTTGTGTGCGTTTAGATGCTTGATTTCGAGACCTCAAGTTCTAAATCTGAGGTCCCGAAATAAAATTTGTGGAAAATTACTTCTTTCTCGAAAACTATGGCACTTCAGAGGGAGCTGTTTCTCACAGTGTATTATACCATCAACCTCTCCCCATTACTCGTCACCAAGAAAGGTTTTATGCTAATAATTATTTTGAGTAATTACCAATAGTGTCCACTGCCTTTAAGGCAAACTTTTTCGCATGGCACATAGATTTTCAATAAGTCCCAAAGGAAGCATCAGCTTAATTTGCAGAAAATATGGCAGCGGCAACGATCCAAAACTGACCACTACAAGCACTGACTGTTTTTGACCAGTGCCCAAGAGATCTCTGTTAACTAGGACAAGTTGAAGAACAAAAGTAGGCATTGAAAAACTGACTATTCAAGCCACATTCAATAGTCAACCCTCCTACTGTCTGACCATTCAATATCATTCCACTGCAGTTGTGAATGATACATAAACCATGCCAGCCTGCAGTTTGATTTAATGTGGTGAATGGATCTACACTGTTCACAGTCAACCCTCCTACTGTCCGACCATTCACTGTGGTTTTTAATGATATAATTAAGCTATGTCAGCCTGCAGTGTGATATCAAGTGCTGAATGGATCAACACAGTTCACAGTTAACCCTTCTACTGTCTGACCATTCAATATTATTCCACTGTTTTTTAAATGATGGATAAACTATACCAGCTTGCGGTATGATATTATGTGGTGAATGGATCAACATACGTGTATTGGTTACAAGTATCTTTCCCTGCCTTTTAACTTGATGGACTCTGGTTCAAATCTCACATTGTGCCTTTTTAATTCCCTTAGTTTATTGATCCCATTTGCGAAACCAAGGCTTCACAGAACACGAAACTTAATAATAGCCAAGAAACCCATAAGCCTTTTTGAGGTATGGCGGAAGTGATACGCGCGCGTCACACGCGGCGCGACTTATGCCACGCTCACCATGTTGGTGGTAATTAGGTTTACATGTAAACGCTGCGTCGCCTAAAATGCGCACTTCAGTGAATAACATACGTTCCATTTCTATGGTCAATACGCACAAATTTACCACAACTTTACAGTGTTGTAGTAGAAATGTGTCCGCCATACCCCAAAAAGGCTTGTGGAGAGAAGACAAGGAAGTTTCAGTTTAAGATGTGGGAAGAAATTGCAAGAATTATTTCAGGGAAAACCCTCGCAGTCAGGTTGGGACTGAAAACTCGATCCTTGTAATGTCCCACCTGGTGGGAAATAAACCAGGGTCCTACATGTACAATCCCGGCCATATCTCGTTTGGGCCCCCTGCCCCCTTTCAATGTTGGTTCCAATTGGCGGTCTTCTTCTGCATTACAGTCAACATTGAGCGGGGGGATGGGGGGCGGGGAAGAAGTTTATTGTCAATGGCAAGTTGTATAGATATAGAAGGGTTTGCGGTAACACCATGTAATGACTATCTCTAAATGAGTTGGGGTGGTTCTGAAAAGAACCGTTGGTTAACTCGACGTTTCGATCAGTATGCTCTGATCGTCTTCTGGAGAAGACGAAGTTGGATATGGTGGACAGGGAATGGTTTTATTGTAACGTAAGGGATGGGTGGCACAAGCATTTTGGCCGGGATTGTAGAGGTGGAAGGTGAGGAAAGATACCACAACGCGCCAACCTAACCACCCACTAGCCTTCCATACTGATTGTTTGTATTTTCGTTTCTATGTACTCTATTTTTAACAAGTTGTTTCTTTTTTATCTAGTTTGAATGTTTTCCTCCCACATCTGAAACTGAACAATTTCTTCACTGTCTTCTCCAATCTGTCTTCTTTCAGTTGCACTTTACTTTTCTAAACATATATAACTTTTATTCCCCATGTTATAATTGTTTGTGGCGAGGAGGAAATTGTAGGGTTCTAGATCTGCTACTTGAAAGACATCATCATAGACAATGAGGAATAAGTGTTGAAATATTATAGTACCTTTGCAATAACTTTTTGATAAAACTTGTAATTACAAATGTTTGTTGCACTTTACTTTTCTAACCCCCACGGTAAATAATTTGTGGTGAATAGGAAACTAAAGGGCTCCAGATCTGCTAACTGAAAGACGTCTTCAAAGACAATGAGGAATAAGTCTTAGTATTCAAACTTTAAAATATTAGTATCTTTGCCATTTTGAACCTTCTTAATCACAATTTTCAGTTGCACTTTACTTTTCTAAACATATGTGATTTCTTCTTCCCCCATGGTAAATTGTTTTTGGTGAATAGCAAACTGAAGGGCTCCAGATCTGCTAATTGTAAGACATCTCTTCAAAGATGTCGAGGAAAAGTCAACCTACCTGGTTTCTCCCATCAGGGTTTTCAGCAGGGTAACCCCTGTTGCCTTCGACGGGGGAACCCCTGTTGCCTTCGACGGGGGAGCCCCCGCTTTGCCTTGGGGCAGCGTCGTTCCCGGGCTGCTTTTTCGAGTTACCCGTGGAACTGCGGGGAATCCTTGGTTTTTTGGGTTCGTCATCGTACTTGTGGACGCTCTGGCGCACTTCGGGTTGGTTGCGAATCATATCAGCGTTTGAGGCGGAAGGCTGCTTCTTTAGTATCGTGCCGCTATGGTTGGTTGGGGGTGGACGAACAGATAACAGGCAGAAGGGGAAAAAGGATAAGCACAGGGGAGAAATAATAAATAAATAAAAGTGGGGGGGGGAAAAACGGATGAAACCAAACGGCAAGGGATAGAAAAATAACATCTGCTTTTGACTATGAAAACAAAAGTTCTGGCTTGAATACTTTTAGGGACAACTACCAGGGAGCTGAGGTTTGAGACAACAGCTGGGACACCATACAGCCAAGAAAAGGATCAATTCATTTGTTGATCAATTCTCAGTTTTGTTGTTCATACATTTGATCAGTGGTATAAAAAATAATCAGTGTACCAGTTCAAGTATCCAGGGTTTTTATAATTTTTTGTAGGTCAAGCTTTTGGCCATGAAATGAATCCCAGTGCTCACTGTGAATGAAGATGTATGTAATATAATTTACTTGTGAATGAAAATAACGGAGCAATGTTTTCAGGAGAGTCGCGTAAATCCGTCGTATGTACATGCTTAAACAAATTCATCTCACTGAGATTCGGCAGTTCGTTACCCACATCCCGCAACTTTTTAATGTTTGCAGAAATGGAAAACTGCACTTGAATTTGTGGCTGCTTTGTAGAGTGTTTTTTTTAATTTTCAATTGAATTATTATATTTTGTACAAAATTGGTTACTAAAAAAAAATTAAAATGTAAACTTCCATGTCTGTGTAAACTTATAGAAACAAATTAATGTTTTTCCTTTGTAAGGTGCTTTTATTTTTTTTTTTGTCAGGTTTGTTAATTGTTTTTATTTTAATACATTTGATAATTTTCTGGACAAAAAAAAATGATCATTGGTTTTTACCTTGTAGGTTACTTTAAACTTTTCAGAATTCTGGCTTGTTTTGATTACATGTCATTTCTATTTTCTGGGCGAAGACATTTTATTTCCTTTATATATAATCATCCCTTTCCTTTACTTTCAGGAGGTTTTGAGCTAAAAGGCTGTAGCTAAAAGATTGAAAATCAATATAGAGCCGTTGGACTATTCTGGTTTTTAAGACTATCGAAAAATGCTAGACTGAACGACTGTGTGCATTTCAAGCAATACAACAAGTGTTTTGTTGGTTTTTTCTTTTTTTTTTTGGGGGGGGGGGCACATTCTATGTCATATTTACACATGTATAGTGTCTGTGTTTATTCAAACTGAATGCGCCTTGTCCTTGTATCCCTGATGGATTCTGGTATTTCATGCTCAGATTATTCCTAGCCATGTGGGAGAATAAATCAAAACTACAAGTTTGGATCTGTCTGAATTGACTGTCAATGTTTATGTGAACCCCATTTACTGTAAAGGCACTGGACACTATTGGTAATTACTCAAAATAATTGTTAGCATAAAAACTTACTTGGTAACAAGCAATGGAGAGATGTTGATAGTGTAAAACATTGTGAATAACGGCTCCCTCTGAAGTATCGTAGTTTGCGAGAAAGAGGTTATTTTCTACTAAGATATTTGAATTTGATTTCGAGACCTCTGAAACAGATTTTGAGGTCCCAAAATCAAGCATCTGCAAGCACACAACTTCTGCAGCAATGGTGTTTTTCTTCCATTATTATCTCGCAACTTGGACGACCAATTGAGTTCAAATTTTCACAGGTTTGTTATTTTGTGCGTATGTTGAGATACACCAAGTGAGAAGACTGGTCTTTGACAATTACCAAACGTGTCCAGAATCTTTAACTTAAAAGTAGGGTCATGGATTGGTAAGAACTTCAAAAATAAATGTTTATCAGATTTAAATTTTTTAGGGACTTTTTTGTGGGCACTGGTTTGCTTCCTAATTGGACAATATTATACCAGACGGCAGTACTTTAAAGGAAATATTTCGCAGGAAATATTCAGATTTATCAAGCGGTCTCAATTATTACCAGTCAGGTGCCATACCGAAACCTGGGAGTACTCATTTAACGACACCCCCCCCCCTCCAACCCCAACCACAACTAACCCCAATCTTTCTAAATTTGTTGTCTTAAAGGAATTTGATTGATGCATGCACTTTGTGATTGTCAGAAAGAATTGATCAAATAACTGCAACAAGGTGCTTTGTCTTCTGGCAACTTAAAGGCAGTGGACACTATTGGTAACTACTAAAAATAATTTTTAGCATAAAACCTTACTTGGTAACGAGTAATGGGGAGACGTTTATAGTATAAAACATTGTGAGAAAAAGGCTCCCTCTGAAGTGAAGTATTTTTCGAGAACGAAGTATTTTTCCAGAACCTTGATTTTGAGAAATCAAGCATCTGAAAGCACACAACTTTGTGTGGGTGTTTTTTTCTTTCATAGTTATCTTACAGCTTCAAGGACCAATTGAGCTCAAATTTTCACAGGTTTGTTATTTTATGCATATATGTTGAGATACACCAAGTAAGAAGACTGGTCTTTGACAACTACCAATTGTGTCCAGCGTCTTTAAAAAAAAGACCGATAAAACATGACTGATTCTATTCTACTAAACAAGTTGTCGGTAGTTTTATGTATGATGATAAAATGAATTTTAGTTTTTTGTTAATATGGTAACTAAAAGTGAGTTTGGCTCTTTTAAAAAAGGATTACAGCAACTACTTGCAAAGGAAGAGCTGATGTCCGAAACAATGGAAATCGAACCGATCTTACATGATAATTTTGACTTGACTTTTTTATATGTAGATGTCCCTGTAATGACGTGATCTATAAAAAGGAAGGTTAGTTCAAAAACCAGGGAATTCAAACAATATTGACAAGTGTGTTAAAGAACCCGTTACTTGCACCACAAGCTTCATTCAACAACACCATGCTTACAACATATAACAATCATCATAATGCGCCATACATTGCAAGCACAACACACTTTTGAAAGCATGAAAGCAAAAAGTTTTTTCCCGCTGGCTGATTTCTAATTCTATATTTTACTTGTAATTTTTTAGGTTTATTTTTTTTACTACGTAGAGTCTATTCGGGGGATGAATAACAACATTCATTGTCATTATCTAGAGGAATCTATAGAGAATTGGTACGTATAGGAAAGCAGGGTTGTTTTTTAGTTCTAGTAGTACTTAGTACACGCAGTAGTAGTAGTTCAGGGAAATAAAATTCACTGCATTGTCCGAGTATACTAAAGCTATTTACAGAGGATTTGTAAGAATAAAAAATAATTGTAAAATTTGAGTCTGAAAGATTACTGATTATGAAGTTCAAACAAGAACCATTTTAATTTCTATAAAATAATTCATTGTTTAGGAAAGCTTACTGATTTTGAAGTTCATACTAAAACCCTTTTTTTGTGTGAATTATTTCCATCTGAAATGAATTGTCATACTTGAGAAAATTGAAAAATTTCAAACAAACGCAAAAGCTGCTTTCAGACAATGTGTTTACACATGTTACATGGCGGACATTATGCATGTTTTTTTTTTCCCACTATTTTCGTTTGGCTCACACAATGAATTTAGGCCCACAGGGTTTTATTTATTGTATTTATCATTGATATTATCCAGCAGCGGAGAGCCGCATCTTACAGGTTTATTATTTCATGTTTGGTTGATCCCACTAGAACCGAACACTGTCTGTGACTATTGCATCAGCTCTACCAAACCTGTATAAAGGCCCGGTCACACAGGCCCCGATAACGAGAACGAAAACGATAACGATAAAAATGCACGCCCTCGATGGGTTGAATGAGCGTGGGCGTATTCTGCGTGGAGCAATTCAACCAATCGCGAGCGTGCATTTTTATCGTTATCGGGGCCTGTGTGACCAGGCCTTCTTGCCTTTAGTAGTGCGAGTTGAATGGAAGCTGAATGACTGGATAGCGTGTTGTTTGTTGGTGTTTTTTTTCCCCCACAACCAAAACACTTTCTGGAAAGGAAATATTTGTGTGTATGGGACTTCCCAGTTTGGACAGAAATAACAATGGGAAAGTTGAAGTTTTCCCAGTGTATTCAATAAAGTGCAAAAGTAATGATTTAATAAAAATTGAAGAAAAAGAAATGATCCAACAGAAGAAAACTCAACTGAGACAAGACTCTTGGGTGATTGAAAGGGATGTGTTTAAGCTATCACCATGACAACCAAAATAAAGTTTGTGTTTGAATAGCATTTCAATGCAAAACTTGATAGCCACATGAAACAAGAAAAATGACACTTTCCCACGGGTAACACCGAGTAATCTTTTCAGAAAACATTTAGAAATGATTTTGAGGACATTCGATGACGCCCATACTTACCCGGAGCCAGTCTTGGAAGGAGCGAAGCAGAACTTTCCTGGAACAAGAAAAAGTAACGATTATCAAAACCACAAAGAGAAAATAATGATCTTGGATTCCTGAAAATGGTCATCCAGGCACCTCAACAAGCTCACCTCAGGGACCTGGGCCCAATTTCATAGAGCTGCTTAAGCACAAAATTTTGCTTAAGCAAAAAAATCCTTGCTTCGTAAAATCAGATTACCAGCTAATACTCCACTCAATTGTTATGCTAAGTAAACAATAGCTAAATACCAGTCACAAGCAATGTACATGTCATGACATTTTTGCCAGTAACATGTGTAAAATAAGCGAGCTATTTTTGTGCTTAAGCAAATTTTTTGCTTAAGCAGCTCTATGAAATTGGCCCCTGGGCCTAGTTCCATGGCTCTGCTTATCGCCAAATTCTGCGCTTACAATCACCATTCTCCACTTACGTGCAAGCGCTTAACTTCTGCGCTACCCTGGTAAGAGTAGAATGACCATCAGGGATAACACACATGTATAAGCCAAAATTTCCTGCTAACCAGTGAAATGTCTGGCGTAAGCACAGAGTTCCCTACTTCGGCAAGCTTACAGTAAGCAGAGCCGTGACATTGGGCCCTCTTTGGTTACCAAATCACTGTGGTACATTGGGAAAACATACTACATGTAGATTAGAGTTCTCATGTGAGTGGGGCAAAAATTCTCTAATCTCACGTTAAAACGGTGTACGTGTACGTGACCCCTACACATAGAGTTATATATAAGAACTAGAGGGCGCACTGGCCTATATACGCGCTCTGGCATGCGCGCAGGCGGCAATTTTCTAAGTTGACAAAACTGGCATCTCACAGCGTGCGTTTGTGCAGCCATTTTGTAAGTTGAACAAACAGCATCGCGTGAGCGTTCAATAAAAAAAAACTCAAACGTGTATTTCATATTCAACGCGCGTGCAGAATGACGCGCTTGTCATCTTGCGGTCCCGTGGCGTTTGTGCACGAAGCATCACTCGTGCGCCCTCTAGTTCTTATATGTAACTCTATGCCCCTACACCCTTCCACTGCAAAATTTGTCAACATTAGAGATTTACAATTTACTCATAGGGTGTCCTTTTACCAAGGAGAAAATGCCTTGGTGCCCCTTGCCCTTGCAAAAAAAGAAGCATACAGTCTTGAAACTTACTTTGTTTAAAGCAGATGACTATAAGGATGATGACTACGAGGACTACTATGGGTATAATCACAGCAACAGCTATGACTGCTGCATTCACTTGTGGTGCTGTGGACAACAAAAACAAGAATAAGGAACCATTGTTTAAATAAAATAATAGTTGTAGCTTCTTGTATCCGTCACTCAGTGAGGCTCAAAGCACTTCAACAATCGGACTTTTCCAGCAAGGTGGAACAACTGAAATCAGCTGAACTGCCTTTTCCGTAGGTTTTGAATACATGGCTTCATTTTAGAGGATTTCACAGAAAAAAAAAATAGAACTTCATAATCAGTAGCTTTCAGACTGTAATCTGGTAATGAAACAATGTTGTTATCCTTACTAATCCTGTGAAATTAATCCTGTTTTTAACAAAGAAAAAAAAAAGATCTTTATTTGAGAAAACATTATTATATGTCATCTTGGTTTTATTTTTGTTTCCGGATTTATTGGTTTATTATTTTATATTAAACAAATATGAAACTGAAAGTGAGGATCACATAACACTTTGTATTAGAATAATAAATAAATTATTCATTTCATTCATTTATCAATTTCACGATAGAGAAGAAAAAATGTACATATACACACAGGACAGAAAACAAAGAAAGTAGCACCCCGATGGATTTCATAAAAAGGAAACTAAATTACTATCAAGACATTCTCCTGACAAAACATGGCCTTCACTTTCAGTACAAAAATAGGAGAACTATGTAATTAAAACTATAAAAGCTCACATGGGCATTTTTAAAGTACAAACTTTGTAAAAGAGAGATTCTAAGTAGTAACTATTGCTGACATCAGATTAAAGAATAGATAAATGGATTTGATAACCTACAGGTACTAGAGCACCATTAGTAATTCATCTGTTTTCTGGAAATTTGTTGATGAGAAACATTGATTGTTTAATCGATAAAACGATGCCAATCTGCTCCAGTGATTCTACTCAGCGATATTCAGATCCTCACATCATTTTTTTTCATTACAAGATGTATTTGTAATAGATGTTCAATTTGCATCAGGGATAAAGAATATTAATTTTGGTTTTACCCTTACACCGATGTGTGTATTAATGTAAGCACTGTATACATGGGCGGGAGCGTAGAGTGGTTCTCTACAGGAATAATTAAAGGCACAGTTTAATCAGGCATGCAACTGCCTGTTGAAAAAAAAAGAGGAAAATTTTCAAAGGCACAACGCAAGTGCGGAGCGAGGCAGCCGAAACGCCACGGGACATGATACCCACAATGGTACCCCAGAAAATGTTGAGGTTTATTATGCTCTTAGGTGCATTGTTAGCATGTACTAGGCTTATTTTATATGATTGTATCTGTACACTGTTAATGCCAGGCATATATTAGGCTAAAAAAAAAAACGAAAAAAAAAAACAGAAAAAAAAAAAAACGCGGAATTCCGCGGAAACGCGGAATGCCGCGGAAACGCGGAAGAGTTGCATGCCTGTTTAATGAACCAGTTCCAGGGGTTATGAGTGAGCAAGGCATACCGAGGAAAAATGGCAAGATCAACCCCTGGGTACGAGGTTAATCAGGGCAGATCCTGTTAAAGGCATTTGGTCATTGTCAAAGACCAGTTTTCTCACTTGGTGTATCCCAACATGCATAAAATAAAGAAAGAAATGAAAGAAAAAACACCAGTGTTGCATTACTTTGTGTGTTTTCGATGCCCAATAAACGACTTCAGCTCTTTCTCAAACACTGTTACTTCAGAGGGAGCCGTTTCTCACAATGTTTTATATCAGCAGCTCTCCATTACTCGTTACCGCAGTATGTTTTTATGCAAATAGTTATTCGGAGTAATTGCTAAAAGTGTCCAGTGCCTTTAAACCACATGCCATTTCATCATACATACATACATACATGTAGGATCTTCAGCCATTCACAGTGCACTGACTGAGGTCCGTACCATTGCTCTACATCCACTCTGCCTTACTTATGTTACACTGAAACACTATCCCATCAGTGGTAATAAAATGATGAGCTGCGATTCTGGTCGACACTCGTTGCGGCCCCCCCCGGCCCCACGATCAATTTGAACTCTCATTGCACGGTCTTCGCTCCATCTGGGGTGGTTACTTTATGTGATATGATTATTAAATACAAATACTCATTAGTATGATTTATTCCTTCTAGTTTGTGTGCCTTCAATTATTTCAGTCTATTCTTTGCATTGTTCCTCTGAGCGCCTTGGGACCCTTAAATGTACTTTTTCCTAACAAAAAACACAATGTCCACAGGTTTACATTAAACTTACACAGTTTGAAGATTATGATAGAAGAAAGCTTCCCATGAAATTTTACTTACTGAGGTGCTGTAGTTTTTGAGAAATGAGTAAAAGTAATAATTTTCGTCTCAGTTTTAGCAGGTAAAAACTAATTAACCAGCTATGGTTTTGGTATAATATCATAACTGGTTAAGGGGATTCACATGCTTAAATAATTTTGGTCTCATGAGACCAAAATTATTTTGTGACTTGTTTTACTCATTTCTCAAAAACTACACAACCTTAGTTAGTAATATTTGAAGGGAATCTTTCCACTATCTTTATCTTCAAACTCTGTAAGTTTAATGAAAATCTGTGGACATTTTGAAAAAGTACCCAAATCCTTTAAGTCAACATGTATGGACATAAATATGGATGTACATACATATAAGCAGGTAGATGGTTAGTGTTGTGTTTTGTTGATATAGAGGAAGGTGCTGAATGCATCCTTGTTCTGTGACGACCGGCCGTGCCCCATTTACCTTCAACTCATGACCACATCATCACCATGGAAACGGAATAATCAGCCCGGGCCTCGGGATACTCACGCAAGTGCCTAGCCCAGAGTCTTGTCATTTTAGAATTGGGACAACGACCTCAAAACCAAACAAGTACAGCCAGGGTTTGAAAATACCAACTGGTTCCAATACGAGCTGGTACCCTGTGTCTGAGTACTACATGATTGTACTTAACAACGCAAAATACATCAAAGACCTGAGTTTGGCTTGTTTAACTTAACTATGAGACAAAATATTTTAAAATAGCCCCTTGCCCTACCTCACAAATCTTCTGAACGCTTAAAGGCAGTGGACACTATTGGTAATTGTCAAAGTCTAGCCTTTACAGTTGGTGTATCTCAACATATGCATAAAATAACAAACCTGTGAAAATTTGAGCTCAATCGGTCATCAAACTTGCGAGATAATAATGAAAGAAAAAAAAAACCCTTGTCACACGAAGTCGTGTGTGTTAGATGGTTGATTTCGTGACCTCAAGTTCTAAAGCTGAGGTCTCGAAATCAAATTCGTGGAAAATTACTTCTTTCTCGAAAACTATGGCACTTCAGAGGGAGCCGTTCCGCACAATGTTTTATACCATCAACCTCTCCCCATTTCTCGTCACCAAGAAAGGTTTTATGCTAATAATTATTTTGAGTAATTACCAATAGTGTCCACTGCCTTTAAATGAAATAATATTCTTGGTGCATTTCTGCCAGGCCTTTTTCATTGTGTTTACATCGTGTGTTCAAACATAATGTTTTCAACAATTGTGAATTTTGTCGCAATTCAACAGTATGCTGCGATGACATTTTTAAATAAATAAACCATTACATTTTTTTTTTCTTCAAAGGATCAATCACTTGCTCGCTAGCAGTATTAACTATTGTTTACATTTTATAAAACCATAGATCCATATGGGTTTTTAGTAGATTTCAACAGTTAAACTATTTTTGTTTTCTCCAAAATGTTGTGTTTCTGGTCAGATGTGCAAATTACCAAAGTGACAGGCACTTTCCTATTGTGGGTGGGGCTTCATACGAAGTAGATCTATCTATTGCATATGTATGTACATTGTAAACTCATTCAAGGTCTATGCATAATAACGTTAATTACAAAAGCACTTTCAACTCATGCACCTGCAAGACAGCTAGCACAAAAGTCACACACAGAAATTAAACCACTGCTCAAAAACCTGTTACAAAAAACCTGTTACAAAAAACTTGTTAGGAGAACCATTAGGAGCTGATGCCATTCAGAACAGGTGGAAAGGCACATCATGAAGGAACATGGTAACTGCTGGGGGACTAATGAGGAATTTGGGATGGAATGCCTGCTACTGGTGTTAGTTTAAAGCGGTATGATGAGAAGGGAGGTGGTTAGGATGTAATGGGTGTGTTAGCAAATGAGTGTGAAAACAAAATTTATCTGTCTGTCTGTCTGTTTATGATCTTCCCATCAAGGGAACTCGGCAAACTCCCACAAAAGGGGTATAAACACCAAGCTGGTAACAACCAATCTCTCTCATACATTGGTTTAACATCGTCTATAGTCTATAGATGATTATGAACTGCACAAATCATAAAATGATGATTCAGTGACTGAGTGACTCTTCCTATTATAGCCATTGTGGATTCGACCCCACAACTTTGTGATTGCAAGTCCCGCGGTCTTACCACTAAACCACAGCGACTGTAGTTGGTTTCTTATTTCTATTCAGCTCTCTTTAAATAGCAACAAAGTGTTTTTAAGCTTTTGCATTCACACAAATTGGAAAGTATTTATTTCTAATACCATTTCTTTTCATAACTGTTTCTTGTGGAATGCCCAATATTCTTAAAATAGTGGAGAAGTTACGATAAAAGCTACTTAGAAACCACCGAACATGGTGAATGAGCAGCAGCCGATTGCAGGCAATGTTTAGCCATGGCGTAAGGCTACTTGCGCTCTATTTATGGTGTAAGTTGTGCCATAAAGTCAGAATCGATTTCATGCAAGGTATACTCTGTCTGAATGAAAGTTGCGCAAGTCTGAAAGTTAATTCCTTTAAATTTCTTGAAACTGACTGCAGATAAAGTGAAACATGAATGTGTAATGTGGTGTGCATGAAACTAAAAAAGGCACATGTAAACAAAAAGCTGCTGCTTAAATTGCCTACCTATTCAACCCAATACATTCCCCTACCCAACCATAGTTCAACTTTCACCATCAGATTAATGACAAACAATTTTTTTTCTAATGATTTTTTCTTCTTCAATATTTCCCTATTTGAAAGAATGGTTGGCCCGGTCCATAGTACGTTGTACGTCCTGTGAATGCTTCACTCATGCCAAGCGAAAAGAACGTCACAGCTCTGTTTTTGCTGATAAAATGTTTTGCAAGGGTTGAGCACAGCCTGGCTCTTCTGAAGTGTTCCTTGCGACTTTGTAATGTCCAATTTCGTATCAGTTTGCACTCGCAGCATTTTGAATTTTGTATATCCCAATGTCAGTGCCATAGACCTTAATCGCAAATAGGCATGGAATGAGGTCCATTTGATCGCTAGCTAGACCAGCATGCACCTCATTTCACAGTTAGCGCTTGGGCAATGCATATTTGCGAAAAAGGTCTAGACATGTATTATGTATGCCTAAATCAGTGCAAAGGGCGCTCCCGCAATGCAACGCACAGAATGGATTATGATCATGGGGCACAGAACACCAGAAATGGCTAAAAAGGAATGTGCATGAAAAACCAAATCATGAAAAATGATGATAAAACAATAAATTGCAAGATCGAGAGGAAAATGAAAAAGAATATGATGCAAAAAAAGTGAGACTAAAGACATTCCCATCCCAGAAACCCTGAACATAAAGAGGACATACCAATTTCACCTTTCATAGTGGTCGTGGGCTTGCTAGTGGTCGTAGGTGACATGGTTGTAGCGCCTATAGAAATACCAAGAGTCATACACACACAAAAAAAGGGCATGGCAGTGATTAATTAAAAAAAAACAAGCATGCAATATGGTTAGAAGAGCATTATTGGGGAGGAATTCCATTTCAAAATTCTATAATGTTTTTGTTACTGTTTCCTTTTATATGTTCTGAAAATCTGACCAAAGAAACAATTCTTGTTGACTTTTTATTTGTTTTGAAATGAAATAAAGTTGGAAAAACATTTGAATGCCAGTAATGTAAATCTTTCAAAAGTTGTACATCGCATCAACTATTTATCCTTTCATGTTAGAATACTATAAAAAAAATTATTTAGGTTTCTTTATTCTTGTTTTATCTATTTTTTCTTTCTAAAGTTTTCAATACTTCCCATAAAAAAAAAACATTGAATTAAAATCCAACCCTGAATGCAGTGACAAAAAAACAACAATACAGATTAGGCGCTTAAAATAAAAAATTATTCATAATTGCAAAACAAAGTATGAGAAACTTTCAAGCTCAGACAGTCGGTTTTTACCGTTGTTGGTTTTCAACTGCAGTAAAAATAAAAAGTGCTGATCATCTGCAAAATTCTGACAAACCTTTTACTTCAAATTGTTTACAAGCTTCTCAGTTATTATGGACATTGTGAGGTATATTTTGTGCTTGGTGATGTGCGCTGGCTTCATAATCAGGGGGGGGGGGCTGCAACGAGGCATTTTGTGATAATGGGTGGGGCTCAACAAATTTTTTGGGGGGAGACATTTATAAACAATAAAGTACTGCTTTTACAAGATTTGACATTTAATTGTTGTGGTACATTGTGACTTAAGTGCGGTGGAATTTGGTGGCTTTCTTTTACAAACAAATTGTAAACCATTGGTGGACTTGAGTGAAAGGGTACACTCTAAAGGTTAATTAGTAGCGGTGACCTCAGATGACAACATCAAGATAACCCTATAGGATCAATTCTAATGAGGTCACATGAGGTCACTGTTACCACTAGCCCTCTGGTGTCTACCGCCCTCAAGTGCTCAACAACCACATATTTCTTTAAGTCACCGGGAAAGGCTTCATGAATATTCAAATTTGTGAAAAAAATATACTTACGACAAAAGTTTAATTAAAAACGCGATTGCTTTCTAGCTCAAGATTGGGTTAAACAAAAACAAATGACCAGGGCCCATATTCATGGCTCTGCTTACCGTAAGCAAGGAATCGCCTTTTCTTGTGTTCGTTGTGTTAATTATTTAATTCTTTAGGCTTATCTGTTTATTTATTGTTTATTTTTGTCCAATGATTTTCAACCGGCATCAAAGCTTTCCAAACTATGAGTTTGTGGGTTGGAATCAATTCTTAATTGTTGTGGGGTCCAAACATTTAAAACCAGCATTAGAATTTTTCAGGAAATCTACAATGTGGCTGCAGCAAAGCTACATGTAAGCTTTCATAGATTTATAATACCTGGGGCCAATTCATAGAGCTGTTTAAGAAGACAATAATGCTAAACAATGTTCTGCTAAGCGCAACTAAAAGGATACCACTTGGTCTTTTGGCCGGTTAGTAAGCATAATTTGTGTTAATGCTTGTTGTTTGAATCTTGCAATCAGGAATTTTTTGTACAACAATCTGGATATTTAAAAAGACGAAACAGTGAAAAAGTCTCCATTTATCTTGGAGACTTCCAAATTTGTTGATCAGAAAATGGAAAGATTGATAATTTGGGGGGGGGGTCCCTTTCTGCAGATTTGAGGACAGTTGGCAGCTCTGTTCCAGACCAAAAATGAGCTCAACAAAAATATGCTTACCAGAAAAAGGTTACCAAGCAAATAGCATGTTACAGTACATTTGTAACTGGTATTCTGCTCATTTAAACAATATTTCCTGCTTGAGTAATGTAGCTCTACAATTGGGGATAGATTGCATGAGAATATTAGCAAGGAATAAAAGCTAGACCTTTGCCCCAAGTACACATTGAAGGCAGATCTATTATGTACAATATGAAGGGAAAACCCCCTTGATCACCCCAATGTTACTCATGACCAGCGCAATGACCCATGACCTTTCAAACTGTATGCTTTATTTTGCAAAGGGAGAGATCAGAACAGAGCATACTGTTTGAAACATTAAAGTCCACTTGCGCAACATAATATATTATGAACGTTGCGTAGCACTTACACAAGATATTTAGCAAAAGTGGACTCATACAGTTGGGTAAAATTTTGTGAAATCGGTTGCTCTTTCTTTCTAGAGTGCATCATATGCTGGGAAACTGGCCAAAAGAATTGTACTTATATTTTATTAAAGGAACTTTGCAAGGTTTGAGAAAACTGAACGCCAAAACATTCAACATTTTCTTAAAGAAACCTGTGGGGTAAAACTACACCTCCGGTTCTAAAGTTGGCTTTAAGAGATCCTTTGCTACCATGATTGAATAGCGCAATTTGCTTTAGGGCAAAAAATGAGATCTCAAATGGAGCGTGATATAGAAGCTGTACCAAGAACGAAAAGGGCAGAAGTTGATGTTGAAGAGAGTTGTCAGGAAAAATGAGATGAATCAGAAAAACAAATTTCAGTCACAAGAGGCTCAACCAAGGTTCAGTTAAGTTGCAGAATTAAAGGCACTGGACACGTTTGGTAATTGTTCAAAGACCAGTATTCTCACTTGGTGTATCTCAACCTTTAGATGCATGAAATGTGAAAATAAAATTTTTACTCAATTGGTAAATTGAAATTGCAAGGAAATGACAGAAAAACACCCTTGTTGCACAAATTGTTTGCTTTCAGAAGCCTACAAAAGGCTTCAGGCCTGAAGTCTTTTAGTATTTTGAGTGAGAAAGTACCCTTCTTCAAAAACTACGTTTAATTCAGAGGGAGCCGTTTCTCACGTTGTTTGATACTATCAAAAGTTCTCCATTGTAAATATTAATGCTAACAATTTGTTTCAGTAATTACCAATAGTGTTCAGTACCTTTAAGTACTTACCATAACATTGAAGGATACTACAAAATGCTTTTTTTAATTTCAAAATAACTTCTTCAAAAAAAAAACATGCGCATAACCCAAACCAAACATTCCATGCTCAAATTCAAAACTTATAAAAACACAAAGTATCAAATTTTAAAACATCCGTCTAAAAAATTTACATCCCAATACATGCAATAAACCTAGAATGTTATCTTTTTAAGAGGGCAAGGCCATCATTTTTCAGAGGGCACTTCCATTGGGAAATCCTCAAACGTCTATAAATCATTTAATTTTGAAATATGGTTCACACAGTTACACTATACCAAGGCCTCAGGGTTGTCTGTATAGCCTACAGTACACACGTACAACCACACCAAACAGTGCACTCCTATGAAGAGTCCAACCATACATTGTACCTACATTGTAAAAAGGTAAATTTGATATTTTAAGGGCACCTAGAATTCTTAGTCCATGGGCGGCAGGGGCGATCAACAGTGTAATTATCAGGCATGGTAATGATCCTTTGAAGAGAAGTAGGATAATTGGACCACATTGGCTGACCTGTACTTGTTCATGTTTTTTTTTTAAAGACTTTTTATGCTATTTACAGATGACAGTTTTTTCTGTTTTTTCCAAGGGGCAACAAACATCAGAATTCAAGTAGGAAGAATACATGTAACATGCCTGAATTATAGCAATAAGTGTGTACACCATGTAGGCCTCTAATTGTACTGTATGCTGTACGCATACACACATTTATGTACATTTGTACATTTATGTACATGTACTCTGTACAACATCCCCTGTCATGATTTTTTAATCATTAATTTATACAGATACACACAGGTGCGTTTACTCTGTACGTACTAAAAGTATGTGTACATTGTACAGCTACAGCCACCAATAATACTTTCTGGGAAAAAAAAAAGAAACATGGCTGCCTTCGCCGATGGAGGAAACGACAAACCAACATTGAACTGATTAAAAGCATTTAACTTCCATGGGCTTTTCCCATATCCTACATTGCGTACAGAAAAGAAAATATTGGAAAAACCAGGGTTTTTTTTATCTCGGCTTAAAATCAACACAGGCATGATGTTTGGTCCTTGGAGAGAAATAGGCATAAGAAATAGGCAGTGTTATTGAGTACCAGGGATGACCTACATGTACATGTATGTAAATGGTGTGGGCTGTTTCAAATTTATGGCAAACAACAAATTGGGAAACAAGTAACCAAGAACAAGAAACCAATCCGGGCGCCGCGCACCTGGCGCACAAGTGTTGAGCATCGCGCGCCATTTGCTACGGTGTCTTCAGTTCCTAGATACTGCACAAAAAGACACTGCAGTTGTTATTTTTTTTCATTAGAGGGCGCTACCAACTTTGTTTCATCGGATTGGTCTATAGAAAGAATAGGATCCCTGATCAACTTCCTTGGGGGAAATAATTATGTCAAGTGGAATTAAAAGTACTCAGGATTGCAGGATATCATGGAGAATAATAAATCCATTGACCTCATAGGCAATCCATGAAACACTAATTATGCTACAATGAGAACTGGTTAGTGTATTTTATGGGAGTAGAAACGTGCTGGTAGTGTAGTCTCCGAAGGAAACTCAAAAAGCTGTCAATATTTGCATCAGGGGGATTTTGTACAACCACCACCATAATAATAACCAACATAATAAGGAAAAAGTGTCTATTTCATCAGAGAGATTTTCAAAATTTGGTCTTTCAGTTCTGGAATTTCACCTTTAAAAGGGCAAGGCCATTTTCATTTTGCAAAGGGAACTTCCATTGGATAATCTTAAAGCCAATGGGAAACTTTTGATGGGGCAATAAGGCCAAGACCAGGGGCAATGGAGACCATGGCCTCCGTGGCCTGTGGCCTCCAAGTAATTCCAGGCCTGGTCTTTAGAACATTCATTCATCTAATAATTCATTTTTATTTAAAACCAACTGGCGGCACAAAGCTGAATTATGTGGCTCTACAAAAGGTACAGATATTGTTAAAAATTAAACAGAAAACAAATATTAAAATAGTCCACCGGTGTTGGGGGTACAGATATTACATTGTACATTGTATCAAAGATGACAATAATAGAGAAATATATAAATTTCATAGGGGCCTAAACTATGGAAAGATTTGTTTACTTTTAGGGGACCTTCAACAGAATCAGGAACAGTTGGCAGCTTTGCTTGTAGTTTGTACATTGTACACATATACATGTACCTGATTGTACATTATTATATACCAATATGCCTACAATGTGCAAAGCACTCAGGGTCCTGCACATAAACAAAACAGAACATGATAAATTTACAGGTGTAATGTGATTTATGCCTGGTGTACACTGCTGTGAACAGGACAAACTAATTGTTATGATTTAGTGTCAGACAGTAAGCTTGATGAGTGTTTGCATGCATGATCTGCATGACACATGGGTGGGATATGTTTACAATGAGTCACGTGGTCACCGTGTAGGAAGAGGACACACCCAAAATTGTCTACACACATGAGTATACAGCCATACATGTGTAATAATCAATTGAAGTATGTAGGTCTACATTATATACATACCCCCATACATGTAATAACACACACGACACATGTGCATCTTTTATTTAATCTACAATCTACAAAGGATGTTACATCACTTCAGGATGTATTGCAGGTTTTATTTTTGCAACCATTGTCTGTGTTAGGTCCCCTGTGTCCACTACATGTAACCATCATGAATACAGATTCTTACCATACAGATAAGTGACCAGAATACTCAGATCTTTATCACACCAAAATGCCAGACAAAAAAACAGTGGACCAGTCAAACTTCTCTCAAAAGTAGTCAAACTGTCAAGTTAAGTGTTGCCAAACACAGTGGTGTCATATTTCATACAATAATGTACCTTAAAGCCATTGGACCCTTTCGGTATACAGTGTTGTCCAAGGCCCACACTTTGTGTACCACAACTTCTATATCAAATAACAAACCTGTGAAAATTTAGGCTCAATCGGTCATCGGAGTCGGGAAAAAACAACGGAAAACCCCACCCTTGTTTCTGCGCATTTCGCCGTGTCATGACATGTGTTTAAAATAAATCCTTAATTCTCGTTAACTAGACTTTATATTGTTTTGCTGTCTTCTCAAAAAGTAAAGCATTTCATGGAATAATATTTCAAGAGAAGTCTTTCACCATTGCCTTCTGTAAACCCTGTAAGTTATTTGTTTATCTGTGAACTTTTTTTTTTTTCTGAACCGAAAGGGTCCAATGGCTTTAAAAGTGCAAAGAAAAAAGAAAACAAATTGATTAATGGCTATTCACCAGAAGCATGTACAAGTCTTTCTGCAGGATGAGGAAGGCCCTCTGCTCATTGTCAAAAACGTCAGGCCACAAAATCAGGCACGATACAAAAAATAAAAAGTATGACAGTTTTATTGAGTACAAGGAGTTGCCCTCCATGTACATTTAGGTTTTCAAAAACTTTTCAGGCAATTTACAGTGTTCATCCAATTTTTCTAAAGTGGGGGGGGGGGGGGATATCACGCCTACTAAATATGTTTTACGTTAGGCCCATACCACAGGTCCTATGGTTTGTAGCAGTTTGTAACAATTTTCAGCTAATTCTATTATTTACTATTAAACAGTTCCCTAAGAACAACTCTACCTATTAAGTACCGGTAGATACACACATGGTGTTACTGCAAACAAAATATACTATTAAATCAAAAAAATATGTCACATAATCTGATCTACTTGTAATAATCTCTAATATTAAATCAGCAGACATTGTACTGACTTGAGTCATGGCCACTTTCCAACAGTTGCATTCCTGTTTATGTCTGTCATCAGCAAGTTGTATTTATTGTGTCTGATCTCTGGATTGTTTAGCCACAAAGGGCTCATTGTTGTGGTCAAGGTTGTCATGTCACTTTGGTGTATATATGCAGTACTGTTAACTGGCCACAATTGGGTAGCTTGTCAATCTTTGAATACCATGGGGGGGGCGGCAAAAGAATCCACTGGACCACCACAAGCCGGAACCGAACCAAGTCATTTTTAGAACTTAATCTATAATAAGGATAGCCATGTTATTCTGACAAAAAAAAAATAAAAATCAATGATAGCGCTTTATATAGACTAACTAATATTAGAAAAACTGCATTAACTTTTGCAGCAAAACAAATGCTCATAATGCAGTTTTTCTAGTATAGTCTTGTTGCTGCGAAAGCTTAATGCAGTTTTACTAGTGCTATCATTTCCAAGGACTGCACCTGTAGTTTACACGTAAACTCTAAATGTTTTCAATTCAAGTCCGAACATTTTCACTTTGTGTGAAACTTAGAGCCCATCTTAACTTAGTCCAGTGTACATTGTAGAGTATTATCATAAGAATTTATTTTTTTGATTTGGCAAATACACGTAGATACTACGTACAGGATGAATGACCTAATTGTTTCATACAGGAAACCAATGTCTATCTGGATTCTGGAACAGCTTCTTTTAATGTGGGTGGATAATTTTTCTGTAACACATGATGTGTAGTAGTCCATGAATGAGACTGCAACATTGCATACCTAATAGTCAAGTCAAGCTTGAGCCCACCTTTTGCTTGGTTCAATTCATTAAGGGACACCCTCCTTCACTGTTTCAGTAGATTGCATCTTGCATACCTGGGAGTCAAGTCATCAATGATCAGTAGGCATTACATGTATGTATCCCCATACACCTACATGTACATGTTTTGCCATTGCCTACAAAATGATATATCAAACATGGAGGAAGTGAACAGCAGACATTTACTCCCTCACTGTTCCAGTGAGTAGATTGCATCTTGCATACATTGGAGTCAAGTCATCAATGATCAGTAGGCATTACATGTATGTACCCCCATAGACCTACATGTACATGTACATGTTTTTGCCTACAAAATGATGTATCAAACATGGAGGAAGTAAACAGCAGACATTTACTCCCTCACTGTTCCAGTGAGTAGATTGCATCTTGCATACATGGGAGTCAAGTCATCAATGATCAGTAGGCATTACATGTATGTATCCCCATACACCTACATGTACATGTTTTGCCATTGCCTACAAAATGATGTATCAAACATGGAGGAAGTAAACAGCAGACATTTACACATACAAGGTGGATGTCCCTTTGAAGTGACTCATCTGTTTGGATTCAAGATAAAGGCAACACCTCTTTTAGCTGGTATCTATAGTGTTGGTTGAATCATGGTTGAATTGACTCTTTATTCTATGGTTGAATTGACACTTTATGAGGTCTTGATTTCATTATATATTTATAAGCCTACATGTATCTGTATGGGTTCTAGAATTGAGATGAAGGCCGTACATTACAACCACGCTTATCTATTATTTTAGGATGTGCCTTCAACTTTTTCAGCGACAAGCCAGCAGGATCAGTTAGCTTGTCATTTCACTAGTTTGTCAGGTTTTTTACAAGTCATTAGCTAGAGGCAAATTACAAATTAGCTAAAATTCTGTAGCCAGCCAGATCCCTTAAAAGAGAATTTTGACTGGACAGTAAAGTTGGCCAGCGGAACACTGTTAAAGGAGAATGCTGCATGGAGGAAGTTTGTTACAGTTTACATGGCCAGCAGGGTTTGCCCGATGCTTTTTCAGTGACAGGCCAGCAGGACCTACATGTATGTGAAAATGTAGCTTATCATTTCACTGGTCCGCCAGCTTTTTCACAGATGTTTTATTAAAAACATTGCTTTCAAAATTGTCATTAAAGCCATTGGACACTTTTGGAACAGAAACAAAAATAAAAGTTCACAGATTTACAAATAACTTAGAGGGTTTACGGAAGGTAATGGTGAAAGACTTCGCTTGAAATATTGTTCTATGAAATGCTTTACTTTTTGAGAAAACTATTAAAACAATATCAATTCTCGATATCGAGAATTACAGATTTATTTTAAACACATGTCATGACACGGCGAAACAGGCGGAAACAAGGGTGGGTTTTCCCGTTATTTTCTCCCGACTCCAATGACCGATCGGGCCTAAATTTTCACCGGTTTGTTATTTTATATAGGCCTATCAGTTGTGATACACGAAGTGTGGGCCTTGGATAATACTGTTTACCGAAAGTGTAGTGTCCGATGGCTTTAAAATGCAAAATGTAAATTGTAATTTAAACTTTAAAATGAAGTGGTACATGTAGGGATGCAACTTCATGAACAACCTAGCCAGCTTGACTATTTGGAGAGAATTCTGGCTGGTCCTAAGTGTGTTTTAACCTGGCATTTGGCCAACGGACCACTGTTAGTGTTAGGGGATAACACTAAGCCAGTGACTGTACCTGTTATGTGGGCCTACAGAGTCATAATTATTGTGTACACAATACACAAGAACTATAGATTGTCAAGTCACACTTTAGTGTAGTATTTTACACAATGACAATGCAAAGTGATATCACCTTGTTGGTTTCGAAGAAGTTTATGACAGGATGCGATGATGATATAAAAACAATTTTCTCTTTCCTTTAGACGATACATATAAGGGCAATTCCACCAAAAAGTGTCCTCGGCCCAAAAAATTGAAGTCAAATTTGTGGATTTAAATTTAAAGTAGCAAGAAAGAGTGATACCTAGTGATTTCAAATCTATGTTTGTTTCATTTTTTTTCCTTGGTTTTCCATGTTTTTCATCGTTTATTAAAAAAGTTTTTTTTGTGCCAAATTCATGATTTTTGGGAAATGTTTGGCACAATTGTCTAAAATGCCCTCCTGGTTACATTTTAGATGATATTTCAATTATTCTTGGCTTAAAACATATAACTGGTGGTAAGTATTCACAATTTTAAAGAAACTTCATTGTCAATTTATTCACAGGGTGCTGCCACTCGTTTTAATTAGCCCTTAATTACCAATTATGAAATGTAATGTCCATGACATTGCATGGTGTTTAGTTTCATATTTTAAAGCCAGTAAGAGATATTTTCATGAGACTTCATACGCAAAGCTAGTTTTTAGGGGCTAATCCTATAATGCAAGAAAATTAATAAAAAATTAATTGCAACTGTGCTAACGAGCGTCATGGACATTACATTTAGCGTCATGGACATTACGTCATGGACATTACATGTCACATGAAACTTACCTTTTTGAAGGTAAATGCTACAATTTATCAATTGGACCTATTGTAGGTAAACCTGGACTAGTCAAAGAGAACATTTGTCATAGACTTCATCAGAAATTTGTTTCAAGCTCTTTTTTAGCAGCGCGTTTAGTGGCAACATCGTGCACAGATTCTACAAACTGACAGCCCAAATCCGAGATTTTCAGGTGAGTTTTCTCATGGAACTGATCTTTCCTAAAAACATTCAAGTGACATTTTCATACTGAAATGTATGTGAACGGTTGCTGAGACAAGTTTAAATGAATGTAGGACATAATAAACACACTTTATCATCAAAGAAGACTTCTCAAGGCCTAGGCGTAATGCAGATTTGTACACATCTGCGGATAGCTTGGATACAAAGACGTCATACATAAAGTAATTTTTTATTTTTACATAATTTCAGAATGGCTAAGACTTGAGTAGAGAGGCAGAAAAGGTATAGAGAGAAAACAAGACAAAACATGGAAACATGATTGTGATAAACAAAGCCCCATGCAGCCAATCTTTCCCTCATTTGTTGTTCTCCGCTCTTGTTTTGCATGTCAATCTAGGTGGAACGTGTAGAGGATGACCTCAATGACTGTCTCGTATTTGGAAAACTAAGGAAGCATCTACGTTTGACCTGTTCCTCCCAAGAAGTCCTCCCAACTCATTTTAACTGATCTTCTGGGAATTGTTCACCCAGTCTTGAACATAGCAGTATCCAGATCAACTTTGAAAATTACAGAAACCTTTGATGTTTAATTTCCATTTACTGTCGTCACAAAATGTTGACGCAAGATGTTCAGTATATTACTCAAGATGAACAATCACCTTGTGAGAAACACATAAAAGGGAATTATGTTAAAGATAATTGGAAAAAAAAGCTTACTTCATGTATACCTACATCTTTGGTCTATCATAACTACTCCAAAGCAGAAGCCAGCCTGGTTGGATGTGGACGGAAAGTGCAAAAAGGGGACTTACCGAGGGGCGGGGTTTAAGTGAGATTCTGGGGGAGGTTTGGTTCTTAAAAATGTTTGGAAGAGGTTAAACATTAAGATAGGGACGTTCATTATAGTTTAAAACCCATATTAAGAGCAAGGCAGCACATGGGTTTACAAATTCAGGGTAAAAGCATGATGCATCATTTTACAAGTTTGACGTAATGTCCATGACGCTAAAAATAACCCAAAATGTAATGTCCATGACGCTCTATTAAGACGTGTAACAAGAAAGTTGACAGGTTTTCTTAAAAATATTATCACTGTTCATGTTAACTACTTCCCTGTTTAGCAAATAAAAAGGTATTCTAAAAATTTTGAACTTTAACTTCACAGAGTTTTGGAATTGAGTGTGTTGTACCCAAAACCCACTTCCGTTTTTCGTAATGTCCATGACGCTCGTTAGTAGTGCTCTGACTCCTTAATTAATTTGAACTTTTCCAAATACATAGTATCATTTGACTTACTAGGACACAAGATACTAGTATCAAACACAAAACTATAAATCAAAGCCACTTGGTGTGTTTAACTGACCAACAAAGTTCTAAAAATGTCTCAAAACGTAATGTCCATGACGTGGAATTGCCCATAAGCCCGGTTCGTACTTCCTGCAATTGCAAATGTGATTCCAATTTGACGTGAAATTGACATTTATAATAACTCTGTTTTCGCTGCAATATTCGCAAGAAAGTTGAGCACAACTCAACCTCTGCGATTTAATCATTGAGTAGTTTGTGACGTCAACATCCGTATCGCATTCACATTCGCAGGAAGTATGAACTGGGCTTGAGTAGGCCTCAATGAGTTTTATTTCCAGTGTAATTTGTACATGTATGTTCAAGGTAGAAAATTGTAATGCCACTTAGTTGATAAACGCATTCCCTACATTTAAGCCTACATGAAGGCCTCATCTTCATACATGAGAAACATTTGACAATTGGGTCCCATACATTTTTTTGAGCCTCTTGTTGGAGCAAAAGTTGGTGAAATATTATGGCTGTACACTGTACAATGTATGTCGCCACTTTGAGCATTTTGGTACAAGCCGAGATACATGTATGCGGCCGCAACTGTCTCTTTAAGGATTCGGGTACTTTTTCAAAATGTCCACAGATTTACATTAAACTTACAGGGTTTGAAGATAATGTTAGTGGAAAGCTTCCCTTCGAATATTACTAACTAAGGTTGTGTAGTTTTTGAGAAATGAGTCAAACAAGTCACAAAATAATGTTGGTCTCATGAGACCAAAATTATTTTGGCATGTAAAATCCCCTAATTCAGTTATGATATTATGCCAAAACCATAGCATAACTGGTTAATACGTTCTTACATGCTAAAACTGAGACAAAAATAATTACTTTTACTCATTTCTCAAAAACTACAGCACCTCCTCAGTAAGTAAAATTTCAAGGGAAGCTTTCTACTGTCATTATTTTCAAACTGTGTAAAGTTAATGTAAATCTGTGGACATTGTGTTTTTTGTTAGGAAAAAGTACATTACCCTTTAAAGGCACTTTTTGTAATTACTATTGGTGGACACTATTGGTAATTACTCGAAATAATTATTAGCATAAAACCATACTTGGTTGTGAGTAATGGGGAGAGGTTGATAGTACAAAACATTGTGAGAAACAGCTCCCTCTGAAGTAATGAAGTTTTCGAGAAAGAAGCAATTTTCCACGAATTTGATTTCAAAACCTCAGATTTAGGATATGAGGTCTTGAAATCAAGCATGTGAAAGCAGACAACTTTGTGTGACAAGGGTGTTTTTTTTCTTTCATTATTATCTCGCAACTTCGACGACCGATTGAGCTCAAACTTTCACAGGTTTGTTGTTTTATGCATACACGTATGTTGAGATACACCAAGTGAGAGGACTGGTCTTAGACAATTACCAATAGTGTCCAATGTCTTTAAGGGTTTGTATAAGACAATCATCTTCACTTGTCGACACGTAAATCCAAGCTATAAATCCATTTGCTTACAAAAATCTTTCCAGCAAGTGTTAGTATTTTGTTCTATGCATTGTTTTGTGTGCAGTATTAAGGTACATGTACTTCTACCTCCATGGTACAAGTATTGCCCAACATACCCTATACATTTGTGTGACAGGCCAACATGTACACACCCTATTGGAATGAATCAAGTGTATTTACTTCCTCCATACTAAGAACTCAATCACTATTTATAGTTGACTGACTATGGTATGGTATTGTATTGGTTTGAAGGTCTTTTATCACCTCATGAGCCTCTGACCTGAGTAGACTGATTGTACCATAGAGAAAGCTATGTACCCAGTGCATGCATGTGTATTGGGATGGTTGTTTTCTTTCTTGGATACCAACATAACAGAGTAGAGATTTGGATAACCTCCTTTGACCTCTGATGAAAGAACTTCTTGTTATAAAATGCATATATGGTTGGAAAGATGCTGTAAAAGTAGAATACAATGATCCATACAAACATGCATCGAAATTGCGTGGTTTTCCTTTTACTAGTTCGCAAGGTAAAAGGAAAACCATGCAATTTCGAGGCACATTTGTGTGGATAATTATATTCTACTTTTAAAACATCTTTCCAACCATGCATTTTATAACAAATGGTTAAAAATGCTTTTAATAGACCAAATCGTCCGATCCAAGGCAACGTGTTACATGTACTTTAACATCGTGTACACCATACCAATCAAAAATGTTAAAAAAGCAGGGTTTGAAAGATTTTTCTTAACTTGTTTAGTGACGAGCCATCAGGACTCCATGTACTTAGTATTGTAAGCTGTATATTCATCATGGAGGAAGCAACTTGTAGGTCCTTATTACAAAAGAGTTGTGACATTTGGACCTTAGCATAGCAGACCTAACATCACACCATTTTAATGCATGAATACAACTACATGTAGGTCATTTTGGTTGGTACTTATGTAAGCAGTTTGCAACAGTTAATTCTATTTTCTCAGGTCCTTATTAATTTATCGGGGTGTGTTTCAACACTGAACTAGAAAGCCGGACCACTTGCAGAGAATTTTGATTGGTACATGTACTCAGCTGGTGTTTGAACCATTATTTGGTCAGTGGAGGACTATTTTTTAGGGAGAATGCTGACGAGAAAAGGGTCTACTCCAGAGAATGATTTCGCCAAGTAAACTTGAACTGCAGAGTTGATTGGACTAAGTATTTTTGTGTACACAGTTAGGGCTAATTGAGCAGAGAAAAATGGGGTGGTTTTTTTTAGTAGCAACTGGTACTTTTGCGTAGCATTTTGCCTCAGAAAGTGCACAACTGCACAGTGACAGTAGGCCTATGTCATCAACCACACCTTTATCACAGCACTCTTCTTGTTTTCCTCTCACCATGGAGGTAGAAATGCTCTCAAACAAGAAATAAGTGCCCTTCATCAAATGAAAATGGCCTTGCCCTCTCCAAGGGGCAATTCCAGGCCTGGTGTTTGTGTAGAAGTGTTAAATTTAAACATGGTTTGACAAGGTAATTGTTTTTAGTGTTTTAAGTCCAAGTCCTACTCCATATTATGTATACTATGACCCGAAATTTCCTATTTTCAAGCAGCAAAAGTGTACACATGGTACTAATTTCCTCATGAAGTTGTTTATGTACGAATAAAAACCAGTAGCCTGAATGATCTACATGTACATGTAGGGTAGTGTGCACTGCAATGTTGTGTTTATTCACAGTGCATAATGTCCATTATGCATGTGACCCCAGTTGTCTGAATGCTTTGTAAAGTGTATTTACCTGTGATAAAAGAGCAGGCGAGAATATGAATGTCCCCAAAAAAATGAATATTTGTGATGTCACGCATAATGAGATTGTTACCATGACGCTTTTAGACAACGGTAGATGTGATGTGCTGATCATCATGCAACTGTTTACTTAATGTGGGCCTACCATGGTAACACAAAATTAATATCATACAGTAACCCAACATTACTTATAGCCACAGTGTTTACAAAAAAAGTAAGTTTGTGCAATCAAGGGCATATAAAAAGCACTACATGTACTGTTCTACGTGGTATGTGTACACAGGTTTTGTAGTACATGTTATGAAATTACTAAGGGTGATCTTGAGATCAAATTCACAAAAAAAACGTAATTTTGAAACCCTTAAGAATGCTGACATAGCACAGGAGTATTATTATAAACCTTAAGATGAGCAATGAGTAAAAACATTCAGAGGGCATAATTGTTTTAACCATACAGCAAGGATCCTTGCTAATTACGTTTCAACTCAGCGTTAAGACAAAAGTTGGGACCAGAATGCCTGACAGTTTCGAACATTCTTGGAGAGCCCCCCTAATAGTTTGTGGGATTTACTGCTTGATCATCATTGATAAATAGAATGTTTTAAATTAACATTAACAACTGCCAACAATATAATGTAGCAGTTATTTGACCTTGCTCTTTGGTACATGTACAAGGAAGTGTCTGCATTTTTTGAGACAACTCTAGTTTGTGTTGCAAATTTGTCTCTTAGGCCTGATACCCAAAAGTGAAACTGTCATCCATCCCCCTATAGTCTTTGTTCAGCCTACATTGTTTAGGATTGTACAAAGTAGAAAATAACTAAATTATTGTGATATTCATGTAAATTTGTTTGCATATTACTGTAGCCAGCTCCCCACACCTTTCTTCAATTTCCATGCCTGTATAAATGGATGCAGAGTTGTAGGCTTACATGTATTATAACTTAAACAGTGGAATTGATAGTGTAAGAAAGATGGTCAGGGTACAAGACAACAATAACAATAACAGTTGAAAAGGGCAAGTCAACAACATGACAAAAATATCCATACGTACATGTAGGAAAACATGCTGGGCGGACCACACCAAAGTCACTAAGAACACACCACTAGATACTGTACACAGGATCTCTACATTAAATCCATTCATACATTGGCTCATCAAACTTTTCACAAATACACTCTAGGGCCTACAAGTACAATTCAGATCGCAAAACATTAATGTATATAGAAGAGTTTGCGGTAACACCATGTAATGATCTCTAAATGAGTTGAGGTGGTTCTGAAAAGAACCGTTGGTTTAACTCGACGTTTCGATCAGTATGCTCTGATCGTCTTCTGGAGAATGTTGGACCCTGATGCTGCATGCTGCTTAAGTACTGGGCGGCGGATTAGCTTGGTGATGCACGAAGGCGGGGAGTTGAACTCGATGATGCGTGGTGAAACCTGCTGTGGAGCCTCCAGAAGACGATCAGAGCATACTGATCGAAACGTCGAGTTAAACCAACGGTTCTTTTCAGAACCACCTCAACTCATTTAGAGATCATTACATGGTGTTACCGCAAACTCTTCTATATCTTATCTCCACCATGCAAAGTTTCAAATCCTACTTAAAACATTAATGATTGTGCTCTACACATAATATGTATTCTACTTAATGAACATGAGGAATACATGCTTGGCAGACCATAACACCAAAAAGGCACTAACAAAAAAAACACTTTAAAAGGCTTCGGATTTCTGACTACAATAAATGCATTCACAACATTGTCTCGTCAAACTTTGCACCGTTTTTACCTTCCACAACTCAGAATGACAACATCACTTGATGCTGGGTACATGATGTACTCAACAAGCTCCACAAACACTACGGATGAGTACATGTACATGACATGCATTTTAACATTGCATCGTCACACAACTTGCACAATTACACTCAGAATGAAAATTTAAACTACACACTTGACGCCAGTAACCACAGAATCTATGAAACTGGACCCAACATGGTTTCTACAATTATTACAATGTCAACAAAGGATCTTTCTTGCACCATTGCTAAACAAAATAACAAGACGCATATTTTCATTTTAATGAAACTGATTATTTTTTTGTTAGTGCTCAGTAAAGTTGGACAACAAAGTTATATGCTTAAAAACCATAAAGGTTACCAGCCAAAGTAAGTACCAGTCCATAAACACAATCATTGTGACTGGTGTCCCTCTTATTTTTGCTTAGCAGGAAATTATTAAGCATTAGCACAGCACTTGGTCCCTCCGTCATGTACACTGTATTAAAACACTGGTTCTGTAGTTATTTTAACGATAATGAACACCATTGTCAAAATCTATGACAAACATTTAACATTCTAAAACTGGAACAGGAAACTCCAAAGAACAAAAACTGAAACCTGAAAAACGAAATGTTAATGAAACTAAATGAAAATATTAAATGAAGCAAGACTAGTTTTGGCAAGTTTGAAAATGACAGGGGGATAAACAAGAAAGCAACTTGAGTTTTGAAAGCATTTAATCAGAATAAAAAAACTCTTTATGAGGAAAAACAAAAACAACTAAAATTGAGGGACGTACCAGTGGTTGGCATTTCTGTTGTTGTAGATGGTTCTGTATGGACATCAAGGAATTTTTAAATACGTGGAGAATATGAAATGAGGAAAAGGAAAAACAATGTTGTAGGTTTAAATGAAAGTGGTGAGGAACGAGGTTCTGGTAAATGAAACAAAGTACAACTACAAGTCAATTATATTTCTCTGGCAAGGAAACCACGGATGCCACGAACCGCAGCCCATGCCCAGCCTGAGGAAACCTGCTATACAGTACATGTAGGCCTACAGTCAGGCATGTAAACAAGAAACACTTGGGATTAGTGTGTTCACATGGATTAGTGATCAGCTTACATGTCCATGGCCTGATTAAAGGGGATTACTTAAGTGGACAACTCATATCTTACCCATGAATCAACTACCCTTAATCATGGAGGTAGGAATTCCTTAATAATCATAGCACTAGCGGTGTGTAAACAAAACCATTACTTACAGGACAAAAAGTACAAGTGGACCCTAAATTATGGCATAAATAAAACACATGTTTTTTCACAATGTGTACGTGTCGTCATGGGCCATTTTGAACAAGTGTCTGCACTGCAACTGAATCAAGATTCTTGTTACTCTCCCTAAACATGAACATTAAATTTGATGCTTTTAAAACAATATAATTGTTTTTTTAACGGCATTGAAACCAATGTACTTTGAACAACAGGTACAAAGCCTGCCAGTTTTGACACCTAGCCTAACTACGATCAATACAACTTGTTATTTAAAAATAACAAGCAAACTTTCATCTCTTATACATGCACATTGTACAAGCATGGAGGAATAAGTTACAAGGTAGCCTACATTCTAAGTAAACACTGGCCTTGAAATAATTTAGAGTGGCAGTTCCTTTTTGACATTTGTTTGTTATGACTTAGCTAAATGGACCACAGGCCCGAGGTCAGTGATTTTAACATGGGCCAGTACATTAAAAAACGGGACTCAAAACGGAACTGTTGGCTAGTATTCTATTTTTAAGAACAAGGCAATGTTTCTATTAGTGGTACATGTAAAAGGAACCTCTACAAGAAAAATTCTAATAGTGTTTCAAGGGGCTCCTTAGCAATGACTAAGGGCACTAGAGTAATGACTAGGGGCAATAAGGCAATGACTAACGGTACTAAAGTAATGACTAGGGGCAACAAGGCAATGACTAAGGGAACGGAGGCAATCACCAGGGGGACCATGGTAATGACTAAGGGCATCGAGGCAATGATCAGGGGCACCAAGGCAATGACGTAGGGAGGCAACAAGGCAATGGCTGGGGCACCAAGGCAAATACCTGGGCATACATGAACATACATGTAGGGCAATGGCCAAGGACACCAATGCAACGACCAGGGGGGCACAAGGCAATGGTCATTGGGCAAAATGGCAATGAGCATTTCGGCATGACTCTATGAGTTATCAGGTCGGAAACTGATTGTGTCACTATTGATTGAAACCAGGAATCCAGGACTATGATAAGAAATTTCAGCAGCCTCAAAATATCTTAGAAAAATAGATAAGAGTAGATCTCTATAAATAGTTCAAATATTTTCTTTTTGGATCAGATACACTTGGCACTTCGAGGTTCAAACAAACAGGTTCCAGAGCCAATAAATTTGTTATTTTTGTTAAGAGTACTTGGTTATCTTAAAGGAACATTATGGAATAGTAAGAAGAAGAAAAAATGTGAAGATCACAGATTTGCATGAAACTTAAATGTTCTAGAGACAATGGTAGTAGAAACCATCCCAACAAATATTTCTGTCTGAAATGTCATATTTGATTAGAAATAAATAATATAATTTGCCATTTGGAGTTTATCCCTCAGTAAGCATTTTATTCTTCTTCTTTGTTGCATTTGGTGTCATGCAAAAATGTGTAATCGGTTTACAAGAAAATATTTTCTTGTGACCCAGTGGGCCAATAGATCTCAAACTTCTACAGGTTTGTCAGTTTATGTATAATGGTGGATTAAATGAAGTGCTTACATACATGTACACTGCCAGCACGTGTTTTGTTGGCAAAATCCAAATCTGTAATGTTCCTTTAATGACGACCGATTGGGGATACACAGTCCGACGATTTTATAAACCGACCAACAAATAGATTCAGTTTGTTACTCATCATAATATACCCACATGTACCTGTCCCAACCACTGCAGCAATAATGGATTGATTCACACAGTGCGCTGTCCTACATGTCCAATGCTAAGGCTACTCCCCTATGGGCCTCCCTAGTTATTGAATTGCATCTCTAGCTTTACAGGGTAGTCGTGATGATCGGCGATTTATGCCGCGGCTCACTAAATCGGCCTTAATGAAAGTGCAGTTTGTGTCGCTACATTTCATAGAGGTGTTGTGCACTGAATAACTTGATTCTACATTTAGGTTACAAACATAAAATACAATTTTGCAGCAGGTACCTACATTGTAAATGTACTCTAGTAAAGTCAGTGCCTTTGCATAAAATTATGATGTCGTAATTGTACACATAATGCTCATTCTTTATGTATTCTGTACTTGTAAATGTACAGTTAAAAAAAAAACAGGTATTTTTATTTCTGTGCAGACCAACACTGCAGTCCAATGACTTTTGCACTCAAACACGACACACAAACTGAAGAAAAAATTTACGATTCATCTCAGACATAGATCTATCATCTATCATCTATCAATCATTAGACTTCTCTGAATTCTGAACTTCATAAAAATTGATACATGTATCTGCTGTGCCACCATTCCTCCGCTCACAGTTTCAGGTTCATACAATGTGGCTGCATCTAGAGAAGAAGTGTTTGCATTTGCGGACATTTTTTCCTCTCTGTATTTTGAGAAATGCAAGGAAGTGACCGCCGTACTTCATACAAATGATGAGTTAGGCACTGCATTGAAGGGAAGCACCTTTGCTGTACAACTAGTTCACTCTGTATCCAATATCCAATGTACAATGTACAAAGATTGAACCTAACATTTTGAACAGTGAACCATTTTCCTTGTATGTTTGTGTCCAAAACAAAATGCTACGCAAAATGTATCACTATCACTTGCTACTCAAAACTCATCATTTAAACGAATAAGCATTCAGTGTGCACAAAACATATTCAGTCTAAATATTTTGCTGGGCAAACTTCTGGATGAAATTGTTCCCCGTCGAACTTATTATTTTGTTTCATCGGACAAAGTACTGTACTGTACACAAGTAAAAGGTAAATTTTTACTAAAATTATCCGGTCACTCGCAAGACACTTGCAGCAATCATGACCAGAGACAAATATTTCATACAAAGTTTCTAGCAAGCAAGAAAACATCACCTCAATAAGAGAGCAGCTTAAATTAGCCTTCAAGAAAGACTCTGCCAGGGTCGAAGCATCAGGCCATTAACTATTTTTTGCAGCTTAAATTAAGTAAGAACTAGAAATTGTATGCAAAGTTTGCATACACTTTGAAAATTACATGTACCATGATTGTTAAAGACAGTGTACACTATTGGTAATTGTCAAAGACTAATCTTCTCACTTGGTGTGTCTCAACATATGCATAAAATAACAATCCTGTGAAAATTTGAGCTCAATCGGTCATCGAACTTGCGAGATAATAATGAAAGTAAAAACACCCTTGTCACACGAAGTTGTGTGCTTTTGGATGCTTGATTTCAAGACCTCAAGTTCTAAATCTGAGGTCTCGAAATCAAATTCGTTGAAAATCACTTCTTTCTCGAAAACTATGGCACTTCAGAGGGAGCCGTTTTTCACAGTATTTCATACCATCAATCTCCCCAATACTCGTCACCAAGAAAGGTTTTATGCCAATAATTATTTTGAGTTATTACCAATAGTGTCCACTGCCTTTAAAAGACAAGTTTTGTCAATTAATCGATTTGTTTTTATGGAGGAAAACTAGTTTAAATGACATTACTGTTTTAGCCTCTGCAAATGCCACCACTGTTTGTGAGTAAAAATTCAAGGGAGTCGGTCATCTTCATTATGCGGTTCAAACAATATGTACAAAGGTATGTACATGTATTATAAAAGTACTTGACATGATTTGGTCTTTAGTATACACGTTTGCAAAAAAGGTCGTTCAAAATCATTAAGGACTTCAATGTGAATGGCAAAACATTTATATTATCAGGGGGAAAAAACTATGAAGATTAAAAAATAACCATAAGAGTCAAATGCAAAGTTTGTGATCATATTTGATAGACCTTTGATATGAAAGTAAATAAATGAGTTTGCATACCTGGGCATAACTCCTCTGACCGGGTATCTGTTCCTGTTCCAACGCTATTAGTAACGTCACATTTGACTCTAGTGCATCCATACTCAGCATTGTTGAATGGCAAGCTCTGTCCAGGGGTTTGTGCAGTGTCATTCAGGAAGATGACATATTGGATGCTTGTTACTGGATTAGCATCAGCTGAACACAAGATAGTAGACGTAGTAAACTCGTATGTCACTTTCACCCGTGGTTTAACTGTAGAAAGAAACAAAATAAAATAACCCAAGTAATTATTAGTATCACACCTTTTACTTTACTGATGAACGGTGGATTTACCCTCTAGACCATCAGTTTCCATGTCAATAGTTCATTTCGGAGGACTAGACAAATGTGGTATTTTGACCGAGTAAAACAAATAATGTTTTATCCCCAACCCAATCCCAACTGCATCACAGTCCACAATCAAGTAATTTTTACAAAAGGCCAGTAACTTACCCAACAACTGAAGTCTAGCACTCGAGTTTATTTTATTTCTCTAATTGGCTAATTAGTACTTTTAAATTGAAAGCTGAAACTTTGGCAAATGAAAAAATATGAATCTTTTCTTGATGACCTATGGTGCAGAGCAAACTGCTTGAACTCCAGCTGAGGGATGAGTGATTTGCGTGCACTTTTCTTACTACATGTATTTGGTGATTGTGTTCTAATTTCATAAATACCTAAGACAGTTTATCCATTTTGATTGGAGGAGAGGGTATCACGTGTGGGTGTTTAAACGGTTGATATAACACCAGTAAAAAGTGTTTAAACATGGGCGTGACACACGAGCTTGCACCTGTGCTTATAAGACAGTTTATTCATTCCTATTGGTCGAGAGCAACGGCTGGAACACCTGGGCCACATCACGCGACGCTCACCTCAATCTCCTTATAAGGAGTTTTCACCAGAGCGCCTTACCATTTCATAGCTGAAGGGGTGTTTTGTTGAAATAAATCATTGAACAATTAAAATTTTTGCGTTTTTTAACTTTTGGACCAAAAAAGTGTTTTTTGACCGAAAAGGTATTTATGAATGGGAATAAAAATGTGCTTGGCCGGTTTTAAACACTCCGTATAGCCTCCAGCTCGGGTAATTATAGCATCCAGACTGCAACCGGTTTTAAAAACTCTGTTTAATGGCCAAGCACATATTCCCTTATTTATCATACACGTCATGTACATGTTTCAATACCTACAGTCTTTTCAAACTACAAACCACTGTATTGTTATAACACTGTATTGTTAATATGAGTGTATTTTGATAATTTCATCAAGTTAATAAACTTACACTGTACATTAAGACTGAGTGATCCTATTTGATCTGGGACGACTTGTTGTCCTGTTGTCCTGCATTCCAGAGAACCTTCATTGTCATCTTTTGTTGGTGTCATTGTCAGTGTACCTGATGTCTCAAATGTGTCTCCAGAACCAATGGGTGAATCTTCAGAAACACCTGTTGTGATCTTCACGTTGTTCATGTACCATTCTAGATTCACTGCTGGTCTGTAACCTGTAGCTGTACATCTCAGTGTGGTTTCTACATCTTCAGTCAGGATGATTGGACTACCTGAACTATCACCATCCACTGTGATGATAGGAGTGCTTCCCTGGACTGGATGAATCGAGAAATAAGAGAAATGTTATCAAACAAAGTTGAAAACTTAAAGTAAGGCTTGCCATTGACATTGACATTGCAATGATTAATTCACTGTATCTCTCATCACAGCATCATATTTTATTATCCTTATTTCTTGGCTTTGATGCACATTAACTAATGTAACAATAAAATATTGTACACAAAATGACTATTATGAATACATATGGATCATGTAACCAATCTGTTCCGACATTAAAATGCAAGGTGTTAAATAAGCACTTACTTTCAACTGTGAATACTGCACTTCCTTTATCTGGTGTCATTTCACATTCATAAGTTCCTTCGTCAGCAACCTTGGCGCTGGGTATGATCAGATCAATTTGTGTTGCTGACGGTGCACTGATCTGAAAATCTTGATATTTGGTGAAAGTATCTCCGACGAAAATACCATTCTGATCAGCAAATGTCGTTTTTCCTTCTTCCCTCCATTGTCTAACCCCACCTGAAAAGTCACTATTACTGCATCGCAGTGTTGCAGTTCCCCCTTGCAGTACAGGCGTATCAATAGGTCCAACAAACACAGCAACAGACACTGGACAATGGAAAACATAATAGTTAAACCAAATCAAACCTTGTCAAAATAGAAATGTACAGTATGTTTTTAAAACTTAACGACTTTGAAAAGAGAACAGCCCTGATACTTCACGTATCAGGGCAACGACGGTAATTGCCGTCGTTGCCCCTACGGATTGCCGCAATGCCCTTCAAAAACCCAATTTTTCACGGCAATGTTTGCCGTGCCCTTTTCTCATCATTGTCGCCGTGCCCTTCCTCCTGAAAAAAAAAATTATATTCAACGATGTCCAAGTTCGGAAATAGGCCAAAAAGTCCCGATGTCTGTGTAACTTCCACGCAAAGAAATAGAACCAAATTTCACGCACGTAATGCACAAGAGCAGATTTCAGGCCCGCTAGTCGTTGTTCTTGGCGTGCGACAAAAAAATTACAAGAAACATTGAACGCTAGAGGGCGTTTCAGAACAATACGATAGCGTGAATTAAACGCCCTCTATTGATAAAATTACGCGAACCACCAACACACGCCTTGAGACGAAGACTTGACGTGTCTGCACATGTGGTTTCCTCAAAAATTGCATGCTTAGTACATGGTACATCATGTACAGCATAGTCGTCGCGCACCGCATGCATTCATTCTGTCAACATCGTGTCAAAATGGAGCAGTTACGTGGGAATTTTAGCGTCTCTACGAAAAACTACAGAACGTGCGTGACTAATAGTAGGATTCCGTATTAACATAAATATTTTTTTATTGTGTCGTGTAAGATTTGTTTATTTTGTTTATTTTGTTGAGTTATATGAATGCTTTCTTTTTCAGTGACAGTGGGTTAGTGCATGATCATGGGTATCTGAAGCAATCGTCGATTGAAATGGAAAAATCTGAGTTTTTTTTTCGTTTTATTTTCAAAATGGCGTCGTGCCCTTCGCAACTTTTTATGATTGCCGTGATGCCCTAAATTTTTACAAAAAGTCAAGGCAAAACTGCCTTGCCCCTTAAAAGCTGAAGTATCAGGGCTGGAGAACTTTCTAAAATACGTACAAAATGTGGGAAGAAAGATGAAAATGACCACAATAATTGCCATGATGGGGTGGATTTTCTGATCTTTGTATGGGGTTACATGTATGTAAGGTCTGCTCGAGCATAAAATCCGTCTCCCCCCCCCCCCAGACCAATCCCGTGCCATCCCCAGAAAACTACTGTTTTGTGATGCTCTGCATTCCAAAACCTGTTCCGCATGCGACTCAAGTCCCAATCCCGTGCCATCCCCAGAAAACTACTGTTTTGTGTTGCTCTTCATTCCAAAACCTGTTCCGCATGTGGGACAGGGACTTGACGATGTCGCAGTCGCCTGGTATGTAAATATATTCACTTATGAATATGTAACATTGTTACGTGATACGTTTGGACCAATCCAACGCACCCAAAAAGAAGACTACAATATAGTTCATTTGTCACTTGTGGGTTAAGTACTTAGTTGATGATTGAAATAAATTTGTTAATAACCAATTAATTATAAAAAAGAAAGCACTAAATGTTCATTTGAATTTAAGTAATACGTTGTAACATACATTGGGGTCGGTTTTGTTCGCAAAATTTGAATTTTGGGAAGTACAATAAAACGACTTATGACACCGACAACCCCTTGCCTGCTAATGAGTTTACCCGCCCCACGTGCGTGCCGCGTATAGACGCTTGCCTTACAACGTCTTCTACTGTGATGTCACAGTGTATAAGGCATCTTCTTTGAAATATGGACCATTTTACAACCTCAAATGTCATTTTTCAAAAAATTATTTTTGACCTTTTCAGATATTTCAAATAATTGTATACATAGTAAGGTTTATTAAAATGTTCAAATAAGGATAGAGCAGTTAATTTTAATTGTGTTGTGATCATTTTAAAAGTGTAGAGTCTGCAGCAGTGAAACCTGTGGTTATATATATTTAATTCAAAACTAGCTTAAGTAAATCACAAGGAACATTCATTGTTTACTATAATGAGGTCTAACAGATGTACTTTCAAATAAAATCAGTAAAAAATCAACAAAACACCAAACACAGAAAATATAAGCCTGACCGAGGAGGGCATAAGGTTGACAGAAAAACAAAGCAAATATTGTCTGTAATTATTTTTTTTCTGGCACAAGACTAATGTAATTTCGCTGAAAAAACGTCAGTTTCCAACGTAATTTTTGACAGATTTTAAGTGACGATCGCCAAAAAATGACAGATTTGCATGACGTTCCAGAAAATAGACGGACTTAATTGCAAAATGGCGTTCCGGACTTTATTACCTTCGCGCAATCCACATCAAACATACCTGAATGGAAGTTGATTTAGTTTCCAAAAACTAGCGTTCTGAAGAAAGTATTTCCGCTGTAAATCATCTGAAAGACGTTTTGGTTTTTCGTCTGGAGCTGTCCGATGGATTGTCGAACGTCAGTAAATGCCGACGTCATTTTCTTGACAGAATTATTTTGCCCGAGTATAAGATCGCGCAGAAAAACATGTGCTGATCGCGCGTTCCGTAAAAACACTGAGGGTGCCTGACTACAAGCAGATTTGCGGGGGTACGTCTCGTGTCAAAGGTCAACTTACAGGGCGATCAGAAAATTCATGAACGTCGCGCGGAAGTTAATGACAGACAAGACAAAATTACATCGCTGGAGATTTGAAAAACTGATTACTCTGATAGTTGACCAGGTATCGCAGCAATCATTGTCACAAAATAACTATTGTCGGACTTTGATTGTCTTTTGCTGTTAAATTATTTGTTAACATCCCCCACCACCTGTGCATTCAAAAGTTAAATAAATGCCCTGCAAATATGAAGTTTTTATCATTTAAAACCCTCAATTATCTAACAGGTTGTTGAGGTCTGTCAAAAATGCTGATGTCAGGGACTCAAAATCTTCTACCTTGATTTATTTGAAAGGCCTGGGCTGTCAAAATTGTGTATAATATCTTGCTACATGTAGGTACCTCTTAGTTTATTACAATGTATAAATAAACAAAATAGCTTTCACTTATGAAAATATCAGGGTCCGAATTTCAGACTTACAAATGGTCCACATAATAAAGAAGATGCCATAATGAATATTTTACCGGCAGGGCAGCGCTTCCACGCTCCCATTGGTTTTGTACATCTCCCCATTTGGGGAGATTTTCCAATAACAACATGCAGAGTAAGAAACGACTTCGTCAAGTCCCATTCTCGGGACCACATTTTGACGGCGAGCGCGCACTGTACTGTATGCTACGGGTTGTTTCATAGTAAGTTGAGGTAATAGCTTAGGGACCTCTCACACGAGAATGGGACTTGAATCAAGTCTACCCACCCCCCCCCCCCCCCACAGGATTCAGAATTTCAAACTAGGGCCCTCCAAGATCTGGAAGGTGAGAAAAGATAAGCCAACCTAACCACCCAGCAACCTAACAACCCATGTTTTAGAAGTGAGAAAAATTGTACATGTGTTAGTACATGTATAATATGTTGGAAGAGAGATTTGCTCTGGATTTAAAAGGATACAAAACTGAGAATAATCAAAACACAATTATCCGGGAAACATAAACACCCCAGACAGTTCGCTATTCCTATTAGTGGAGAGCAAGACATGTGGGGGTGCGTTAACAGCTGATAAAGACACAGCTCAAGCTTCTTAAACGGCCATTTGAAACCTTGCACGGTGGTCGTGGCTATGCGATAAAGGCCCATGCCTTCAGCTCAGCCTTTATTACACGACCACGACCCTGCTGGTTTTAAACAGCCATTTAAGAACTTGTTGTACTCTTCTATTCCTTTAATAATTACACTTACCAAAAGGGAATACTAATAAAACAGTCAAAGCCACAACTTTCTGGAGACCATTCATACTGCAAAATCTCAGGGAGCCAGTTCTCAAGGAAGTAAGTTCTCTTGGACCAGTGATGGCACAAAGAAGGATCAACTCACAAAGATGTTGAAAATTGGGATGTTACTACAGGGGGTCGGTAGGTGAAGCAATCAATCTCATACTGCAATGGAAAAAGACAAAGGGTTTTAATGAACTGATTGTGTGCGAGCAATGATTGTGTTCTAAGAAACTGTATCTCTGTTGCAAACTGTCGCAACTACCCCATTTAATGTGAAATATTGACAAGTGAAAAGCCTAACGGACTAGTGAATTGACAAGCTATTTTAGTTAATAACTAAATTTGTCTTGCTGGCTGGTTGGTAATAACAAAATTAAACCTGCCAGTAAGGGCTGGCAAACCCTTCCTTCAAAAGAAGAATATTTCAACACAAGTTCGCAATTGAGGGCCTTTTGGATAACTTTCCGTATGGCGCCACCACTTTTTCACTAATTTTGACACAGAAGGGATCTCATTGAGGTAAATTAGATATTATTTCATATCAAATGAAAAAGTGGTAGGCCCTAGCGCCATACGGAAACTTTTCCGGCCTTTTTTGTATCGGTTTTTAATTTTACTCATCATTTTAATAGTAATAGGCCTAAATGTAAAAAATGTAGAGATGGTTGACACTGCCAGACTGCTGATGCTGATTTATAAGTCATAAGGTTTATCGCGATTCAGAACCGCAATGCGTTGTGGGTAGGCAGATGGGGCAGATTGCTATGCGGTGTATGTTGTCATGTACAACTCGCGCACGCATCGCCTATATATCTCTTGATATTTTGCTATTCGCGATAAACCTTACATTTCAAACCCTTCAAAGCCTTATTTCAAACTTGTCTTAACGTTTACTACAGCCTGTAGGCCTAGTGTAGGCTAGTGTAGTTCACTTTTTTGTACAGGGACAGAAATGATGAAAGAACAAATTAGTGCTTCTGTTTTACTTTTAAGTTTTACTTAGTTTTTAGTGTTACTGTTAGTTAGTGTTTAGTTAGTAAGTTAATGTTAACTGTGTCCTGCATGTCATATGAATATGATGTGGCAAGTCAAAAGGGGAAGGAAAAAAAACGTATTCCCCGCTAGAAAAATACAAAATTATAGTCACACACAGTAGGCACAGGGTCTCAAGCCAAGTATGTACTATGTGGAGTGGATTGGACCGATGTGGGGGTAAGCACAGCCAGCAGCACTGTGTAAACTTGAAAAGAAGTTGATTGAACCACACCATCCATGCCATGGACAAATTTACTCATAGAGTTTAGAAAATAGACGACAATTTAACTTACAGTTTGTCACACACCTCTGCACAAACGGGCAATGTCTTCTACTTTCCTGGTTCAATAAATAGGATGTAGTTAAATGCTGATTTATTCCTTATTTATACGCAAAGTTTTTGAATCCACTCGGCAATTTTCCGTATATCATTCAACTACTCGATCGTAGTAACACAAACCGTGAGTTTACGCAGTGTAGTTCATACCAAGAGTCGAGAAAGACTTGTCCATGTTAAATGTATCCTGACGTTAATCAACCCAACTGTACGTTATAATCTATTTTTGACTTACATGAATACTGCACACACACACCTACCTTCAGAACGATAGTGTTTCCGCCTTTTTTCGTCAAATTTTTACCCTATGCGTAATGCACAGCCTCGACCAAGAAAGGGCAAAACTTGAAAATGTATGCAAAATGTATGAACAATCAAAACAGTAATGAAAATTTTTTTTTTTTTTTTTTAAACACACTCAATTAACATGATTGTATTGAAGTTATTATTGTATTGCAGAATAAATAAAATTAATAATGTTGCAGTTGCATTGACTTGCGCGGTACGTTTCGAATCTCCCAGCGATTCCCGCGGTATTCTCGCGAGACTGCTACAAGTCTACAGTACAGACGGGTACGGCTGTACCCTCTTTCTGGAGGCGGGGCTTGTGTTCGAAGTGGAGGGCCACTTATTCTTATTCTTCATTTGGCCATTAAACAATTACAAATACAAGCAGACAGTATGTCAAATAATAAATACAAAAGTAAATACAAGGCAAAAAAAAACAGTAAGGGCAAAAAAAATTACAGAAGAACTCTAATGTGATGGCCAGGATCTCGAAAGCCTGGTAATCCAATCACATAGGGAGGCAAACACACTGTATAAAAATACTCTCTTTGGAAAAATAATAATAATTTGAAATAAATATAAATAATCTGTATACACAAAGCACAAATCAATAATTCAATATACATGTATGGAAGGATTTAACAAAAAAATATTTCAATAAATAAATAGACAAAGAGGCTATTTCGCTCATCATTAAGAGTTTTTATCAAAACAATTGACCGTGCATGTAATAGAGGGCGCTGTTTATAGATCTAGCATCCGAATCAGACAGAGCTAGGAAGGGAACCGGGTTCAGACCATAGAGCTATACATAGCTCTATGGTTCAGACTTTTAAAATAGGTGGGGGGGGGCTTAAAATAATTTCAAGTGCACAGGAAGGACACAAATTATTTATTGGTATGCCTATTGCCTATGTGAATTTGTTTACAAAACAAAATTCAACGGCTCAATCGATAAATCAAAAAAAAAAAAATCCAGAAAACAATTTCCTCTCAATGGTTAGTAAAACATATTTTTTGTTTATCTTCAAATAAGTGAGATAATAATATTTTGTACCGGTGTATATAGCCTGTGGATTGGTGGACCGCTTGGTGTACAAACTCCTTCTGTGAGCGCCCTCTTTTGAATCATCCTCCTCCAGCCATAACGTTTCTATTTCCAGTAAGATTCAATGAGGAACAGAATCTCCAGCAGACAGAGATCCCTGAGACATAATTAACATTGGGCGGAGGAGGATGATTCAAAAGAGGGGCACTTCTCAGAAAAAGTTTGTACACAGTTTGACACGTGGCCGACCCCGGGTGGGGGGGGGGGGGGGAATCTCCTGCCACAACGGCAGTTGGCCACAGCTTGTTAAAGACAGTGGACACTATTGGTATTGTCAAAGACCAGTCTTCTCACTTGGTGTATCTCAACATCACATACATAAAATAACATATACCTGGGAAAATTTGAGCTCAATCGGTCGTCGAAGTTGCGAGATAATAATGAAAAAAAAAACACCCTTGTCACACGAAGTTGTGTGCTTTAGATGGTTGATTTCGAGACCTCAAATTAATATTGTAAACTTGAGGTCCTGAAATCAAATTCGTGGAAAAATACTTCTATCTCGAAAACTATGTCACTTCAGAGGGAGCCGTTTCTCACAATGTTTTATACCATCAACCTCTCCCCATTACTCATTACCAAGTAAAGTTTTGTTTCTAATAATTATTTTGAGTAATTACCAATAGTGTCCACTGCCTTTAACTTTGTCCCAAGGTCATTTTTGTATACACTGACTATACCCTGACTTTTAATGAGATAGTATCGTTAATTTAGTTTAGTTAAATCACGGGGTTGGAGTCGTTGGACGAGGTTGGGTTGAATCATGGAAAAGTGTTCTTCATATTCCCCCATGGTTGAATAGAGGCTCCAGTAGCTCATCTGGGAACGAGTTAACATGTTTCCTCGGGGTTTAGTATAACAGCAATCCCTGCCCTTCCTTCATTTGGCGAGTATGGTATTATTCTCATGTAAAACAGTTGGGGCAAAGTTCAGTGTGAAATGAAACGGAACGAATATCTTTCAACAATATTAAGCTTACTTCCTTAATTTGCAATAATGCTCTAACATAATGTTCCTGTTCTGCGGCTGAAAAACAACTTATACAAGTATCGAACTAAAACTATAAACAAACTCAACCTCATCTACACACTAATACACCGATCAGTAAAGTGTTGTTGTCGTTACGTGGATTGTTCAGTCATGATTTCTTATCGTGTCCTGCTCTGTGTTTGTAGTTTACCTTGTAAGTATTATAAATAATATTTGATAATAGAAACCACGATTTTTAAACGCGGAAATGATGGTGTTTATTGTTCAGTGCAAATCGTAGGCCGTGTCTGAAACCATTGCAGCTACATCTACATGATGTCTGTTCAATTTGTATGTTCTTTGAATCTCAGTATCTGATAAGATTTTTTCTTCTTCATAAAATTAACTTGAAACAGAATAATTATTGGTTTTAAAACAAATTGTTAAGACCACATAAAACTGACACATCTAATGATGATGGTGGTAGGAAAACATCACTTGAAACAATTTTCTTTTAAATTTTTGTCTCAAATGTCATCTTTAAAGTCACCTGGGAGTGGTATTTTTTCAAAATAAAGCTTCTGTCACATTTGTGTTTTGATGAGTGGAATGTGAATAAACAGTTAACTAAGGTTTTAAAAAATTAGTTTTTAAAATTAGTTGTTAGTAAATGTTGTCGCGATTTATATGTTTAAATAATATATAAAGTTGTTTGGGGGCTGACTCCGCCTACCCCTTTTGTGACGTCAATCGAGGCAGACTTTGCCTGCAGTGCGTAGAGAGTAAACACACTTGCAAAGTACATGTACGGACCAAGTCGTGAGTTTGTAAGTTTCAAAAAAAGATTTTTTTGTTTGTCTTTTTTCCGGCAATGCCGATCAGGTGTATTGCTGCTGAATGAAAAAACAAACACTTTTTGAAACGTACCAACTCACGCCTTGGACAAACATGCACTTTGCACGTGTGTGTTTACTAAACGCATTGCAGGCAAAGTCTGCCTCGATTGACGTACGTCACAAAAGGGGTAGGCGGAGTCAGCCCCCAAACAACTTTATATATTTAAAAAAAAAAAGTTTTATTGTTCGCAAGCATAATACTCTTATGTTTGAAAGAAAAAAAAACTTATATTTCCAGGTGACTTTAATGAGAAATAAATTTTAAAAAATGTGGTTTTATTCGGTTGGATAAACTTACAACCAAGGCGCTCCGCGCCCCACCACGTGATAGTGTGCGGCATTCGATCTAGCACCAGCACTCTCCCATGCTTTATTATAGACCTGAAGAAACTTAAAATGTCTGTTGTCTTAAAAGTGTTTTTATTATCCGTTGTCCAATAGACTGTGCAAGTCTCGCACGATAGCGAAAACGAGAACTTAATTCGAAAAAAAGTATATTTTTGTACAAAACCAAATTGTATTGAAATTGTTATTTGTTAAAAGAATTCTTAACGATTATTATTTTTAACGTACTTTTTGTATAATTATTATTTTAATTCGTGTACATAATAATTGTTTTGTTTAAATTAACGTAAAAATTATACATTTATCGGGACGAGGATCGCTGTTCGACATCGACCTGGATGGTTTTTCTAATAAACCCCGTTTGTGAATCACGTCCAATTGGTGCGATCATCACATAGGTTCAGCGGTAATGGGAACGTCAATTTGGTAATATTCTTAATTGTTTAGAGTAAACCGGAAACTGGAGGTCAAGTTTTTTTCTTTAGTTTTCTTCGTTAATTTGTTGAATTGATTTTCCTTTTCTGTTTTTAATCACTTATTTTTTACATTCCCAAGAACATATTCACTTTTTAGAGTCATAACTTATGTTAAACTAAAATTATTGACAGAACAAAATCTCCCCAACGTAAAACTCCATTAGGTTGGGACCACAATGGTCCCGGAAGTTTAATTTCTCGCGAGACTTGCACAGTCTATAGACTGAAACTGTTTTTCATGCGTGAGCGTAGCGAAGTAGCATAAAAAACTAATTTAACCCAGTGAGCGTTTTTCATTTTTTATTTGCATCGATGGCGTGCAGTGTTAATCGCCTTTCCCACTAATTAAGGTGGCCGATCGATCTTAAAACTTCTACATGTTTGTCAGTTTATGTCTAGTATGTTGGATTACATAAAGTGCTTACACTGCCAGCAACTGTTTTGTTCGCAAAAAAACAATTCTGCAACGTTCATGTATAGAAATAATCATAGTTTGTTTGGATATTTGTCTACACCCACCATATTAATTTGAGCTGTAGCTAACGAATGCTTTCCTTCACAGTTAAAGCAAGCGTTAAAGGGTCTATGTAACTTTTGTAGGACAAAAAACACAATGTCCACAGATTTACACTAAACTTACACAGTTTGAAGATAATGATGGTAGAAAGCTTCCCTGAAAATATTACGTGCTGAGGTGCTGCAGTTTTTGGGAAATGAGTAAAACAATGTCATGAAAATAATGTTCGTCTCATGAGACGAAAATTATTTTAATAATTTACAAACGTATTTGCATGACATTTTTTTACTCATTTCTCAAAAACTACAGCACCTCAGTAAGTAATATTTGAAGGGAAGCTTTCCACTATCATTACCTTCAAACCCTGTAAGTTTAATGCAAATCTATGGACATTTTGAAAAGGTACCGAAATCATAGGTTACATTTTTAAAACATGACTTAACTTTTGTAATAGTTCAAATTTTAGAAGCTTATTGTTTCAGCCTCCCAATTTAAAAACCCTTCAAGTATTCAATTTATTTAAAAAAAAAAGGGTTTCAAGAAAATACACTTACTATAGTATTACTGACGTTAAAGCCATATAAAAAATAACAAACCTGTGAAAATTTAGGCTCAATCGGTCATCGGAGTCGGGAGAAAATAACGGGAAAACCCACCATTGTATCCGCATGTTTCGCCGTGTAACGACATGTGTTTAAAATAAATCCGTAATTCTCGATATGAAGAATTGATACTGTTTTACTGTTTTCTCAAAAAGTAAAGCATTTCATGGAATAATATTTTAAGAGAAGTCTTTCACCACTACCTTCTGTAAACCATGTAAGTTATTTGTAAATCTGTGAACTTTTTTTTTCTGTACCGAAAGGGTTCAATGGCTGATAACTCAATTCGTTTTCTATTATCCATCAGTGACTGTTGCTGTGTTTGTTGGACCTACTGATACGTCTGTACAACAAGGGGGAACTGCAACACTGGGATGCAGTAATGGTGACTTTGTGAGTGGGGTTAGAATATGGAGGGAAGGAACAACGACATTCGCTAATCAAGATGGTATTTTCACTGGAGATACGTTCACCAAATATCAAGACTTTCAGATTAACTCACCGACATCAACACAACTTGATCTGATCATACCCAGCGCCCAGGTTGCTCATGAAGGAACTTATACATGTGAATTGACACCAGGTTTAGGAAGTGCAGTATTCACGGTTGAAAGTAAGTGTAATCTAATTGCATTTTGATATCATCCATACATTATTAAGGGAATCAATGTGTGGTGAAGAGGTTTTCAACTAGTGGTTTAATCCCAACGAGGCCTGGTTCTTGATCATTTTACCGGGACGAAATCGAGGTAAATTATCAAGAACCAGGCCTCGGCGGGTTTAAACCATTGAAAATCGATTCAACACACTTTGATTCCCATTCATAAATACCTTTTCGGTCAAAAATATCATCACTTTTTGGTCAAAAAGTAAAATAAATGCAAAAATTATAACTGTTAAATGATTTCTTTCAACACAACACCACTCCAGCTATGAAATGGTAAAGCCCTCCGCCGCCCTCGGGTAAAAAAATCCTTATAAGTGAATGCTGTGCGCGTCGCGTGATGTGGCACAACATGCTTAAGAACAGATGCAAGGTCGCGTGTCACGCCCATGAATAAACACTTTTTACCGGTCATAAACAAAGGTTTATACACACCCACGTGACGCGCTCTCCACCAGAGGAATAGCGAAACTGTCTGAGGTATTTATGAATGTTGTTTGATGTACAATACTTTATAATAGTCAATGTGCATCAAAGAGGAGAAGAATAAAGATATAATAAAAAGTGATGCTGTGATGAGAGATCAATTGAACTGGCTATTGCCTTGCTGTAAGCTTCCTTCAATCTTCAATGGTTCGAAATCCTTATTCAGCTATAGCTAGAATGGTGCAGAAATGACGTCATAGGTAAAGTGCATAAGAAATATAAGGTGAAGTTAAGGTGGCCACAAAACAACAAGACTGACAACAATAGACGATAAACTAAGGGTGCGTACAAACTGAAGGATTCCATAGAGAGGATGTAAGCCCCACAGGGGAGCCTCATCCCTCTGATAGCTGTAGGGCAGTTTCCTTGAAGGCTGATGTGGATGGAGACATCGCAGCGGCTACTGGGAGCTGGTTCCATCGAGGGTAGAAGGAGTATTTGTATGTGTGTCTATATGGATGCGCCTGGTATGGTGAGAACTTCCAACTTGGTTTGATAACTTTTATCTTATGTCTCCATCTATCCAGTCCAGGGAAGCACTCCTATCATCACAGTGGATGGTGATAGCTCAGGTAATCCAATCATCCTGGCCGAAGATGTAGAAACCACACTGAGATGTACAGCTACAGGTTACAGACCAGCAGTGAATCTAGAATGGTACATGAACAACGAGAAGATCACAACAGGTGTTTCTGAAGATTCACCCATTAGTTCTGGAGACACATTTGAGACATCAGGTACACTGACAATGACACCAACAAAAGATGACAATGAAGCTTCTCTAGAATGCAGGACAAAAGGACAACAAGTAGTCTCAGAACAAATAGGATCACTCGCTCTCAATGTACAATGTAAGTTAAGATCATAACAGTTAATTATCAACTCATGTTGACATAAAAAGCCACAGATCTGCTCAAACATAAAAAGTGTAGCTGAGCTTAGGAAAATAATACTAAGCAGATTACAATTAACCAAATTAATGTTCTCGATATCAAGTTGCCTTTTAATTTGTTTTTAATCAAAATATTTTGGAGGACGAACATGAATAAAGCCCTACCTGCATTATCTGCAGTTATTGCAGTCTGCGGACTCGTTGAACAATTGGTTAATTAGTTAAGCAATTAGATCATGTAATTCAAGAGATATCCAGTAAAAGGAATCTTTTACTTAAGTCACTCATTAGTCGAGTTTGAATAATATTGATACTTATATTCTATGATATTCGGTATTTGTTGTTTATTCACTTTCAGTTAAACCACGGGTGACAGTGAAATACGAGTTCAGTACGACTACCATCTTGTGTTTAGCAGATGCCAATCCTGTTACTAACATCCAATATGTCATCTTTCTGAATGATACTGCACAAACACCTGGGTCGTCTTTGCCGTTCAACAATGCTGATTATGGATGCACTAGAGTCAGATGTGACGTCACTAATATCATTGGAACAGGAACAGGCAACCTGCCAGAGGATATATGCCCAGGTATGCAAACTTAGCTTTTCCTTCATGTATGGGTTCGTCCGTCAAAGAAGAGACAATTTAAATCCAATGATATCAGTATGCTTTCTTGATAACAAAAACAAGTCTCAATGATTTTGCAAATTGAGTGTTGCAGTTGGTAATGATTCCCCTATACGGAAAAGGTAAACAAATTAATATCGTAACCCATTTCGTTTTTTAGTAAGAACACTAATTTTTAAAAACATAAACATTCAATTTAAAACAGGTCTATGCATAACTGCCAGTCTCAAAGAACAGCAAAGTACATCAGTAAAATCGGTTACTTTAAAAGAACCGAACTATAAATTTTCATGTATTCTATAAAGAATTGTTGTTTGTAAAAATCAAGATGGTACATCTGAATGAAGTTTACTTACTAAATTAACACCCCCTTAAGTGATAGCTTTAGTTTAGTCGGGTTATATTACACTACATGTGCGATAAATATAGATTTTGAGCATATTTCTGTTAAATATTTTGGTACATTTGTTGTTCCTTGTTCTTACAATTTTGCGAAGCGTTATCCGTTAACTTATAACACTTAGAACAACTACTAAATGTTTTTTTGAAATATGATGAGTAAAATGCAACAAACATTTCTTAACCTTTTGTTTTTTAGACCCAGTAGCGACAACACCTGGTGTTACAACAAGTATTACCAGTCGCACTACAGGTAAGACAGATTAAGTAAATGTTGTCAAAAATTGTCATGCATTTTGTTGCTACAAGTCACACAGACATGTTTTTGCTAATTACAAATTTGCATAAAAAGAATAGTAAGAAATGAAAAATAAAAACGAAAAAATTCAGCTTGTAAAACTGGTTTACGCGACTCTCCTGAAAACCTTGCTTTGTGATTTTCACCTTGACATCTAAGAGACTGAAACTTCTACACATAAATTATATTAAATACATCTTCAAACACAGTGAGTTAAAGGGTTTCATGTCAGTCTGATTCATGTCATGGCCAAAAACTTGATCTGGCCAAAAAATGATACCTAATCACTTTAAGAACTATTACTGTTTTTAGTTCCTAATACATGTAGTTGTGTATGTGCTTCCACTGGCGTTGGTGCTATCATTGGAGCCCTTTTGGGCGGTATTGTCATCGGAGCTGTAGCTGTCATTGTCATTGTTGTCTTGATGCGACGTCATCGTGACAGATCGACGCAGCGACCAGACAAGGCTATCATAGATGGCGACGAAGGGTTAAGTTGACGTCTTTCTCTCATCCTTTCACATGAGTGAACCAAAACACACATTCCATGAGATTTATTTCCCTGTGTGGATTTGAGATTGGAAGCAGTCTCGTGAAATTCTTGTGAAATATTTTAAAATCTCATATGGGTGAAAGTACTGCCACATAGTCCACTTGTAGGGCAGCCCGTAGGGGCGTATATTCGATGATCGAAATCAGACAATTTAAAGGCACAATAAAGTTCAGAAAAGAATGTAACACTAATATGAAATAATTTTTGAGACAAGGGGAACATTTATTTATTAATAACATCACTTCTAAAACAAATTCCAGGCACTACGAGATGTCTACAGAACCGCCAAGAAATCGACAAATACCTCTTGCTGGTTCTTCGGTTAACAAGACCAATCAGCCAGGTAATCAAACAAATATAACTTTTTTTATTGAACTTGTTTTAAAACGTGGAGCTTTACAAATGGATGAATTAGTTTTTATATATATCTGATTTTTTAAATGGTTTATACAAATTTCACACTATTTATTTTCTAATAGTAAGAAAGGCTTAACAAAACAATAATGCTTATGAATAAGATTTGCAATACATTGTTGGTTACTTGTAGATGGTCCAATGAACAAGATGACCAAACCCGCTGTCTATGAAAGTATCTCAGAAAACAAAATGGCGGTTGGGTCCGAAGCGCCTAAAGATGCCACGTATGGCAATGTAGGACCCGAATTGTCATTCTCGCGAGATCTCATAGTGATCGAGAACGAGATTGGGCGAGGTGCGTTCGGGAGAGTGCTTCTTGGTACAGCGCAAGGAATTATGGGAGATGGGAATCTCACCAAGGTCGCCATTAAAACACTGAAAGGTTAGTAAAGTGACGTCATAAAGAAGATATTGAGTTCAACAATAGACGTGTTACAAGTCTTGAGTGTATTTAGACATTGGGAACCATTACACTTTGAATTTGTGTCTTTTAAACCATAACGATATGCACTTGGAATTGTTGGTTCCCCCAAGAATGTTTTATTATCCGCGAGATTTGCACATTAGACATTTGCATAGTTCAGTTTCTCACATAGCAGACATTTTAATTAAAGTACGAGAGTAGTTGTTTTCGAATAAAAACAAGAAAATGACATCCAAGTTTTACATTTTGTAGATGGTGCTGATGGACAAGCAAAGACCGGCCTCCTGCAGGAGTTGGACCTAATGAAGAAAGTGGGTTCACATCCACACGTGGTCAATCTATTGGGATACTGTGTAGAGAAAGGTAAATAACAACACATAATGACAACAGTTTGCTCCTCTCAAGTTAAATGGTTGACAAATAATAAATACTTGTTGCATTTTAACACCATCAGTTCAAAATGGCTGACTTAATACAATGGAAGCTCCATAATTATAACCTCGTTCAGTTCGAATATCACTCCTGATTAGATATATTCATTTACAGGGACGAGGTTGAAAGTGTTGCCACATGGTGGAAAAAAACCAATAAAATCTCGAATGTAATACTGACAATTTGTCTTGCGATGAATTTTATTGCTTTGTGAAATTGGGCTCTTAAGGTTTCTAAGGCTCGATGTTTGATTGCAGTTTGACTGATTCTTGTTATCCATGTTGTTTATTTCTATCATCAGATCCCATCTACGTCATCGTTGAATATCTCAGTAAAGGTGACCTTAAGAATGTTCTGATTGGATGTAGATCTGAAGATACAGGAACTGGTTACTTCAACATACATGGTATAAGTAAATCACTCTCTAAGACATTGATCAAGTTTGCCAGAGATGTGGCAAGTGGAATGGCCTTCTTGTCGTCACAAAAGGTGAGTTAATTTTGTATAATTAACTTTTACAATTATTGCGATAGGATTCTATATTATTATATTATGTGATTGTAATCAATGTGGTGATTGGTTGGTTCGGTAGAATCAGCTTTCGATCATTTTGGACATAGGTCAACAACTAATGAAATAATCTGCCAAAAATTAGTTGCGTCACACTGACGTCACTTGTTGAGTGTTGAGCCAAAAACAAACTGACAAAATGCAAAAATTGTAATGTGTTTTGAGTCATTAGTTGTAACTCTTTCTCGATCCCTCAGTGTATCCATCGTGATCTGGCTGCCCGTAACGTTCTGGTAAGTGAAGACATGGTCTGTAAGGTGGCTGACTTTGGACTGGCCCGTGACGTCATGAATGTCCGCATCTACCAGCGGGAATCAGAGGTAATCAGACAATACGATGTTTTTTTGGTTTTTTTTGATCTTCACTTTACGTGGGTTTCAAATGGAAAAGGGGAATGTTATCTTTGTCGTTTCTATACTCTGCGTTGCAGGGAGTTCTGCCCATGCGCTGGATGGCACTGGAATCCCTTCTTGATGACGTGTACACAACAGAGAGTGACGTATGGTCTTTTGGGATTCTCCTTTGGGAGATCGTTACTCTTGGTGAGATGATTATGATATAGAGGGCGAAATCAGTTAGAAATCTTCTCTGCTGTCAGTTGTGACCTTCAATTTTGAGTTTCGCTCTAGTAAACGAGAACTTATGAAAACAATATGGCGCCCATAATTGATAAAACCAACTCATATTACAGACACTGGACACAATTGGTATTAACTCAAAATAATTGTAAGCATAAACATTTACTTGATAATGAGTAATGAAGAGCTGTTGATAATGCAAAACATTGTGAGAAACGGCTTCCTCTGAAATATCGTAGTTTTTGAGAAAGAGGTAACTTCTCACTCATAATAAAATCCTTCAGCTGATGTCTTTTACCATGCATCTAAAAAGCAAACAAACTTGTGCAACAAGGGTGTTTTTTCTTCCGTCATTCTCTAGCAACTTATCAATTGAGTCTAAATTTTCACAGTTTGTTATTTTATGCGTTGTTATGTTGGGATACATCGAGTGAGAATACATCATTGGTATTTGACACCAAACGTCTGTTCTTCGGTATAATTTTTGAAAGATTCCAGTTAATCAATGTCCTACACCTCCAAATAAGTTTTACATGAATCTGCATATCTAATTGATGACAGGTGCGAGGCCCTATCGACTCATGACTGCAAAGACAATGGTTGCCCAACTCAGGGAGGGCTACCGTATGCCTAAACCAAGACACTGCAGGGAAGAGCTGTAAGTGAAAGACAAGTTTGCCATTTGAGATAAATGAGAGTGTTGTGGATTTCTTTTCTAGCATCTCTATTTTCCCTTTATATGATGATATCAGAACGATTATAGCTATGCTGGATCCTAAACTTTCTTTACATATTACGAGGAGAGCAAGACAAAAATGGGTTGAAGACTATCTTTAGTTTTTAATAATTGAACATCGATCATCAAATCTTAAAGTTCACGTGAATAAACTCAATATTCACTAGTTTTTCTAAATTTCTTTTGATGTTTATCAGATACTCCATGATGAGCAGCTGTTGGCTTCAAAATCCAAACAAGAGACCAACTTTCCGTAGTCTCTTCAAACAGTTGGAGAAGAGTTTGACAAATGAAGCGGTAATCTTATAATAGTTTTTTTCAGAGTTTATATATTTCATAGCATAATGTTGGGGAAATTTAGTGAAGGCAATGGCACTAAGAATGGCATCAGTGTTTCTCACTAACCTCCATATTAAACTGCTTTTTAGTCACAATATAGTCACTTTACACAATAACCTGCAGTATGCTGGTCTTATTTGTTGGTGTTGTTAGTTGTGCGAACCACCGTATAGTGAGCTCAAGCCACGCCCCAATACTCGACCCATTCTTATTTACGTAAAGCGGATAAACCAATCACCGATGACGTTCAACCACATGTAACTTTGTTTGTTTTATCAGACTCATGAAAAACTCGGATAATAATGCACAAAGTTATTTAGTTTAACAAGTTATGAAGTTGATTGCACCCAACGGGTCAGATGACTGAAAGTGCGCACGCGCAGTTCGTACAGGAGACAGCGCCAGTGAGCGAGTTCGTAGACTGACCACAAACTGTGACGTAGCTCTCGAATTAACCATATCGACCATGCTCCAGTGCTATAGGGTGTGTTCGTTTACCTTCCCGTGGTGACGTCAGTGCACCTCGGGCCAGCCCCAAGTGACCCAATCCACAAGTGGGGCTCTTGGGGCTGTCCCGAGGTGCACTGACGTCACCACAGGAAGGCTCACGTGGTGACGTGTCTGGGGTTTTTTCCTGGTTCGAGGACGAACGTGGGGTAATTGTGTGCCCACGTTCGTCCTGGAAAAAAAATATATCACGCAACATCGGGGCCGACACAGGGAAGCTAAACGAACGCACCCATAGTCAATCTCCCTGTGTTCTATGGTTTCTGGTAAGTCTATTCGGTGTAGTCAAGTCTAGACGCCACCCGAACTTGCTCCATGATGTGAAACTGTGTCCAGTGGGTATGAAATGCGAGATGTATAGATATTGGGATCGTTTGTTTAAAGCACCAATTCGATTTTTTTTAAATTAGATTTACCTTTTTTGTTTTTACAGGATTACATCAAACTGGGTGATCTGGACGAAAATATCTATGAGGTGACAAAGATAGGGGATGACAACGAGAAACTGTGAGAGTTTTGCTGCCAACTCTCACGAGAAAAGACAACATAACATGATGTGATATATATATTGGTCCATCCAAAATAGTCTTTCGACGCTCTGTTTATTACAGTAATAGCATTCCTATACTACAAATAATATGCAGGGTTCAAATAGAGTAGACATTACACTCTAAAAGTTCATGGTCAGAGTTGACCTGGATACGTGTCCCAACCGGTTATAAACACTAGTCATTATCAAAGGTTTAAACACCCACACGTAACGCGCTCTCCACCAATAGGAATAGCGAAACTGTCTGAGGTTATTATGAATAGAGTAGAAATTACACTCTAAAAAGTTCATGTTCAGAGTTGACCTGGTTTCGTGTCCCTTTGGGCTTGACCCAGAATGGGTCAAATTGACTCGGTATTTGTTTCAAAATTATCCAGAAATGGATCAAAATGACGCAGAATCTGAGTTAAAACCCAATATTTAAAACCACTATCGGCACCCAGAAAACGGATCAGGTCCCATGCAAATCTGGGTCATTCTGACCCAGTTTGTTTAGAGTATATACTAACATAGGTCGAAAAGATGTATATTATAGTAGTTTACGTAATGATCCCACTGTATCCAATGAAATTGTCACAGATTGTATGTTTATTCAAAAATAGTTGATAGAATTGAATCTCCTTTTTTCAACTAACTTGAGGAAAAATAGTTTTCAAAAGGTTAGTCTATAAGTAAGGCCTAGAGCTAGACGTCTGTTTATTTTTAGTATTTTTCTAGATTGTTTTACTTTATTTATTGCAACCAGAGTTATGATTTCGTTTACTTATATTTATATTTATTTCACTAACTATCAGATGTAAATCTATTTGATAAAAAACTATTTTGTTTACATTTTAATATTTCATTATCGTAAATAATGTACGAAACTTACTAAAAGCATTAAAACTCAAGAATATGTGAACATTGACCACTCCAGGCCAAAGGTCATTCTTCAGAAAACTAAACTGGTCATTATCAAAGTATCTGAAGTTTCGAAATTTTACCGGAAAAAAATACTGTATTGAATGGTATATCACAAATCCTTTCCTATCGTACTCTAATGTCAATTTCTTAGATTGAAGTTTAATATTGGTAACCAGGTACGCTCGTTGCTATGTTGGTTGCTATGTCGGTCGAGTCAAATTGCACTTTTTTGTAAGTTATAAAAAAAACGTGTTATGTGGTGTTGAGGCATTGTGTATATAGCATGGTACTTATTACAGGGAATGCTTTGTTGGTAAGCCTAAACTAGCGTTTAGAACATTGTAAAGTCATGAAGTGGTTGGAGAGACAATCAACATAATCCTGGGTACGATGGGTAGCATCGGTAGCTAGCTTTACCGGACCTGGGGTGGATTTCACAAAGAGTTAGGACTAGTCCTAACTTAGGACTCGGTCCTGGGAGATATGAAAAACATGGCTATAGTCTTAAGTTAGGACGAGTAACTCGCCATAAGTCGAGGAGAATCAACACCGGGACACACAGGGCATTCTTGCAATCTTGCATTGTCAATATTGCAACAACGTTCATGACGTTATGCTTATTATTTAACAAGTTAAAAAGTGACGTCTTACTAAGTAATACTTTACTTACTTGACGCGGGGATGTTTTTATTTAACATTTAGACTGACAGTGACAAGCATTGACAAGGCTGAGCGTTTCATTCATTTCGTGTCGCATGCAATTATGTCCTCTATGCAATACAATCCGGAGGACATTATTGCATATGCAATAATGTCCGCCGGACGGTTTTGCATATGCAATCGTTCCCGCCCGGATGCTGCTGCATAATGCAATTGTTTGTTTGTCCGTCCGGCCGGACACATTTGCATCTGCAGTTGTGTCCGCCCCCGTGCAAAGCCGTCCTTTTAAACGCCCTTGGTCGACGGAACACGTTCGCCATTTTTTTTACTAGCTATGTGCATGTCATGAATGACATGTGAAATGTTCGGCCGTTGGGTATTCGCTGCAATAACAAATACGTGAATATTCATGCTGCATATACGTATGTAGGTTAAATGCATGCACGCGCGCTTACATTGTCATGTACTTGTCCGCCGGACGGTTTTTGCATAGCCCCGGACACGATTGCATATGCAATACTGTCCGCTCCGGACACTTTTGCATATGCAATCTTGTCCGGTGCTATGCAAAAACCGTCCGGCGGACATGTTATACATGACTGTACATGTACATGTATGTGCGTGCGTAAGCGAGCGTGCATGCACTAAACCTACGTAATGTATATGCGACATGAATATTCACGTATTTTATTATTGCAGCGAACACCCAACGGCCCATTTCCCATGTCATTCATGACATGCACATAGCTTGTAAAAAAATGGCGAACGTGTTCCGTCGACCAAGGGCGTTTAATTTACTGCAAGGACGGCATTGCACGGGGCGGACACAACTGCATATGCAAATGTGTCCGGTCGGACACAATTGCATTATGCAGCAGCGTCCGGGCGGACACGATTGCATATGCAAAACCGTCTGGCGGACACTATGCATATGCAATAATGTCCTCCGGATAGTATTGCATAGAGGACATAATTGCATGCGACACCGGCAGTACCAGTTTTTAAATGTAGCCATTGTACATACACTACCCGTCAATTCAAGTGTATGTTGACACATAATGACCTTGTACATACATTAAAACTGAACTTAAAATTCAGTTGTAGGGTCACAAATATCGTCCAAAGAAATTTCAACAAATGTGTTGAACTTTCTTAACAAATAACCGAAGCTCCTTATACAGATTTCGCAAAGAGCCGAGTTGAAACACTTGCAATGAATGCAATAAGATTAGCAAAAAAAGACAGACACGGCCAGAACGAAAACAAAATAAAATTTGCAACATATTAATTTTAATATCAAAGCTGACTTTACAGAAGTTTTTAAAAATCTTTACCCAGAAAAAAGTTTCAACCTAAAAAGTTATTAATGTATTGGCAGTGATCTAAAAAATAAACCGAAAACGCTTTTTCATCTGATGTATTTTGGTGGCTCTAAGTGATATGTTTGTGTCGATCTGTAGTTTTGAAGACGAGCCTTTACGTTTTAGTGGATCGGTGGGCCGCGGGACACTCTGACCAGCAGAAAGGCCATACAGTATAACTAACCAGTATCATGGGGGGGGGGGGGGGGGAACACTCGAACTCACTCATAACCTTATTTTTAGTTTGCTTAGACCATTGACCCAAACTTTAAAGTCACCTAGAAGTGGTATTTTTTTTAAATAAAGCTTTTGTCACTAAAATATGTGTTTTTATGAGAGGAATGTGAATAAAAAGTTAACTAAGGTGTAAAAATCTTAGTTTTGATTGTATTTACAAATTTACGAGTAGGCCCCGACCCGAGAGGGCGCTGTTCGTGACGTATTTCAAGGCGCGATATTTGGAGAGAAAATTTGTAGTCGGGCCCCCGTACATTACGTCTGGGAACATGGCACATCAAAACAAATTTAGACACGATTTTACACACATACGTACATTGAAACTTGAACATGTTGAACGCCTAGTGGTTTTTACAAAAGCTAATGCTGCTATTTTTATTTAACTATGCGACTTTTTAGTGACCAAATGGGTTGTAAGATGTGGGTCTGCCTACGTATTATTATAGAAATACGGCCACGGAGCAGACTGCACGCACGCACTATGGCTGCTGTATAATGGGCGGACGGTCACATAGGACCTGCACGCACGGTGAATCGCATGCGGTACCAACAGAAAATCGTGTCACTTGGCAAAAGCTAAAAACATACCCTCAAAGTTCAAACTTACCCGGATTTTTTCACGTTTAGCAAATGCTCCTCTGAGTTCGTCACGTCTTTCAGATACCTTCTTCGACTTCCCATTAGCTAGAAAAATTGTTGGGACTGCGTCGTGTTTAAGAATGGCTCTTCTCGTCATGTCAAATGAGTTGTTCGAAGCACGACGGCTCTAAGTGTTCGCTGCAGCGCTGAAAAAGACGTCGGACCGGACCACTTTGCTCTAGTTAATCTGACTTTCGCAGCCCACAACCGCCTATACTTGGGATCTGCAGGAAACAGATGAAGACTGACCCCATCTTTAGTTGTTTTGCTGCATCCAGCAGCAATACACCTGGTCGGCATTGCCGGAAAAATGCCCAGAAAAAAACCTTTTTCGCAGCGTACAAACTCACGTCTTAGAATTACATGTACTTGTGCACGTGTGTTTATCTACGCATCGAGGGGGGTCTATGTTTGATCGAGGCAAAGTCTTCCTTTTCCTACGTCACAAAAGGGGTAGGCGTAGTCAACCCCCCCCCAAGCACTTGATTAATTTTTTTAACATATAAATCGTGACAAACAATTACTCAAAAAATTGTTTTATTGTTAATAAACATATACTCTTAAGTTTAAAAGAAAAACAATCCTATTTCCAGATGCCTTTAAAGCATGCCATGTCAAAAATAATGCAATCAGAATTTACAAACTTTGTGCTCAAGCGGTACGAATAGGCTCTATTAGTTTACCTTTTGGTTGATCGAGTTGACCTATTTCTATTCGGTTAAAGACAGTGGACACTATTGGTAATTACTCAAAATAATTACCAGCATAAAACCTCACTAGGTAACAAATAATGGGGAGAGGTTGATAGTATAAAACATTGTGAGAAACGGCTCCCTCTGAAGTGACGTAGTTTTCGAGAAAGAAGTAATTTTCCACGAATTTGATTTCGAGACCTCGAAATCAAGCACCTGGAAAGCACACAAACTTCGTGTGACAAGGGTGTTTTTTAATCCATAGTTATCTCGCAACTCCGACGACCAATTGAGCTCAAATTTTTACAGGTTTGTTATTTTATGCATGTGTTGAGATACACCAAGTGAGAAGACTGCTCTTTGACACTTACCCAAGGTGTCCTTGTCTTTAACAGCAATCTGATATGTGTTACTCACCCCGTTCCTTCCTCTATTTTGCGAAAAATATGGTCCATTATTATGTAAAATAGTGTTTGTTCATGTAGGGGCAAAGTTCAGTAAAATGAAACGGAACGAATTTGTCAATAATTCCACTCCCTTGTTTTGCAATCAGATTCCTGTTCTGCGGCTGAAAAACAAAACTTATGAATGTAAAGTATCGCAATAAATCTTGAGCAACTATAGCCTCTTAGAAAACTGGAAGGATTCCACCTCTACACTAAATACACCGACCAGTGACCAGTAAAGTGTTGTATCGTGTGGCTTGGATTACGTGGATTGTTCAGTCATGATTTCTTATCGCGTCCTGCTCTGTGTTTGTAGTTGTATACCTTGTAAGTATTATAAACAATTTGATAATGGAAACCACGATATTACATGCGGAAACGTTGACGTTTCTTGTTCATCGTAGGCCGTGTCCAACTGTTCTTGGTTATGTGTGCGTGCTCAGTAAACGTATACACAATGGAAATTTACCCGTTAAGTTTGCTGCCAATCAACGTCCCAAAGTTTCCCAATCACACGATGTTGTACAATAATCATGCTCGCTGCATGCATACGATATAACAGGCTGCAAATGACATTCTACATCGGATTAGGTATGAATTGTCTTTAAAGATGCCGTCAATCTAAAAAAATCTACAGGCCCTAACTTCAAGAAGTTATGCTAATAAATTCACCAACGATGCAATGCACAAACACTTCATAACAACGAGGGCCAATGGGGGCTAGATGATTAAACAATAACGATGTTGGTTGTTTGAGTAAAAAAAAAAGTACAATCCATGTAATTATTGTAACAAAAAAAAAGGGGGGGAACAGTGGGTATACCAAGTCAGTTTCCCTTGTGTTTGTTTTTCCTGAACGGGAAGAAAAGAGAGGGGGCGGGGTAGATTTTGTTGTATCTGTTCTAACTTGTTGTGGGTGATCGTTAATTTTGTACTATAATTGTAGGTCTCGTAAACGGTGACTTCAATGGACCAGTTGACACTACAGTTAAAGAGACTGATGATGTACTGCTCACATGCGGCTCACAGTCTGGTGTGGCAATCACCTTCGGAGCATGGTCAGACGAAGGTGGCATTTTTGCCGCAGGAGAAACCTTGCTAAAAACTACTGGCAAATATTCAAACTTTGAGCTTGTTGCTGATTATGAGACTGGTCAGTATGATCTACGCATCAACAATGCTGAGTATGAAGATGAAGGTACCTATGAATGCCAGATTGGTGCAGATCCTGCTAAATCAGCGATATTGACTGTAGAAGGTTTGTTTATCTTTTCAAATCATTTTTTTCAAAAAAAATAATTGGACATTGTGAAAAACATAGGATAGTATCAATGAAAACTATCCTATAAGAAAGTTCCTCAAAACTAACTTTCTTGATTCAATACCGTAATGTTAGCCATTGTGATCACATAGCTTTGATTTTTCGTGTGCTTTTTATGAAAGCAGTCCCAATTTCAAAATGTCTCTTGAAATATAATTTAACTTTGATAGTGGCTATTTTGCAGTAAAGTTATTCAATTTGTTTGTTTGTTTGTTTGTTTGTTTGTTTGTTTGTTTGTTTGTTTGTTTGTTTGTTTCAGCTCAAGTAACAAGTGTGACAATCACAGTAAATGGAGCATCTTGTTCACCCGTTGATGTGTTGGCTGGTGAGGAACAAACACTCGTCTGCACAGCCTTTGGTGCCAGACCACGTGTAGGAATAGACTGGACCAATGATGGGACCAGTCTCTCTGGTGATACTGAGACAGAAAGTGTCAATGGAGATAAAACTAATACTATTAGCACCCTCCTATACACTCCAACTAGGAATGATAATGGTCATCAGTTTAGATGTGTAACAACAGGACAGGAAGCTGCAATACCTCAATCACAATCAGTCACCCTCAATGTGCAGTGTAAGTCACTTTTATAGAGTAATGGCAGTTAGTAATATTGCAAGGGAATAGAGGTCGAATTAACCTTCTCGAAATCAAGCATCTGACAGCACACAACTTCGTGTGCCAAGGGTGTTTTTTCTTCTATACCTGTTTATCTAAAAATTTTGCAGGCTGTTTTCTCGGTGAATAATGACTAATTAATAAATTACTTAATTAATGAACTGGAGCATGTAATAAAAGAGATATCAATTTTAAGCACTCTAAGAGGTTATTTTCTTAAGTCACTCATCAGTTGAGTTCGAATAATATTGACAAGGATTCTGAGGCTAGTCTTTTTGTTGTTTGTTCGCTCTCAGTTGAACCACTGGTGACAATGAAATACGAGTTCAGTACGACTACCATCTTGTGTTCAGCTGATGCCAATCCAGTAACAAGCATCCAATATGTCATCTTTCTGAATGACACTGCACAAAACCCTGGACAGACCTTGCCATTCAACTATGCTGATTATGGATACTCTTGTCTTTGTTGTTTGCTCACTTTCAGTTAAACCACTGGTGACGATCAGTATGACTAACATCTTGTGTTCAGCTGATGCCAATCCAGTAACAGGCATCCAATATGTCATCTTTCTGAATGACACTGCACAAACCCCTGGACAGAGCTTGTTATTCAACAATGCTGATTATGGGTGCACTAGAGTCAGATGTGACGTCACTAATAGCGTTGGGACAGGAACAGGCTACCTGCCATACGAACTATGCCCAGGTATGCAAATAAAGCTTTTCTTTCTTGTATGGGCTCGTCCGTCAAAGAAGATAAAATTGAAATCTAGTGTCAACATGCTTTGTTGATAACAAAACATGTCTCAATGATTTTGCAAATTGAGTGTTGTAGTCGGTAATGATTACCCCAAGAAAAGGTAAACAATGATCGTAACCATTGCGTTTTTTAGTAAGAATACTAATTTAAAAAAAAAAAAATATTATACAATCAATTTGAGATAGGTTCGAAACAGCAAAGTACATCAGTAAAATTGACTACTTTAAAAGAACCGAGCTGTTAATTTTCATTTATTCAATAAGAATTGTTGTTTGTACAAATCAAAATGGTACATCTAAATAAAGTTTACTACATAGCTTAAGTTTAATCGGATTATAGTACATTACATGTGTGATAAATATAGATTTTTGAGCACATTTCTGTGAAATGTTTTGATACATTTGTTGTTCCTTATTGTTTACAATTTTGTGGAGCGTTGTCTGTTAACTTATATACACTTAGAAAACTATATATTAAATATTTTTTTTTAAATAATAATGATAAGTAAAAAAAAAAAAAGAAAATGCAAGAAACATTTATTCACCTTTTGTTTTTTAGAACCTTGGGCTACAACATATAGGCCTACTACCAGTCGCCCTACAGGTAAGACAGATTAATAAATTTTGTCATGATTTTCATTCATTTTGCACTATAAGTCACATAGACAAATTTTTGCTAACTACATACAATTATATTTGCATAAAAAGAATAGTAAGAAATGAGAAAAAAAAAATCACAAAAACTATTTCAGCATGGTTAACGCGATGTAGTAATATTTGGTTGGACTTACTCAGTTTGATGACACAAATGACTGAACAAAGACACACGTTGAAGTTAACTGAACTCGCCATGTTGGGACATGTATTATAATCAAATTACAACAGGTCAAGGGTCACTATGACGTATCGATATACTTATGCATATTCAACACGCGACTCTCCAGAAAACATTGCTTTGTGGTTTTCACCTTGTATTGACAACCAATGAGGCTGAAACTTCTACACATAAATTATATTAAGTACATCTTCAATCACAGTGAGTTAAAGAGTTTCATGTCAGTCTGATTCATGTCATGGCCAACAACTTGATCTGGCAAAAAAACATTACCAAAACACTTTAAGAACTATATATTACTGTTTCCAGTTCCTGATTGTGTGTGTGGTTCCACTGGCGTTGGTATTATCATTGGAGCCCTTTTGGGCGGTATTGTCATCGGAGCTGTGATTGTCAGTGGCACTGCTGTCTTGATGCGACGTCATTGTGACATACCGATACAAAGACCAGACAAGGCTACCATAGATGGCGACGATGGGTAAAGTTCATGTCTTTCTCTCACCCTTTCACATGAGTGAGCAAAAACACACATTCCAGATTTTTTTAACATGTGGATTTGAGATAGCAGTCTCGTGAATTCTCGTGAAATATTTAGAATTTTTTTTGATGAAAGTTTATCAATATAAACCACAAGGGAAACTGACTGGGTAAATTTGTAAATGATTTTTGGGGTTGAACAAAGAATTCGAATCCCACTCTAGTCAATTCTTTGTTCAACCCCAAAAATCAATGTCCATTTTACATAGATTTCTTTTGCATATTGGCTTCCCATGAGCTAGATTTGACACAAGTCCCAATCGCGTGCCAATCTCAGAAAACTATAGTTTTGTGACGCTCTGCATTTCCCAATCTGTTCAGCACGCGGGCCCACAGCTACAATTTGACGGCGGTATGTATGCTTAGGGACCTCCCACATGAGAACGGGACTTGAATCAAGTCTACCCATGATCGTGCACACAGTGTTCGGAATAACACAAATTAAAGGCACCACAAAGATCAGAAAAGAATGTCACACTGTTCTAGAAGAAGCCTGTCAAATTTGATTATACCTAAGGTGATAATATTCTTACTCGTGTTGATGTTCTCTCATCAGACCTAATCTTGAATTTTGTACCATTGTATTTAACTCTATTTCAGCCCATCAATCACATAGACTAGAGGGAGTTCAGTTTCGTTTTCTCAAATTTATTCACAGGACACTAAATAATGGCACTGATTATAACTTGGATTATCTTGACCTATGTAAAATGTACAGACTTCCACCCCTTAGACAGAGAAGAATTTTGAATGACTGTCTATTTCTCTACAATTCTTTCCACAATCATTTTAGCAACACTGAGTTCAATCCCTTTGGCTTACATGTTCCTAACCGTAATACTAGACAGTCTATTAAACACATCTTGTATGTGCCAAGGAATCGGGTAGATGTGACAAAGCGTGGCTTTTTGTCATGGATTTCCTCCTTAATGTATCCATGGTTCAGGTCAGGTTTTGCATGCCATATCCTCTTCCAGTAACTAATGTATACATGTATTTACAGTGTTTTATTTTATTTTAGTTTGTGTTGTTTACATCGATTTGTTTATATTTTTTGTTTATATATATATATATATTATTTTTTTTATCTTGTCTTTTTATCGTTTATTCTTTTTATAATTTAATGTAGGCTTTACAGTGTTTTGTTTTATTTTATTTGGTATTGTTTACATCGATTTGTTTATATTTTTTGTTTATATATAAATATATTTTTTTTCTTTCTTGTCTTTTTATCGTTTATTCTTTTTATAATTTAATGTAGGCTTTTGCTTTTAAAATTTATTTTAAATATATTTCACAGTCGTTCATGGTGGTCTGTTTCTGTTCCCTATTTTATTTTACTTAACCTTCAATGTATGCTTTAATTTTCATTCCTAAGATGATTCTATTTTAATTGTTAACTTTGTACATATCAGATTGTTTTTATATAGGCTATATGAATATTTCTAATTGTTTTGTATCCTTTCCTGTAATTGGCGGCTCGTTCGCTGTTGGTTTGGTCAATAAATATATATAATATATAAATTAAATTTGTGACCAAAGGAATACTTATTATCAATAACATCACTTCTAAAACAAACTCCAGGCACTACGAGATGTCTACAGAACCGTCAAGAAATCGACAAATACCTCTTGCTGGTCCTTCAGTTTATAAGATCAATCCGCCAGGTAATCGAACAAAAGTATAATACCTTTTTAATAAACTTGTTTTAAAACGTGGAACTTTCTGTTTCTGTTGTAAAAATATGGACAACTATCATTCAATAAAAAATGTATAGATTGTTTTTTATATAGAGTTCACACTATTTATTTTCTTAAGCAAGAAAGGCTTAACAAAACAATAATGCCGATATATTAATACGGTTTTCCATACATTGTTGGTTACTTGCAGATGGTCCGACGAACAAGATGACCAAACCAGCTGTCTATGAAAGTATCTCAGAAAACAAAATGGCCGCCGGGTCCAAAGCGCCTAAAGATGACACGTATGGCAATGTAGGACCCGAATTGTCATTCTCGCGAGATCTCATAGTGATCGAGAACGAGATTGGGCGAGGTGCGTTCGGGAGAGTGCTTCTCGGTACAGCGCAAGGGATTATGGGAGATGGGAATCGCACCAAGGTCGCCATTAAAACACTGAAAGGTTAGTAAAGTGACGTCATAAAGAAGATATTGAGTTCAACAATAGACGTGTTACAAGTCTTGAGTGTATTTAGACATTGGGAACCATTACACTTTGAATTTGTGTCTTTTAAACCATAACGATATGCACTTGGAATTGTTGGTTCCCCCAATAATGTTTTATTATCCGCAAGATTTGCACATTAGACATTTGCATAGTTCAGTTTCTCACATAGCAGACATTTTAATTGAAGTAGGAGAGTAGTTGTTTTCGAATAAAAATAAGAAAATGACATCCAAGGTTTACATTTTGTAGATGGTGCTGATGGACAAGCAAAGACCGGCCTCCTGCAGGAGTTGGACCTAATGAAGAAAGTGGGTTCACATCCACACGTGGTCAATCTATTGGGATACTGTGTAGAGAAAGGTAAATAACAACACATAATGACAACAGTTTGCTCCTCTAAAGTTAAATGGTTGACAAATAATAAATACTAGTAGCATTTTAACACCATCAGTTCAAAATGGCTAACTTAATACAATGGAAGCTCCATAATTATAACCTCGTTCAGTTCGAATATCACTCCTGATTAGATATATCCATTTACAGGGACGAGGTTGAAAGTGTTGCCACATGGTGGAAAAAAACCCAATAAAATCTCGAAAGTAATACTGACAATTTGTCTTGCGATAAATGTTATTGCTTTGTGAAATTGGGCCCTCAAGGTTTCTATAAGGCAGTTTGACTGATTCTTGTTATCCATGTTGTTTATTTCTATCATCAGATCCCATCTACGTCATCGTTGAATATCTCAGTAAAGGTGACCTTAAGAATGTTCTGATTGGATGTAGATCTGAAGATACTGGAACTGGTTACTTCAACATACATGGTATAAGTAAATCACTCTCTAAGACATTGATCAAGTTTGCCAGAGATGTGGCAAGTGGAATGGCCTTCTTGTCGTCACAAAAGGTGAGTTAATTTTGTATAATTAACTTTTAAAATTATTGCGATAGGACTCTATATTATAATATGTGATTTTAATCAATGTGGTGATTGGTTGGTTCGGTAGAATCAGCTTTCGATCATTTTGGACATAGGTCAACAACTAATGAAATAATCTGCCAAAAATTAGTTGCGTCACACTGACGTCACTTGTTGAGTGTTGAGCCAAAAACAAATTGACAAAATGCAAAAATTGTAATGTGTTTTGAGTCATTAGTTGTAACTCTTTCTCGATCCCTCAGTGTATCCATCGTGATCTGGCTGCCCGTAACGTTCTGGTAAGTGAAGACATGGTCTGTAAGGTGGCTGACTTTGGACTGGCCCGTGACGTCATGAATGTCCGCATCTACCAGCGGGAATCAGAGGTAATCAGACAATACGATGTTTTTTTGTTTTTTTATCTTCACTTTACGTGGGTTTCAAATGGAAAAGGGGAATGTTATCTTTGTCGTTTCTATACTCTGCGTTGCAGGGAGTTCTGCCCATGCGCTGGATGGCACTGGAATCCCTTCTTGATGACGTGTACACAACAGAGAGTGACGTATGGTCTTTTGGGATTCTCCTTTGGGAGATCGTTACTCTTGGTGAGATGATTATGATATAGAGGGCGAAATCAGTTAGAAATCTTCTCTGCTGTCAGTTGTGACCTTCAATTTTGAGTTTCGCTCTAGTAAACGAGAACTTATGAAAACAATATGGCGCCCATAATTGATAAAACCAACTCATATTACAGACACTGGACACAATTGGTATTAACTCAAAATAATTGTAAGCATAAACATTTACTTGATAATGAGTAATGGAGAGCTGTTGATAATGCAAAACATTGTGAGAAACGGCTTCCTCTGAAATATCGTAGTTTTTGAGAAAGAGGTAACTTCTCACTCATAATAAAATCCTTCAGCTGATGTCTTTTACCATGCATCTAAAAAGCAAACAAACTTGTGCAACAAGGGTGTTTTTTCTTCCGTCATTCTCTAGCAACTTATCAATTGAGTCTAAATTTTCACGCGTTGTTATGTTGGGATACATCGAGTGAGAATACATCATTGGTATTTGACACCAAACGTCTGTTCTTCGGTATAATCTTTGAAAGATTCCAGTTAATCAATGTCCTACACCTCCAAATAAGTTTTACATGAATCTGCATATCTAATTGATGACAGGTGCGAGGCCCTATCGACTCATGACTGCAAAGACAATGGTTGCCCAACTCAGGGAGGGCTACCGTATGCCTAAACCAAGACACTGCAGGGAAGAGCTGTAAGTGAAAGACAAGTTTGCCATTTGAGATAAATGAGAGTGTTGTGGATTTCTTTTCTAGCATCTCTATTTTCCCTTTATATGATGATATCAGAACGATTATAGCTATGCTGGATCCTAAACTTTCTTTACATATTACGAGGAGAGCAAAACAAAAATGGGTTGAAGATTATCTTTAGTTTTTAATAATTGAACATCGATCATCAAATCTTAAAGTTCACGTGAATAAACTCAATATTCACTAGTTTTTCTAAATTTCTTTTGATGTTTATCAGATACTCCATGATGAGCAGCTGTTGGCTTCAAAATCCAAACAAGAGACCAACTTTCCGTAGTCTCTTCAAACAGTTGGAGAAGAGTTTGACAAATGAAGCGGTAATCTTATAATAGTTTTTTTCAGAGTTTATTTATTTCATGGCATAATGTTGGGGAAATCTAAAGGTAGTGAAGGCAATGGCACCGAGAAGGGCATCAGTGTTTCTCACTAACCTCCATATTAAACTGCTTTTTAGTCACAATATAGTCACTTTACACAATAACCTGCAAAATGCTGGTCTTATTTGTTGGTGTTGTGAGTTGTGCGAACCAACGTGATGTGAGCTCAAGCCACGCCCCAATACTCGACCCATTCTTATTTACGTAATGCGGATAAACCAATCACCGATGACGTTCAACCACATGTAACTTTGTTTGTTTTATCAGACACATGAAAAACTCGGATAATAATGCACAAAGTTATTTAGTATAAAAAGTTATGAAGTTGATTGCACCCAACGGGTCAGATGACTGAAAGTGCGCACGCGCAGTTCGTACAGGAGACAGCACCAGTGAGCGAGTTCGTAGACTGACCACAAACTGTGACGTAGCTCTCGAATTAACCATATCGACCATGCTCTTGTGATAATATAGTCAATCTCCCTGTGTTCTATGGTTTCTGGTAAGTCTATTCGGTGTAGTCAAGTCTAGACGCCACCCGAACTTGCTCCACGATGTGAACCTGTTTCCATGGTGGTATGAAATGCAAGGTGTTTATATATTGGGATTCTTTGTTTAAACACCATTTCGAATTTTTTAAACTAGATTTACTGTTTTTGATTTTACAGGATTACATCAAACTGGGTGATCTGGACGAAAATATCTACGAGGTGACAAAGATAGGGGATGGCAACGAGAAACTGTGAGAGTTTGCTGCTAACTCTCACGACTCAGACATCCAAAATAGTCTTTCGACGCTCTGTTTATTACAGTAATAGCATTCCTATACTACAAATAGTTTGCAGGGTTTTTAATAGTGTGTAGAATTTACACTCTCAAAACTTGATGGTCAGAGTTGACCTGGATTCGTGTCCCTTTGGGCTTGACCCAGAATGGGTCATAGTAACTCGGTATCTGTTTCAAAATTATCCAGAAATGGATCAAAATGGCGCTGAATCTGAGTTAAACCCAATAATTATGTAAAACCACTGTCGGCACCAAGAAAACGGATCAGGTTCCATGCAAATCTGGGTCACTCTGACCCAGTTTGTTTAGAGTGTATACAAACATAGGTCAAAAAGATGTAATAGCAGTTTACCTAATGATCTTACTGTATCCAATGAAATGGTCACAGAGTGGTTGCATTGTATGTTTATTCAAAAATAAATGATAAAATTGAATCTCCTTTTTCAAAATGAAATTAACGTTAGTCTAAAATAGGACTAGGCCTAGACGTCTGTTAATTTTTAGTATTTTTCTCGATTTGTTTTTTGTATTGCAACCAGAGTTGACATTTCTTTCAGTTATACATAATAATATATACATTTTTAAAACTAACTATCAGATGTAAATTCATTTGATAATTTTTTTTTTTTTTACATTTTAATATCTATTTTTTTTATCTTGAATACGTACGAAAATTACTAAAAAGCATTACAAAATCAAGAATATGTGAGCCTTGACCCCTCAAGGCCAAAAGTCAGTGTCCAGAAAACTAAACTGGTCATTATCAAATTATCTGAAGTTTCGATATTTACCGGAAAGAAATGATCACAAATCTTTTCCTGTCGTACTCTATGTCAATTTCTTATTCTAGTATGATTGAAGTTTATTGTTTTCATGTTAATTAATTTGCAATTGTGATACTCAGCAACGTGCAGAAGACCTTCATTTGTAGTAAAAAAAAAAAAATTGAATTACAAATCAATGCACAAAAATATGAAATAGCTTGATATGAAATAGCTGATAGAATTAGCTTGCAATAATGATAATTCCTCGGACCACGCTTTCACTTCAAAATGGTTTCAACGAACTTTCTTAACAAATAAGCTCCTTATACAGATTTTGCAAAGTGCTGAGTTGCAACACTTATAAATGCAATAAGATGCAATAAGATTAGAAAAAAAAGACAGACAATGCCAGAACGAAAACAAAATAGAATTTGAAACAATTTAAATATAATATCATTTATGACTTCAAAAGCTAAATTAATAGATTTTGTTACAAGTCTTTACACAGAAAAAGTTTTAATATAAATAATGATTGATTCATCGACAATGATCTTAAAATAAACCGAAACGTATTTCCATCTGATGTATTTGGTGGCTCTAAGTGATATGTTTTTATAAGAGATGCATCGGGGATAAAGAATATTAGTTTTGGTTTTTACCCATACACCGATGTGTGTTAGCACTGTATACTCAGTACCTTCCCGAGTCCCGTGGGAAAAACATATCGTAGGTATATTACTCGGTTGTGATATGTTTGTGAAAAATAATCTGATTTTTGTAAATATATAGTTCTGACGACGAGCCTTTAACACCTAGTGGAGACAGCGCACTCCAGCAGAATGGCCGTACTAAACTTACCTGTACCATAATGTGGGTGGGGGGCGGGGGGCACCGGGGGGGGGGGGGCACCGGGGGGGGGGCACCGGGGGGGGGGGGGACACGGGGGGACCACCACACTCGGCCTCACTCCTAACTTGATGTCATTTTTAGTTCGCTTGAACCATTGCCCCAAACTTTAAGCGTGCCATGTCCAAAATAAACAAAGTTTGTGCTCATATCATAAAGCGGTCCTAGTTATTTTGGGGTTCGAGTTTAACTTTGGTATGATTTGATTTGGTTTCTCAATTTGGGCTACGAGTTAACTTGGGTTGTATAAGGCTCTACTAGTTTACCTTGTGGTTGATCGAGTTGACCTATTTCTATTCGGTTTAGTTTAACCATGTGGAGGAATTTATTCCTCCATGGTTTAAAAGCAATCTGGTAAGTGTTACTCACCCCGTTCCTTCCTCTATTTTGCGAAACTTATGGTCCATTATTATGTAAAACAGTGTATATTTATGTAGGGGCAAAGTTCAGTGAAATGAAACGGAACAAATCTTTCAACATAGCTACTTCCTTGTTTTGCAATCACATTCCTGTTCTGCGACTGGAAAATCAACTTATGAATGTAAAGTATCGCATTAAATCTTGAGCAACTATAGCCTCATAGAAAACTGTAAGGATTCCACCTCTACACTAAATACACCGACCAGTGACCAGTAAAGTGTTGTATCGTGTGGCTTGGATTACGTGGATTGTTCAGTCATGCTTTCTTATCGCGTCCTGCTATGTGTTTGTAGTTGTATACCTTGTAAGTATTATAAATAATTTGATAATGGAAACCACGATATTTGCATGCGGAAATATTGACGTTTCTTGTTCATCGTAGGCCGTGTCCAACTGTTCTTGGTTATGTGTGCGTGCTCGGTAAACGTATACACAATGGAAATTTACCCGTTAAGTTTGCTGCCAACCAACGTCCTAAAGTTTCCCAATCACACGATGTTGTACAATATCATGATCGCTGCATGCATACGATATACAACAGGCTGCAAATGACATTTTACCTCGGATAAGGTATGACTTTTATTTATTGATGCCGTCGATCCAAAAAATCTTCAGGGCCTAACTTCAAGAAGTTATGCTAACGATGCAATGCACAAACACTTAAAGGCAGTGGACCTTATTGGTAATTGTCAAAGACTAGCCTACATATTGGTGCATCTCAACATATACATAAAGTAACAAACCTGCGCAAATTTGAGCTCAATCGGTCATCGAACTTGCGAGATAATAATGAAGGAAAAAACACCCCTGTCACATGAAGTTGTGTGCGTTTAGATGGTTGATTTCGAGACCTCAAGTTCTAAATCTGAGGTCTCGAAATCAAAATCGTGGAAAATTACTTCTTACTCGAAAACTATGGCACTTCAGAGGCAGCCGTTTCTCACCATGCTTTATACCATCAACCTCTCCCTATTACCCGTCACCAAGAAAGGTTTTATGCCAATAATTATTTTGAGTAATTACCAAAAGATCCCAAAGTTTCCCAATCACACGATGTTGTACAATAATCATGCTCGCTGTATGCATACGATAATTATAACAGGCTGCAAATGACATTCTATCTCGGATAGAGCTTGTTGCTGATTATGCGACTGGTCAGTATGATCTACGCATCAACAATGCTGAGTATGAAGATGAAGGTACCTATAAATGCCAGATTGGTGCAGATCCTGCTAAATCAGCGAAATTGACTGTAGAAGGTTTGTTTATCTTTTAAAATCACTTTTTTCAAAAATAATAATTGGACATTGTGAAAAACATAGGATAGTATCAATGGAAACTATCCTATAAGAAAATTCCTCAAAAATAACTTTCTTGATTCAATACCGTAATGTTAACCATTGTGATCACATAGCTTTGATTTTTCGTGTGTTTTTTATGAAAGCAGTCCCAATTTCAAAATGTTTCTTGAAATATGTTTGAACTTTGATAAAACTTTTGAATTTTCTCAGATAGTGGCTATTTTGCAGTAAAGTTATTCAATTTGTTTGTTTGTTTGTTTGTTTGTTTGTTTGTTTGTTTGTTTGTTTGTTTGTTTGTTCGTTGCAGCTCAAGTTACAAGTGTGACAATCACAGTAAATGGAGGATCTGGTTCAACCAGTGATGTGATGGCTGGTGAGGAACAAACACTCTTCTGCACAGCCTTTGGTGCCAGACCACGTGTAGGAATAGACTGGACCAATGATGGGACCAGTCTCTCTGGTGATACTGAGACAGAAAGTGTTAATGGAGATACAACTGATACTATTAGCACCCTCCTATACACTCCAACTAGGAATGATATAATTCAATCAAAAAAATGACTCATCCGAATCTTGGTTTAAAGGTCACATAATAATCGTTAGGTTTTACTTCCTTGTATGATTTTCGTTGAACATTGTTTACGCGCGCTCAAAACACATTGAACTAGTGAATAGTTCACCACAGGGGAAATCTGACTCGCTTGTTATGGCCTCCTTTCTCTTACTTATCAGATTCTTATGATACAGCTATGTGTAAGTTTTGGTTGATGTATATTTGTATGATGTGGTGGCCAGGAGGTAAGTAACGTAAAAAAAAAAATTACTTTTACTATTATTTATAATAATAGGCCTTTATTGTCTGAAAATTTACTCCCTTGACAAGTACACACCGCCAATGGCGTATTTTAGAAGTAAAACTCACTGCATAAGAATAATTCTATATGATAATTCTTGTCAACAGGCTTTCGCAAGAATTATTAAAATATCATGAGCTTTTAATGCGCCATTGGCGGTTTGTACTTGTAAAGGAGGAAAGAAAAAGAAGCTATTATTTTTTTTTCACGGGCAAGATGAGAGATAGGTCCTGAGATGTGTGGTTAGAAATAAATTCATAATGTTGTTATCAAGTCTAACAGTACAACGGCATTTAGTTAGGAGATGGCTGTCAGACCAGAGCAAGACATTTTCCCCATTTTCGTTGCCTGCTTGAAACTTTCAATAAGGACATCAGCAACCAAGAAATAATGATAGGTCCGCATTTGTGTTCGTGTGTTTTGTTCCTTTTCAAAGGCCTGTATTAAAGTTTTGGATGTTTCCTTCCCAATCTGAAAAATGATAGATCTGCCAAAATTATTATCAGTTCCTCTGACACAATAGGCCTACATTATAATGTTTACCTTAGCCTAAAAATTTCGTATATTTTTGTCAGGATGCATTTAACCATACAGTTTTGCCAATGACAAATCTGGCGGAGATGTAACTCGGGTAAATTTGACCATTAAATTGGATGATCCACAATAAGGACAGACAAGTTTCGCGCTGCATTGCGCGAAGTAAAGTGCCCCCCCCCCCCATATTATCTGCTAACCCTCAAAGTCGGGTTGTCGGGGCCCTGTCTTTATCCGCCTATCTGTAAAACTTTTCGTGGCTGATTGTTTATTTTTTACTTCATTTTAGATCTCGTAAACGGTGACTTTAATGGACCAGTTGACACTACAGTTAAAGAGACTGATGATGTACTGTTCACATGCGGCTCACAGTCTGGAGTGCCAATCACCTTCGGAGCATGGTCAGATGAAGATGGCATTTTTGCCTCAGGAGGAACCTTGCTAAAAACTACTGGCAAATATTCAACCTTTGAGCTTGTTGCTAATTATGCTAATGGTCAGTATGATCTTCGCATCAACAATGCTGATTATGAAGATCAAGGTACATATTTCTGTCAGCTTGGTGCAGATCCTACTAAATCAGCGATGTTGACTGTAGAAGGTTTGTTGATCTTTTATAATCACTTTCTTCCTCAAATAACACTGACGGGTCAATATAAACTGAAAAAAAAACAAAACATAGTATGAATTCAATGAAAATTACTAACAAGAAGATTTCTCAAAAATACCAAAAAGAAATTGTTCTAGAATCAAAAGCGTATTACTGGCCATTGTGAGCACATGTAGCCTTGACTTTTTTTTTACTGGAAACAATTACAATTTCAAAATGTCTCTTGAAATGTTTGAACTTTCTTGATAAAACCTTTGATTTTTTCAGCTGAAGCCTATAGTAGTTAGTTTGCAGTAAAGTTATTCGATATGTTTGTTTGTTTCAGCTCAAGTAACAAGTGTGACAATCACAGTAAATGGAGCATCTGGTTCACCCGTTGAAGTGATGACTAGTGAGGAACAAACACTCGTCTGCACAGCATTTGGTGCCAGACCACGTGTAGGAATAGACTGGACCAATGATGGGACCAGTATCTCTGGTGATACTGAGACAGAAAGTGTCAATGGAGATACAACTGATACTATTAGCACCCTCCTATACACTCCAACTAGGAATGATAATGGTCATCAGTTTAGATGTGTAACAACAGGACAGGAAGCTGCAACACCTCAATCACAATCAGTCACCCTCAATGTGCAGTGTAAGTCACTTTTATAGAGTAATTAGTAATTTTGCAAGGGAATGGAAGAGAGGCAATGAGGTCTTTTAAAAAGCTTCGTTTAAAACTGAATCGAATGTGGTGTCCTTTATTATCGCACGGCTATGACCCTCTGCAAGGGTTTAAACAACCTAAGACTGAGTTAGGCTTACAACTCTTTCTTACCCATTCAAAAATAGTGTTTCCCCTTAAAACAGCAGTAAACCTTACACAGTTGGGAGCAAATCTGACCCTGCCTCAGCTTGCCTAATTTCTGCACTATTCAGTTTCTATCCGTGTTAGGCGAAAGTAACTCGTGCAAGTTTAGAACAAAAGTATGTTTTCTTGAATGTTTCCACAGTTGCCCCAGTTGGTGTAATGGCAGTTTACTGTCAAGGTACAATTACCTGTTCATCCACTGCTAACCCTACCGTAGCTAACAACCAGTATGTCATCACTCTGAATGACACAGAGACATCAACTGGGAAGACATTGACCTATGACCCTGAGATGAATGGCTGTACGTCAGTCAAGTGTACTGCTACCAATGCCATAGGAACAGCAACTGGCTCGCTAGCAGATGATCTGTGTCCAAGTCCAAGTGAGTTCATTAATGTGACATGATTGATAATGGGTTCTCGGTTTTGCCAAACTCTTATTAATGCAAACATTCATTTTGAAAAAGGGGACCCCCATTTTTGCTTTGAGGCTGTAGAGTTCTTGGGAAATGAGAAAAACAATTTTACGAAAATTATGTTTAGCATGTACAATGGATTTACGCGCCTCTCCTGAAAACATTGCTTTGTGATTTTCACCATGGCAACTAATGGGGCTGTAACTTCTATACATAAATTATATTACACACATCTTGAATCACAATGAGAAGGGATTCATGTCATGGCCAAAATACTTTAAGAACTATTACTGTTTCCAGTTCCTAGTTGTGTGTGTGCTTCCACTGGCGTTGGTGCTATCATTGGAGCCCTTTTTGGCGGTATTGTCATCGGAGCTGTGACTGTCATTGTCATTGTTGTCTTGATGCGACGTCATCGTGACAGATCGACACAGAGACCAGACAAGGCTATCATAGATGGCGACGATGGGTAACTTCATGTCTTTCTTTCATCCTTTCACATGAGTGAATAAAAACACACATTCCATGAGATTTATTTCCCTGTGTGGATTTGAGATTGGAAGTAGTCTCGTGAATTCCCGTGAAATATTTTTTAAACATCGTTTTGATGAACGTTCTTCAGTCCGTTTAAAGATTGTTGCATAAAGTGGATTGCTTCCCTCGTGCACATAGTGTTCGGAATTACACAAATTAAAGGCACCACAAAGATCAGAAAAGACTGTAACACTATTATACAAAGATAACATGGTTTGAGGGTGACTAGTCGATATTAGCTCCCTGAGGTTTGGAAGTTGACACACTAGTTTGTCAACTTCTAATACCGAGGGAAGCTCATCGACTAGTCACCCGAAATAAACCATGTTATATTTGTTTAACTATACTTCGTACATAATTATTCACAATCCAGGCACTACGAGATGTCTATAGAACCGCCAAGAAATCAACAAATGTCTCTTGCTGGTCCTTCTGTTTACAAGGACAATCAGCCAGGTAATCGAACAAATAATGCCTGTTTTGTAAACTTGTGTATGAACCGTGGAGCTTTCTTTTGCTAAATTATGAACAACTGCCCAAAAAATGATGAGTCGGTTTTATAAATTTGACACTATTTATAACAAAACATTAGTGATTTTGAATAATTTTTTTAATGACCAATAAATTGTTGGTTACTTGCAGATGGTCCAATGAACGAGATGACCAAACCCGCCGTCTATGAAAGTATCTCAGAAAACAAAATGGCCGCCGGGTCAAAATCACGTAAAGATAAGACGTATAGCAATGTAGGACCCGAATTGTCATTCTCGCGAGATCTCATAGTGATCGAGAACGAGATTGGGCGAGGTGCGTTCGGGAGAGTGCTTCTCGGTACAGCGCAAGGGATTATGGGAGATGGAAATCCCACCAAGGTCGCCATTAAAACACTGAAAGGTTAGTAAAGTGACGTCATACAGAACACATTGAGTCCAACAGTAGACATGTTACAAATCACCTTGCGTGTATTTCAACATTGGGAACCATTACAGTTGACGTCTATTCCGAGCTTCTTTCAAACGTTTAAAGCCATTATTGTACACCTTCGGTAAACAGTATTGTCCAAGTCCCACACGTCGTGTATCACAACAAACCTGTGAACATTTTGGCTCAATCGGTCTTTAGAGCCTGGAGAAAATAACGAGAAAACCCACTCTTGATTCCGCGCGTTTCGCCGTGTCATGACATGTGTTTATTAATAAATCTGTAATTCTCGCTATCGAGAATTGATATTGTTTTAATGTTTTCTCAAAAAGTAAAGCATTTCATGTAACAATATTTCAAGAGAAGTCTTTCACCATTACCTTCTGTAAGCCCTGTAAATTATTTGTATATCTGTGAACTTTTTTTAAATGTATAATGGCTTTAAGAAACTGTTTCAATATCAGCGAGATTTGCACATTAGACAATGGCATGTTAGTTTCTCATTATAACATAAATTTATACAAAGTACGAGATTGTTGTTTCTTGAAAAAAAAAAAAAAAAAAAAAATGTTTACATTTTGTAGATGGCGCTGATGGACAAGCAAAGACCAGCCTTCTGCAGGAGTTGGATCTGATGAAGAAAGTGGGTTCACATCCACACGTGGTCAATCTATTGGGATACTGTGTAGAGAAAGGTAAACAGCAACACATAATGACAACAGTTTGCTCCTCTCAAGTTTAATAATTGACAAATGTGACAATTAAAGGCAGTGGACACTATTGGTAATAACTCAAAAAAATTATTAGAACAAAACCTTACTTGGTAACGAGTTATGGGGAGAGGTTGATAGTATAAAACATTGTGAGAAACGGCTCCCTCCGAAGTAATGTAGTTTTTGAGATAGAAGTTGTTTTCCACGAATTTGATTTCGAGACCTCAGATTTAGAATTTGAGGTCTCGAAGTCAAGCATCTGAAAGCACACAACTTCGTGTGACAAGGGTGTTTTTTTCTTTCATTATTATCTGGCAACTTCGACGACTGATTGAGCTCAAATTTTCACAGGTTTGTTATTTATGCATATGTTGAGATACACCAAAAGTAAAGGCTAGTCTTTGACAATTACCAATTGTGTCCACTGCCTTTAAGTAGTATCTCAACTCCGTCAGTTCAAAATGGCTGACTTATAGTGCATCCATCGGAATTGTCACATTCCAAACTCGTTTAGTTCGAACATCACTTTGATATACATTTACAGGGACGAGGTTGATGCAGTGTTGTCGCATAGTGGGGAAAAACCAACAAGGGATGCAAGTGGAACCTTTTTTTAAATTAAATATTCGCCTGCTTTGGTTCAAACTATTGACATATATTTTGAACTATTGAATTATTGACATATATTTTGTGGACTTCACAAAGAACTTAGATTAATCTTAAATGCAAACCAATCGTAGTTGCTTATTAAAATGGATGTCTCAATACAAATCACTAATTATAAGGTAATACCGTCAATTTGTATTGCGATGAATTATATTGCTTTGTGAAATCCAGCCTGAAGGTTCTAAGGCTTGATGTTTGATTGTAGGTTTTTTTTTTTTTTTTTCCTGCAAGTCGCCAGACACACAATGCCTGAAGGCCACTTTAAGGTGTGGGCTAAAAAAAAAAAAAAGTATTTAACTCCAGAGGCCGTTGCCACCGACCCCTAGGGCTGAAACAGGGTTACCCCTTTTACAGTCCATACGGATGTAAGGCCTATGGGTATCATCAATCCGAAACCTGGCCGTTAGAGCAGAAAGCACTACCTCCCCAATTTGACTGATTCTTGGTATCCATGCTGTTTATTTCTATCATCAGATCCCATCTACGTCATCGTTGAATATCTCAGTAAAGGTGACCTTAAGAATGTTCTGATTGGATGTAGACCTGAAGATACTGGAACTGGTTACTCCAACATACGTGGTATCGGTAAATCACTCTCTAAGACATTGATCAAGTTTGCCAGAGATGTGGCAAGTGGAATGGCCTTCTTGTCGTCACAAAAGGTGAGTTTAATATTGTTACAATTATTGCAAAAGGCTGCTATGTATTTGTGACTTTAATCAATGTGGTGATTGATTAGGTTCGGCAGAATCATTTTCGATCATTTTGGACAGAGGTCAACAACTAATGAAATAATCTGCGATGAAACTATTTGCACATGTTGAGTGTGTTGAGCCAAAAACAAACAGACAAAATGCGAAAATATTGTGATATGTTTTGAGTCAGTTGTAATTCTTTCTCGATCCCTCAGTGTATCCATCGTGATCTGGCTGCCCGTAACGTTCTGGTAAGTGAAGACATGGTCTGTAAGGTGGCTGACTTTGGACTGGCCCGTGACGTCATGAATGTCCGCATCTACGAGCGCGAATCTGAGGTAATCTGTCAATACGAAGTTTTGTTCCTTTCTAATTTGATCTTCACGTTACGCGGGTTCAAATCAGAAAAAAAGAATGTTATCTTTTGTTTTTATACTCTGCGTTGCAGGGAGTTTTGCCCATGCGCTGGATGGCGTTGGAATCCCTTCTTGATGACGTGTACACAACAGAGAGTGACGTATGGTCTTTTGGGATTCTCCTGTGGGAGATCGTTACTCTTGGTGAGATGATTATAATGTATAGAGGGATTGATCAGTAAGAAAACTTCTCTGCTCTCAGTTACTTTAAGATTAAATTTGGCTTCGTTTATGACGAGAACTTATGAAAACAACATGGCGACCGCTGTTAATACAAAAGTAACGCAAAGACTTGTCCATTGATGTAACATGATGTGATAAACATATCGCGCTGCTTGGCATGGACGGCCGAATTGTAGCAAAACTTTGAATTGTTTTAACAGATGTTCTGACCGAATTCAATATTCATTAATGGTTGTATCCAACAAATTCAACACATTTTTAAGCAGTTTTGAGACATTGTCCCAAACTGTTGCCATTTGTTTTTGTTTTGTTACGATGGCTTTCCATAGTTTTCCCAACTTCGGTTGGCCAAACATCGGGTCTGTTGCTAACGGTAGTTTTTTGAGTGAGTAACGTTCCTTTCTTCGATATAATTTACCTAACCAATTAAAATTATTTTTCTACGATTCAACTTGAACAGTTTCATATACACCTCCAAATAAATTTAACATGAATTTGCATATCTAATTGATAACAGGTGCGAGGCCATATCGACTAATGACTGCAAAGACAATGGTTGCCCAACTCAAGGAGGGCTACCGTATGCCTAAACCAAGACACTGCAGGGAAGAGCTGTAAGTGAAAGGCCAGCTTGCCATTTGAGATAAATGAGAGTGGACCTCTTTTCTTTCATCTCTATTTTTCCTTTATATGATGATATCAGAACGATTATAGTTATGCTGGATCGTCAACTTTCTTTACATATTTTGAGGAAAGGAAGACAAAAATTGGTTGAAGGCTATCTTTGGTTTTTAATAATTGAACATCGATCATCAAATCTTAAAGTTCCCGTGAATAACTCAATATTTACTAGTTTTTCTAAACTTCTTTTGATGTTTATCAGATACTCCATGATGAGCAGCTGTTGGCTTCAAAATCCAAACAAGAGACCAACTTTCCGTAGTCTCTTCAAACAGTTGGAGAAGAGTTTGACAAATGAAGCGGTAATCTTATAATAGGTTGTTCATAATTTATTTATTTCATGGCATAAAGTTGAGGAAATTTAAAGGTAGTGAAGGCATGAAACCAAGTAGCTGCCTGAAGCAATTATGTTCTCAAGTTTTCTTGTAAAGTCTTCATATCAGTGTTTCTCACTAACCTCCATATTAAACTGCTTTTTAGTCACAATATTAATCACTTTACACAATAACCTGCAATACGCTGGTCTTATTTGTTGGTGTTGTTAGTGGTGCGAGCCAACGTGAAGTGAGCTCAAGCCACGCCCACATACTTGACCCATTCTTGATTACGTAATGCGGATCCGTAATGCGAAACTGTGTCCAATGGTATGACATTTTTTAACTAGATTTACCTTTTTTGTTTTTACAGGATTACATCAAACTGGGTGATCTGGACGAAAATATCTATGAGGTGACAAAGATAGGGGATGGCAACGAGAAACTGTGAGAGTTTGCTGCTAACTCTCACGACTCAGACATCCAAAATAGTCTGTCGACGCTCTGTTTATTACAGTAATAGCATTCCTATACTAAACATTGGTTTGCAGGGTTTTTAATAGTGTATATAATTTACACTCTAAAAACTTGATGGTCAGAGTTGACCTGGATTTGTGTGCCTTTGGGCTTGACCCAGAATGGGTCATAGTAACTCGGTATCCGTTTCAAAATTATCCAGAAATGGATCAAAATGACGCAGAATCTGAGTTAAAATCCAATATGTAAAACCACTGTCGGCACCAAGAAAACGGATCAGGTCCCATGCAAATCTTGGTCACTCTGACCCAGTTTGTTTAGAGTGTTTACTAACATAGTTCAAAAAGATGTATACTATAGTAGTTTACCTAATGATCTTACTGTATCCAATGAAATGGTCACAGAGTGGTTGCATTGTATGTTTATTCAAAAATAAATGATAAAATTGAATCTCCTTTTCAAAATAAAATTAATGTTAGTCTAAAATAGGACTAGGCCTAGACGTCTGTTAATTTTTAGGTTTTTTTTCTCGATTTTGTTTTATTGCAACCAGAGTTAACATTTCTTTCAGTTATACATAATAATATATACATTTTTTAAACTAACTATCAGATGTAAATCCATTTGATAAAAAAACTATATTTGTGTTTACATTTTAATATTCCATTATCCTAAATACGTATGAAAATTACTAAAAAGCATTAAAAAATCAAGAAAATGTGAGCCTTGACCCCTCAAGGCCAAAGGTCATTGTCCAAAAAACAAAATTAGTCATTATCCACTTTTCTGGAGTTTTGAAATTTTACCGGAAAGAACTGTGGTATTGAATGTTAGATCACAAATCTTTTCCTGTCGTACTCTATGTCAATTTCTTATTCTAATAATTATGATTGAAGTTTAATATTGTTCTGAGGTTAATTAATATCTTATTCTAATAATTATGATTGAAGTTTAATATTGTTCTGAGGTTAATTAATATCTTATTCTAATAATTATGATTGAAGTTTAATATTGTTCTGAGGTTAATTAATATCTTATTCTAATAATTATGATTGAAGTTTAATATTGTTCTGAGGTTAATTAATATTGTGATACACAGCAACGTACATAAGACCTTAATTTGTAGTCAATTAAAAAAAATGATTTACGAAACAGTGCACAAAATAATTAAAAGTAGCTTGCAATAATGATAATTCCGTGGACCAGGGTTTCACTTCTTGAATTTTCTTAACAAATAACCGAAGCTCCTTATACAGATTTTGCAAAGTGCTGAGTTGCAACACTTAAATTAAATGCAGTAAGTTTAGCAAAAAGACAGACAGTAGCCATAGGGGGTGGGGGGGGGGGGTTGCAACAATTGAATTATAGTTAATTTCATTTATGATTTGAAAAGGGGAAATTTTATAGACGTTTTTTTTTTTTTAATCTTTACACAGAACAAGTTTTAATCTAAAAAATTATCGACATGTGAGCTAAAAATAAACCGAAAACGTATTTTCATCTGAGTTGTTTGGTGGCTCGAAGTGATATGTTTGTGTAGACCTGTAGTTTTGAAGACGAGCCTTTACAATTTAGTGGATCGGTGGGCCGCAGGACGCTTAGACCAGCAGAACGGCCGTGCAGCATAACTTACCAGTACCATGTCAAAAATAATGTAACAAAAATGTACAAACTTCGTGCTCAAATCATTAAGCGTTTCGAATAGGCTCTATTAGTTTACCTTGTGGTTGATCGAGTTGACCTATTTCTAATGGGTTTGGTGTAACAGCAATCCAATATTTTCACACCGTCCCTTCCTTCATTTTGCAAAATATATGGTCCATTATTATGTAATTTACATAACAGTGTAGGGGCAAAGTTCAGTGAAATGAAACGGAACGAATCTTTCAACAATGCATACTTCCTTGTTTTGCAATCACATTCCTGTTCTACGGCTGAAAATCAACTTATGAATGTAAAGTATCGCATTAAATCATGAGCAACTATAGCCTCTTATACCTATAAGGATTCCACCTCTACACTAAATACACCGACCTAAAGTGTTGTATCGTGTGGCTTGGATGACGAGGATTGTTCAGTCATGCTGTCTTATCGCGTCCTGCTCTGTGTTTGTAGTTGTATACCTTGTAAGTATTATAAATAATTTGATAATGGAAACCACGATATTGCATGCGGAAACGTTGACGTTTCTTGTTCATCGTAGGCCGTGTCCAACTGTTCTTGGTTATGTGTGCGTGCTCAGTAAACGTATACACAATGGAAATTTACCCGTTAAGTTTGCTGCCAACCAACGTCCCAAAGTTTCCCTGGCCTGCCGACAGCACCACCCCCTCCACAGCCTTTCTCACCAACGGTGGATAAACATGCCTGGTGCGCTGGCAACCCAATGCCGTTGGGTCTTCTCTGTTGGCTTGTACTGTGGGGGGGGGGGGGGGGGGGGGGGCTGGGTCCTTTGTTTCACCCCATTGGTTGAGCAGTGCCAAGTTGGTCCGGTAGCGCCGCCCCATAGATTCGTGCAGTGCGGAGCAGGCTCCTTTGCTTCACCCTATTGCTTTGTACACTGCGGAGCTCCGCACGGAGCTCACCGCCATTATACTGTGCAGGGTGAAGTCGATTTATCTGCTCCACTCCATTGGGTTGTGCAGTGTGGAGCAGGCTCCTTTGCTCCACCCCATTGCTTTGTAAACTGCGGAGCTCCGCACGGAGCTCACCGCCATTGTGTTGTACACGGTGGAGTCGATCCATCTGCTCCACCCCATTGGGTTGTGCAGTGTGTAGCAGGCTCCTTTGCTCTACCCCATTGCTTTGTACAGGGTGGAGTCGATCCATCTGCTCCACTCCATTTGGTTGTGCAGTGTGGAGCAGGCTCCTTTGCTCCACCCCATTGCTTTGTACACGGTGGAGTCGATCCATCTGCTCCACCCCATTGGGTTGTGCAGTGTGGAGCAGGCTCCTTTGCTCCACCCCATTGCTTTGTACACGGTGGAGTCGATCCATCTGCTCCACCCCATTGGGTTGTGCAGTGTGTAGCAGGCTCCTTTGCTCCACCCCATTGCTTTGTACACGGTGGAGTCGATCAATCTGCTCCACCCCATTGGGTTGTGCAGTGTGTAGCAGGCTCCTTTGCTCCACTCCATTGCTCTGTACACTGCGGAGCTCCGCACGGAGCTCACCGCCATTGCTTTGTACAGGGTGGAGTCGATCCATCTGCTCCACTCCATTGGGTTGTGCAGTGCGGAGCAGGCTCCTTTGCTCCACCCCATTGCTTTGTACACGGTGAAGCTCCACTCCATAGGGTTGTGCAGTGCGGAGTCGATCCATCTGCTCCACTCCATTGGGTTGTGCAGTGCGGAGCAGGCTCCTTTGCTCCATCCCATTGCTTTGTACACGGTGGAGCTCCACTCCATAGGGTTGTGCAGTGCGGAGTCGATCCATCTGCTCCACCCCATTGGGTTGTGCAGTGTGGAGCAGGCTCCTTTGCTCCACCCCATTGCTTTGTACACGGTGGAGTCGATCCATCTGCTCCACCCCATTGGATTGTGCAGTGTGGAGCAGGCTCCTTTGCTCCACCCCATTGCTCTGTACACTGCGGAGCTCCGCACGGAGCTCACCGCCATTGTGTTGTACAGGGTGGAGTCGATCCATCTGCTCCACTCCATTGGGTTGTGCAGTGCGGAGCAGGCTCCTTTGCTCCACCCCATTGCTTCGTAAAGTGCAGAGCAGCCCAGCTGGAACATGGTCGCGTGGGATAACCTGGGCAACTGGCTCAACCATGGCATCCTCAGGATGGTTGATGCTCTGTGAGGAGAGCCGGAACGGCTCCGTGCGGTTACGCCCCAACCCTTCTGCCCTCGTGTCAGTAAGTTGCGGAGACGGCCGGAACAGCCCCGTGTGGAGGCGCCCCAACCCTTCCACCCTTGTGTCTGTAGGCTGCGGAGGCGGCCGGAACGGCTCCGTACGGTGCCGCCCCAACCCTTCCGCTCTGGTGTCCGTAGGCTGATCAGACAGCCGGAACAGCTCCGAGTGGTGCTGCCCGAACTCTTCTGCCCTCGTGTCGGTAGGCTGCTGAGTCAGCTGGAACAGCTCCGTGTGGTGCTGCCCCAACTCTTCTGCCCTCGTGTCCGTAGGCTGCAGAGAAAGCCGGAACGGCTCCGTACGGTGCCGCCCCAACCTTTCCGAACCCTGTTGACTTGAAGCAGATGCAACAGTTCTGCCCCCCATAATCCTTGGCTGGCCCTTATAATCGTCATAATTTCTGCATTTGCTAGCACTGGCCTTCTTTAGCCCTAAAAATGGCAATAGTTCATTCTCTATTGTGATAAAATATGTCTCACTCAAACATTTAGTCTGGTCCGGCTTAACCTGGGCGTATGGCGAGTCCGACGCCATGCTGTCCCAACCACGAGGATTTCACAAACAGAAAAACCAAATTTTTACCTGATTTCCTTCGCTCTTGTTGTCCCGCCGCCGCCACCAATGTAACACAAAAATCCTGTGTCAATAACCACAACAATACGGAGCAATGAAACACACTAAAAACCAGTATTTCTGCTTGAATTCCTGACCGTTTTATTCCAGACGTCCAATCTTTATAAATTCACAGATCTAGACATAGGAAAAACGTCTCCCCAGGCGAGCGGGTTTCCCAATCTTCCAGCAGGGGGCCAACCAGCAACTAGCTCCACCGCGGAGCCGTGCTGGCGCCCTCTACTGGCTGATTGGCACGAATGTTACAATACCATCAACCTCTCCCCATTACCCGTCACAAAGAAAGGTTTTATGCCAATAATTATTTTGAGTAATTACCAAAAGATCCCAAAGTTTCCCAATCACACGATGTTGTACAATAATCATGCTCGCTGCATGCATACGATAATTATAACAGGCTGCAAATGACATTCTATCTCGGATAAGGTATGACTTTTATTTATTTATGCCGTCAATCCAAAAAATCTACAGGGCCTAACTTCAAGAAGTATAATCCATGTTATTATTGTAAAAAGAAGGGGGAACAGTGCATGGGTATACCAAGTCAGTTTCCCCTGTGTTTGCTTTTCCTGAACGGGAACTTAAGGAGAGAAAGAGGGGCGGGTAGATTTTGTTGTATCTGTTTAACTTGTTGTGGGTGATCGTTAATTTTGTACTTAATTGTAGGTCTCGTAAACGGTGATGACTTCAATGGACCAGTTGACACTACAGTTAAAGAGACTGATGATGTACTGCTCACATGCGGCTCACAGTCTGGTGCGGCAATTAGCTTCGGAACTTGGTCAGATGGTGGTGGCACTATAACGTCTCGAGAACTCCAGATAAAAACTACTGGCAAATATTCAAACTTTGAGCTTGTTGCTGATTATGCGACTGGTCAGTATAATCTACGCATCAACAATGCTGAGTATGAAGAAGAAGGGACCTATGTATGCCAAATTGGTGCAGATCCTGCTAAATCAGCGATGCTGACTGTAGAAGGTTTGTTTATCTTTTAAAATCACTATCTTTCTAGAAATTTAATTGGATATTGTGAAAAACATAAAAGAAAATTCCTAAAAAATAACTTTCTTGATTCAATACCGTAGTGTTGGCCATTGTGATCACATAGCTTTGATTTTTCGTTTTTTTATTTTTATGGAAGCAGTCCCAATTTCGAAATGTCTCTTGAAATATGTTTGAACTTTGATAAAACCTTTGAATTTTCTCAGATAGTGGCTATTTTACAGTCAAGTTATTCAATTTGTTTGTTTGTTTGTTTGTTTGTTTGTTTGTTTGTTTGTTTGTTTGTTTGTTTGTTTGTTTGTTTGTTTGTTTGTTTGTTTGTTTGTTTGTTTGTTTGTTTGTTTGTTCTAGCTCAAGTTACAAGTGTGACAATCACAGTAAATAGGGCATCTAGTTCACCCGTTGATGTGTTGGCTGGTGAGGAACAAACGCTCGTCTGCACAGCCTTTGGTGCCAGACCACGTGTAGGAATAGACTGGACTAATGATGGGACCAGTCTCTCTGGTGATACTGAGACAGAACGTGTCAATGGAGATACAACTGATACTATTAGCACCCTTCGATACACTCCAACTAGGAATGATGATGGTCATCAGTTTGGATGTGAAACAACAGGACAGGAAGCTGCAACACCTCAATCACAATCAGTCACCCTCAACGTGCAGTGTAAGTCACTTTTATAGAGTAAAGTAAAATGTTGTAAGGGAATAAAAGAGAGACAAGGTGGTCTTTTAAAAAGCTTCGTTTAAAACTGAATCGAATGTGGTGTCCTTTATTATCGCACGGCCATGACCCTCTGCAAGGGTTTAAACAACCTAAGACTGAGTTAGGCCTACAACTCTTTCTTACCCATTCAAAAATAGTGTTTCCCCTTAAAACAGCAGTAAACCTTACACAGTTGGGAACAAAATCTGGATTTCTGTCTCAGCTTGCTTCAACTCTGCGTTAAATTCCTATCCGTGCTGGAAGAAAATACCTGCTCGTGCAAGTTTCAAACTTGAGTTTGCCAAATTATATGTGGCCTACCAACTTAAATATTGGGCATTGAAATTTGGGAGACGCCTTGCACTGTGAAAACCTTATTTATCGCAGTCTTTGCTCAATCAATCGGAATGGATGAAGTCCCAGAAGGGAAATAAACCTTAAAAGGCACTATCATTAACTTTGTAAGATCAATATTTTCGAAGATTAAATTTAAAAAGCTGTGTGCTTGCATTATGTCAAACTTAGCTAAAAGTAGCGTGGAAACTCAGTTTTTAATAAAACAAATTGGCTGAATGGCTTTTCCCCCACATCAAACTCGAATTTTTATTATTATATTTCTACTGGATTTGTATTAATTGAAATATCATACAAAGTATGTTTTCTTGATTGTTTCCACAGTTGCCCCAGTTGATGTAATGCTAGAGTATAGTCAAGGTACAATTACCTGTTCATCCACTGCTAACCCTATCGTAACTAACAACCAGTATGTCATCACTCTGAATGACACAGAGACATCTGGGAAGACATTGGCCTACGACCCAGAGATGAATGGCTGTACATCAGTCAAGTGTACCGCTACCAATGCAATAGGAACAGCAACTGGCTCACTAGCAGAACACCTATGTCCAGGTATATAATGGGTTATCAATTTTTTTCAAAACCCTTATGGACATCCATTTTGAAAAGGGGACCCCGATCTGCAACGAAATAAGCGTTTCTTTCTTGTATGGATATATCTAAACAAGATACAACTTATTAAGTCCACTTATGTCAAACGCATTTCTTGAAAATGTAAACAAGGCTCGATGATTTTGTAAATTGATTTCCAGCTGGTCAAAAACAAACAAACATTTCTCTGTTGTTTTTATACCTAGGAGCGACAACAACTGAGGTTGCACCAAGTACTACCAGTCCCACTACAGGTAAGAAAGAAATGAAATCCACAAAACTTGTTTATTTATTTTGCTAAAAAGATAATGATTGAATCTGTGAAAGTCTTCTTCATCAGGCCTGAAATCTTTCTCTCGCATCTGAAAGCATACACATTATTTACTAATTAGTGCAACAAGTTTTTTTTTTTTCTGCCACTAATTCCTTGCAACGTAATGACGAATTGAGCCAAGATTTTCACAGGTTTGTTAACTTTCCCCTAAGCATTTAGTCCATTAAATACGTTTACATTGTTTAACACACTAAAACAAACTACGATGTATTTGATCAAAGGGTTTGGGGACTCGTTGTATGACGCAAAACACAAACGACAGATTCACATTAAACTATAAACGCGGTTTAAATAAAATGTCGGTAGAAAGCTTCCCTTAAAATATAGATGAGAAAACAAAATTCACGAAAATTATGTATGTACAATGGATTTACGCGACTCTCCTGAAACATTGTTTTGTGATTTTTACCATGACAAGGCTGACACTTCTACAGATTAATATTACGTATTGAATCACAGTGAATACGGATTCATGTCATGGCCAAAAACTTGATCTACAAAAAGTACCAACAAACTTTAAAAATGATTACTATTTCCAGTTCCTGGTTGTGTATGTGCTTCCACTGGCGTTGGTGCTATCATTGGAGCCCTTTTGGGCGGTATTGTCATCGGAGCTGTAGCTGTCATTGTCATTGTTGTCTTGATGCGACGTCATCGTGACAGATCGACACAGAGACCAGACAAGGCTATCATAGATGGCGACGATGGGTAAATTTGACGTCTTTCTCTCACACTTTCACACATGAGTGAATAAAAACACACATTCCAGATTTTTTTAACATGTGGATTTGAGAAAGCAGTCTCGTGAATTCTCGTGAAATATTTAGAATTTGTTTTGATGAAAGTTCTGACAATGTCCATTTTCCATAGATTTCTTTTGCATAAATTGGCTTCCCATGAGCTAGACTTGACACAAGTCCCAATCGCGTGCCAATCTCAGAAAACTATTATTTTGTGATGCTCTGCATTTCCCAACCTGTTCAGCACGCGGGCCCACAGCTACATTTTGACGGCGGCAGGTGCTTAGGGACCTCCCACATGAGAACGGGACTTGAATCAAGTCTACCCATGATCGTGCACACAGTGTTCGGAATAACACAAATTAAAGGCACCACAAAGATCAGAAAAGAATGTAACATCAATGTAACAAATTATCAATAACATCACTTCTAAAACAAATTCCAGGCACTACGAGATGTCTACAGAACCGCCAAGAAATCGACAAATACCTCTTGCTGGCCCTTCAGTTAATAAGATTAATCCGCCAGGTAATCGAACAAAAGTATAATACCTTTTTAATAAACTTGTTTTAAAACGTGGAACTTTCTGTTTCTGTTGTAAAAATATGGACAACTATCATTCAATAAAAAATTTATAGATTGTTTTTTATATAGAGTTCACACTATTTATTTTCTTAAGCAAGAAAGGCTTAACAAAACAATAATGCCGATAATTTAATACTGTTTTCCATACATTGTTGGTTACTTGCAGATGGTCTGACGAACAAGATGACCAAACCAGCCGTCTATGAAAGTATCTCAGAAAACAAAATGGCCGCCGGGTCCAAAGCGCCTAAAGATGCCACGTATGGCAATGTAGGACCCGAATTGTCATTCTCGCGAGATCTCATAGTGGTCGAGAACGAGATTGGGCGAGGTGCGTTCGGGAGAGTGCTTCTCGGTACAGCGCAAGGGATTATGGGAGATGGGAATCTCACCAAGGTCGCCATTAAAACACTGAAAGGTTAGTAAAGTGACGTCATAAAGAAGATATTGAGTTCAACAATAGACGTGTTACAAGTCTTGAGTGTATTTAGACATTGGGAACCATTACACTTTGAATTTGTGTCTTTTAAACCATAACGATATGCACTTGGAATTGTTGGTTCCCCCAAGAATGTTTTAGTATCCGCGAGATTTGCACATTAGACATTTGCATAGTTCAGTTTCTCACATAGCAGACATTTTAATTGAAGTAGGAGAGTAGTTGTTTTCGAATAAAAATAAGAAAATGGCATCCATAGTTTACATTTTGTAGATGGTGCTGATGGACAAGCAAAGACCGGCCTCCTGCAGGAGTTGGACCTAATGAAGAAAGTGGGTTCACATCCACACGTGGTCAATCTATTGGGATACAGTGTAGAGAAAGGTAAATAACAACACATAATGACAACAGTTTGCTCCTCTCAAGTTAAATGGTTGACAAATAATAAATACTAGTAGCATTTTAACACCATCAGTTCAAAATGGCTGACTTAATACAATGGAAGCTCCATAATTATAACCTCGTTCAGTTCGAATATCACTCCTGATTAGATATATTCATTTACAGTGTTGCCAAATGGTGGGAAAAAAACCCAATAAAATCTCGAAAGTAATACTGACAATTTGTCTTGCGATAAATTGTATTGCTTTGTGAAATTGGGCCCTTAAGGTTTCTAAGGCTCGATGTTTGACTGCAGTTTTACTGATTCTTGTTATCCATGTCGTTTATTTCTATCATCAGATCCCATCTACGTCATCGTTGAATATCTCAATAAAGGTGACCTTAAGAATGTTCTGATTGGATGTAGATCTGAAGACATGGGAACTGGTTACTTCAACATACATGGTATAAGTAAATCACTCTCTAAGACATTGATCAAGTTTGCCAGAGATGTGGCAAGTGGAATGGCCTTCTTATCGTCACAGAAGGTGAGTTCATTTTGTATAATATAACTTATTATATATTATTGCGATAGGACTCTATATTATTATATTATGTGATTTAAATCAATGTGGTGATTGGTTGGTTCGGTAGAATCAGCTTTCGATCATTTTGGACATAGGTCAACAACTAATGAAATAATCTGCCAAAAATTAGTTGCGTCACACTGACGTCACTTGTTGAGTGTTGAGCCAAAAACAAACTGACAAAATGCAAAAATTGTAATGTGTTTTGAGTCATTAGTTGTAACTCTTTCTCGATCCCTCAGTGTATCCATCGTGATCTGGCTGCCCGTAACGTTCTGGTAAGTGAAGACATGGTCTGTAAGGTGGCTGACTTTGGACTGGCCCGTGACGTCATGAATGTCCGCATCTACCAGCGGGAATCAGAGGTAATCAGACAATACGATGTTTTGTTCTTTTTTTATCTTCACTTGGGTACGTGGGTTTCAAATGGAAAATGAGATTGTTATCTTTTGTTTATACTCTGCGTTGCAGGGAGTTCTGCCCATGCGCTGGATGGCACTGGAATCCCTTCTTGATGACGTGTACACAACAGAGAGTGACGTATGGTCTTTTGGGATTCTCCTTTGGGAGATCGTTACTCTTGGTGAGATGATTATGATGTATAGATAGAGGGCGTAATCAGTTAGAAAACATCTCTGCTATCAGTTACCTTCAATTTAGAGTTTCGCTTCACTAAACGAGAACTTATGAAAACAATATGGCGCCCAATATTGATAAAACTAACTCATATTAAAGACACTTGACACAATTGGTATTAACTCAAAATAATTGTAAGCATTAAAGGCAGTGGACACTTTTGACAATTGTCAAAGACTAGCCTTCACAGTTGGTGTATCTCAACAAATGCATAAAATAACTAACCTGTGAAAATTTGAGCTCAATCGGTCATCGAAGTTGCAAGATAATAATGAAAGAAAAAAACACCCTCGCACACAAAGTTGTGTGCGTTTAGATGGTTGATTTCGAGACCTCAAGCTCTAAATCTAAGGTCTCGAAATCAAATTCGTGGAAAATTACTTCTTTCTCGAAAACTATGGCACTTCAGAGGGAGCCATTTCTCACAATGTTTTATACCATCAATCTCTCCCCATTACTCGTCACCAAGAAAAGTTTTATGCTAATAATTATTTTGAGTAATTACCAATAGTGTCCACTGCCTTTAACATTTACTTGGTAACGAGTAACGGAGAGCTGTTGAAAGTATAAAACATTGTGAGAAACGGCGCCCTCTGAAGTAACGTATAGTTTTTGAGAAAGAGGTAACTTCTCACTCATAATAAAATCCTTCAGCTGATGCCTTTTACCATGCATCTAACAAGCAAACAAAGTTGTACAAGGGTGTTTTTTCTTCCGTCATTCTCTAGCAACTTATCAATTGAGTCTAAATTTCCACAGTTTGTTATTTTATGCGTTGTTATGTTGGGATACATCGATTGAGAATACATCATTGGTATTTGACAACACCAAACGTTTGTTCTTCGGTATAATTTTTGAAAGATTCCAGTTAATCAATGTCATACCACTCCAAATAAGTTTAACATGAATTTGCATATCTAATTGATGACAGGTGCGAGACCATATCGACTCATGACTGCAAAGACAATGGTTGCCCAACTCAAGGAGGGCTACCGTATGCCTAAACCAAGACACTGCAGGGAAGAGCTGTAAGTGAAAGACCAATTCGCCATTTGAGATAAATGAGAGTGTTGTGGATCTCTTTTCTTTCATCTCTATTTTCCCTTTATATGATGATATCAGAACGATTATAGTTATGCTGGATCGTCATCTTTCTGTCCATAATACGAGGAAAGCAAGACAAAAATTGGTTGAAGACTATCTTTAGTTTTTAATAATTGAACATCGATCATCAAATCTTAAAGTTCTTCACTAGTTTTTCTAAACTTCTCTGGATGTTTACCAGATACTCCATGATGAGCAGCTGTTGGCTTCAAAATCCAAACAAGAGACCAACTTTCCGTAGTCTCTTCAAACAGTTGGAGAAGAGTCTGACAAATGAAGCGGTAAGAAATTATTTATTTCACTGTGCTTTATGTTGGGAAAGGGTATTGGTGTTTATGGCACCAGGAAGCTGCCTGAAGCAATTATATTCTTAAGTTTTCTTGTCAAGTCTTGTATCAGTGTTTCTCCACTAAACTCCAGATTGAACTAAACTACTATTTAATCACAATATTTAACACTTTATACCTTAACTTGCATTGTGTTGGTCTTGGTGTTCGTCCTCAACCAACGTGAATTGAGCTGACGCCAAGCCCATACTCGACCCATTCTTGATTACGTAATGCGGATAAACCAATCATCAAAGTCGTTCAACCACATGTAACTTTGTTTTGTTTTATCAGACTCATAACATACTCGATTAATCTACTGCAATTGTTAGTGTTCTGTATCCAACGGGTCAGATGACTGAAAGCGTGTCACTTTGGGGCTGGCCCGAGGTGCATGACGTCACCACGACGGGTTGAGTGAACGTTCAATTAGCTCATGTCAGGGGCTCTCCCGGATGAGCACCGCGGGGTCGACCCAGGGAAGCTAATCGAACGCACCCATAATGTCGATATTATAGAGATCAGTGGAGTCTAGTCACTCACCCGAACTTGCTCCATGATGTGAAACTGTGTCCAGTGTTATGAAATGCGAGGTGTTTAGATATTGGGATTCTTTGTTTAAACACCATTTCGAAAATTTTAAACCAGGATTAACTGTTTTTTTTTTTTACAGGATTACATCGAACTTGGTGATCTGGACGAAAATATCTACGAGGTGACAAAGATAAGGGATGACAACGAGAAACTGTGAGAGTTTGCTGCAAACTCTCACGAGAAAATATATCAGGATAATGATATAAAATATTGACTCATCAAAAAGAGTCTTTCGACGCTCTGTTTAATACAGTAATAGCATTCATCATTACAAATATTATATGCAGGGTTTTAAAAGAGCAGAAATTAAACTTTAAAATCAGAGTCAGAGTTGACCGGAATTTATTTGTGTCCCTTTTGGGCCTGACACAGAATGGGTCAAATTGACCCGGGATCCGTGTCAAATTATTTTATCCAGAAACGGAGCAAAAAGACGCAGAATGTAAGTTAGAAACACATGTATAACCACTTTCCGGACCCCCTAAAAATGGTCAGACCCCACGGAATTTCAAATCCGGGTCACTCTGACCCACTTTGTACTAACTAGGTCAAGAGTAGTTATGATTTGACAATAACCAATGAAATTATCTCGTATTGGTTGTATTGTGTATTTATTTTATTGAAAACTAGATGATAAAAATGAATCCCCTCTTCCAATAAACACAGATAATATAATAATATAATAATATAATAATATAATATATAATAATATATAATATCGAAGTCTTATACAGCGCACGTATCTACCAAACAAGGTACTCAGGGCGCTGAGTATATACAAACTTTCAGAAAGATAGGTTATTGCAGTGATGAATTCTGAGACCCAATTATTTAGCACCTTACAAGGGTTTACAAGGTGCTACGGCGCAATAAGCAGCCACAACCAGGAACACCGGGCGAACCCCTTCTCTTTTCGATAAGTGCACTGGGTTCTTTTACATGCGTTACACAACACTTGGGACCAACGGCTTTACGTCCCATCCGAAGGACTAAGCAATGGTTAAGTGTCTTGCACAGTGTCACGGCTGGGGATTTGAACCCACACTCTGCTGATCAGAAACACCAGAGTTTGAATTCGGTGCTCTTATTTAACCGCTCGGCCACGACACTTCCACCGATGTAATACCGGTACCTCTTTAGTAATGAATCTGTGATTGAACACGCATCATAAAAAAACCATGTTCCACCATAAACTGTCAATCTGCTTCATAGTGCAAAGTGTGTTATAACGAACTGCTTGTGACAAGTTAGCCTGAACATCTGACGCACACGCGAGGCTCGTGAATAACGCCAGAGACCTGCCTCGAGTCCGGCGTGTACATTCACCTTTGACCTCAGTCTTTTCACATAGAAATACGCAGTCAACTTCTATTGCGGACGTGACAGCAGTGTACTGTTTGGGCATGGAAAGCTCATGTCACTCCACGTATCCAATGATATCATTGTATCCAATGGAATCACTGATCTTGCGGATAAAGACAGGAGCCCAGTCTAGTCTTAAGTGAATCATCTTGTCTAGCACCCTCAGTTGTCAGTTCCTCTAACTGTATGGATTCTAGATTGCGACAGTCTTCACATAATTGTTATTGTGTTTTGCACACTCAGAGAGTTTAGACAACATGATTAGATGAAGCCCATGGCCCATATTTTGTTCTCTAGTGAGTTATTTCGCTTGTAAGTAGTGTTTAGTTAGAGGCAATATACTATTACACAGCTCATGTCACCAACTACATTGTAAAAAAAACTATGCCATGGTATACAGTTAATAAACTTCAACAAAAGTTCATTGCACTCACTAGGCCTTATTATAATACATATCATGCTATATTGTATAAAATTATAATCATAGTTTATTGTAAATAGACCTTGTATGGACAGAAGTTCAGCATATCATTATTTTTTACCACTTGTATTTTGCAGAAATTTGAAGGAGAAAAATTTGAACCCGTAATGCTTCATAAAACTTGAGGAAAATGAATTTCCCCAAATTGTCACGTGACTATTCTTTAAAAGCCTTTTAGGCACAGAGAGAGACTGGTTCTTTGTTATTCCGCATAGTGTAAAAAAAACGTACAGTTCATGTACACCAACTACGTTATTAAAACAAAAATCATGCTATTGTAAATTACTGTAAATATGTAATGGGCCCGAGCCCTATGTGGGCATTAATAGTTGATTAAATCATGTTGATACACAATTTTGCGGAAATATGAAAAAAAAAAGAAAAAAAAAACGGCTGCATGCTTCCTGAAACTTTAGAAAAATTAGTTTCTCAAAAATGTAAAATGTTAAGCATTTCGTATAACGAAAACAATTTATGAAGTAGGTCTAAAACGACTCTTTGAATGATCGCACCCTGCAAATGTCCGGTTTCATTGTTCAAATCAGAGTATTAAAGTGTTAAAATAATACTAACAGAAAATGTTTTGGTTTGGCCCAATTCCTCCATGGTTTGGCACAATGCTTGCTATGTGATGTGACGAAGAGAGGGCTCGGCGTGGCCCACTTTCGTGCCCATTCACACTTTTCAGCAAATACTCGGTACGCGCGCTAGGCGTGGAATGAGGTGCATGCTGGTTTAGCTAAGTAGCTAATAGCGATCAAATTATGCTGGTCTATCGCTAGCTAGACCAGCATGCACCTCATTCAACAGTTAGCGCTTGCGCAATGTGAATTTTTCGAAAGAAATGTTCCACGGTATTTCAAGAATAATATCGACTGAAGTGAATGGCCTATATCAGAGAGGCCTAGAAAAAATGTCTTACTTCTTTCGTAGCGATGATTCTAAACTTCTCGTGTCAAGATACCATACGGGCGAACATCAAAAATGTCTTTCGCAGGGTCTTGCTGTTGAGACACCCAGTAAGGGAAATCTTTGTATCCAGTTTCCGACGGATCTACGACTTTCAAGCCTTTCTCGTTTACGCGATTCTGCAAGATCAGCCTGTACTGCTTCCCGTCATGACTAAAGGCCTTACCGTAAAATTTGTCAACATTCTTGTAAGATGGGCTAGTGTAGACCCCCTTACCGAATAGCTGTCTGTGGCCCATCTTGTACCCCTTCTCGACAATTCCCCTGACGTTGCACTTTGCTGTTCCGTGGTAGGACACCGGCCACTCTCCCGGGGTTGTTGCAGTGCGGATTCCGTCTTGTCCCAACCAGGTGTCGTCCTTGTATTCACCGACAACTTTGATGGCGTATCTTTTCCATCCATACGGGCGTTGGTACTCGAAATTTCCCCGTTTGAATGTTTCTCCATTATCCTTAGCAGTTGTAAAGTCATGGTCGAACTCCGGTGCCATTGATTCTGGATCCAGCTTAAAAATGCCCATCTTTTGACCACGGCTGCATTTCATGCCAAAAATCATACAGCCAGACACGATCCCTTGGTATTTGATCTCTTGGTGATCTTCCAGTTCACTGTTGTCGTAGATCAGCATCAGTGTGGTGGGTCTCAAATTCAACTTCTTGGCAGCAGCTTCCCTCAACTCTTTAACAGTGGAGTTGGTCTCGACATCGACGGTGACCTGTTCGTTACTCTTCAACATGTGGACTTGAACAGTGACTTGAAGGAGTGACTCCGAGTTGGCCGAAGAATCCGGTGGTTGCATCATGCCATACGTCATACCAAACAGATCCCGAGCGGATAACTTGATGACCGATTGAGACTGGTTTTGGCTGGACTCTAATACCACATTTGAGCCGGCTCTTGGAGAGTTGGGACTGATGATGCCCATGGTCGCGGTAGCAGGAGGAAGCCAACCGCCGAACATCCAGCCCAACCACGACTGCTGTGGCTCTGGTTGCGCTGCTGGCATTAGAGAAGGTTGTCTCACGTTCAGTCCAGTCGTTGCTGTAAAAGCTGAGGAAATGATCGCCGTAGAAGCTGCACCCGCCATAATGGAAGTTGAGAGTATGTATCTTTTAGTATGAGCTTATACTGTCAAGAATTTTAGACAATATTTTGGCGTATAACGTATTTCAAACTGGAGCTGCTACTAGACCACTGCCAGCTTATTGCGTTCGGATTATAATAAATGGCACGCGCCGCACCACACACACCAATTCGTCATAATGTTTCAAGCAAGTCTACTTTTGAGAGCGGGGTGGGGGGGGGGGGCACACGATATTGCGCAATTCTTTCCCCGATGATCGATGTGTGAACGTACCATTTAAAAAAATAGGGGTGTTTAACTTTCACACTACAGGAAAGGATTTTAATCCTTAAAAGTTTGATAAAAGTATGGTAGTATTTTGCCATAAATAATATATGTATAGTTTATTTGTCAGGTTTTTTGAGCGGAAGGAAATGCGAGAAAAAAAAAACGAACAAAAAACGTTTTTTAAATGCATTCGTTCAGGCATAGAGCAAGGTCCAGGCAACATCACCATTATAATCATGGAGGTAGATAATTAACTCAGGCACATGGCCAGGTGACGGCACCATACAGCATTTTTTAGCTGATACTTTACACGTGCCATTTATTACAGTATTCTTAATCAGCAATACGTTAATACAAACCAATCTAGCCCTATGACCTTTACACCTTTAACACGATCTGCTGATTTCTCATCTAGGGAAAGTCCCTAAACATCCTAGCCTTGATTCAAGGCTGTTGGCGCAGTGTACGCTGGTAGGCACGATTCGGCAACAAGTGCATAGAAAGTGCACACAAACAACGTATACATAAAAGGTGTATGTACAGGTACATATACAGGTACATGTACATGTACATGTTCATGTACAATGCACACACTTTCCCGGAGTTGCTGTCATTGTTGTCCATATTTCTGTCATTGTTGTCCATGTCTGAGTTGTTGTCGTTGCTGTCCATATTTATGTCATTGTTGTCCATATGTCTGAGCTGATGTCACTGTTGTCCATATTTCTGTCATTGGTGTCCATGTCTGGTGAGTTGCTGTCATTGTTGTCCATATTTCTGTCATTGTTGTCCATATGTCTGAGTTGCTGTCATTGTTGTCCATATTTCTGTCATTGTTGTCCATGTCTGATGAGTTGCTGTCATTGTTGTCCATATTTCTGTCATTGGTGTCCATGTCTGAGTTGCTGTCATTGTTGTCCATATTTCTGTCATTGGTGTCCATGTCTGAGTTGCTGTCATTGTTGTCCATATTTCTGTCATTGTTGTCCATGTCTGAGTTGCTGTCATTGTTGTCCATATTTCTGTCATTGGTGTCCATGTCTGAGTTGCTGTCATTGTTGTCCATATTTCTGTCATTGGTGTCCATGTCTGAGCTGATGTCATTGTTGTCCATATTTCTGTCATTGGTGTCCATGTCTTGTGAGTTGCTGTCATTGTTGTCCATATTTCTGTCATTGGTGTCCATGTCTGAGCTGATGTCACTGTTGTCCATATTTCTGTCATTGGTGTCCATGTCTTGTGAGTTGCTGTCATTGTTGTCCATATTTCTGTCATTGTTGTCCATATGTCTGAGCTGATGTCATTGTTGTCCATATTTCTGTCATTTGTGTCCATGTCTGGTGAGTTGCTGTCATTGTTGTCCGTATTTCTGTCATTGGTGTCAATGTCTGAGTTGCTGTCATTGTTGTCCATATTTCTGTCATTGGTGTCCATGTCTGAGTTGCTGTCATTGTTGTCCATATTTCTGTCATTGGTGTCCATGTCTGAGTTGCTGTCATTGTTGTCCATATTTCTGTCATTGGTGTCCATGTCTTGTGAGTTGCTGTCATTGTTGTCCATATTTCTGTCATTGGTGTCCATGTCTGAGCTGATGTCACTGTTGTCCATATTTCTGTCATTGGTGTCCATGTCTTGTGAGTTGCTGTCATTGTTGTCCATATTTCTGTCATTGTTGTCCATATGTCTGAGCTGATGTCACTGTTGTCCATATTTCTGTCATTGGTGTCCATGTCTTGTGAGTTGCTGTCATTGTTGTCCATATGTCTGAGTTGCTGTCATTGTTGTCCATATTTCTGTCATTGGTGTCCATGTCTGATGAGTTGCTGTCATTGTTGTCCATATTTCTGTCATTGTTGTCCATGTCTGAGCTGATGTCATTGTTGTCCATATTTCTGTCATTTGTGTCCATGTCTGATGAGTTGCTGTCATTGTTGTCCATATTTCTGTCATTGGTGTCCATATGTCTGAGTTGCTGTCATTGTTGTCCATATTTCTGTCATTGGTGTCCATGTCTGAGTTGCTGTCATTGTTGTCCATATTTCCTGTCATTGGTGTCCATATGTCTGAGCTGATGTCATTGTTGTCCATATTTCTGTCATTGGTGTCCATATGTCTGAGCTGATGTCATTGTTGTCCATATTTCTGTCATTGGTGTCCATGTCTGAGTTGCTGTCATTGTTGTCCATATTTCCTGTCATTGGTGTCCATATGTCTGAGCTGATGTCATTGTTGTCCATATTTCTGTCATTGGTGTCCATATGTCTGAGCTGATGTCATTGTTGTCCATATTTCTGTCATTGGTGTCCATGTCTTGTGAGTTGCTGTCATTGTTGTCCATATTTCTGTCATTGGTGTCCATGTCTGAGCTGATGACATTGTTGTCCATATTTCTGTCATTGGTGTCCATGTCTGAGTTGCTGTCATTGTTGTCCGTATTTCTGTCATTGGTGTCCATGTCTGAGCTGATGTCACTGTTGTCCATATTTCTGTCATTGGTGTCCATGTCTTGTGAGTTGCTGTCATTGTTGTCCATATTTCTGTCATTGGTGTCCATGTCTGAGTTGCTGTCATTGTTGTCCATATTTCTGTCATTGGTGTCCATGTCTGAGTTGCTGTCATTGTTGTCCATATTTCTGTCATTGGTGTCCATGTCTGAGTTGCTGTCATTGTTGTCCATATTTCTGTCATTGGTGTCCATGTCTGATGAGTTGCTGTCATTGTTGTCCATATTTCTGTCATTGGTGTCCATATCTGAGTTGCTGTCATTGTTGTCCATATTTCTGTCATTGTTGTCCATGTCTTGTGAGTTGCTGTCATTGTTGTCCATATTTCTGTCATTGGTGTCCATGTCTGAGCTGATGACATTGTTGTCCATATTTCTGTCATTGGTGTCCATGTCTTGTGAGTTGCTGTCATTGTTGTCCATATTTCTGTCATTGGTGTCCATGTCTTGTGAGTTGCTGTCATTGTTGTCCATATTTCTGTCATTGGTGTCCATGTCTGAGTTGCTGTCATTGTTGTCCATATTTCTGTCATTGTTGTCCATGTCTTGTGAGTTGCTGTCATTGTTGTCCATATTTCTGTCATTGTTGTCCATATGTCTGAGCTGATGTCATTGTTGTCCATATTTCTGTCATTTGTGTCCATGTCTGGTGAGTTGCTGTCATTGTTGTCCGTATTTCTGTCATTGGTGTCAATGTCTGAGTTGCTGTCATTGTTGTCCATATTTCTGTCATTGGTGTCCATGTCTGAGTTGCTGTCATTGTTGTCCATATTTCTGTCATTGGTGTCCATGTCTGAGTTGCTGTCATTGTTGTCCATATTTCTGTCATTGGTGTCCATGTCTGAGTTGCTGTCATTGTTGTCCATATTTCTGTCATTGGTGTCCATGTCTTGTGAGTTGCTGTCATTGTTGTCCATATTTCTGTCATTGGTGTCCATGTCTGAGCTGATGTCACTGTTGTCCATATTTCTGTCATTGGTGTCCATGTCTTGTGAGTTGCTGTCATTGTTGTCCATATTTCTGTCATTGTTGTCCATATGTCTGAGCTGATGTCACTGTTGTCCATATTTCTGTCATTGGTGTCCATGTCTGAGTTGCTGTCATTGTTGTCCATATTTCTGTCATTGGTGTCCATGTCTGAGCTGATGACATTGTTGTCCATATTTCTGTCATTGGTGTCCATGTCTTGTGAGTTGCTGTCATTGTTGTCCATATTTCTGTCATTGGTGTCCATGTCTGAGCTGATGTCACTGTTGTCCATATTTCTGTCATTGGTGTCCATGTCTTGTGAGTTGCTGTCATTGTTGTCCATATTTCTGTCATTGTTGTCCATATGTCTGAGCTGATGTCATTGTTGTCCATATTTCTGTCATTTGTGTCCATGTCTGGTGAGTTGCTGTCATTGTTGTCCGTATTTCTGTCATTGGTGTCAATGTCTGAGATGCTGTCATTGTTGTCCATATTTCTGTCATTGTTGTCCATAATGTCTGAGATGCTGTCATTGTTGTCCATATTTCTGTCATTGGTGTCCATGTCTGAGTTGCTGTCATTGTTGTCCATATTTCTGTCATTGTTGTCCATGTCTGAGTTGCTGTCATTGTTTTCCATATTTCTGTCAAATTGTTGTCCATGTCTGAGTTGCTGTCATTGTTGTCCATATTTCCTGTCATTGGTGTCCATATGTCTGAGTTGCTGTCGTTGTTGTCGATATTTCTGTCATTGGTGTCCATATCTGAGTTGCTATCATTGTTGTCGATATTTCCTGTCATTGGTGTCCATATGTCTGAGTTGCTGTCATTGTTGTCCATATTTCTTTCATTGGTGTCCATGTCTGAGTTGCTGTCATTGTTGTCCATATTTCTGTCATTGTTGTTCATGTCTGATGAGTTGCTGTCATTGTTGTCCATATTTCTGTCATTGTTGTCCATATGTCTGAGTTGCTGTCATTGTTGTCCATATTTCTGTCATTGTTGTCCATATGTCTGAGTTGCTGTCATTGTTGTCCATATTTCTGTCATTGTTGTCCATAATGTCTGAGTTGCTGTCATTGTTGTCCATATTTCTGTCATTGTTGTCCATAATGTCTGAGTTGCTGTCATTGTTGTCCATATTTCTGTCATTGTTGTCCATAATGTCTGAGTTGCTGTCATTGTTGTCCATATTTCTGTCATTGTTGTCCATAATGTCTGAGCTGATGTCATTGTTGTCCATATTTCTGTCATTGTTGTCCATAATGTCTGAGTTGCTGTCATTGTTGTCCATATTTCTGTCATTGTTGTCCATAATGTCTGAGTTGCTGTCATTGTTGTCCATATTTCTGTCATTGTTGTCCATAATGTCTGAGTTGCTGTCATTGTTGTCCATATTTCTGTCATTGTTGTCCATAATGTCTGAGTTGCTGTCATTGTTGTCCATATTTCTGTCATTGTTGTCCATAATGTCTGAGTTGCTGTCATTGTTGTCCATATTTCTGTCATTGTTGTTCATGTCTGATGAGTTGCTGTCATTGTTGTCCATATTTCTGTCATTGTTGTCCATATGTCTGAGTTGCTGTCATTGTTGTCCATATGTCTGAGTTGCTGTCATTGTTGTCCATATTTCTGTCATTGGTGTCCATGTCTGAGTTAATATCATGTGGTCAAAAGGTGTTAATGTTTGCATCGGGGATATAGACCTAAAGAATTTAATACTATTTGGTTTTTACCTTGGTGTACTCGTAGTGCCTTTGTCACAGAACTCGGGAAAGTGAGTGCATCGGTTCGTGTAAAAGACAAAACTATCTTTTTTAACTGAGACGGTGTTCACAATTTGATTTTTAATGCCCCCCATCCCCTCCTGCGACCCCAACTCGACGTTTACACATTATTGATAATGGATTTTTTTCCTCACAACTCTTACTGATTGTACAGTGTTTAATACACACTGGTTTATTTGGGCTTTAAAGGCAGTGGACACTATTGGAAATTGTCAAAGACTAGCCTTCTCACTTGGTGTATCTCAACATATGCATAAAATAACTAACCTGTGGAAATTTAAGCTCAATCGGTCTTCAAAGTTGCGAGATAATAAAGAAAGAAGAAAACACCCTAGTCACACGAAGTTGTGTGCGTTTAGATGGTTGATTTCGAGACCTCAAGTTCTAAATTTGAGGTCTCGAAATCAAATTCGTGGAAAATTACTTCTATCTCGAAAACTACTCCACTTCAGAGGGAGCCGTTTCTCACAATGTTTTATACTGCCAACCTCTCCCCATTACTCTTTACCAAGTGAGGTTTAATGCTAATAATTATTTTGAGTAATTACCAATGACCAATAGTGTCCACTGCCTTTAAACAAAAACCATATTCATTATCTCACGATGCAAAAATCAACAGCTAAAATGATGTTCACAATTTGATGTTTAACAGTCCCATTGCAACTCCACCCCAAAACTACGTCACTGATGATGTGTAATCTGTAAAATGGCTACTTTTATGGCTTCGGCCGGAATGCCCAATATCTGATTCTTTATAATTGCCGCTGCAGCCATTGCCGTTGCAGCCTTAGCCGTCAGGTAGTAGCCAGAGCCGCTTGAATTGGAACAGTTTCAGGTTACACTGATGTAAGTGTGCACACAATAAAATAATAACAAGTGAATGATAAGAAAAAATAATAAAAAAATTGTTGAGACTGAAAGACGGTTGTTTTCTTGAATGGTTGATATACTTGTCCTTGTCCCCTCAAACACACATTTTTAAACCGTTTCATAAAGTGAAACCAAATTAGTATTTGTTCATAAAGGCAAAGCCATTGCAACACATTTTCTGATGGGTGCGCCACAAACACGAACTGTACGAGCAAAAACACATCACTGTTTTTTTTCTTTCTTTTTTACTCTCAATCATACATAGAAAAAGGGAAAACCCAAACAAGCCTGAAAATGTCTTTACGGCCAGTACAACTCACCATGTTAAATTACATCTATTAATTGACCAGGCTATGGATTCGGAGGTGTTGCAAAGGGGTGGAAATTCCAGGGTCTATTAATAGGAAAATTATGACGATGTAGAAATTTGTTTGTTGACAACGGATGGGTGCGGTTGCCACAACGAACGCCATTTTAAACAGTTTTAAGCTGGTGGTAGATGTAGCAGCTCCTGTCTGAAATTATTCGCACATATTTTGTAAAAAATTCTTCGCAGAAGCTCATACATACAGATACTCAGCTCCCATGGCGGTTGCAGCTCCTAATTTTGAGATCATTTCCTCAGCTTTTACGGCGACGACTGGACTGAAAGTCAGACAGCCTTTTCCTGATGATGGCGTCAAACGATGCCCACTGTGCGGCGCAAAAAAAACACCTCCTCCAGCGAAACCACAGTCGTGGTGGGACTGGATGTTCGGCGGGCTTGCCGCTGCTACCACGGCTAGAACAACCACTCCAAGAGCCGGATCATACGAGCCATTGTCGAGTGAAGAAACCCAGTCTCCTCCACCGGAGATCATCAAGTTAACCGCTCGGGATCTGTTTGGTATGACGTATGGCATGATACAACCACCGGATTATTCGACCAACTCGGAGTCACTCCTTCAAGTCACTGTTCAAGTCCACATGTTGAAGAGTAACGAACAGGTCACCGTCGATGTCATGACCAACTCTACTGTTAAAGAGTTGAGGGAAGCTGCTGCCAAGAAGTTGAATTTGAGACCAGCCACACTGATGCTGATCTACGACAACAGTCAACTGGAAGATCACCAAGAGATCAAATACCAAGGGATCGTGTCTGGCTGTATGATTTATGGAATGAAATGCACCCGTGGTCAAAAGATGGGCATCTTTGAACTGGATCCAGCATCAATGGCACCGAAGTTCGACTATGACTTTACAAACGAAAAGGATGATGGCGAAACATACAAACGGGGAAATTTCAAATACCAACGCCCGTACGGATGGAATAGATACGCCATCAAAGTTGTCGGTGAATATGAGGACGACATCTGGTTGGGACCAAACGGAATTCGCACTGCAACAACCCCGGGAGAGTGGCCGGTGTCTTACCACGGGACAGCAACATGCAACGTCAGGGGAATTGTCGAGGAGGGGTACAAGATAGGCCACAGACAGCTATTCGGTAAGGGGGTCTACACAAGCCCATCGTACAAGAATGTTGACGAACATTACGGTCAGAATTTTACTCATGGCGGGAAGCGGTACAGGCTGATCTTGCAGAATCGCGTAAACGAGAAAGGCTTGAAAGTCGTAGATCCGTCGGAAACTGGCATCCCAGATTTCCCTTACTGGGTGTCTCAACAGCAAGACCCTGCGAAAGGCATCTTTGAAGTTCGCCCGTACGGTATCTTGACACGAGAAGTTTAGAATCATCGCTCGCTAAGAAAGAAGTAAGAATTTTCTTTTCTATGGATATAGGCCAGCCACCTACTGTCGGTATTATTCTTAAAATACCGCGGAACATTTCTTTCGAACGTGAGCCATATACCTTTTCGCAAATACACATTGGACAAGCACTGTGTTGAATGAGGTCACAAAAAGCAAGCATTGTGCCAAGCCATGGAGGAAGGCCAAACCGAAACGTTTTCTGTACTAGAATAATTTGACATGCAACTTTAACATTCAGATTCGAACAATGAAACCGGTCATTTGCAGCGAGCAATCAATTGCTTGCTCTTTGACGTAATAACGTACGACGTACGACCTAAGCCTTGCTTAGCAAATACAGGTTACCAGCCAACATTCCATAAAATTAAACACTGTTGCGACTGGTGACCCACTCATTATTTGCTTAGCAAAGAAATTTGACAAGCAGTATTTTCTGCTTAATAAAATAATCGAACCCTAGTGTGGCCATTTGCATTGAGTAGCTTAGCACCAAGTGTAACTTAGGACAACCAAATGATGCTCGCCAGAATACTGTTACCAGCTAAAATGCAACTTGCCACAATGTACTGTTTGTGAATGGTATCCATGTTAGTTATTGTTTGGCAGATTATACATCAAAGTATAGATATGACGTCATTTTAATTGATTGAAGATTGTTTTGTTAATAATGGGCTCGAATAAAAGACAGTGATTAAACTAAATTAAACGTTCTTTTTAAAGATAAGTTATTACACAGAAAATAAATCAAAATTGTACAAATTGATGTAAGGAATGTTCTAGAAAAATAATCCGACAGATTACAATTTGTATTCTAAAGATTGTTGGTTTTAGTCGTCAACATTATCCGAAGTTTTTGGATTGACAAAACCGTTAACAACAAATGCATGGAATTTGAATATTAATACAGTTTTCAAGTGCTTAGTATGATTAAAAACACTTTAGTTGTCAGTTCAAATTAATTGTGTATGTTCAAAATGTTCACTTCTTGTTCATTTGTCGCTTTTGATTGAAGTCAAAGTTTGTGCACGGTATGGTAGTTTAAATCATATTAATGGTATTTTCACTTAAACACTCGGTGACGGAACATTTGTTAATTAACATATGCTAAACATGTAATGCAAACTACTGAAATTAACTCTAAACAAATTGTCAACTCTAAAGTGCATTTAGTATTAAAAAAGTGACTTTAAGTTATCATTTCATATTAAACGGTATACTATGTACTTTATATTTTATTCAGAATAAATTGCCTTAAAAAAAATCTTGTTCACCTGAATATTCGGCAATGAAACATTGTCGGTTATTATAAATGTAACTGCCGCAGCTCAGTCCTTTGCGTAATCGGTAAAGCTCTTTAGAAATTGTATAACTGAAAGGTTTCCATTTCTAACATTGTAAACAAGTGCAAGTTAAACCGTGGTTCATTGAATTGTAATTATTGCATGCTAATTGTCATAAAAATTCTCTCCGCATTCTTTCCAAATTCAATTTTTTTAATTCTTATTTTTGTATTTTGTAAGTAAAGAAAAAATCAAATTTCAATTTAAAAAAAAAAAAAAAAGTATATGTTGATTACAAGTGAAGGTCACATGTACAATGTGTTGTTTGGAAATGCATAACTTCACAATATTAAATTCCAATCATATTATTAGAAAAATCATATTATTAGAAAAATGATCTATCAATACATAAATAATTAACAAAATGCTTGGGCTTTAATGGATTTTTAAAGTTTTCTTACATATTCAGGATAATGCAATATTAAAAATAGTTATTTTTGTATCACATGGATTAACATCTTATCAGTGTTAAAAGTAAACATGTATCAGTGAAATGTGAATTTTGGTTTGGTTTACAATAACTAAAAATGTGAGAAAATATCAACGAAAGAGTCGTTTAGGCATATTACATAATTATTTTCAATAACGCGAAATGTCCAATAAAATTATTGGAAACTAATTTTTTTTTAATTCGAGGAAGCATGCAACCGTTTTTGTTTTGTTTTTCTTCTTCATATTTCAGCAGAATTTAGTATAACAGCTATAATGATCAACTTGTGCCCCAAACAGAGCTAGGGCCTATATTTACAGTAAAATGAGATTATAATTTTATACAATAGCGTATTAAAAATGTAGTTGGTTTACATGAACTGTACGGTTTTTATTACACGAAAGCGGAATAACAAAGAACCAGTCGTCTATGCCTAAGAGGCCTAAAAGGTCACGTAACATTTTTGGGAAATTCATTTTCCTCAAGTTTTATGAAGCATGACCGTTGTTTTTCTCTTCTTAAAATTTCTGCAAAAACTAGTGGTAAAAAAAATGATATGCTCATCTTCTGACAGTGCATAGTATTCCCTGTATGGGCAGTTAATTACAATTATATACAATAGCAAAGTGTGTTTTAATAATGCAGTTGGTGAACATGAACTGTTTATTGACGTAGTTTGTTTTAAATAATGTTGTTGGTAACATGAGCTGCACGTTGAATATTACATTTAACACTTACGACAGATTATTGTTGAATTAGGGTTTATCACGTGTAATCATACATTCATTATTAAAGAGGTATTACATCTGTGTTTTTTGGAAGAGGACGTTCTTAAATTAAATTGAATTTTAATCATGTTCGTATATATTCAGAATAATGAGTATTTAATATCAACAAAAGATTGTTTGTTTTAAATTGGTTTACATCTCATAGTTGGTTTAAGAAATGTATACACATGTAGAACATGTTAGAAATGTAGAAAATATCTTAACTCTGATTGGGTTTGCAATAACTAAACAATTGAGAACAATACTACAAAAAACAGACTTTTAGAAACTGTCGTCATGCGAAAATGTATAAAGTGCTAAGGACACTTATTTTCGTCAAGTTTGAAGCAAGCATGCAGTCATTGTTTTTCAAATATCTGCAAAATTCAGTAGTAAAAATGATCACCAATGTTTGCCCATTTAGTGCCTATAAACATTTGCAATAAAATATGATTATAATTGTCTACAATAGCATAATGTTAGTTTTGTTTAATAATGTAGCTGGTGACATGACTGTACGTTGTGTATTACTCTATGCATTAAGCAGATTGACAGTTTAAGGTTCAAACTAGGTTTATGACTTGTGTAAAATTATTCATTGCCAAAGGCACTGGACACGTTTGGTAATTGTCTACTCACTCATTGGTGTGTCCAAACATACATGCATTAAATAACAAACCTGTGGAAATTTGGGCTCAATACTGGTCATCGAAGTTGCAAGAGAATAAATTAACTTTGTTGCATAACTTTGTGTGCTTTTAGATGCATAATAAAAAAGCTTCAGGCCTGAAGTCTTTTATTAATTGGGTGAGAAATTACCCCTTTCTCATAAAGACTACTAATAGTGGCAGCCGTTTCACATAATGCATTATACTATCAACATCTCCCCATTGCTCGTTACCAAGTAAGTTTTTATGCTACTAATTATTTTGAATAATTACCAATAGTGTCCATTGCCTTTAAAGAGACTTATCTGTGTTTGGTGGAAGAGGAGATTCTTTTCTACCTTCTAGTTTTGAAATATACAGTGCAACTAGAATGATGTGATCATTTCATTGGTTATTGTCAAACCAGTCTTGACCTAGTTTGTACAAAGTGGGTCAGAGTGACCTGGATTCGAAGTCCCATGGGGCCTGACCCATTTGCCGAGTTCGAAAAGTGGTAATGTGTTTCTAACGAAGATTATGCGTCATTTTGTTCTGTTTCTGGATAATTTTGACACAGATCCCGGGTCAATGACCCATTCTGGGTCAACCCGAAGGGACACGAATCGGGATTCTGACCCGGATTAGTATTATAACTAATTTTTACTCTATAAAACCTTGCATCTTGTTTTTAGACAGGAATGTTTTAATTGTATTGAACCAGAAGAACGTCAAAAGACTCTTTTGGATTTTTCTCGTGAGAGTTGGCAGCAAACTCTCACAGTTTCTCGTCCTCATCCCTTATCTTTTTCACCTCGTACATATTTCGTCCAGATCAAACAGCCCGATGTAATCTTTAAAAAAAAAAAAAAAAAAAACAAGTTGACACCGTTTCACACTGCATGGTGCCGTCTCTCCTGTACGAACTGCGCGCGCACTTTCAGTCATCTGACCCGTTGGATACAATCAACTCATTTTCATGAGTCTGATTGAACAAAAATACGTCATGTGAGGTTGAACGACATCGGCGAATCATTGGTTTATCCACGCTACAATCAAGATTGCGTCGAGTATGTTGCGAGTCGTGAGCTCAGCTTCACGTTGGGCTGTACCACTAACAAGAAAAAAGAAGGAAAAAAAAAAAAAAAAAAACAATACTAATTCTAATTATTGAGAATAATTCTCGATGATATTTCAAGTTCTTTATGGTATTTCATGATTTTATATCATGATGAAGAATAATCAATGAATAAACAAGAATGAACACACTGCAAGTTATTGTGTGAAATTGTAAAGATTGTTGTTAAAAAGTAGTAGGTTAAATCTTTCCCAACATAATGCCAAGAAATAAGTTATGAAAGACCCATTATAAGATTACCTTTTCATTTGTCAGACTCTTCTCCATCTGCTTGAAGAGACTATACGGAAAGTTGGTCTCTTGTTTGGATTTTGAAGCCAACAGCTGCTCATCATGGAATACCTGATCAACATCAAAAGAAGTTTGGAAAGTTAGTGAATACTCGCGGGAAATTTGACGATCGATGTTCAAGTATACAAAACTAAAGATCTTCTTTATTTTTGTCTCACCATCCTCATCATTATAAAAAAAAAAAAACGGTCGAGCATAACTTAATTAATCATTCTGATGTCAATATGAAAAGGGAAAACAGAGCTGAAAGAAATGAAGTTAAAAAAAACTCTCATTTATCTCAAATGAAAGCTGGCCTTTCACTTACAGCTCTTCCCTGCAGTGTCTTGGTTTAGGCATACCTTGAGTTGAACAACCATTGTCTTTGCATTCATGAGTCGATATGGCCTCGCACCTGTTATTATGCAAATTTATGTAAGACTAATTAGTAAGCGTTTATATGACATTAATCAAGTTGAATCTTTCAAATATTTCAACTGATGAGATAACCATCGGGTGCCATATTGTTTTCCCAAGTACTCGCTGTGAAGCGAAATTTTAAATTGAAGGTAACTGGCAGCAGAGAAGGTTTCTAACTGTAATGCCCTCTATACATCATAATCATCTCACCAAGAGTAACGATCTCCCAAAGGAGAATCCCAAAAGACCATACGTCACTCTCTGTTGTGTACACGTCATCAAGAAGGGATTCCAATGCCATCCAGCGCATGGGCAGAACTCCCTGCAATGCAGAGAAGAAACAAAAGATAACATTCTCATTTCCGATTTGAAACCCACGTAATGTGAAGAGCAAATTACAAAGTAAGAAACATCGTGTTGGCTGATTACCTCTGATTCGCGCTGGTAGATGCGGACATTCATGACGTCACGGGCCAGTCCAAAGTCAGCCACCTTACAGACCATGTCTTCACTTACCAGAACGTTACGGGCAGCCAGATCACGATGGATACACTGAGGGGTCGAGAAAGAATTACAACTTATGACTCAAAACACATCAATAACACAATTTCCGCATTATGTCAGTTTGTTCTTCGCTCAAAACTCAACACGTGACTTCAGTGTGACGCAAATCATTTTTATCGCATAATCTTTCATTAGTTGATGACCTCTCGGTCCAAAATTATCAAAACTGATTCTGCAGAACCAATCAAACACCACATTGATTAATGTCACAAATACAAAGTCAGTCTTTTGCAATAATTATTGTAACTTAATGTTACAAATTAACTAACCTTTTGTGACGACAAGAAGGCCATTCCACTAGCCACATCTCTGGCAAACTTGATCAATGTCTTAGAGAGTGATTTACTTATACCATGTATGTTGGAGTAGCCAGTTCCAGTGTCTTCAGATCTACATCCAATCAGAACCTTCTTAAGGTCACCTTTACTGAGATATTCAACGACGACGTAGATGGGATCTGGTGATAGAAATAACCATGGATACCAAGAATCATTCAAACTACATTCAAACATCGAGTCTTAGAAACCTTCAGGGCCCGCCCGATTTCACAAAGCAATACAATTCATCGCAAAACATATCGTCAGTAATACCTTTTAGTGATTTGTATTGTGACATCCACTTTAATTTGTAGCAACTACGATTGATTTGCCTTTAAGATCTACCTAAGTTCTTTGTGAAAGTCCACAACTTCTTCCGTCAGCAAAACACACACAAAAATATCCCTTATTTTTGTTTCCATCCTGTGACAACACTGCACCAACCTCGTCCCTGTAAATGGATATATCTAACCAAGAGTGACGTTCGAATTAAAACGAGGTTAAAATACGGAACTTCCATTGTACCAAGTCAGCCATTTTGAACTGATGGTGTTAAGATGCTACTAGTATTTATTATTTGTTAACCATTTAACTTGAGAGGATCAAACTGTTTTCATTATGTGTTGTTGTTTACCTTTCTCTACACAGTATCCCAATAGATTGACCACGTGTGGATGTGAACCCACTTTCTTCATCAGGTCCAACTCCTGCAGGAGGCCGGTCTTTGCTTGTCCATCAGCACCATCTACAAAATGTAAACCTTGGTGAAATGTTCTTGTTTTTAGTGCGAAAACAATTTATCTTGTACTTTGTATAAATTTCTGTTATAATGAGAAACTGAATCATGCAAAATGTCTAATGTGCAAATCTCGCGAATATTTAGACGATTTGGGAACCAACGGTTGCACGTGTATTTCTTAAACGTTTAAAACATTAGAAATACACACTTCCCAAACTGTAATGGTTCCGTATGTCTAAATACACGCAAGACTTGTGCCATGTCTAAAGTTGATCCCAATTATCTTCTGTATGACTTCACTTTACTAACCTTTCAGTGTTTTAATGGCGACTTTTGTGCGATTCCCATCTCCCATAATCCCTTGCGCTGTACCGAGAAGCACTCTCCCGAACGCACCTCGCCCAATCTCGTTCTCGATCACTATGAGATCTCGCGAGAATGACAATTCGGGTCCTACATTGTCATACGTCGCATCTTTAGGTGGTTTGGACCCGGCGGCCATTTTGTTTTCTGAGATACTTTCATAGACAGTGGGTTGGGTCATCTTGTTCAATGGACCATCTGCAAGTAACCAACAATGTATTGAACATCTTATTAATAAGCATTATTGTTTTGTTAAGCCTTCTTACTAAAGAAACTAATAGTGTGAAATTTGTATAAACAATTAAACAAATCAGACAATATATAAAAACCAATTCATCCATTTGTTATTGACTGATAGTTGTTCATAAACAAAAGAAAGCTCTACGTTTTAAAAACAAGTTCACTAAAAAAGTTATATTATGTTCGATTACCTGGTTGATTGTTCTTGTTAATCGAAGGACCAGCAAGAGGTATTTGTCGATTTCTTGGCGGTTCTGTAGACATCTCGTAGTGCCTGGAATTTGTTTTAGAAGTGTTGTTGTTGATAATTAGTATTCCTTTGGTCGCAAAGTTTATTTCATAAAAGAGAGTTACAGTCTTTTCTGATATTGATGGTGCCGTGTAATTCCAAACACCGTGTGCACGCTCATGGGTAGCCCTCCCTGCAAAATGAATCTATGTTAAATGGGCATTGTCAGAACTTTCATCAAAAAAGAAATTATTACAAATATTTTACGGGAATTCACGAGTCTGCTTTTAATCTCAAATCCACCCAGAAAAAAATCTCGTGGAATGTGTGTTTTTTGTTCACTCATGTGAAAGGATGAGAGAAAGACGTCAACTTAACCCTTCGTCGCCATCTATGATAGCCTTGTCTGGTCTCTGTGTCGATCTGTCACGATGACGTCGCATCAAAACAACAATGACAATGACAGCTACAGCTCCGATGACAATACCGCCCAAAAGGGCTCCAATGATAGCACCAACGCCAGTGGAAGCACATACACAACTACATGTATTAGGAACTAAAAACAGTAATAGTTCTTAAAGTGTTTTGGTCATTTTTTTTGGCCAGATCAAGTTTTTGGCCATGACATGAATTAGACTGACATGAAACCCTCTAACTCACTGTGATTGAAGATGTATTTAATCAAACTTATGTGTAGAAGTTTCAGCCTCTTAGATGTCAAGGAAAATCACAAAACAAGGTTTTCAGGAGAGTCGCGTAAACCAGTTTTACATGATGAATTAGTTTTTGTGAAACTGTTTTTTTTTTTTTTCTTCTCATTTCTTATTATTCTTTTTATGCAAATATAAATCTTTTGTAATTAGCAAAAACGTGTCTGTGTGACTTAAAGCGACAAAATGAATGAAAACCTTGAGAAAATTTACTTAATCTGTCTTACCTGTAGTGCGACTGGTAATACTTGTTGTAATCACAGGTGTTGTCGCTACTGGGTCTAAAAAACAAAAGGTTAAGAAATGTTTTGTTTTTTTCATTTTATCGACTCACCATCTAATTCATAAAAGTTTCAGTTTTCAAAGTGTGTATAAGTTTACGAACAATGCTTTGCAAAATTGTAAAATTTTATTGAAAAACAAACTAACCAAACAATTTCACCAAAGTATCTGTGTGCTCAAAATCTAAATTTTATCGCTGTACTTCCTACAATCCGACTTAACTTAGGCCATCACTTGCAGGGGGCGTTAGTTTGGGGCAAACTTCATTTAGATGAATCATTTTGATTTTTACAAACAACATTTCTTATTGAATAAATAAAATCATTTGGTTCTTTTAAAGTAAACAATTTTGCAGATTTACTTTGCTGTTCCTTGAGAATGGCAGTTATGCATAGACCTATTTCAAATTTTATACTTGTGAGTATTCATACATAAAATGGGTTACGATTATAACTTGTTTACCTTTTCCTTGGGGGAATCATTACCAACTACAAAGTTTAAGTTGCGAAAAAAATAATAACCGAGACTTGTTCACGTTATCATCAAAGCGTGTTGACATTATTTGATTTAAATTGTCTCTTGTTTTGACGGTCGAAGTATACCATACAAGAAAGCTTAGTTTATATGGAACGGTTTGCGGTAACACCATGTAATGACTAAAATAATAATGAGTTGGGGTGGTTCTGAAAAAGAACCAACGGTTGTAGTAGTGTTCATAGGTTTTGGAGGTACGTTGGCCGGTCGACCACGTCAGAGTCAATGAACAGCTCTCCCTGGGTAGCTACACCCACAATTTACATACACGACGAGCGTTGCACAAGGTTCCTTTATTGTAAGTCATTTACAGGGTGAATATTCATCGGCCTCTGCGATGACGAAACCCCTGGTAATAGGCTAACCGTACTATTCAAAAGCGAATGAACAGACTGTGTGCTCGTGACATACCGAGTGTGAAACGAAGAGTTCCAAAACAGCCAACGTGAGTTGAGACAGTCCTGCACTGTTTTAAACAGAGGGAACTCTTTGGATATGTCACGAGCAGCACACAGTCTATTCATTCGCCTTTGAACAGCGCGGGTAAGCTTACCAGGGGTTTCGTCATCGCGCAGAGGCCGATACATGAATATTCACCCTGCTGTAATAAATCAGAATAAAGGAAACTCGGCAACGTTCGTCGTACGTGTATGTAAATTGTAGATGTAGCTACTCAGGGAGAGTTCATGCTCTGACGTGTTCGACCGGCCGACGTACCTCTAAAACCTATGAACACTATTGTCACCGTTGGTTTAAAGCTAAGTTTGCATACCTGGGCATAGTTCGTCTGGCAGGTTGCCTGTTCCTGTTCCAACGCTATTAGTGACGTCACATCTGACTCTAGTGCATCCGTAATCAGCATTGTTGAATGGCAAGGTCTGTCCAGGGGTTTGTGCAGTGTCATTCAGAAAGATGACATATTGGATGCTTGGTACTGGATTGGCAACAGCTGAACACAAGATGGTAGTCGTACTGAACTCGTATTTCACTGTTACCCGTGGTTTAACTGAGTGAACAAACAACAAAGGCTAGAGTATTTCAGAATACAAGTATCAATATTATTCAAACTTGACTGATGAGTAACGTAAAAAACTAATTCATTGGAGATCATTTTACTGGAGATCTCTTGAATGGACCGATCCGGCCTGTCAATCAAACTGTGCGCGTTCACCCATTTTGACCAATCACAGCAGTGATTGTGGTCGGACAAACTCGGTCATCCGTGCGCGTATATTTGGCACGCACGGCAGAATCGTGCAGAATGTCATTGGGAGTGCTCGTACACGTGTCTTGCTCACGTGCGCGGTGGGCGGAGCTTAGTGGAAAGCCGGAACGGTCCATTACATGCTCTCCTCTAAATTAATTAGTATTCTTACTCTAAAACGAAATGGGTTACGATCTTTGTTTACCTTTTTCTTTGTGGTAACATGACCAACACAACATTCAATTTCCAAAATCATCAAACCTTGTTTTTGTTATCAAGAAAGAATGTTGACATTATCGGATTTAAATTGTCTCTTCTTTGACGGACGAACCCATACATGAAGGAAAAGCTTAGTTTGCATACCTGGGCACAGTTCCTCTGGCAGGTTGCCTGTTCCTGTCCCAACGCTATTAGTGACGTCACATCTGACTCTAGTGCATCCGTAATCAGCATTGTTGAATGGCAAGGTCTGTCCAGGGGTTTGTGCAGTGTCATTCAGAAAGATGACATATTGGATGCTTGGTACTGGATTGGCAACAGCTGAACACAAGATGGTAGTCGTACTGAACTCGTATTTCACTGTCACCCGTGGTTTAACTGAGTGAACAAACAACAAAGGCTAGAGTATTTCAGAATACAAGTATCAATATTATTCAAACTTGACTGATGAGTAACGTAAAAAAATAATTCATTGGAGATCCTTTTACTGGAGATCTCTTGAATGGACCGATCCGGCCTGTCAATCAAACTGTGCGCGTTCACCCATTTTGACCAATCACAGCAATGATTGTGGTCGGACAAACTCGGTCATCCGTGCGCGTATATTTGGCACGCCTGTTCCTGTCCCAACGCTATTAGTGACGTCACATCTGACTCTAGTGCATCCATAATCAGCATAGTTGAATGGCAAGGTCTTTCCGGGGGTTTGTGCAGTGTCATTCAGAAAGATGACATATTGCATGTTACTCATAGTAACTGGATTGGCATCATCGTAACACAAGATGTTAGTAAAACAAAACTCGTATTCTACTGTCACCCGTGGTTTAACTGAAAGTGAATAAACAACAAATAATAGTATATCTCAGAAATAAGTTTCAATATTATTCAAACTCGACAAATGAGTGGCGTAAAAAATAATTAATATCCTTTGACTGTATATCTCTTGAATTACTTGCTCCTCTAAATTATTTATTTATTTAATTAATTAATTAATTATTCAACGAGTCCGCAGACCGCAATAACTGTAAATAAGGCCAGTAGGCCTATTATTCACAATCGTGCTACAAAATATTTTGATTAAAGAAAATTAAAAAACAGCTTGAAATCAAGACATTAATTTGGTTAATTATGATCTGCTTAGCATTATGTTCTTAAGCTTAGCTATACTCTTTATGTTTGAGCATGTCTGTGGCTATTTATGTGAACATGATTTTGATAATTGATTGTTATGAGCTTAACTTACAGTGTACATTAAGACTGAGTGATCTTATTTGTTCTGGGACGACTTGTTGTCCTGTTGTCCTGCATTCCAGAGAACCTTCATTGTCATCTTTTGTTGGTGTCATTGTCAGTGTACCTGATGTCTCAAATGTGTCTCCAGAACTAATGGGTGAATCTTCAGAAACACCTGTTGTGATCTTCACGTTGTTCATGTACCATTCTAGATTCACTGCTGGTCTGTAACCTGTAGCTGTACATCTCAGTGTGGTTTCTACATCTTCAGTCAGGATGATTGCATTACCTGAGCTATCACCATCCACTGTGATGATAGGAGTGCTTCCTTGGACTGGATGAATAGAGAAATAAGAGAAATTTTATCAAACCAAGTTGGAAGTTCTCACCATACCAGGCGCATCCATATAATAGACCCTCATACAAATACTCCTTCTACCCTCGATGGAACCAGCTCCCAGTAGCCGCATCGATGTCTCCATCCACATCAGCCTTCAAGGAAACTGCCCTACAGCTATCAGAGGGATGGGGCTCCCCTGTGGGGCTTACATCCTCTCTATGGAATCCTTCAATTTTTACGCACCCTTAGTTTATCGTCTATTGTTGTCAGTCTTGTTGTCTTGTGGCCACCTTAACTTCACCTTATTATTTCTTATGCACTTTGCCTATGACGTCACTTATGCACCATCCTAGTAAAGCTATAGCTGAATAAGGATTTCATTGAAGATTGTAGGAAGCTTCAGCAAGGCAGTAGCCAGTTCAATTTATCTCTCATCGCAGCATCACATTTTGTTATCCTTTTTTCTCGGCTTGGATGCACATTGACTAACTAGTAATTATAAAATTGTGACATCAAAACAACAATGTATATATGTAACAAATCTATTGTGATAATTAAAATGCAATGTGTTTTAACAACTCTTACTTTCAACCGTGAATACTGCACTTCCTGACCCTGGTGTAATTTCACATGTATAAGTTCCTTCATCAGCAACCTGGGCATCAGGTATGATGAGATCAAGTTGCGTTGATGTCGGTGAGTTGATCTGAAAGTCTTGATATTTGGTGTATGCACGACGATAGAAAACACCACCTTGATTAGCAAATGTGGTTGATCCTTCCCTCCAATGTGTAACCCCACTCACAAAGTCACTATTACTGCATCGCAGTGTTGCAGTTCCCCCTCGTAGTATAGGCGTATCATTTGGTCCAACAAACACAGCAACAGTCACTGGACAATGGAAAACGAATTGAGTTATCACACTTTCATTAACGTCGGTAATAGTAAGTGTATTTTCTTGAAACAGTTTTTATATAAAATAAATGGAATACTTTTTAAATAGGGTATTAAAAATGGGAATTTGAAACAATAAGCTTCTAAAATTTGGACTTTTTAAAAAGTTAAGTCGCATTTGAAAAGTCTAACTTGTGCTCTTAACGCAAAATGTTTAAACTGTGAAAAAAAAAAAACATTCGTCAGCTACAACTCAAGAGACGTCCCCAAACAAAACGAACCTAAATCAATATGGTGGTTGTATAATTCTTTCCTTTACAAGAACGTTGCAGAATTGCAGTTTTTGCTAACAAAACAGTTGCTGGCAGTGTAAGCACTTTATGTAATCCACCTTAATACATAAACTGACAAACTTGTAGAAGTTTGAGATCGATCGACCACCCCTGGGTCACGAGAGAATAGTGAAAAACGATTACAAAAAAATTACTAAAACGCTAAGGCTCACTGAGCGAAATTACTTTCATTTCTTTTTCATTAAATATCATCAGTCAGCAAGGGATATTTCCTATTAGGTGTATTAACGCCGCGTCTCCTAAAATGCACACCTGCATAACGCGAAGCATAAAGTTATATAAAAACGCACAGTGAAATTGCCCACCAGTATGGCGCATTCAAGATTTTTCTGATGATGACGTCAGGTGAAATGGGTCAATAGTGCAAGATGTAGCCGCAATCCTATAGTATGGTTGTCGGACATGGGCCTATACGATTAGTACTGAACAAGAAACGTCAACATTTCCGATGCGGAAATGTCGTGGGACTTTCCATATCAGATTATACTTACAAGGTAAACTACAAACACAAAGCAGAGAAAGCATGACTGAACAACTATGAACGTCATCCATGCCACGATACAAGACTTTACTGGTCACTGGTCGGTGTAAATAAGTGTAGAGGTTGATTCTTATTAGTATACCAAGATGCAAGTTCAGATTTATTGCGCTTAAATTCATAAGTTGTTGTTTTCTCAGCCACACGGACAGGAATATTGTGTTAAAAGCATTATTGCAAAACGAGGAAGTACCATTGTTAAAAAGATTAGTTTCCGTTTCCTTTCACTGAACTTTGCCCTTTTGTTTCACTTAGAAATAATACCATACTAGCGAAATGAAGGAAGGGATTGTTGTTATAAACCCAAGGAAACAAGTCAACTCGTACCACCAGTACTATCTGGGGCCCGGGCGCAAATTGTTTTTCATTGCAATGATTTTGGTAAGAGAGCAGGCCAATTTCATCATCATCATCATTATCAGTCGGCGGCACAGCAGGTGGACAAGAGCTATTCCCATTCTCTCCTGTCTTGTGCTATTTTCAGAATCTCAAGCGGGGACAGCAGAAAATCCGGGAGACTATAATCTTCCAATGTACTCAGGGTACAGCAGGCGCTGCGCGACCTTGGAGTGCGCCGGCCATGCGGTGGAGAGTACAGAGCGTAGATGTTGAGTGGCCAATTTCATGATGACGTAATCTGACGGAAAGAGCCAATCACAGCAGCCGGAGGAAAAGAATATTGCAATGTCGTTTTTGAAAAAAAAAAAAATATCGCCGGCCGGTTAGGGCGGGCGAGATGGGAACAAGCGAAATCAGTGGTGCGATACAAAGAATAATAAAATGGGAACTCGGAGACACTTGGTGGCAGCAGACTTATTCCTCGGGTTATAATAGGTGCGTTCGTTTAGCTTCCCTCGGCGGGTGAGCGCCCCTGACAGGAGCGCCCCGAACGACGCCCTCTCGTGGTGACGGCATGCTCCATGTCACCCCCAAGCGAGTGACCCACTCCACAAGCAGGACACTTGGGGCTGACCCGGTGTCATGACAAAAACTGTCCGCTGGCAATAAGTGTTCGCTCATTAGCATATTGCGTTATGATTAGTTAAGCGTCTATGACGTCACATTGTTTACGGAAGCTTGCTAAATGAACGCTTTCTTCGTTGTATTTAATTATACAATCAGCAGCATGGCGCCCGGACACTATTTGTTGGGCGGACACTATTTGCCCCGTAATACGTGACAAATAGTGTCCGGGGTCTACTCGCATGCTCAGCGGACACTTATTGCCATCGGGTACCATATTGTTTTCCTAAGTATTCGTTGTGAAGCAACATTTTAAATTAAAGGTAACTGACAACAGAGAAGTTTTCTAACTGATTACGCCCTCAATACATCATAATCATCTCACCAAGAGTAACGATCCCCCAGAGGAGTATAGAAACAAAATATAACATTCTCCTTTTCCATTTGAAACTCACGTAATGTGAAGTTCAAAGGAACAAAGGAACAAACATCGTTTTGACCGATTACCTCTGATTCGCGCTCGTAGATGCGGACATTCATGACGTCACGGGCCAGTCCAAAGTCAGCCACCTTAATACAGACCATGCCTTCACTTACCAGAACGTTACGGGCAGCCAGATCACGATGGATACACGGAGGGACCGAGAAGGAATTACAACTTATGACTCAAAACACCTCAATGTGAACACATTTTCCGCAATATGTCAGTTTGTTCTTGGCTCAACACTCAACATGTGACGTCAGTGGGACGCATATCATTATTTTCATCGCAGATTATTTCATTAGTTGTTGAGCTATGTCCAAAATGATCGAAGCTGATTCTACAGAACCAAAAAATCACCACATTGATTAAGAGTCTTATCGCAATAGTTGTAAAGTTAATTATACAAAATTGACTCACCTTTTGTGACGACAAGAAGGCCATTCCACTTGCCACATCTCTGGCAAACTTGATCAATGTCTTAGAGAGTGATTTACTTATGTTGGAGTAGCCAGTTCCAGTGTCTTCAGATCTACATCCAATCAGAACATTTTTAAGGTCACCTTTACTGAGATATTCAACGACGACGTAGATAGAAATAAACATGGATACCGAGAATCAATCAAACTGCGATAAAACTTCGGGTGTTTTAATGTGTGTACCTAAATTCACTTCCTGAAAACCTCGGGGAAATACACAACATATTTTCAGCAGCAACTAAAGACACATCCTTGCTTTCCCTACCACTTGAGAATTCCCTCTTTTCCATCTTGACCGTAGCCTTGCTCAAGGCAGTCGAATTATTCACTCCGAAAAAAGACCGCCGCTGTATAAAAACCCACCCGTATTCACTGTGCGTAAAACCTACCCGTATTCACTGTGCGTAACATCGCACGACACGATGCCCCCGTACACTATCCGCATGCGGAGGCCGTCAGGCCGACAGCCTTGTAGGATCTGTGTTGAAGCCACTGACCTCATTACTATAATAAGCGAAGAGTTCCCACGGTCAGCTCATTACCATAATGCCCGCGAAAGACGAGACATGTTTACCTCACACACCACCACCACGGACGCATGATTGGGTCCAAAGGTCGTGATAAGGGAAGTGCGTGATTGGACGTCAAAATGAATAATTCATTTGCCTCACATCCTGTGTTGTCTGATAGGTCTGACGAACGATATACATATTCATGAGCTGCATACTAGCATATCCTCGAGCCCCCCCAATTTCGTCCACTATTGGAATTTTTTCAATACAACACATTAAAACGGGAAGATACAGATCCGACAAGGCTGTCGGCCTGACGGCCTCCGCATGCGGTTAGTGGTGTACGAGTGCGATGACTTGTGTGAACAGTATTCTTGCGATGTGACAATGTGTATACGGGTTGGTCATTCGGTGTGATCGCACACACCATGCACAGGGTATACGGCGGGTGGGTTTACAGCTGCGTCTTTTCGGAGCGAATAATGCGACTGCCTTGAGCAAGGCTATCTTGACCGGTGACTTTAAATGGTTTTATACCAGATTTTAGTGCGCCGAAAAATGCTTTGTATTATAACTTTTATCCAAAATAGATGTCAATTAGATAAACCAAAGGAGTGGAATATTTAATCAAAAGATACAACTTTCACCCCTTGCTCTTCTACGTTTTCGTCAGCCAAAAAATATCCCTTCCTACTAGTTTTTTTTAAACCATGTGACAACACTGCATCAACCTCGTCCCTGTAAATGGATTATATAAACCAGGAGTGATTATTGAACTAAACGAGGTTGGAATGTGACAATTCAGATGGGGTATTAAGTCAGCCATAGTGTTAAGATGCTACTAAAGTGTCTCATTTGTCAATCGTTAGACTTGAGAGGAGCAAACTGTTGTCATTTTTTGGCGCTATTTTACCTTTTTCTACACAGTATACCAATAAATTGACCACGTGTGGATGTGAACCCACTTTCATTTCTTAGAAATGTATACTGGGGCAAATGGCCTTTTGCGTATGGCTGTTGCAGATCATTAAACAAAATATGGGTTTCCCTCAACAAAGGTACCGTGGCGTATCCAAATTGGCGGCTACAGCTATGGCTAACGACTAATGCTACGGGTATAGATTTATTGCTATAAGGAAGTCATATACTGCAATGCATGATGACGCGATGATCAAGCCGTTGCCGAAGTCGTAGCCACCGTCAAATTCAGACACTAGACAAAGAATAAAGTTCCCATTGAACGAAATCAACGGGAAAGGGGATACCATTGAACATTTTGGTATAATTAATTCAAAGCATTAATGGGACTCAATGGGATTAAATGGGAAATTTTTCTCTGGGCAATGAGTAATGGGAATACCCAATGTGTTTCGCAATGATATTATTTTTGTATGTAGTCATGAACGTGCACTTCCTGTGTACTGATTTTCCTGGCAAAGTTCAGTATAAACTTGTAGCGTCAATATCTTCATGTTTTAAAGTCTTCTTCTGCTTCTGTGTTTTTGTTTCGAATAACCAACAGAGAGTCATTCACTAAAAAAGTGAAAACTATGGATGTGTTGTCGTTTCTATCCTCTGCCTTCTCAGCCGTGACTGGGCTGAAGATCGACCCGCCACCGCCTGTCGGAACATGTCCAGAGTGTGGCAAGATCCACGACTCTAAAAGTAAAACCAATTCATTGTCATGTTCAGCAGCATCACCAGCAGCAGCAGCATCAGCAGCAGCAGCAGCAACACCAGCAGCAGCAGCAGCAACACCAGCAGCAAGTCATGCTACTGCTTTCTTCGCCAAGCCGAATTCCAGACCTGGCGTGGAGCATGTGAGTGTAACAGACCTGGTGTATTTAACATACGGGATGATGCAGCCAACATCATCTGCAAGCACCGATCACATTGATGCCAACTCGGTCCAACTGACAGTGCATATGTTGAAGAAGAAAGCGCAGGTTACGGTGGAGATTCGGGTCAACTCGACCGTCCAGGATCTGCGAGCGGCAGCTGCTGTAAAACTTAAACTTTCGTCCCCTGACTACCTGATGCTCATCTTCAACAACGAGCAGCTTGCTGACCATCAGGATATCAATCAACTCGGTCTGACTTCAGACAGTTTTATCATCGGGAAAAGGTGCTTTCATCGGGGTGAGTCGATGGGGAAATTTGAGATAGATCCTACTTCACTTGACCCAAAATATGACTACGATCTGACCAGGGAGACCAAGCCTTTAGTTGGACAGACCTTCATGAGGGGTCAGTACCAATACGAGCGTCCGTACGGCTGGATGCGGACAGCTTTAAAGGTCGTCGACGAGTACGAAGACAATACATGGCTTGGCCCGGATGGAATCCGGTCTGAGACAGCCACCGGCGAGTGGCCGGTTTCCTACCACGGAACGTCGAAGCGGAACCTCCGTGGAATCGTCCAGGACGGTTTCAAAATCGGACCAAGAGATCGGTTCGGCCCAGCTATATACAGCAGTCCATCATTGGAGAACGTTGCTAAATATTACGCCTCGACGTTCACGTACCAAGGGAAGAGTTACTCACTCGCTCTGCAGAACAGGGTTAACCCGGAACATTTGATCGTCTACAAGCCCGACGTGACCGGTCTACCTGGTTTCCCGTACTGGTTGTCCACACAGCAAGATCCGGACCACGGAGGATATCACGTACGGCCATACGGGATTCTCACGCGTGAGGTTCGGGTTACTCCCGGTAGTAGCTTGATCGACTATGTCATGTCATTATTTTGATTAGGGCCTAAATAAATCATTTCAAAGCCCTGCCCGGTTAATAAATTAATGTATTTCACAAACATATTATTTTGTATGCCGTCATGAACGTGCACACACTTCCTGAAGTACTGAGTTCCCTGGCAAGAGTATACACTTGTAACGTCAACATCTTGATGTTTCAAAGTCTTCTTCTGCTTCTGTGTTTTTGTTTCGAATAACCAACAGAGAGTCATTCGCGAAAGAGTACAAACTGTGGATGTGTTGTCGTTTCTATCCTCTGCCTTCTCAGCCGTGACTGGGCTGAAGATCGACCCGCCACTTTGGTTCCAAGCCCAAAATGTGTTGCGCGGTCACACACAACCAACATTTCCATCTATGCACGACGAAAACTGTACACGCTTGTAATGAACGAACGTAGGAGGGCGCTCTGTATTTCTGATTTCCGGATATACGAGCCCGATGTGACCGGTAGGTTTTCCGTACTGGTTGTCCCCACATCAAGATCCAGATCACGGGGGATACCACGTATACGGCCATACGGGATTCTCACGCGTGAGGCTCGGGTTACTCCTGGTCCGACTATTTCTTGTCATTTTTTTTTTTTTATTAAGGCCTAAAGAAATAAGCTCGGTTCCAAATAATGTCAAAAGCTGATCGCGTTTTGAAAAAAAAATCGCCGACAACCGGAACGGTGCTCGGAGATTCTGTCCCCCAAATCTGAGAAGTTACATGTTGCCTTGGATCGGTCGAGTTGGTCTTTGAAAAGCGTTTGTAACTGTTTGTTATAAAATGCATATGATTGTAAAGGTTTGCTGAAATTTGAAGGAGAAAAAACAACATTCATGCTTCCTAAAACTTGAGGGAAAATTAATTTCCCAAAAATGTTACGTGACCTTTCGGATAACGAAATTCTATAGAGGCCTTTTAGGCATAGAAGACCGGTTCGTTGTTATTCCACTTAAAAGTGACACGTACAGTTCATGTACACCAACTACATTTTTTAAACACAAATTATGCTATTGTATGAAATTATAATTTCATTTTACTGTATATTTTTATTACTATAATTATGTCCTAGCCCATATTTTGGACACAAAATGATCACATAATCTGTAATACTAAATATTATGCAGAAATTTGAACACAAAAACAGAACGGTTGCATGCTTCCTCAAGCTTTAAAAAAATGAGTTTGCAAAAATTATTTGACATTTCGCATTATGAAAAATAGTAGACCTAAACGACTCTTTCGTTGTTATACTTTCTCACATTATTTTTTAGTTATTGCAAACCAAACCAAAATTCAGATTTCTTTCACTGATACATGCGTATAATATTAACACCGATATGTAAATCCTATTTTTAACATTGCATTATCCTGAATATGTACGAAAAATTAAGTTAAAAATCATTAAAGTTCAAAGGGCTTTATTTAATTTATATATTGATAGATCATTTTTCTAACAATTATGATTGAAATTTAAAATTGTGAAGTTATGCATTTCCATTACAACACATTATACAAGTCATGTGACCTTCAGTTAATTAATATACTTTTTTTTCAAATTGAAATTCGAATTAACGCATACAAAAAATATAAGTCAATAACGAGAATTAAAAAATAATAATCATAATGTTAATAATAATTAGCGGTTTAACTTGCACTTGATTTCAATAATAGTAACAACAAACTTTGAGTTATGAAATTTGTAGACAATTAAATCGAAGATACCTCTTACTGATAATACGCAAAGTGCTAAGTTGCGACCGGTTACATTACATAAAATAAGATTGGGCTCTGGAGCAGGATGGTTCAAAAGAGGGCGCTATCAGAAGATGTTTGTACATAGGGTGCGTTCGATTAGCTTCCCCGGGTCGACCCCGGTGTGTAACGTTTTTTTTTTCCTAGGACGAACGTGTGCAGATATTTACCCACGTTCGTCATGGAAAAAAAACCTGCCACACACCAGGTGGGTCGACCCAGGGAAGCTAAACGAACGCACCCACAGTTTGCCATTAGAGGGAGGGCCGGAGGGGGGGGGGGGGGCAGATTCAAATTTTTTGGGACAAAAACTGATAACCCTTTCCATACAACCACGTTACTTCGAAGTGAAAATGATATACACAAATGTTGTATACTTTCAAAAGTCTTCTTCTTATTGGCCCACAAACCATTCGTTTTTAAAAGAATAGCGTAAAAGAATGTGTCCGACTCACTGCACTATAGACTATGTGACACTTGTTTACAATAAGTGTGACCTTGTACATTCTTCAAGTATTCTGGCAGGCACAATACTACACAGGTTCTATGGGAAAGTTGACATTTTGTGTCATAATTTCCACATAAAAGTTTTGAGATGTGCCCCCTTTCATCATATCAAAAGTTGATAAGAATTAGACAGTGCAATCTCCATAAAACATAAGATTTGATTATTTCTTCCATTAGGGTGTGTACAAATCTTGCCTGCAGGAAGTCCAGGCTATGGCTCTTTTGTAAACATGTGCTGTCACAGGTCACATCGAGAGTGGTTCGATAATAATAGCATGGGAACTCGAAAACACTTGGTGGCAGCAGACTTAGTTATTCCTCGTTAAAAAATATAATTATGTTGGGGGGGGGGGGGGGCTAAACTGGGCTCGTCTGACAAATTAATTATGACTGTATTACTTGTTATTTGTGTGTTATATTGCATGATGCGTACAGGAATAAACTTATGGACACAACTTGACTTATCTTGATTTGCTTCAATAAATAAGTTTTATAATTTTGTTTGTATGTGTACTTAGATATTACAGGTAATTTAATAAGAGGATGAATGAAACTTGCTAGAGGGGCCATGGTTCCATTGTTTTACTAGGCCGGTCACCACACCGTGCGCGAGCGGGCCCAATAACAAAAATTTCAACTAAGCCTGGGCCGGGTGCGCACAACACTTATTTTTGCGTCAGAAATTTCGCTTGGCATAAACAGATTCCTCAAAATTTCCAGTTATGCGACTGGTGCCCCAGTCATTTTTGCTTAGTAAAGACATTGAAAAGCAGTAGGGCCTGTTTTTGTTGCTAAATACAGCTATAGGGGGTTCCCCCTTGATTAATTTTCTCCATGATAAAATTCCATGTTGCAGTCTTCATCGCCCGTATGCACAGATTGCTAGCCATTATTATATATTGTTATTCCATTGTTTTGTGCAGGTTTTATGATGTAGTTCGGGGAAACCTAGTTCAATAAAAAGTAATTGGTAAATTATTAGTTCAGCTGATTTTTGTATGTTTTTATTCATCTGCATGCAGTTTACAAAAACATGATCCAAGTTTAGGGGCCTATAGTTGTTCTTCCCCGGCAGAACTATCGGTATTTCAACTTTGACCTCCGAGCTTTTTGCATTTCTTGTTCCCGCTTTTACGTATGAAAAGAAGCATCCTCGTTTCTTGTCCCTCGATCCCGGCAGCGGTGACACATTAACATTACACGTGACGAGGGTACGAGGACCACCCACTATGTCATGCCATTAAATGTGCACTAAAAACACTAAACACACTCCACAACCAACATGGCGCGGTTACGTTTTCCAGGTAGACCTGGCCAAAGATATGGCCGATCCCTCATCCGTTTCATGCCACACGAAGCCAGAAATTCACAGAAACTGTTCTTCAATCTCACAGCTAATATCCAGAAGAATTTGAGGTGGTTTTATGATACCTTCGGTGATTCTGACGAGGTAAGTTCTCCAAATGACATGAGGCGATTTTGTTCTCCTTTCAAAGTTTCGGTCCTCAGCAAATGCCATGCACAAAGTACTTGTGAAACGAATGAAACGTTTCAAGTCGAACGTCACCATTTTACAATTTCGTTAATTTGTAAATACTAACCCAGCTTACCAATTCTTATTGGCATAGTTTACTCCACCATTTGCAAATTTCAGAGAAGAATCGTAGAGGTTTGTCTTTTCAAATTTCACCACTGAAAAATTTGCCTCCCAAAGCCAAACTTGATTTGCAAGTGTGTTTCATTTGTTTCATCATCTGATCATGTTCATCTGACATCAGTCAGTCAGACCATAGAGCAAGAAACAGAAGGAGTTACAAAAAATACAACTAGTCGTGTTAATTGATTCCACTAATCGGCATATTTATTAATATCCAGGCCTATTTATTATGTCTGGGTTACGTCACAGAAATTGCATTGTGTTCAAGCATCCTTCTCAACCAAACGGCATAGGGCAAGGATGATATTAGCTATGAATAACGACATTTCAATGATTTGGAAAAGTTTCCGTATGGCGCCACCACTTTTTCATTCGATATGAAATAATATAGTATTTAATTTACCTCAATGAGATATCCCTTTTTGTAAAAATGAGTGAAAAAGTGGTGGCGCCATACGGAAAGTTATCCAATGATTTTAGCAAAAGAAAATGCAATAGGAATTACCTCTTTGTAATATTCTTACAAAACGAAAAAAAATTCAGTTGAATAATTACGCCTTACGGCTCTCTCAATTTTTATAACCAAAAATATCCCACCCCAAACTGTCTAAAAAGTATTTAAAAAATCCATTTTATATCCCTCTGAAGTGCCATAGTTTTCAAGAAAGAAGTAATTTTCCATGAGTTTGATTTTGAGACCTCAGATTTAGAACTTGAGGTCTCGAAATCAACCATCTAAACGCACGCAACTTTAAAAAAAAAGTATACAGGTCTGTAGTACAGTGAACAATTTCCCTTGTAAAAAAAAAATTACCCATTGCAACTCAAAATACATCATTTGCTACTCAATATTAGAACCAAGTTCAGTTTAAAAAACAAATTGCTACGCAAAATTCCCGTGCGAAATGGTTCCCTGCTAGCGCAAAGGCCGGGATATTTCTTACAAATTAAGGAATTGGAATTGCTTCAAAACATTTTTAAAGACTCTCGCTATTTGATTTTTTTTGTAGGAGGAAGAATTCAGTGGCTTCACTTTGAAAGAAGATGAGCTGGATGCTTATCAGCGTCTTAAGGAGGAGAGTTTCTTGGAGCTACGGAGCAATTATGAAGCTAAAAGAATCCATACCCCCTCTAACCAACCGCCTCGAGTTAACAGCTCGGGTCGCATGGTCAGGAATGTCGTACGACGTTCCTACGCTGCCATGCTCCGCGGAGAGGAGGACCTGTCGCCGAAGTCCTACATCGTCAGGAGACCTGAGGAGCTCGTGGGATACAGTGTGAATCAGAACGATGTAAATCTATCTTCAGATAGAGCACCGGAATCGCCGTCTAAACCTCTCAACACCATCAAAATTAAACTGTTAGCGGACGGCAAGAAAGCCAAGATCGTGCGACACCGCCGTGCCCCGATCTTCAACACCGATTTTATCCGACATGATGTTTTGAAAAAAAAGGAGCTGACCCAGCAAGATAAGCGAACTAAAATGATGCAGGATAAGTTCATGCGAGAATCGAAGGCTCGGCAGAAGAAGAGGGAGAAATTGGAACGGGAAAGACGACGTAAACAAGAGAAGCTACAACGAGAGAGGATGAAACGACAGAAAGAGAAAGAGAGAGTGAGAATGAAGAAAATCAAGGAACGAACAAAAAAACAGCAGATACGAGAAAAGAAAAAAGCTATCGCTTTGGCGAAGAAGGAGAAACTCATGGCAAAGAAAAGGGCCAAATTGGGGTTACCGCCTCTAAAAATAAGTATAGTTGGAGGAAGTGTTCATCAAAAAACCATGGCCGTTAAAACTGAAACCCCTCATGAGGCTGTGCCACAAAGATTGCCCAAGAGTGTTGGTGTAGCACCGACCAAGAACAAAGCTGCGAAGCAAATCTTAGCCCGAGCCAAGGGACAAAGAAAAAAACCTAAGATAGAGTTAGCCTCCTCGTTGTCAACCAAGAGGACTTTAAAGAAATCTCTGATGCTGAATGATATGGTGACAAATACAAATTACTTGCAACGTTCTGTCAGTCCACCAGCACCAATAGCTATAGGATTGCCAGGCAAAGTTTTGGACAAAGTGAAAAGTAAAACGAAAGTTTCATCCCAGGTCATTGGAAAGGAGAAACCAGTCAAAGGCACGATGAGAACTCCAGTTGTTCCTGGTAAAAAATCAAGGAAGTTAAAATCTTTATCAGGGACAGGATCTCCGACAGTATCTGATAGAAACAGTAGTGATTTCGGTAGCCCTCCATCCGCGACTAAAATTGCTGGGGCCTTCTGTCTTCCAAGCTTCAGTGCACGCTCGTCGCGTGTCATCAAGCCTTGCAAGCGATATCTTGAAGACAGCATGATGTCGCCGTCTGCGAAACTCCCTGTATCTCCTCGGCCCGCGAAACTCCCTGTAACTCCTCCGTCTGCGAAACTCCCTGTATCTCCTCCGTCGGTGTCTTCAATTTCTTTTAAAAGGGAGACACTTGAGGAGCGAGAGGAGCTTTCTTCTTTTGCGGATATTTCGAGCGATGACGACTTTGAATGTGAACCTCTCAGTCCAATCCATAAACCGTTCCATATGAAGCCCCGAATTAGGAAAGGGAAAGTTAACTCCAGTAAGATGCACAAGCCCCTATTCTCCTCTGTTAAAGGATCTAAGCTTAGGAAGAGTAAGTCAGCTGTCCAGTTTGTTTCGTCTGAAAAACGTACTTCCGAAGTGTCCGAGGCTGTCAGCAAACGGGTAAATAAGAGTCAGAATCGGTCACAGTTGAAAAGGACAAAGGGTAAAGCGCTTGAAGACGAACAATCATCGGAGAGCGTCAAGCCGTCTAGGACCAAGACGCCACCGCGACGATTCCTTGAGGATCGGGAGAACTGCGTGTTGGAAATTGTGGGCAGAAGCATCGTACTGGCCCGTCAAGAACCAAAGAAATCATCGTACAATTATCATAAGATCAAATCAAAACTGCCAACCCCCGTGCTGCAAGAAATGAAGGGTTCCCATCGGGCACACTTAATGAAGCTCGCTAAGGAGAAGAAGACCGTTCCATTGTCTGCAGAGGTGAAGACACCGCAACACTCTCGACCGATTATGGGTGGAGATAAAAGTAGTCATCTCGATGCAGGTAAGACTGATAATTGAAGGAATGTTACAGAATTGTTGTTTGCTAACAAAACAGTTGCTGGCAGTGTAAGCCACCATACATAAACTGTCAAACCTGTGGAAGTTTGAGATCCATCGGCCATCTGGGTCATGAGAAATTAGTGAAAAACCTATTACACATTTTGCATGACATTGATTCAAAACAAAAATGAATAAAACCCTCAGATAAACTCTAAATTGGCAATTAGTTTTATTGATTTCTCATCAGAATGACATTTTAGATTTCAAGGGATTTTTTTTTGATCATCATCATCATTTGATTGTATTATGTAAATTTGTGATCTTCACAAATTATTTCTATTATCGATTCGTCAGCCCTTAAACATCCCAGGTTCTCAATTTGTCCTTGTTGGTTGTTTGAACTGGTTGCCAGAAGAAAGTTCCTATCGAGCCCTGTTTTTTAGTACAAGACAAACAAATCTCTATTTGCAATGGATCCACACAATAGAGCTACTTTTATAATCGAATACAGAAAGAGGTGACTGGTGTATTAGGTACATTACACTGTATGGGGGAATATTCCAATTGGCATGTGTTGACACATTAGTCCGGAAACCAGTCTTTGATCCCCTAGCAAAGTTGTCCCCTGGCAAAGTTGCGCCCAAAGTTGTCCCCTGGCAAAGTTGCGCCCAAAGTTGTCTCCTTGGCATAGTTGCCCTGCAAGCAAGGTTTCCCCTATATAAAGTCGGCCCGTCCCTTCGTTCTTGAATAACTACAGAAGTTAAACTACAAAAAAAAATCTGGAAATTTTCAATCAAGGTGGTGTTTTCGGCCTCTTGGACATGTTGGAAGAGGCGGTGTGACCATTCCAAGAGGCCGGGATCAAGAAGAAAACTCGACTTATATATTTTTTTATTTACAGTTTCTAAACAGATGGCAGAGGCAATGGAAGCGGACATGTCCCCTGAGCAAATGGCTAACAAACCAGCAAAGGTATGTTATAATCCCTCATTAGTCTGTGGCTACACATACATGTAAACACTGGACTGCAGGTATACTGTATAAAGGTCGATATATAGTTGGTTGCGGGATGGTCGTGCAATGAAAATCTTAGCGCGATCATTAAAAAACACAATTTATAGGCCTCAGCGAAGACTATAAACTGTGTTTTTTAGGATCCCACGTCAAGTTTTTCATTACACGGTCATCGCATCGCGCAACATACTATAAATTAAACCGGCCTAACGCCCAGTGGGGTTAGCATCAGACTAGTCAACTGCAGGCTGATCAGAGTTGTTTTTATGTAGCCTAGGACTCGGAGTTATTAAAAACTTTAGTTTTAACGAGTAACTTGTCCTAATTAGAGATACATGTACATGTAAGACTAGTCCCAACTCTTTGTGAAATCCACCCCTGGACTGATTTTTTTACAAGTTCCCAAAATTGTTTTTCTTCTTTTGTCATTCTAAAGATTCTAAAGCAAGAGTTTCAAGTCGAGCGTCAAGAAACGCCCGTCGCCAGAGGCCCAAGAATCAAACACGTCTGTCGTCGCGCTTCCGTGGCCTTGGGGTTAGAGGTCGCGACCTTCACTAAGACGGACGGGATGTCTGAACTTACGCTGAGTGCGCTCACACAGGATTATCTGGAGTCTGACGATGAGGCAGTCAAGATTGGTGAGTTTTCATCAAGTCCAGGCCAAGAAAAAATGATAATCAGACATGTGATTTCTCAGGTTTGTTTCCTGATTTAAAGCTACTGGACACTAATGGTAATTACTCAAAATAACTGTTAGCACAAAAACTAACTTGGTAACAAGCAATGGAGAGCTGTTGATAGTATAAAACATTGTGAGAATCTGCTCCCTCTGAAGTAAAGAAATTAGTTGAGAAAGAAGTCATAGTACTGCACAAACTAACACTCGGGGCAATTCGTGATCCAAATATATCGTCTTTTATTCCTTCTTCCACCCCTTCAGAAACTCCAGAAGTTGACGACACCCAAGATTCACCCAGCAAGTACTCTCGCAAAAACCGAGGAGCGAACTACAAGAAGATCAGAGATGAGCTCATTAACGATGAGCGCGGTGAAGAGCGGGCACCATACCGTAGGAAAAGTAAATCCACCCCTAGCGAGGATCTGCCATATGAGCCCTCAACTCCGAGCGACGATCTGCCCTTTGGGCACTCGGTGCGGATCCGTGTGGCTCCGTATTCAGGGCCTAAGATTCCTAGACTGAAACGAATGCGATGTGGGCAGTGCAGCCCGTGCCAGCGGAAGGAAGACTGCGCTGAGTGTGAATTCTGCTTGTAAGTACTGCAGCTGATTTCACGAATCTTTACGCAACTGCATAAGTCCACTTGCGCAACGTTTACTACCTTAGTAGACTCACAGTAGCAGCACAGTTTACTAGCTTAGTAGACTACTTTACAAAAAGCTTAATCGAAAGGCAAAATGTGTCCTTCAAATTTCTTCTGCGAGAGAAAATCCTTGTTCTAAAGTTTCTTTTTGAACTTCTTATTATTTGCAGAGACAAAACCAAGTTTGGTGGGCCAAATACGAAGCGTCAGGCTTGCATGTAAGTATAGATTATTGTTCAACCTGTAGTTTTCTAATAGTTTTGGTCTAACCCATATAGACCGGTATGTGTTAGCACTGTATACTCGGATTATTACTGCGATCGGATATAGCGAGGTCAGAATGGTACGAGGAAAATGGACCAGACCTCGTATTAACGGGAGTCGACTGTAGACTGATGTGTGTTAGCACTGTATACTCAGTACTTTCCCTAGTTCTACTGGATCATTGGAGATGCCAGTTACCCCCCATGGCCAATAGCAGAGATGGTTAGAGGGCTATAATGAAGGGCACAGCGGCACCATTCAGTGCCAACTGACCAAGGAGAAGAAAGATGCGAAATGAAAAGTTACAAGGCAATCTTGATTTTCTGTTACTCCAGCTGCCACTTTCAAGAAATTGCTCAAAACTGAACTGTATCGATTCTAACTCAAGTTCCATCTCACAACTGCCTCGATCTATCACCCAGATAAGACCGTTTCGAATAATCCTTTTGTTGCTATGGAAGTGGCCATGTTGTAGGGCAGTCTATTTAGTTATTTTATTTATTTATTTATTTATTTATTGTTTATCCTGGGAAATCCATTCAGTAAGAAAAACTCACTGATCTCCCATGGATCCCAGCTAATAACAATCTACATCTGTATCTACATCTGATCTATATCTGTGTCTATTGCGTACATCAATTATATGGTCTGGGGCCAATTTCATAGAGCTGCTTTTAAAGCAAAAAATGTGCTTAAAGCACGAAAATAGCTTGCTTATTTTTCACATATTACTGACCAAATGTCATGCCATATATATTGCTTGTGACTGGTATTTAGCTGTTGTTTACTTAGCATAAAAATTGAGTCGAGTCTTGGCCGGTACTCTGATTTTACTAAGCAAAGATGTTTCTGCTTAAGCAAATTTGTTTGCTTAAGCAGCTCTGTGAAATTGGGCCCTGTTGTGCAATCTATAAGAACCTAATATTATTATTTTTTTTATTTTTTTTATTTGCAGATTCAAGAAATGTTGGAATCCAGTTTACAAACATCAAAGAATACAAACGGGTATGTTTTTTTAAGCCCCTTTTGCCCCAAACCAAGGTCAACTGCTACCTATATTCCTTGACCCAGAGTGAACTACTACTCGTTTACCCAAGAACCAAAGTAAACTGCTACCCATTTTCGTAACAACCAAAGTAAACCACTACCCATTTTCCTCAACCGAGAGTAAACCACTACCCATTTCCTCGGCCCAGAGTAAACGGCTACCCATTTTCCGTGAAGTAAACCACAAACCATTTTCCTCAACCCAAAGTAAACTGCTGCCCATTTTCCCAAGACTCAAAGATAACTAGTTGAAGACCGATTCAACACACTTTGATTCCCATTCATAAAAAACCTTTTCGGTCAAAAACATCAACACTTTTTGGTCAAAAAGTAAATTAAATGCAAAAATTATGATTGTTCAATGATTTCTTTCAACACAACACCCCTCCAGCTATGAAATGGCAAAGCCCTCCGCCGCCCTCGGGTAAACAACTCCTTATAAGGGAATGCTGTGCGCGTATCGCGTGATGTGGCACAACTGTTTCAGCCGTTGCCCTCGACCAATAGGAATGAAGAAACTGTCTTAAAAGCACAAATGCAAGGTTGCGTGTCACGCCCATGTTTCAACACTTTTTACTGGTCATAAACAAAGGTTTATACACATGATACACACACGTGACGCACTCTCCACCAATATGAATAGCAAAACTGTCTGAGGTATTTATGAATTTGCTTTTATGAATCAATGGCTCATTTTACTTTTCATATTAGCAGTGCGTAAGAGATCTCCCAGATTCCAACGGAAGAACCTGAAACCGAAAGCTAGAGAGGAACAAATGGCATCTCAGGCCCAAGTTGGTCAGCCTTTCCGGACGTCACCCTTCAAGCAGAGAGCAAAGCTAGGCAAGCTCAAAGCCAGGATCAAGTTACCGACGCATCAGGGGTCTATTAAGGTGTTGACCTCCAATGCACCCATGAGCAGGCTGCAGCGACAACGCATGGAGAAAGAAATGGTGAGATTCAAAATGATAAGTCTCGTTTGAATTAACATAAATTTTAATGTGGAAATGTTTGTATTGTATAGGTCAAATTCTCGGTCAAATTCGGCAAATGAGCAGTCAATTTCATTTTCATGCATTCAAATTGAAGCTGTTTTGCCTCTCTAGTTGTTACTGCTTTTCAAATTCAGAATTCGGCCATTCAATTTCGTTTTGAGTCGAGTCAAATTCCTTTAGCACTTTGTTCAATTTAGTGTATCGTCATTCTTTATTGTGACACACGCCTCAAGAAGCGTCTGCGAATTTGAATGCTGCTTTGATGAATTGTTTAATTGAATGATTATTTTGTTAAATCGTATGACGCAACACTACAATTGACTAATCATAAAACGAAATCGAATGACCCTTTTCATTAGCACTCTATTTCGTGCGAAATAGAATAGTTTGAGGGTTAAATTGGCTGCTCATTTTCCGAAATTGGCCGAGAAAACCTATACTATGAACAAATTGGTACTTTGCCTCGGGCCAAATTTCATAGAGCTTCTTTAAAAGCACAACAAGTAGAGCACAACAAAATTTTGCTGAACAGAATAGGGTTACCAGCCAAACTGCCATGTCACATGTATAATCTGTGACTGGTATCCTGCTCTCTTTTGCTTAGCATAAAATTGTTCAGCTACATTTTCTACCTAAGCAGCTTTATAAAATATGACCCTGCGGTCATTGGTAATAATTATTGGGATTGTCACCTAGGGTCGTTTCAAATCGAAGTAAGGTAATTTTACTGTGTTTTTTTTGCTGTGGTCAATGGTAACTTTTTGTCAGTGGTGCTATTGGTCAAGTTTAACTTCACCCTGGGTAGGTGGTACTTTACTTTTTGTCAGTGGTAGTTTTCCTTTGGTCAGTTGGTACTTTGTACCCTGGATCAGTGGTGTTTTACCCTTGGGCAGCTTTTAAAAAACATGACTTTTATTAAACATGACTTTTTAAACCTGAAATATTTTTTTATGTTTTTTATTAAATGCGCAAGTATTTTAAAAATGGTTTTCAAGAGATTAGGGGAACCCACCACGCCCCTAAAAGGGAGCCTTCATTTGCATAAACGTGACGTCATGTCGGTAACCCGAGCCGCCGGGCCCCCTGGCTGTGTGCATATAGAGACGTGTGCTTTGTGTGGCCTGGTACCTAGGCGCATTTAGTGAGGGACCAGACTCTTTTTGCCGACGATATGTTTGAATTCCCAACATGACGTCGATGGTAGGGGGGCGGTAACAATCCACAAAAGGGGGGGGCATGACTTATTAGCTAATTATGCAAGTCAGATATGTCGGGAATAAACAAAACTAATTTTATTGATGTTCAATACATATATCAGAATTAAATGACAGCAAAATTAACTGTTTTATTTGAATTCACTGCAGCATCCCTTTAACGGTGGTCTGCTGGCCAAATGCCAGTGGAAACCGCGGCATACCAGCTGAAACACCTTGCCAACTGGTCCGGCTGACCAGTCAAAAATATTCGCAGCGGTACTACAGAACTATGACTTTTATTTATTATTTCAAGGTTCAAATAAAATGTAAAAACATTCACTCAAGGTTAAAACAGAAAAACATTCATTGGCAAACTTGTGGCCAAATGCACGTACACACAGCCTAAAATCCCATCATGCAGCGCACAGGCTTGTAGTCTGTGTATTACTTCATTTGTGACAATAAATGTATTAAAACTTGCACACTAGAGGGCGATTCAGATAATTCGATAGCGTGAGAATAATCGCCCTTTTTGGTGAAATTACGCAATAGCATCCTAACTAGTTTCAACCGCCTTGACAAAAAGAACACACATCAAAACACTCGCATTCTGTCATCAGCTTGGTCGTCAACGGAGCAGATTTCCATGGGGATAAAGTTGAGCATGTTCTACGAAAGACTGAGAACGATGTAGGCTTTAATGGCTTTATTCAACAAAAATTAGGATAACTGGATGAGCAAAAAAAGAGTATTGTTTATGCAAGATTTTTCTGTTTTTTCCTTAATTAAAAATGTCTTTTTACCGACAGGCAAAGCTGAGGAAGTTTGAGGCGAACAGGAACAGTTCATCGAACTTGCCCGTTGCAAAGCAGAAAGCCAAAGTTCCTGTCGTACCTCTGAAGGTGATCCATCATCGAATTAATATCGACTTCAAGGTAAGGAAACAGTAAATCAAATTTAAAGGAACACGTAGCCTTGGATTGGACGTGTTGGTCTATAAAAAGCGTTTGTAACCCTTTTTTATAAAATGCATACATGTATGGTTGGAAAGATGTTTTAAAAGTAGAATACAATGATCCACACAAGTTTGCCTCGAAATTGCGTGGTTTTCCTTTTACTGTGCGAACTAACACGGTCGGCCATTATAAAAGGCCGACCGTGTTAGTCGACGAGGTAAAAGGAAAACCGTGCAATTTCGAGGCATGTTTGTGTGGATCATTGTATTCTACTATTAAAACATCTTTCTACCCATATGCATTTTATAACAAACGGTTACAAACGCTTTTCAAAGACCAACTCTACCGATCCAAGGCAACGTGTTCCTTTAATAATTTTTGACAAAACAAATCACTGGCACATTACATGGGTGGGATATTACTTTGGTGGGATTCGAAGACACTGAGTATAAACAGTGCCAACACACATCGGTGTATAGGTAAACGACTCTACCGATCCAAGGCAACGTGTTCTTTTAATAATTTTTGACAAAACAAATCACTGGCACATTACATGGGTGGGATATTACTTTGGTGGGATTCGAAGACACTGAGTATACAGTGCCAACACACATCGTTGTACAGGTAAACAAAATATTCTTTATCCCCGCTGCAAATTCAACATCTGTTAAAACATTTTTTTTGTAAGTCAATCATTTATTGATAGTATTTTCATTGTAATTATTTCATGGCTGAATTGCGGACATTTTGTACATCAAGTCAACAAGATCAAATAGAAAAGCAGGTCAAACAATTCAGACAATAAAGGGAAGTGCATGAAGCTTTTTTTTGTGGGCATCTGAAGCCACACAAGTGTGTGCGACAAGGTTTTTTTTTGTCATTCTCTTGCAAATTCGATGACCAATTGAGCTCAAATTTTCAATTTTTTTTTTTTAATTTATGCAACAACCAAGTGGTCTTTGAAAATTACCTAACGTGTCAGGGGGTCGATTTCACAAAGAGTTAAGACTAACTCAAGATAAGACTAGTCCTAACTCTTTGTGAAATCCACTGCAGTGCCTTTAAAGTTACATCTTGCACTTATTTACACAAAACCAGTAAAGGTTGGATCATTCCATACACCCACGTGTAAGCTTGGTCGATATCGATTTATTTTATTCACGATATATCGCCGACATTATATCGCGATATTCGATATAATCGCGATTAATTAAATTTGACATCATCAGTCTTCAAACTCCAAAAGAAAGTTGTAGAAGAGACAGTCATAGCATAAGAGAGGTGTTCTAATGACCTATTCTTCTGGTTTTACTCCAAACCTATGGGGTGCAAGATGTCTCAGCTAGCAGATACATCGCGATATTTAATCGATATCGCGATATACCGCGATATATCGATATTACGATTAAAACCAAATCCATCCGATATCGAAATCGTTTCCAAATTAATATCGCGATATTCGATAATATCATGATATCGCCCAAGCTTACCCACGTGCTATAAGCACTACAGCGTATAGAATCATCGATTTCAATTAGAATATTTTTTTTTTTTAATTCAGGAGGACTACGACATCGATGTAGCCTGGCTCCGAGGTATGGCCATACTTTCATCAGAACCAATGGTACCCCGCACTGTATGTTATCTATGTGGTAGCACTGGTAAACATGAGGTATGTATGTACATTTCTTAACCCTTGGCTTAAAAGTTAAATAAAATAGTCCCTTGATGTTTTGGTTTAGCCTGTAGCCTATTGTTTGTTATCTGAAATAAAAGTCGCACCCCCTTAGGGTGATCCCCTGGCTGCTGCTTCCGAGGTTGTATCGTAAACTTGGGTGTGATCCAGGAACCATGACAAAAATTTAAAATGTTTCTTATAAACACATAAGAATTGGTCACGTGATATATTGTCGGGATCCCGACAAAAACTAATTTTGAGCACTTTATTTCACTGCTACTAATGATTGGCGGACTTTTTCGAGCAATGGCTCAAATGAAAGCTTGTAACTTTCTCGACCCCCATCAAAATACCTATTGAATTTTAAATAAAAATTGTTTGGTCGAATCGGCCAAAAATCTGACAGCGTTTTTAACGGTTGTTTGGCTTCTGACTGACACCCTATAACAAAGATATTGACAAGATAGGGAGACCGCCAACATTTTATTAATCCAAAATCATGAACTCATCTTAAGTCGAGATCAGACGAGTCTTTGTGAAGTCAAATCCTGCTCAATCAAATTTGTCTTTTATTAATCCAAAATCATTTAAAATTGTAACTGCCAGTAATTTCATCCTTTGACCATTAACCTGTTGCCCTACTAGATGGAACTGCAATTTGCATTAAAGGGAAGGTACACGTTTGGTAATTACTCAAAACGAATATTAACTTAAAACGAGCATTGGAGAGCTATTGATAGTAAAAAACATTGTGAGAAACAGCTCCCTCTGAAGTAGCATAGATTTTGTGAAAGACGTAATTTCTCTCTAAAAAAATAATAAAAGACTTCTAGCCAGAAGTCTTTTATTCCTATCTGAAAGCACACAAATTCGTCCAACAAGAGTGTTTTTTTCTCTTGTCATTTTCTCACAACTTCAATGACCAATTTAGCTCAAACTTTCACAGGCTTGTTATTTTATACTTATGTTGGGATACACCAAGTGAGAAGACTGGTCTTTGACAATTACCAATAGTGTACCTTCCATTTAATGAAGAAAGTGACTTTGGATTATTTTTTGTACAATCTGTGTGTGCCTGTTTTCAAAATGCAGTTGATTTATTGCAACGTGTGCTGTGAGCCCTTCCATTCCTTCTGCTTGGAGGACGAAGAGCGCCCTCTGGAGGGAGAGAAAGAGAACTGGTGCTGTCAGCGCTGCAAGTTCTGTCACGTCTGTGGAATGCAGGAGAAGGTGAGTAGACGCAACGGGCAAGTGATGCCAGCATTCTAAGGGCACACGAGGCAACTTTTGCAGGCAACTTGGAGGCAACCAACTGCAGTGCATACTACAAGACCACTTTGGTAGCAAACGGGTCATTTTTCAAACATTGTTTTACGATCCACAAGAGAAATAGGTGAACGTTCAAATGTGAATGCTTTTTCTTCATGGAGATTGCCTGGAACTGGTTGTCCGTAAATTGCCTTGTGTGACATGGCCCTAAGACTGAATCCAAATGGGCTAAGCAAGATGTGATCGGTACTAATTGCTCAAGCGTGAGAATCATCCTGAATTTTCCTGGTTTCCTGATTTTTCACTTCAAAATATGTGGTCTCCGAGTTCAGTGTGAAAAATCTAGAAATGCATATTTAGCATTAGATTTTTGTATATTTTTTCCCCGGATTTTTGATTAATTCATTCAATAACATTTATTACACATGTACAATAATGCACATAAGTTTAAATTACCCAAGCATCGCCCATTCTCTTGCCTGCTAGCTTCCTCTAGTCCATGTGTACTCATCGTCATGTGACTGTAATATTTTTGTTCTTGTGTTTTGTTCCAGCTTTTAACGTGTGATAAATGCCACAGCAGTTACCATCCTCAGTGCCTTGGACCAAACTATCCGACCAAACCGTCCAAACGAAGGAAGATATGGGTGAGATCATGTTTCTTAATACCTTGAATCCCATTGATCCCAAATCCCCTGAAATCCCCTCCAGGACAATCTCTGACACTGGACACTATGGTAATTGTCAAAGACCAGTCTTCTCACTTGGTGTATTTCATCATATGCATAAAACAACAAACCTGTGAAAATTTGAGCTCAATTTGTCGCCGAAGTTGCGAGGTAACTATGAAAGAAAAAAACATCCTTGTCACACGAAGTTGTTTACTTTCAGATGCTTGGTTTCGAGACCTCAAATTCTAATTCTGAGGTCTCGAAATCAAGTTGGTGGAAAATAACTTCGTTCTCGAAAACTACGTCACTTCAGAGGGAGCTGTTTCTCTCCCCCTTACTCCTTACCAAGTGAGGTTTTATGCTAATAATAATTTTGACGATTTACCAATAGTGTCCACCGCCTTTTGTAGGACATGTAGCATGTGGTACTGCAGTCCCAAATCGACGTGTCGTTGCTGAGCAGTCAAACTCATTTCCCAGAGTCGCCATGAAATGGTATCGCCATTTTTGATAATATCGAAAATATCGAGATATTGCCCAAGCTTACTTCATAGTTAGTCAGCTTTCAGCCTAAAATTACACACTGATAATTTTAGACTTCACTCTTGAATGGGTACAGCAATTTCCTTCTGGTAAAGTGACACTTCTATGAGGAAATAGTTTATAATATATACAGATGATATGACCTCTGACATCACTCGAAAACAAAAACATGATTCGCCCGCATACTGCCTGGCAAAACCTTTATGTTTTGGCAGCCAGCTAGAAAGTGTATGCTTACCATGAATACACGTCTTTTTGCCCGGCTAAACATGACGTATACAGTGTAAACATGACGTATACAGTGTAAACATAGGTCACATCGTCTATTGAAACATTGCAAAGACACAACAAACGCACATGGCATTTGCTATGGGTGCCTTGGGTTATTTTGAAGCCTTTATTATAGCATTCCTTCTTAATGGTAGCCTCAATTTCCATTCCCACTAGGTCTGCACAAAGTGTGTTAAATGTAAGAGCTGTGATGCCACCACGCCGGGTCAAGGGTCAAATGCCCAGTGGTCACATGACTTCTCATTGTGTCAAGACTGTGGCAAACTTTTTGACAAAGGTAAGAGTTTTTTTTTTTTTTTTTTTTCAAAAATAGTGAAATGCCAAGTGGGATTTGAAACTTTGCGTGGTGGAAATACGATATGGAAAGGTTTGCGGTAACACCATGTAGTGACTATCTCTAATGAGTTGGGGTGGTTCTGAAAAGAACCGTTGGTTTCAACTCGACTTTTCGATCAGTATGCTCCGAGTGTCGTCATGATGCTCTGATCTTCTTCTGGATTGTCTTCTGGAGTCCAAAAGTGCTCAGTCCAAAGTTCTTTCTGCCTTTCTTACAGATTATCGAATCAGTATTGCGTGTCTTTTCATTCTAATGCTAACCCAAAGAGTGGAACTTTTCATGTTATGACTTGCCCCGGACCCCATGCCAAAGCACTCGCAAGGACGGGACTCACTATTCCAGACTGTTTAAATTTTCAGGCTTGTTTTTAAGCGAGCAATCACATCCCTGGAAACTACTGTCCGATCAGGCACTCCTCCAGTTTGATATGTTGAGTCGTATTTTGATTAAAACTCTAATCTCTACCATTTTCTTGCTGGAAACTACTGGCTGATTAGACACTCCTCTGATTGCTATATGTTTAGTTGTATTTTGATGCTTATTCTAAATATTTTTGTGCAGGAAATTACTGTCCGATCTGCAGCCAGTGCTATGAAGATGATGACTACGTCTCCAAGATGATGCAATGTGCAAAGTGTGAACGCTGGGTCCACGCAAAGTGTGAAGGGCTCACCGGTATGTTTCATAATTATTTGCATTTTGCGTGTCTGGCGCGCAAGATTATCCTGCTGAACGCAATTCATAGCTATTAGTAACAGTCGTAATCTATTTCTAAGCGCGCGCGCAGAATCTATTTCTAAGCACGTGCGTGTGCACACAACCAACGCGCATCAAACAGATTCTTCACAAAGTTTTTGACCAAAATATTTTCACTTGTCAACGTGTCTATAATTGTATTTTATTTTAAAGACTTTTAACAAAAGGACATTTATGAATGGGAATAAAAGAGTAGTGACTCGTTCTTAAACGTCCGTTTAAGAACTCGTCGCTTCCGTTTTATTTCCTTATTTAAAAGCTGGTTATTATTATTAATATTATCCCTTTCCAGGGGTTAGTGACGAGATGTATCGATACCATGGTAGCAGGTCTGGAGTGGTATCAATGCGGCTCGCTGCCCATTGTAGCGAGGCTATGTAAAGCCCTTCTTTGGTGATCAGTTTTTGTACAAAACTAGTACCTTTTATAATGATATTAAAAGCAAATTCTGTATAACTAGACTGTTAACATTGTTACTCACGCAAAAATGCTCCGTGCTAACTGAGCTGATTTGGTAAAGCACTGGCGTGTTATTTTTTTTAAAAATCGTTTTGACCACCCAGCCACCCCCAACTTACGATTTTTAAATATTGATTTACTTTATCTATGCATCGAAGAACAAAGTAATACCTATAATAGATGTTAAATTTGCATCGGGATAAAGAATATTAAGTAATACCTCAAATGATGCAGTTTTTTTAGGTCAAAGGTCTTCAACAATGTAGTTTTCAATAGCTATTCCTGGCTTACACACACAACTTCGTCGATCAATCAGACTTGAAACTGGCAAGCACATAAAACTTTGTACAACAGTTTTTGTGCGATATTATGAGGTTCTGCTCTCTCATAAAAAAAAAATTCATTTTTGTTTTGCTGAACTGAATTTCGATTTTCATTTATTTCTTTTGACCCCACACATTCACAGTTTCTCAAAAAAAAAAAAAATCTAAATTTTTTAATATTGACTATTAAGAATGTCCCCTAAATCTTTCTTTGTTCAACTCCCAAAACATCTTTCTCTCTCTCTTTACAGAGGATATGTATCACATCATGACTGACCTCCCGGAGACTGTACCCTACATCTGCGTCAAGTGTGATCCTGTCCGTCCGGCTAAGTGGCAGGTTGAACTGGAGGAAGAGATGGAAGCCGGCTTCCAGAACGTCTTACGAGCCATGCTCAACTGCCGCAGCGCCTCTCATCTTGTTAACCTGGAGAAGAAGGTAACAACTGTTCATACTTTAGAAAATGAGACCAGATGTAGAAATATTATTGTCTTGTCTGTTGGGATGGTAGTGCAATCTTCCCAGCCAGGGTCCTTTAGTGGATGATACCCATGCCTGCATACTAATGGACCGTGAAGGGGGTAACCCTGTTTCAGCCCCAGGAGTAGGTGGTGACAGTCCCTGGTGGCAGTTGATTTGGATCGATAGCCAAAATCAGTTAAGTGCAGCCTTCGACTTGAAGAGACTGGCCGGCCTTGTGAGTTGGGCGATATCTTAAAAAAATATGCACAATTTATTTTGCTCATGCTACTTTAATTTATGTCCTTTGAAACTGAACATTTTTTTTTCTGGTCAGGTGAAGTCTGGTAGGCATCGTTCCTCGTCACCAGCAAGCTCTTCAGGATTGCGACGAGACCTCACTCCATCGCCAGCTCTCAGTGATACGCTATCAGCGGATTCTTACTCCAGTCCAGGTGAATCCAAGACTGATTTCATCTCACGTCGAGTGTCTCCAAGATTCTTGAAGGAGCAGAAGTCGAACCCTGGACCTTCAAGTTTGAGTTCAAAAGAAAAGACTGAAGTCAAAGTAGACTCGGTCATTATTGAGACGACAGACAAGAGTGAGGAGGTTAGAGAAGGCAGTAGCTCAGCAACCTTGGAGCTCGATAGCAGCAAGAGTGAAACAGTTTCTGCAAAGGTCGTACCAGATGAAGAAAGGACAGAGCCCATGGAAGTACAATCAGAGCATGGTCATGTTCCTTCTTCCACGCTGCCAGAACCCCCAAAACAGGATGCTAGAGAGGCCCAGGAATCCACTGAAGATGCATCGTCCAGCCATGAACTACCAATGGCAGTTTCCTCAGAACTTTCTCCAGAAACCAATAACTCTGAGCTCTTAGAAGAGGGACAGGTGCAACAAGAAAGTGACACACATGCTCTCTCAGAATCAAAGTCAGATGTAAGCCTTGATCTCTCAGGTTCACAAGACATTCAGGATCAGGAAGGTGGTGTTGATGTTTCTAATGTTGGTAATCTAGTGAAGGATCAAGTGGAACCCAGGATGGTCTCTGATTCTGCTGTCGCAGATCCCACTTCTGACACCGTTATGGATCCTTCTCCAGTGCATGATGCGACATCTGCTGAAGAGAGCAACCAAACCCCTGCAGCTGACTCCACTGAGCTTCAAAGGCATTCCCCAAGCAAGACCAATAGTCGAGAAGAGGAGACAATAACCAGACTTCCAGAGCAAAGTCATGACATTCTAAAGAGCCCTAAGTCGATAACATCATCAGTACAAGAGCCCTCAGGCTCCAAAGCTGTAGTACATGTGCAAGGGGATGAGCAAGATTGTATTTCAAATGCACCAACAGAGGAGGGGCCCCCGAAGGACATTGAGGAGACGGGTGTTGTGGACAAATCATTACAAAGTGAGTCCGCGTCAGTCAACCCTCATCAAGTCACAGACGACGCAACGATCCCTGCCAAAAATAAAACATCTGAAAATGAACCAGTAAAAGATGCAACTGACGGAAATGGTGATGCCGGAACAGTTGATTCCAAGAATTTGGACGATTCCAAGAACTTGGATGATTCCATTACGGCAGAGGTAGAACAGTCTAAAGGTCAGCTAGAAAAGATTACGAAGGTGGTCAAACATCCCAAAGATCTCCGATTGGTGAGCAAGAGAGTGAGACAAGGACATTACAAAACTGTGGTAAGTGAAGAAGAAAAAGGTTTGATTTAACCACATTTTTTTGTTCTGATCTGATCCTTCAGTGTTGATTAACAGCTAGTGTTAAAGGGTCTGGGTACTTTATGTAGGACACAAAATATGATGTCCACAGATTAACATAACCTTACACGGTTTGAAGATAATGATGGTAGAAAGCTTACCATAAAATATTACTTGCTGAGGTGCTGTAGTTTTTGAGAAATGAGAAAAACAGTGTCGCCAAAATATGTTTTGTCTCAATTTTAGCATGAAAAATGTATTAACCAGTTATGGTATTTTACCATAACTGGTTAATATGGTTTTACATGCTATTTAAATTTCACTCACAAAAAATGTCATCATAATAATGTAAGTTTTGGTTTAACCCTTACACTGATCTGTCCCCGATGCAGCTTTAACATCTATTAAATCGTTGCGATATGCGCTGCTGAAACATAGGATTCGAACTGCCTCTAGCCTTCGGGCAATGTCTTGGTAAGACACTGCTCTAGCTTTGCAAAGGTCGTGGATTCAAATTCCATCCGAGTAATATGCCTGTGATTTTTTCTCACAGACCTCTGGAAAATTACTGATTATACATTGCTAACACACATCGGTGTGTTTAAGCAAGACACTTAACCATTGCTTCGTCCTTCGGATGGGACGTAAAGTCGTTGGTCCCAAGTGTTGTGTAATGCATGTAAAAGAACCCAGTGCACTTTTCGAAATGAGAAGGGGTTCGCCCCGGTGTTCCTGGCTGTGGCTGCTGTATGGCGCCGTAGCACCTTGTAAACCCTTTTAAGGTGCTAAATAATTGGGTCCCAAAATTTATCACTGCAATTAGGACCTATCATTCTGAAAGTTTGTATATACTCGGCGCCTTGAGTACCTTGTTAGGTAGATACGTGCGCTATATAAGACTTTGATATGATTATATTATATTATAATAAAACCAAAGTTAATATCCTTTTAATTTGAACAGGCTGAGTTTTGTGACGACTGTGTTCGTATCATCCAACACTCACTGTCATCTGAAACAGAACAGTCGTACAACCTGAAGCGAAACAATCGCACGTCTTGCGCCATCTTCCTGAAGAATATGAATAAGATGTTCCCCTGGTACCAAGTGGAAACGTCCAAGTCATGGGAGCAGAATCAGAAGTACCCAGAGTAAGTGGGCAGTTCCATTAATTAGTTTAGGGGTGGGAAGAGCTTGGACAGTTGCTTTTCAAAGTTGACAAGGTCTTGCAAGAATAAGGTATATGAGTATTTCTCAAAGTATCACATAATGTGAACTGATTTATCTGCCACAGTTCACTGCCAAATTTGAACTTTACCGGAGAAATTATTCAACAAATTAATTTGCATGTCTTAGTTAAAGCTTCGATTTCTGACATTTCAAGTAAAAGCTTTTTTTATGATACCAAGGTAATCACAAACATCCGGTCATTTGGTGGTAAAAACCTTTTAAAAAATCTGGTTTTATTTCATAATTTCATATCTGATTGGCTCTTATGAGTCCATAACCATCTAGTCAACCAATCGTATTTCTCCTCTCTTCAGTGGCATGTTATCTCAAGCTTTCTTCATAACTTGACATCTGATTGGGTCTTATAGTCCATTTACACTTCAATCAACCAATCGTATTTCTCCTCTCTTGCATCAGTTGTGCATTCTCTTAAGCTTTCTTTATAACTTGACTTCTGATTGGCTCTTATCAGTCCATGTACCCTCTAATCAACCAATCATGTCTCTCCTCTCTTATTCCAGTGGTATGTTATCCCAAGCTGTACTACCACCACACAGTGATCATGAATACGCACAGTGGATGCAGAGGAAACACCCCTTGCCTGGAGTGGTACAGCCCTCCCCTCTTAAACGACTCCCCTTCTCGCCCACGAGTAGAGCCCCAGCTAGAATCATCGGTAGGTGACCTGTTTTGGAAAAAGGGGGTGTAAAACTGTTCTTTGGGAGTTTGCGGGGCCTTTCATTGTAAATATTCAGACGGTAAAACGTCATGGTGGAATTTTAGTTTGCACATACTTGAAAACTGTAAGCTGATCAGTCAATTCTTTTCTTATTTTTTATTTTCTGCTGTCATGGCTTATGCCTTTGAGTTAGGCACTTAGCCAATATTGCTTTTTAATAATGTTTGCCGGCAAACCATGTTAAGGTGATCTCTAAATGAGTTGGGTTAGCGTTGATTGCACTGTAAAAAGTTGGGAAGGTAGTGCATTCTGCTCTACCAACCAGGCTCCTAGTGGATGATGCCCAAGCCTACATCCTTACAGAGTGTGAAAAGGGTAAACCTGTTTCAGCCCCATGAGTAGGTGGCTCCTAGTGGATGATGCCCAAGCCTACATCCTTACAGAGTGTGAAAAGGGTAAACCTGTTTCAGCCCCAGGAGTAGGTGGCTCCTAGTGGATGATGCCCAAGCCTACATCCTTACAGAGTGTGAAAAGGGTAAACCTGTTTCAGCCCCATGAGTAGGTGGCTCCTAGTGGATGATGCCCAAGCCTACATCCTTACAGAGTGTGAAAAGGGTAAACCTGTTTCAGCCCCATGAGTAGGTGGCTCCTAGTGGATGATGCCCAAGCCGACATCCTTACAGAGTGTGAAAAGGGTAAACCTGTTTCAGCCCAAAGAGAAGGTTGCAATGTGCCCCTGGTGAAAGTTGACCTGGAACGATCAGTTAAGTGTAGCCCTCAACTTGAATTGGCCATCCAGCCTCGTGAGTTAAGGGGGATACCTCATTAAAAAAAAATAATGAAAAAGATGAGTGCTATATTCTTCCATCTGATTTACAGATTAATTTTGCCCTTGGGAAAAATCGGACAAAGTGTGATTAAAGGAACGCTTTTGTTTTCACCAACTCGTCTGATCCAAGGCAACGTGTTCCTTTAAATAGCCTAAAAAGTCCATTAAATGCGCCATCTTGTGTACATTAAGGTCAGTCTTTTTACTAAGAAGCCATAATTATTTTGACCTTGTCTAGGAGGAAGTGCTCAAGTGACCCCCTTAATGGAGCCTAATACAGATGATACCAGACGATGCTGTTTATGCGGGAGATTCTCAGATGAAGATCCTAATGATGGGGGAAGGTTGCTCTACTGCGGACAGGTAAGAAAAATAAATGAGATGGGATCAAGCAAAATGAGTGGTTTGTCAACCCAGGCCATTTTTTGTTTTATGATACATTTGAAACGAGTATAATTTAGGCAATGTATACCTATGGTTTTTCAATCGTTTGATTATTGATCTTTTCATATTATGTTTTAGTGTGTGTCCGGTATCGCTCGGCTTGGCCTGCACGTTCTCGTCATAGAGAGACCGGCTTTGGCGGGACTTTCTTTGGCTCAATGCTGCAGGTCTGGTCGTGGTTTCCCCTCCTGGTTCTGATTTCTTCCCATTGTTGTTGTTTTTAAATGGTGTTATTATTATCGTTTGTTTAGCATTCACTGGATATGTACATGTATGTGTTGTGTTTACATTGTCTCTGCTGCGCCTTGAACATCTGTTAAGATTGATTTGGCGCATATCAGATACCTACTATTATTTAGTTATTATTATTATTTTAATCCTGAAGATGATCAGAGCATACTGATCTAATTGTCGAGTCGTTAACCACCGGTTCTTTTCAGAAGGAACTTTACTCAAAAGAGATATCCACAGGGTGTTACTGCTAAACTCTCTTACATGTAGTTATACTTCCACCATGTAAAGTTTCAAATCCTAATAAAAATCCGGAGTGAATATGTCCGTGGTGGAAGTATAACCTCTATTAGGAATAGCATAATCTAAGAAGTGTTACTGCTGGCCTGGAATTTAGGTAAAAAGGGCACGACAGCCATGGGGGAAAAGGGCACGGCAAACTTGGCCCTAATGTTTGGTTATTTTCAAGGGGCATCACGGCCACTTGAAGGGCAACGACGGCAATGGCTGTCGTGGCCGCTGTGAAATTCAAGCCCTGTTACTGTCTCAGATTCTAATTTTGGGCCATCAAAACTGTTCTATTTTTTACAAAACCACATAACTTCAAAGTGAAATGTTTTCCGAAATACTTTATACTATCAAGAGCTGCTGTAGGCTTTTAACCAAGGATGTTTTATTGTCCTTAGTTTTAAGAGTGACAACCAAACGTACACCTCTGTAAAAGTCTCATTCTCATGAATATTCATATTCTAGTTCTGAACTCTATCTATTTTAGGATGAGTGGATACACATCAACTGCGGTCTGTGGTCGGCGGAGGTATTTGAAGAAATGGACGGATCGTTAGTCAACGTTCACGCTGCAATCTGGAGAGGCAGGCAGCTGGTGAGTGTGAAGTAGATTCTAGTAAAAATGAAAGCAAATAGATTCATCTTTTTCATTCCTTGCGGGGCTTTTCATTTAGGCATGATATTTTACCTACTTGAGTCTGATATCTGATTTTTAGGCCCTTGTGAAAAATTAGAAAATTTGTGATTTAAGAAACACGTTGCCTTGGATCGGTCGAGTTGGTCTATGAAAAGTGTTTGTAACCGGTTTTTTTTATAAAATGCATATGGTTAGAAAAATGATTTAAAAGTAGAATACAATGATCCACACAAATTTGCCTCGAAATTGCGTGGTTTTCCTTTTACTTTGCAAACTAACACGGTCGGCCAATTATGGGAGTCAAGAACCATACATGGCCGACCATGTTAGTCGACGAGGTAAAAGGAAAACCACGCAATTTCGAGTGATACTTATTTGGATCATTATATTCTACTTTTAAAATATCTTTCTAATCATATGCATTTTATAACCAAAAAAATGTCCATTATTATTATTACTCTGTTTCTGTATTTGTGTTTGTATTTAAACATGTCCAATCTCCAGGATCAATTGTAAAAAAAAACTTTTTAATTTTCTTTTGTAAATCAACAGCGTTGCGAGAACTGCAACAAGTTTGGAGCGACAGTCGGCTGCTGCCAGCGAGGGTGTCCTGCCAATTTCCACTTCATGTGTGCTCGGGAGATTAAATGCGTCTTCCAGGAGGACAAGAAAGTCTTCTGCAACACGCATCGTGATAAAGTGGATCGAGATGTAAGACTTAGTTTAAGAAATTGAATAACAGTGGCTTTCTATATAGAGCTTTTCTATATGGTCCTCCAGCATTGTTATATTCCCATCTCGTCTTAACTAAGGACGGGTTCAATGCATCCTAATGCTATGAATAGAAACTTAACTCGTGTTTTTTTGTGTAGGCGCCTTGATCGCTTTTATGGAGAAGTGCGCAGTATAAATCCATATTATGATTATTAAGTCTTATGATTAATCCTAAGTTAGGAAGAGTTTGGTGTAATCGAATGGTAGGTCACTTGGCCTTTTTTTTTTTTCTTCCTTGGACCATCTCAGGTCCCTTTACAAGTATACAGCCTGTCCTGCCACTAGTGCAATGCTAATCAATAATAATATCAAGGTCTTATTTAGCGCACGTATCTACCAACAAGGTACTCAAGGCGCTTAGTACATTTTTCATTTTACTTCAATCACTCAAACTATCTCTGCCCTCAGAAGCATCAGAGCTTGAGTCTAGTGTTCTTAATAAACAATCCACTCGGCCACGACACGCTTGATTATTTTAATCTTGAGACTGAAGTTTATTTCTTTTTTTCTGTCTTCAGATCATCCAAGATGGTAACTTCGCCGTGCTGCGTCGTGTCTGCGTCAGCCTAGACAACATGAAACTCAATCGTAACTTCACTCAGGGACTTGAAGTCAGTCGTATCAATGTCATGGTTGGGTCGTTGACTGTGGATGACCTAGGTCGTCTTGGTCCCTCCTCGGACCAACAGGATGCCCTGTATCCACTAGAGTTCAGGTAAGATATAAAGCTTTGAAATCGATGGGTTGTGCTTTCACATTTAGTTTCCTAGGGCTTGATAGCTCAGTTGGTAGAGCCCAGGGCCCAATTTCATAGAGCTGCTTAAGCAAGAAATTTGCTTAAGCACGAAAATAGCTCGCTTATTTTACACATGTTACTGGCCCAAATTTCATGCCATGTACATTGCTTATGACTAGTATTAAGCTGTTGTTTACTTAGTATAACAATTGAGTGGAGTCTTGGCCAATAATCTGATTTTACTAAGCAAGGATTTGTTCGCTTGAGCAAAATTTTGTGCTTAAGCAGCTCTATGAAATTGGCCCCTGGCACGCTCATCCAGAGGTCTTCGGTGCAAATCCAGCTCCAGTCAGAACTTATCAGGTCAGTTTCCCTTGTTGAGCATGACTAAAAAAAAATTTAAAAAGGTAACATTAAAAAAATGATGGGTAAAACCGCTCAATGCATAGAATTGTGTGCTTTCAGATTTTGGGGTAAAAAATTACCGCTTTCTCTAAAACTACAGCTCTCCAATGTTTTTTACCAAGTCAGTTTTTACGGTCATTAATTTTGGGAGTAATTATCTTCAGGTCAATGCACATCTTGAACATGGCAATACTGCACTCGTTTTAAAAAGAAATTTACAAGTATCTGTACTTTTCTCATTTTTTTAAATTCCAGGTGTCAGCGAGTCTACTGGAGTACCTTTGACGCACAACGGCGCTGTGTCTACACGATCCGCATCTATGAATGCAAAGTTGTCAGCACCCCAAAGTCGCCCCTCGATGTCAACCACACCACAGCCCACAGTCCGGGCGCCCTCCATAAAAGGAAGTCTCAGGTTCAAATCACGGAGCTCCCAAACGACATGCCGAGCATTCCTGAGGAAGATGAAGGGATGCAACTCCGAGGCAAGGAGGCGGGAGTTGAGATGATCGACGGTGTCTTTGAGTTGTCTCTCGACAGTACAGGATTAGAGTCGTTGCTGGATCCAGAGACTCTCCTGCAGTGTGAGGCGGATCTAAGAGAAGGTTGCATCGATCCGGAGATGGCTCTTAATGCAGCCTTCGAACAAATTAACTCAGAAATTGCCATGGAGATCGGAGAGTATGATCTTTCGCTTAAAGATCAGCCTCCTATGCTAGACCAAGCTCTGATGGATTACCCTGATGATTTAGACTCCAGTGGTAAATTAAACAAAAGCTGCCCTACGTTCGGACTTCAGAGTCAAGACCCGGCTTTCCAATCTACTGTCGGCGATGTAAGACTTACCCAGTCTTGGCCGATACCGCCGTCTAATACGTCTGGTCTTTCGGAGAAAACACTGAAGAGTTTGCCTCAGAGTGCCCTTGCCAACCCGAGCTTGACCATGGTAAATCTGGCTCATGATAATGACCTCTCATCAGATCTGAGTCAGATGGTCATGAGCTTGAATTACGCTGCCCAGAGCGGCCGAACCGAGGAGATGACAAGAAGATCTTCCCAAGACAGTAGTGTGTCGTCAGAGGCTGTTTCTGCAGCAGCTGCTGCTCAACTTGGCCATCTTGAAGCTGTATGCTCCCAGGAAGGGCAACCCAAAGACATTGTAGGTTTCTCACAAGTTGGTGGAGCAGCAAAGATGGCAATTCCAAGCTCTGAATCTGCAGTTGGTGCCACGTTCTCAACAGGCTTCTCTATGAGGTCAATGGGAAAAGCCTCAACAGGCTCTCCTGAGAGGTCAACGGGCGAAGCCTCAACTGGGGCTACAGCAATTTTTGACTCTACCAAACAAAACTCTGAGTTAATCTCAAGAACTTCTTTGTTAGGTTCTCATTCCATTGAAGAAGAGTCATTTGGGAAAGCCGCGATCGAAAGCCCCGGCACGGTTACAAGTTTGTTCCAGTCAGAGATTGAGACCGCTGTACTGAGTAATGGACCACAATTGATTTCAGGACTTCATAATCAAGTGGCCACGCTACCAGAGTCTTCACTCGTCACTCCCACAAGATCAGTTTTCAAGTTTATTGATACATTGCCAACCAACTCCCCAGAGGACAAATCACCGGAAGTAAAAACAACCAATGCTGAGCAAAGCTCAACTGTTGCAGACACAAACAGAATACCTTGTCAAAGCTCTGTGCAGGAGAGCACCACAACCGCGAATGGAGAGCCAAAAGAAACTATTGTTGAAAGCAACGACGCAAAGGAAGAAGTGACATCATTTTGCCCCAAGGAAACATTTGATTCGGATTCAGACTTGGATCCCCGACTCAAGGATAGTGAAGAGACTGTTGAGAGTAGTGACAACACCGACACGCTGAAAGAAGAAAATGGACTCAGCTCGCAAGAGAGTACAGAGGATGAAACCGATTTGAGCCAACTCACTAAAGACATTGTGACTGATGTCATCGCAATGGAGAAGCTGGCAGAACAATCCACACCCCTATCATCGGCAGATATGGAACAGTCGGAATTGAGCAAGGATAGCAAGGACTCCTCCATTAGCGAACAAAGGGGAGATGAAGCCTCTTTGGAAGGAGGCACAATGCTGCACAACAATGAAAGTAATTCTTCTGAAACCAAATCAAGTTTCCCTTTGACTCGGAACGACATTGCCTCTGGAAGCTGTCTAAGTGACCTTGTACCTCAGAGTTCCACACCACACAGGCAATTATATGTGCCTGTGGTTGGAGTTGGAGAGACTGACAGTGACTCACCAACAGAGGGCGCCATATGTGAGAGTTCTGAGTTCAAAGATGACCTCACACTTGAACAGAGTCCTGGAATAGCTTTACATGAAGACAAATCCCAGGCCCAGTCACCATCTGAAGTATCATCAAATCAAAGGACGGAAGGAGTTGATATGGCATCACATCCTGAACCTATGGTTCCTTGTGGAATTGACCGCGCTGATGTAAATCTGCTTGAAACATCTTCCGACAGAGCTTCCCAAGTTGCTGCACCTAATGGTGAGATAGAATATAGCGAGTCAAGACAAGTTGCTGTAATTGAAACTCCTGTTGTGAGCTCATTGGTTAATAAAGCCGGGGAAGCCTCAGATACTGACCAATCGGAACACATGGATGTGGATGATGACCTCCAACCATCTGCACAGGAGGAAAATAACTCCGCCTCCAAGAACACATCACTAACTCCTGAGGTAGGTGTGAACGTTTCGTCCGAGGAACAGGTCTCAAGCCTGGAAGGTCATGTTCCAGAAGAGGTTGAGCTGCTTCTAAACTTGTCGAGTAGTACTTCTGAGGAAGTAGAAGCAGATGGTCTCCTTGGTTCAACCAAGGGCTCACTTGAAGAATCCAATGAAGTCATGTCACCCTCTGAGGAAAGCCTTAAGGAGGATTCAGCCAAGGAACCAGTAGCTTATTCCCATTCTTCGGACGAGGAAGTTGTTGAACCAGCTGCAAAGAAGATCAAGTTGGGAGATTCACCAACAATGTTAACTGAAAAAACTCAAACCCAGGGAAGTCGTTGTCCTGAAAACCTGAGAAGTGCTTCTCCTCCAGTCTCTTTAGAACGACCAGATCAGAAGGACGTCGAGAGAAAAGAAAGAAGTGTGCAAGAAGAACTGAGGGACGAAGTTGATGGTAATGTCAGCGAGAATCAATTTGAGGTCGACAACTCATCAGAGCTAGTTGCTGTAACTTCTGAGAGCGTAAAGAAAGATCGTGAGAAAAGTGATCCCAGTCACTCTCCAGTTGTTAAAGTTCTGCCAGCAGGAAGTTCAGATGAAGACATCTTTTTAGGCGAGAGCCAACTTAACTCTGACGGCGTTAATTTATCCATGGATACCGAAGACAATGCAGACAATCAAAGCAATCAGGAACAACCAGTGGAAGCCAAGAAGCTTAACCCAAGAGACACCTTTGTTGCCCTGAGGAAGGCAATTGTTGTTCTCCATGATATTTGTGCTGGGCAGAGCAAACAAGCTGGAAGTCTTTCTAGCAGTCTTCCTTTAACACCTTCCACACAACTTGTGAACTCATTGCCAAGCTCACCGGAACATCACCAAAGCTATTCCGATAGATCTGCTCCTATCCAGTCTGACAAATCTCAATCTCTGCCAAGCACACCCTGCTTAGAAAGAAACATAACAACCGATTTGCCACATGTTCTGGAAGACTTCAAAGAAGATAGCAATTCAGAGTCAGGAGTAGGAGTGATACATGTAGGTGTTGAAAGTGATAAAGTATTTGAGAAAAACAGTCCAGAAGTTTTTGAGAAATCAATGCACGATGAGACTCACTTACTGATCACTAAGGAACCAAAACAGTTGGGAGACTTTGTCCTCGATGAAAGATCTGGGGTCTTTGTTCCAGGCATGTCTGATTCCGAGTCCAAAAAGGATAATCAGGACGATTCCACTGGCGACAAAATGGATATCGAAGACAGTCCCTCATCAAGGAAAAAGTACCCAATGAGGGCAACCTTCTCTCGTCTTACTCGCGTTGTCGACACACCGAAAGAAAAACAATCAAGGCAAAGAAGGACGTCCAGTGTTAGTATCACATCATCGGAGGAAACACCTTCAGAGAATCCAGAGAAATTACTGTCAAAGGATGTCACATCCCAGGAAGTCGAAATGAGAGAAACGTTTACTGAAGATATGACAACACCCGAGGTAAAGAAAGGACCAGGTAGACCAAGGAAGAACAAAGTTGGTATTACTCCAGTATCTGCAGTTTGGAAATCTGAATTGAACAAAGTTGGTATAACGCCAGTATCTGCTGATGGGAAATCTGAGTTCAAACCAATCACACCCGGTCTCAAGAGAGGACCAGGTAGACCGAGAAAGGTGCGTAGGCTGCTTACACCTGATTCGGGGGGTCCTGAAACGGATAAATCAACGCCTCCACCATGTCAACGAATCCTCAGAAAAAGAACCCCTCAAAGTCAGCCACAAATGAAAAATGTTGAGAAATCCAGGAAAAGACCACTGGAAGGGGTTGACTCCGCTGATGTAGTCATATCGTCGAAAGATCCAAAAGTAAACGAGGTTCAAAATAATTTGCAAGGAATTCAGGAATCCAAAAAACATCAGGAATCAGACAAAACCTCTGAGACTCGCCCTAAAACAACAGACGAAGAAACCCAATCTGCCTCTGCAAATGCCGTAAAGCCTGCCCGACGCTGGCCACTCAAGCGAGTCATGGGAGACTTTGTGTCGAACAAGGAGTTGTTAGACCTGTGGACGGGGCTTCAACCAGACATGGGACCCCTGAAAACAATTAAAACAAAACCAGTAGTGAAGAAAGATGATTCTACCACAGGAAATTCTCCAAAGGAAGTTAAACTTGCAGATAGTAGGATCAACCAAGTACCTGTCAATGTGGATGCATCAAGTCAGCCTTCAAGTTCTGATGCATTGGATTCAAATGTAAACTCAAAAGACTACCTGAAGGTAATATTTCGCAGCCACTCAAGCTCCCAACGGGCTAAGCTTTCAACAAATCAAAGTGCTCCCAACCACAAAGGAAAAGCTGGTGATTGTGTCATCACAAGCCGGAAGGTCATCTCGGTTACAACGGAGGAGTTTACTAGACTAAAAACCGAAATGCAGAAATATAAAAAAGGTGGGAAAACCAAAATAGGAAACCACGAATTTTTGGAAATGATCCAATCCACAACGAGAGACTCAGAAAAAAATAATGTGTCGAATGCCGGCGTTGGTGCTCAGTCTGAAGCCAGTTCAACCCCTAGGGATCCTCCAGGTTCTGAAATACGACAAGGACAAGTAACTGAGCATCCTGAGATGGGTAGGAAGTTGGAAGAGGAAAGCCTTCCACCTGTTCTTCCCATACAGCTTGATAAACAGATAGCTGGAATAGCAACAGAGGAGAGCCTTCCACCTGTTCTGGTTAAACAGCTTGATGAAGAGATGGTTGTCAAGTCCTCAGGGATAACCCGTCCACCTGTTCTAGACTCTCAGCCTGGTAAACAGATCTCAAGGAAGCCATCGAAGGAAACCCCTCTCAATTTAATGAAAAAATTTGTCCAGGATAGTCTTGCCCGGAAATCGTCGGCCGTCAGCTTATGTACTTCAGCAGCGTCGATTCCATCAAGAGTCCACCCTAAGAGCATCACGTCCACCATCCCGCCATTTGGTACTCCCCGGATTTCTCCATCTGTGCTTAGACCCTTACAACCTCTAGTGCCAAGAACTACTCCAACTGTCATGACCATTGCCATTACATCACATAGTTCAGTAACTTATCCTCATATCTACACTCAACAAGGTCCTGTTGTAACTCGGGTGTTTTCCCCTGCTGTCTCAGTACCTGGATCTGTAAGGACCCCTTTCAACTTGCCCGTACCCTCCTCAGCTCTCCAAGTTGCTCCGTCCTTTGTTTCTTGTACTCTGCAGCCTCCCATTATTCCACAACAACTTGCTTCACTATATGTGCCACCTATACCACTCACAATGCCTTGGCACCAAAAGCCTTCAATAGTCAGTTCAACATCTTGTTCCACGTCTTTTTCCAAACCTATGCTGAATGCCTCTGTCGTCGATCCTGGACTGCCATGGAGGCCCAAACCTTCCCCTTCGCAGTCTGACTCGACTCTCTACCCGTCTGGTTTTGGACTTCAAACCAGAAGATTGGAACCTTTGACCAACCCATCACAAAGCAGCTACCCGCTCTATTCGCAACCATCTGTAGTTTCATCTAATAGGACTTCCCTAGAGGGTCATGTGACACCGTTTCCCATTGCTGGACTGAGTACAGAGCCCGTACCTTTCGCATCTCTCCAGCCAATGATGTCAATTCCTACCTCATCTGCCGTTGAACAGCTGTGGTCGCTTATTCAACAAAAGGCAGACCAGACACAGAGTGAATCCCCAAGTCTTATTCAACAAGAGATCAACCGATCAGCATGTTTAGAGCACACCTACGCTGCACCGAGACCCAGTGTCGGCAATCCTTTGAAGAGGCCAGCAGCAGAAGACCTCCCTCCAAGGGTAGGGGCCAAGAGGCGAAAAAGCCCACACAAAGTCTCGAAAATGTGGTTTGATGAGTTTGGGATGCTCCAGTCAAAGACAGACTCCTCTGACCAGCTGGGGAAGCCCGAGCAGCAGGAAGGTGCTAGCACGGCGAAGAGGAAGTTGCTCCTGAAGACCAAGGCGCCACGGGCGTCTCAGCCAAGGCCAAGGATTAAGAATGCCTCGGGTCCTAGGATGAAGATGCCAACGATCAGCGATGTGATCCAGGCTGATGAGCCGATTAACAAACTCATTGAGGACAGCAGCGGGACTGAAGTGAAACCAAAAATCAAAAATACTAACAAAGGTGAGACCTATTTCCTCCAATATTTTGTCCTTGTACATGTATTCCTTAAAAGCACTGCACAGGTTTGGTTACTACTTAAAATATATATTAACATAAAAACTTGAAAGAGTAACAAGCAGCGAACAGCTCTTGATGGTTAAAAACATTGTGAGAAACAACTCTCTCACGTAGTTTTTGACACTAAAATATTTGAATCTGAGAAAGGCTTTAGGCTTTGAATTAGATGTCTTTCTCAATGATTACACAGTTTCAGTGACAGGAAACATTAACCATTAACCGTTGCTGACATCTGGATTAAGTTTAGTATTTCGAGATGTGCCCATTGAAATTAGTGCCTGACCCTTTAATAAGAGACAAGTTTACATGTCTAGCTGGCCACGGAAAAGGAAAAATTTACGGACAAACTATAAAAGTTGTTTTTGTTCACTCCCATTAATAGCCAAAGGCCAGCGTACCAACAAGTCCACAAAAGGACCATCTCGGATCCCTCCCAAGCTTAATCTGCCCAACGCCCAACGACTTCAGACTCAAGAGAATAAGGAGAACATTGCAGAGGAGAACCCCGCCCCGGTGCAAGCCAACAACGGCTACAAGTTGATCTTTGAAGTCACTAGCGACGACGGGTTTCAGACCAGAGCGGATACCATGGAGGAAGCTTGGCGACAGGTCGTTGAGAAAGTTCAAGAACGGCGGATCGATGCGCGAATGAAAAGCTTGTCTTTTGCCGGTAAGTTACAACGTTTAACCCTCCTACCGTTTGACAGTTTAATATCAACCATTGTGGTTTTGAATAGTGTTTAAACAATGCAAACCTGCATGCATATACACAGTACATAGTCAACCCTCCTACTGTCTCACTGTTTAATATCATCCCTTGCTAGCCTGCAGTATGATATCATGTAGTGAATGGATTAGCACAGTTAAAAGTCAGCCCTCCTACTGTCTGACTATTTATTATCATCCGTTATGGTTTTGAATGATAGATAAACTATATGCCAGCCGACAATATGATATCATGTGGTGAATGCATCTACTCAGTACACAAACAGTTCTGTGCACAGTGGGTTTTTTCCACATGCAAGAATTTGCGTGGAAGGGTTTTGTACGGTTTGCAAGTCAAATGTTACTTTTGTGTGTTACAGTGGGTAGAGTATGTATCATTGAACTGATTTGATTTTAGGTGTAGACCCAGTGAAGATTATTGGCATCAAGCATGAAGCTTTGGTATTTCTTATCAGCTCTTAAATCACTTTGTATCGTTGAACTGGTTTGATTTTAGGTGTGGACCCAGTGAAGAGTCTTGGCATCAAGCACGATGCTTTGGTATTTCTTATCAGCTCTCAAATCACTTTGTATCGTTGAACTGGTTTGATTTTAGGTGTGGACCCAGTGAAGAGTCTTGGCATCAACCATGATGCTTTGGTGTTTCTTATCAGCTCTTAAATCACTTTGTATCGTTGAACTGGTTTGATTTTAGGTGTGGACCCAGTGAAGAGTCTTGGCATCAAGCACGATGCTTTGGTATTTCTTATCAGCTCTTAAATCACTTTGTATCGTTGAACTGGTTTGATTTTAGGTGTGGACCCAGTGAAGATTATTGGCATCAACCATGATGCTTTGGTATTTCTTATCAGCTCTTAAATCACTTTGTATCATTGAACTGGTTTGATTTTAGGTGTGGACCCAGTGAAGATTATTGGCATCAAGCATGATGCTTTGGTGTTTCTTATCAGCTCTTAAATCACTTTGTATCGTTGAACTGGTTTGATTTTAGGTGTGGACCCAGTGAAGATTATTGGCATCAACCATGATGCTTTGGTATTTCTTATCAGCTCTCAAATCACTTTGTATCGTTGAACTGGTTTGATTTTAGGTGTAGACCCAGTGAAGATTCTTGGCATCAACCATGATGCTTTGGTATTTCTTATCAGCTCTCAAATCACTTTGTATCGTTGAACTGGTTTGATTTTAGGTGTGGACCCAGTGAAGATTCTTGGCATCAACCATGATGCTTTGGTATTTCTTATCAGCTCTCAAATCGCTATGTATCGTTGAACTGGTTTGATTTTAGGTGTAGACCCAGTGAAGATTCTTGGCATCAAGCACGATGCTTTGGTATTTCTTATCAGCTCTCAAATCACTTTGTATCGTTGAACTGGTTTGATTTTAGGTGTGGACCCAGTGAAGATTATTGGCATCAACCATGATGCTTTGGTATTTCTTATCAGCTCTCAAATCACTTTGTATCGTTGAACTGGTTTGATTTGAGGTGTGGACCCAGTGAAGATTCTTGGCATCAACCATGATGCTTTGGTGTTTCTTACTAAACAGCTCTCAAATCACTTTGTATCGTTGAACTGGTTTGATTTTAGGTGTAGACCCAGTGAAGATTCTTGGCATCAAGCACGATGCTTTGGTGTTTCTTACTAAACAGCTCTCAAATCACTTTGTATCGTTGAACTGGTTTGATTTTAGGTGTGGACCCAGTGAAGATTCTTGGCATCAAGCACGATGCTTTGGTATTTCTTATCAACTCTCAAATCACTTTGTATCGTTGAACTGGTTTGATTTTAGGTGTAGACCCAGTGAAGATTCTTGGCATCAAGCACGATGCTTTGGTGTTCCTCATTGAGCAGCTGTACGGAACCAAGAACTGCAAGCAGTATCAGTTTAAGTTTCATCAACGGCAGGGAGGAGCCGCCGTCGATGAGGTTAGTAGTAAAATCCATCCTCTGTACAGACACCCCGCCCCCCTTGTATTGCGAGTCGTTGCTGAGCGGAAACAAGTTTTGGACTCGAGGTCTGGTCTTACTGGTCAGCAATGTGTGGGGTCGGGTCCCGGTCATAACACCTGTGTCCTTTAGCAAGACACTTAACCATTATTCAGTGCTTCAAGTCCAGACATATTTGTTTAAGTGTTATTTCTAAAATCAGTATCAAGTTTTCTGTTAGATGTTAAACTAATTTTCTTTTGGTACGCCTCAGGTGTCTTTTTTGACCGCTGTGCGCAGTATAAGTTATTAATGCTTCGTCCTTGACAACCAGAACATGAATTTGATGTTCTATACCACTTGTCCACAACAACCTCAGACAGGCTGGCAATAAAGGCCATAGGCATGATAGAGTACATAAGTGCGACTGAAGTGATCGCATTTCTCAAAACTGCGCCAAACCTTTTCATACTTATATATATTGGTTTGCGGTAACACCATGTGTGTTTATCTACTTGCCAGGTAGAGTTGTTCTTAGGGAACTGTCTTGCTTTATTCTACTGCCGTGGAGTAGAAAATCGGAGGTTCGGGAGACTTCTCAGTTCTGAAAAGAACTGTCCTGCTTTATAACTATTACCAGGGCGGATGGTATTGAAATTTGACTGGACTACTACTTTAGCTTATAGCTTTAGCTTTTAGCTTAAGTCAGTTCGGAATTGGTCTCAACGTTTCGACTAGCTTGCTCTAGTCATCGTCAGTAGATATACACACATGGTGTTACCGCAAACCAATATATATTGATACCCCACCATGCAATGCCTCAAATCCTTTTCATACTTACTTCAAAAATAGGGACACCATCAACTAAGGGCTAGATAGCAGTACAAGGTGGTCTGACTGGTGCCCACCTTTACAAAGATATTGACAAAGTAGGAACACCATCAAGATAGGGCTAGATAGCTTAGATGGTAGAATACTGGCTTTGGAATCCGGTCGTCATAGGTTAAACACCTGTTCCAGTCATTTTTTCTTTGCTCCAGTGATGTGATTTCTCTGACTTTTACTTAAATTCTTTCTTTTTTGCCCTCTAAAAATATATATTTTTCAATTTAAAGAGCGAATTCATAACAAAAACGAAGACAAAACCATATATAACGCCCCACATATTGCAGAGTAGAGCTTTTAAAACCAGAGATAAATGTAAATATTAGGCTTAATGATTGCAAGTTTTCGAGCTCGCATGCTTTTGCGCTTTGTGCTCAGAGTACAGTTTTTTTGTTAACAGCACATTCCTATAGAAATGCTCACACTAAATTATGTTGTCCTTTTTTGTTTGAAACTTAGGAGCCTCCGCTCAACCCACACGGCTGTGCGAGAGGGGAGATGTTTACGTCTCGTTCTCATCACGATATATTTGACTTCCTGGCCTCTCGTCATCGGAAAGCACCAGAGATTGTTGAGGACACGCAAGAACAAGACGTGCAGCACAAATCATCAAGGTATGGGCCAATCAGAACAGATGTTTGGAGTCATGTGGTTATTATTAACCAATTAGAACACTTTTCTTGGTCATGTGATTTTTATAAACCAATCAAGAGTCTTTGTGACTTTGCTTGGTCATGTGATTTTAGTCAACCAATCAAGAGTCTTTGTCATTTTCCTTGATCATGTGATTTTAATCAACCAATCAAGGGTCTTTGTTACTTTGGTCATGTGATTCTTTCTCATTAACCAATCAATAGTCTTTGTCACTTTGCTTTGTTAATTATTCCGTCATGACAGACATTTGCATCTTTTGGTTTTGAATAACCAATCAAGTGTTTTTTTTTTTTTTTTCCCACTTTGAAATGTAAATTTGAAGAATTTCTTTTTTGTATATTTTGTATGTTATTGTTGTTGAAGGTGTTGGTCAAAGAGCATTTTTTTAGTCCACCATATACATGAACTGACATACCTGTAGAGGTTTGGGATCGATCAGACATCTGGGTCATAAAACTCCAAGCGGGAAATTAGTTTTTACTTAGTTCTCATAAAACATGACATTTCAAGTGATGTATTCTACTTTTATCATCATTAGACCGTGTAAGTTTTATGTAAATAATTGATAAATAAATATTGTTGATATAATTTTTTCCTTCAGACGAGCAACAAGTCTTGATCTTCCCATGGCAATGAGGTTCAGACATCTGAAGGAGACGGCTAAGGAAGCCGTCGGTGTCTATAGGTGAGAAAGGATCTAAACTTTAGTATTTACCCTTACACCGATTTGTGATTACTTTCCAGAGTTCTGTGAGTGCTGTGAGAAAAACACAGCAACATCTTAAGTAAGCTTGGGCGCTATCGATTTATTTTATTCACGATATATCGCCGATAATATATGCGATATTCGATATAATCGCGATTAATGAAATTTGACATCATCGGTCTGAAAATTCCAAGTGAAAGTTGTAGAAGAAACAATTCTAGCATAAGAGAGGTGTTATAATGACCTATTCTTCTGGTTATACTCCAAACCTATGGTGTGCAAGATGTCTCAGCTAGCAAATACATTGCGATATCTAATCGAAATATATAGATATATTTCGATATTCCGATTAAAACCAAATCCATCCGATATCGAAATCGTGTCCAAATTAATATCGCGATATTCGATAATATCGTGATATCGCCCAAGCTCAATCTTAAGCAAAATTTAACATCTATGAAAACGTTGTGGTATCCGCTGATATTGATTCTAACTGCCTTCAACTACCAAGCAATCTTGGTGGTCTAGTTGGTAAGACATCTGCCTTAAAATTGCAAAGGCTGTGGGTACGAATCAAATCTGAGCAATTTGCCTGTTTTTTTTTTTTTTATTCAACTTAAGAACACAGGTGTCATGACTGAGACTCAAACCCACACTCTGCTGGTCAGAAACACCAGAGCTTGAGTCCGGTGCTAGGCTACACAACTTTTCTAGGGCTAACTCGTCATTTCTCGTTATCGATGTGCATCTTTATATTTACAGGGTAGCCAGCTGAGCCAGACAGTTATAAATAACTTTTTGATTAAGGAGATGTAAAGACCGTTGCATATTATGTCTTATAACACCCCTTACCAATATTCTGCCTTTTCATTGGTTTAGAGCGCGTCACATGATATGTCTTAGTTTTGCTAGACCACGGCCGTGTGATAGTGCATCGGTTTGCCGTGCACTAGTCCGACAGACTAGCACATGGCGTGCAGTACCCAGACGTCCGTTGCGTGTACGGGGATGATAAATTAATAGTCTGTAACAATTTCGGATTACATGACGCTACATTCAGCTACCAGTAAAAGTTTTCGCAATCTGTATTCGCGTCGTCCGTGGATTGTAGCATTCAGGTCTGTAACTTATTAGTACAGTATTTAGAAATGTTTGGGGTGTTATAAAACAAATATTGGCTGCTTTTACTCGTGCAATGGTTTAAACTATGACTCCCTCGGTAATCCCCGGAGCGTCTATTTTCCCTCGGCTTCTCCTCGGGAAAATAGAACGCTCCTGGAATCATCTCGGGAGTCATAGTTTTAACCATAGCACTCGAAGCAGTCAATATTTGTATAATATCAGTGGGGCGCCCTCACCTATAGTTAAAAAAAACAGTCGTTCATTGGCCCAATCTGTGCGCTGCGCGTACAAAATTGTTTCATCATCGTTTGACCTCTACAAGAAGATGGTGGCTCAGTGCATAAGGTTTATTGATGTTTATTTGAGATATTAAACAATATTCAAAAACACCTCGGACAGTTTCGCTATTCCTATTGGTGGAGAGCGCGTCACGTGGGGGTGTTTAAACCAATGATAATGACCAGTGTTTATAACCGGTTGTGAGCAGATACTCTTCTTTAGTCTTGATGCAAGACGTTTCTTGTTACGGGCGATGCAGGCGCTGTCGATGAGCTGCTCGGGCCTTTATCACATGGCAATTCGACCCTGCCTGTTTTAGAACTGCCTGAAAGAACTTGTCGCTACCCTTTTATTCCCTTATTTTTCTTTGTACAGTCCCTTGCAATTTGCTCACTTGGGCCACCATTTGTGGCTTAAAAAAAAAATATATACTAATAATAATAATAATAATAATAATAATAATAATAATAATAATAATAAAAAACATTTATATAGCGCCAAATCCATTAAAAATGCTCCCAGGTGCTTTACAACAAGAAAATTTTAACCACAAAAACTAAATGATTAAAAGGTCCAATATTAAGATCCATAAAATATGATCATAAAACAATAAAGATACATGAACAAGTAAAAAGATGAATATATAATCAATCAAACACATTTAGTAAAAGCCACCGTTAGTAAAATAAACGTTATTGTGAATCTTGACAGGTCTTTCATCCATGGTCGTGGTTTGTTCTGTAAGCGCCCCATTGAGGACGGTGAGATGGTGATTGAATACTCTGGTGTTGTCATCCGAGCAATACTCACCGATAAGCGAGAAAAATACTACGAGAGTAAGGTATGCAATCCCAAGAAATGTAATTCTTTGTTTACCTTGTTCACAGCTTTGTGTACAACTTTGTTTACAACTTTGTGTACGAGTTTGTTTGTGAATTTGTTTACAACTTTATGTACAATTTGTTTTATAATTTTTTTTTTTTTTTTACAATTGACTCATTTTTCTTTCAGGGCATTGGTTGTTATATGTTCCGCATTGATGATTTTGACGTCGTGGATGCAACAGTGCACGGCAATGCCGCTAGATTCATCAATCATTCATGTGATGTAAGTATACCAGCAAGAGGATGGTTCTGAGAAGAACCAAGGTTCTTTTCAGATGGATCTTTTCAGAACGGATCGTTTCAGAACCACCCCAATTCATTACATTTTGTTACCGTAGTTAAAAGCGTTTTCTGTTATTATCAACAATTGAATTAATTGTCGAAAACTATCGTGTTTGTTTCTCTTGCAGCCCAATTGTTTCTCCCGGGTCATTCAAATCGACGGCAAGAAACACATCGTGATCTTCGCCAGTCGTAAGATCCACAAAGGAGAGGAGCTGACGTATGACTATAAATTCCCCATCGAGGATGTCAAGATACCTTGCAATTGTGGAGCTCCGAGATGTCGCAAGTATCTGAACTAACTTTCCTAACTGAAGATGGTAAGATGCAAGAAATTGTAGAGTGGCAAGATGACGCAAGTCTGAACTAACTTTCCCAACTGAAGATGGTAAGATGCAAGAAATTGTGGAGTGGCAAGATGACGTAAGTCTGAACTAACTTTCCCAACTGAAGATGGTAAGATGCAAGAAATTGTGCGGTGGCAAGATGATGCAAGTCTGAACTAACTTTCCCAACTGAAGACGGTAAGGTGCAAGAAATTGTGGAGTGGCAAGATTGCGCAAGTCTGAACTAACTCTCCCAACTGAAGATGGTACGATGCAAGAAATTGTTGACAGGCAAGATTGCGCAAGTCTGAACTAACTTTCCCAACTGAAGACATTAAGATGCAAGAAAGTGTGGAGTGGCAAGAGGGCGCAAGTATCTGAACTAACTTTTCCAACTAAAGACGGTAAGATGCAAGAAAGTGTGGAGTGGCAAGTAGGCGCAAGTCTGAACTAACTTTCCCTACTGAAGATGGTAAGATGCAAGAAAATGTGGAGTGGCAAGATGGCGCAAGTATCTGAACTAACTTTCCCAACTAAAGACGGTAAGATGCAAGAAAGTGTGGAGTGGCAAGATGACGAGAGACTGAACTAACTTTCCCTACTGAAGATGGTAAGATGCAAGAAATTGTAGAGTGGCAAGATGGCGCAAGTATCTGAACTAACTTTCCCAACTAAAGACGGTAAGATGCAAGAAAGTGTGGAGTGGCAAGTAGGCGCAAGTATCTGAACTAACTTTCCCAACTAAAGACGGTAAGATGCAAGAAAGTGTGGAGTGGCAAGATGACGAGAGACTGAACTAACTTTCCCTACTGAAGATGGTAAGATGCAAGAAATTGTAGAGTGGCAAGATGGCGCAAGTATCTGAACTAACTTTCACTACTGAAGATGGTAAGATGCAAGAAATTGAAGAGTGGCAAGATGGCGCAAGTATCTGAACTAACTTTCCCTACTGAAGATGGTAAGATGCAAGAAAGTGTGGAGTGGCAAGATGACGAGAGACTGAACTAACTTTCCCTACTGAAGATGGTAAGATGCAAGAAATTGTAGAGTGGCAAGATGGCGCAAGTATCTGAACTAACTTTCCCAACTAAAGACGGTAAGATGCAAGAAAGTGTGGAGTGGCAAGATGACGCGAGTCTGAACTAACTTTCCCTACTGAAGATGGTAAGATGCAAGAAAGTGTGGAGTGGCAAGATGACGCGAGTCTGAACTAACTTTCCCTACTGAAGATGGCAAGATGCAAGAAATTGTAGAGTGACAAGATGGCGCAAGTATTTGAACTATCTTTCCCAACTGAAGATGGTAGGATGCAAGAAATTGTGGAGTGACAAGATGGCGCAAGTATCTGACCTGACTCTCCCAAGTGAAGACGGTAAGATGCAAGAAATTATAGAGTTGCAAGATGGCGCAAGTTTGAGGACTAAGACTTCACATTCCCTGTGGAGATGTCGAGATTTATTGCAATTGTAGAGTGGTAAAAATGTGTGTCTGGGCTGATTTATCCGAGTTGAGTTATTCAAGGCGTCCTGCAACTATAGAGTGGCAATATGAAGGCAAGTATTTATTCTCTTGCAATTGTAGAGTGGTAAAATGGCGCCCGTACTGGGTACATTCAACCGACTCCAAAGGAGGATGGTACAAAATATTGCAGTTGTAGAATGGTAAGATGTTGTCAAGAAAGCTCAAGCTGCACAGACAGATTTATAAATAGCAACAGCCTTTAGAAGGAGATTGTTTACAAAACTGCTGTTAAAGCAACTTATTTGACTGAACTATACGTACTCAGTAATTGGCTGTGGAGCAAGATTGCCAACACTTGTCGTTGAGTTTTAGTCAGCTATAAGAACACCAGGTGACAAGTTATTTGACTGAACTATACGTACTCAATAATTGACTGTGGAGCAAGATTGCGAATACTTGTCGTTGAGTTTAAGTCAGCTATAAGAACACGAGGTGACAAGTTATGAACCAATCACAGCCCTGGAATGCATACATGTGACTCGCAATCGACCAATCAGGACAGTTTTAATTTCTTCCATATTTTTCAATGTTTCATGCATATTGTTATAAAATACTGTAAAAAAAAAACATCTTTATCATTTTAAATTTATATGTAATTTAAGTTCATTTAATGTAAACACATTGTTTAAGTGTTCTAATTTGTAATTTCATTCATTCGTTAGTAAGGTGCAATTTTGTTTGCAAGCTCGAATGATACAAAATTTGTTGCCAAAGCAATTTTGGTTATTAAAATAATAATCGGGAGACATTTTGAGATGAAAAATTTAATTTTTCAAATTGCAGAGACGAACTGTTGGCCGTAATAATGCCTTAAATGCAAGAAGTTACCTGACAATTTGCAAAAGAATACAAAATAATTACAACAGCATCGCACAATTGTACATAGTTTTTAAGACATTTTATTCTTTACTATGCAGATATGCCAGTCTATAAAATTCATTAAAGAAAGAACATTTTCAGTCTGAAAAATGATTGAACACAGTTTTATAATTACATAATCACATTGTTTTTTGAAGGACATTGGGACCCTGTGAAGACCTATTAAATAGATCAGATGAAAACTGGAACAATCAATAATAGTCAAAAATATTCTGGAAGACTATTCTGAAAATGTATGTTGTAATCAATGGCGAAAACAAATACAGTTTTTATTGGGAAGCTGTATCTAAAAATTGTTAAGTGAGATACAGTTCATTATTTAATTTTTTGTCCATTGATAGGTAACATGTATGTGGCTGGCTGTGCCACAAAGCACCTTGACTAGTAGCTTGAGGTTCGACCTGGGGCCAATTTCATAGAGCTGCTTAAGCAAAAAATTTGCTTAAGCACGGAAATAAAGCTCGCTTATTTTACACATGTTACTGGACAAAATGGTATGATATACATTGCTTGTGACTGGTATTTAGCTGTTGTTTACTTAGCATTACAATTGAGTGGAGTCTTGGCCGGTAATCTGATTTTACTAAGCATGATTTCTTTTGTGCTTAAGCAGCTCTATGAAACTGGGCCCACATCGTAGCTGTTTCCATTGCAATTCAGCTTCTCAGCCGAGAGTAAAAGGGCTGTGCCCAATGTCATGGCTCTGTTAACCATATGAAAAGAATTGGCGCAAACGGAAGCAGGGAATTCCACGCTTACGTGAGGCATATTTCATGGGTTAGCTTGGAGTTTTTGCTTGTGCGCACGTACACTCCATGTTTCTAGGCATTCTTCGCTTACGCAGTTGGCGCAGAACTTCGCCGCTTGCTCTGCAAGCGGAAAAAGGGTTGTCGCAAGCGCAAAGTTCCGCGGTAAAGCAGAGCCATGACATTGGGCCCAAGGCCCAATTTCATAGAGCTGCTTAAGCAGAAAGTTTTGCTTAAGCGAAAAAATCCTTGCTTACTAGTAAAATCAGATTACCGGCCAAGACTCCACTCAATTGTTATGCTAAGTAAACATCAGCTAAATACCAGTCACAAGCATTGTATATGGCATGAAATTTTGGCCATTAACATATGTAAAATAAGCGAGCTATTTTCTTGCTTAAGCGAATTTTTTGCTTAAGCAGCTGGATGAAATTGGCCCCTGGTCCCACACATACTTTACTTCATGCAAAATGTGATATAATTTGTGACGCCACAAGTTGGCAACGAATAGTTTGCATCAGTTAACTTGTGCTAAACTCCTGCGAAACATTCGCTGCGAAAACAGCTTGGTGATGTCAAAAAATTGCTTCCCATTCTCAGGAAGTATTAACCAGGCTTTAAGGTAGTACATTCATCTTACAGTCTTTTACTGTCCCTGTTTTTTCTAACTGAAGATTGTCTTGAACTAGTTCCATGTAAGTTGCCACGTGTGACATGACTTTAAGAACAATCGGCCTGCCTCCCGAATCGTTCATGACATCATTATACTAAAAGTTCAATCTTGAGGTATCCCTAGTCTAACATCTACTATTTCAGAAGACTGCTCTTTTTTTGTTTTCCACTTTTTCCAATTTGCTTTATTGCTGTTTTGTTAATTGTTTCTTTTTAAAAACTTTGATTAAAATTTAAAACCTCACTGTTATAAATATCATTAGATTTTCTTACTTTATATTGGTACTGTATCCTTCAAAATATGTATTAAAATAGTTGTATTTATTATTATTTCGAGTACTTTTCCATGTGACTTAATTCAAGAGATATTAAATAGAGTTTGTTTTATAAACCTTTGGTGTCAAGCTATTGTTTTTTTAGTATTATAAAAATATAGCCAGCATAGAAGTATAACTTTTGATACTGAGGTTATCCTGAACTGCTGGAGAGCATTGATTGATACACGCGCCCATATATTTTACCATACATTAGGCTAACCCGTTGGCGTAGTGGTATCTTCCCTCGCCTTCCACCTCTAGGACCCCGGTTCGAATCCCACGGGGGGCACTATGTGGTTTGGGTTTTCAGTCCCATACCTGACTTGGTTTTCTTTGGAATAACTCTCGAGTTTCCCTCCCAAGTTTATAACTGAATCTTTCTTCATTCTAAATCTCCATTAGGTTCTTGGCTAGTACAGTGACTTAGTTTGCTTTTCTTAGAGTCCTTGGTTTCACAACCAGAAATGAATTAAATTAAATTATGTTTGTGCTTGTTTGACAAAATAATGATACAAAGCAGATTTGAACTGATAATTACACAGATGGCAAAATCTCCGAGTTGTAATGCTAGGGTTGCTATCGTCTCTCAGGTTTACAAATAATAAATTCACAAATTCCATAAGAAAGTAAAAATAATTCATTTTATTTATCTTATTTCATTTCTTAATTTTCCAGACTATTGGAAGTATCTTGACCAGCCGCCGATTTCACAAAGAGTTCGGACGATCGTCTTATCTCGAGTTAGGACGAGTAACTCTTAAGGTCTGCATGCCACAGTTGCAGGGTTAAGATGACTTTGGACAAGTCCCAACCCTGCACTGTAGCATGCAGACCTTAAGATTAATCCTAAGTTAGGACGAGTAAGTCGTCCTAACTCGAGATAAGACGAGTCTGAACTCTTTGTGAAATTGACCCCAGGAGTCGCCCAGACCATTTCAAAAGTTTAACAAAAGTAAAAAACAAATACAAAACTTCCATCGAAATGATCTACTTCCTCAAACTTATAAAACAAAAATCTAAGAAATAGTTTTTGTAAAAATATTGCGATGTCACGAGTTACATTGCAAAGTTAGCACTGGACAACCTGAGAATGGTTGGAATACCGCTTGATATAATCGTGTATCACAACGTATATATAAAATAAACCTGTGAAAATTTAGGCTCAATCAGTCATCGGAGTCGGGAGAAAACCCACCCTATATCCGCACGTTTCGCCTTGTCATGACATGTGTTTAAAATAAATCCGTAATTCTCGATATCGAGAATTTATATTGTTTTACTGTTTTCTCAAAAAGTAAAGCATTTCATGGAATAATATTCCAAGAACAGTCTTTCACCACTACCTTCTGTAAACCCTGTAAGTTATTTGTAAATCTGTGAAATTTAAAAAAAAATTCTGTACTGAAAGAGTCCAATGGCTTTAAGCAGTTTTTGTCAAAAGTACTAATGGCACAATATGAACACAACTTGCGAATAATTGCATAAATTATAGGCTATTATAATACACAAAATAACTCAAAATAACTCAAGACGGTGGTAGATTTGGAGATGAATTGCAAAAAAGTAAAAGAAGAATGAATAGAAGTAGCTGTTGAACACATGCTTATACCGACCGAAACATGGAATAAATAAATAAATAATTTACTAAAATAGTGTTTTGATGGTCGTCCAAAGGCTGACTGGGAACTGAATTGGCAGTACATGTACACTACTCCTAGACAGCTAGAGGACACCATAGTATTTCAGGTATAATTTGTGAGACATTAATTTTGTAAAAGACGTAGTTTCAAACAAGTTATGACTTTCAAAGTCCCTTGAGAGCAGACTCAGCTTGGCAAACTGGTATACGTCATTATGAAGTTGCAAACAAAAATCTGTATCAAGAGTATCACATGCCCCAAAATATTTTGTGGACAGCAAAGTTGTACTAAATTATTTTTCAGTTTGCACTCCCACTTTCCAAAATCCTGGCTAAGACACTGAGTTTATTTTTCAAGAAAACCAACCCAAACCCCATTACCGCATTAGCAAGAAACTGACCAGCATTAATAGGAGTAGTTGTGTCCAGTTCATCCCGTAGGAAACAGCTAAAAGAAAATGGAAATTACATAGTTATTTCATTGTTTAAATATTGCATCCAAATAAAAAATTAAGTCTACCGTAGAATAATTTTTCTTAAAGAAACACGTTGCCTTGGATCGGACGAGTTAGTCTTTGAAAAGCGTTAGAAACCATTTGTTATGAAATGCATATGGTCAGAAAAAGACATTTAAAAAGTACAATATAATGATCTAAACAAGTATCACTCAAAATTGCACGATTTTCCTTTTACGTCACGAACTAACACGGTCGGCCATTTTATGGAGTCAAAATTTTGACTCCACAAAATGGCCGACTGTGGTTGTTCGCGAGGAAAGCGTGCAAATTCGAGGCATGTTTGTGCGGATCATTATATTCTACTTTTAAATTATCTATGTAACCATATGCATTTCCTAACAAACGGTTTCTAACGCTTTTCAAGACCAACTCGACCGATCCTAGGCACTGTGTTCCTTGTGTATTATTATTTCAGATTTTCCTAGTAATTTTCAACTGGCAAATTTCCCTTTCATGCATTCATATCATTAAAGCGATGTTTGCCTTTTCAATTGATAAAGCTGTTGGCAATCTAGGCATTTATATTTGGCTACACTGGGTTTCTTCACATATTTTTCAGCTTGTAGGTTTGTACTTAAACATGATAGCTTTGTTGCCCAAAAAAATTTGGAAATGTGATTCTTATACTTTCTAGGCCTATATGAAACATTTAGTCTTTTTAAAACCTATTAAGGAAAGGCCACAGTTCTTATATAAATCAACAATGAACAAAGCACATTTTAGCTGTACAATTCCCACAAGCGCCTCCCCGAAGAACGAAATTTAATGGACCAAATTATCGCTGTGAAAAGATGTGACTTTGAATGCTGTTTGAGTAGATCGTATAATTGAATGGTTATCATTTTTAATCGCATGTTGCGAAGGAATATTTTATTACACTTTAAGTTTCATTGACAGAACATCGATCTAAAAATACCTTTGTTGACAGAGTCGATGTGAAGAGTTACACTGGTGCTTTTGCCAGTTCGACCTCTGACGTTTGATGCATGAACACTTAAAACCTGGTTGCGGTTCTCTGATGTAACTCGTAGCTGGACTGTTGAGAAGGTCGTATATAATCCGCTGGTATATAATTTGCTGGTTTCGTGTCCACGCAGAGACTTGTTTCCAAGTGTCCAATCTATGGATGCAGGTGGATTGATGTTAGGGACCTCAGCAGTGAAATTATAAGCTCCACCTGCGGTGAGACATCCAGCAGTAGATTGAATCATAACCTCTTTCACCGGTACTGACAAGGGAACAACAAATTATTAATTTTGAATGACTCTCTCATGACAACTAAATCTAAAGCATTAAGGGTAATGGCAATATTGTACAGTACATCTTCATTGTCATAGTACATAAAACCAGGAATGTCCAGCAGAAGATATCATTGACCGCACTAATAACAAATTTATCATTTAACGATTGTAAACTATTTTTCCAACCTGAAGGACCTAGGGTTAGCAATAGCAGTAAATGGCCTGGGCCCAATTTCATAGAGCTGCTTAAGCACAAAATTTTGCTTAAGCAAACAAATCCTTGCTTAGTAAAATCAGATTACCGGCCAAGACTCCACTCAATTGTTATGCTAAGTAAAAAAAAACAGCTAAATACCAGTCACAAGCAATGTATACGACATTAAATTTTTGCCAGTAACATGTGTAAAATAAGCAAGCTCGTGCTTAATAAGCGAGCTATTTGAGTGCTTAAACAGCTCCATGAAATTGGCCCCTGACGTTCAACCGTAGCTGAGTCTTTCTTTCACCTTGGAGAAAGACTCGCAGCTCAATACATGACGGCATTTATAAAATTTGAGGGTGTTTTGCTGATAACTGAAGTAACTGAAGAGTACAGGGCTCATGGTTGGGCACAGCAAATCATTTGTATTTTTGCAAAAGTGCAATCTGTTTAATGAGTGAGAAGATTTAACATTCCCCAAGAATTAGAAACTGTACCATGCAAGAGCCACTGTATTTAAACAATGTTAAAGGCAGTGGACACTATTGGTTATTACTCAAAATAATTATTAGCATAAAACCTTACCTGGTAATGAGTAATGGGGAGAGGTTGATAGTATAAAACATTGTGAGAAACGACTCCCTCTGAAGTAACGTAATTTTTGAGAAAGAAGTAATTTTCCACGAATTTGATTTCGAGACCTCAGATTTAGAATTCGAGGTCTCGAAATCAAGCATCTGAAAGCACAAAACTTGGGGGACAAAGGTGTTTTTTCTTTCATTATTATCAATTTTTTCTTTATTTTTATTATCTTCGACAACCTTGACAACCAATTGAGATCAAATTTTCACAGGTTTGTTATTTTATGCATAATGTTGAGATAAACCAATTGAGAAGTCTTGTCTTTGACAATTACTAATAGTGTCCAGTGTCTTTAAATGTAAGAAATGTATGCTACATTTGTTGTCTTCTTCTTATTTCACAAGCAAACTCACCTTGTACAACAAGCCTGAACCGCTTCCAACCAGTGAAATACCGATTGTTGGATGAGTTGAGAAACTCTACCTCACAGATATAGCTCCCTGAATCCCGTGCATTTACAGCTTTGAGGTTGAGGACACCGCTAGAGTCATTAAACTTGTACACTCCTGACTGTACTTCATTATTATATGTCCACTTCACTGTGTTAAGTGATATACATGTATGAGCCTGATGAACAGACGTGTCAAGGCACTCTAGGGAGACTGGATCTCCTTCTAAGACGGTTTGAGTTGCCATCTCGTGCATACCTGAGAAAGAATGATTGGGCAGAAGAAAAAAGAAGAGAAACATAGTTATTAGCTTTGACCCTTCATACTCAAACTCTAGCATTAATTGGCTTAATATACACATGTTTACCCTTTAAAAAGGGAATATTCTATGTTGAATTTCATGTTGTAGCACATAATTTGCATACCAAGTGAGTTTGCCTACTTTGTACTTTTTATAGAAACTAGAGTCCAAAGGCTTCCCATGAGCCTTAAAGAGTTTAACATTTTGGGCCTCCATAACGCTTTATATTTTCAAAGTTTTAAATTTTTCTGGTCTTTATAGCCAGCAATAACTTCAGTTTCTTTTGTACCATAAAGACCCCTACAGCTTTCCCAACATACTGTAAATAGATTCACAAAATTTGTGATGAGGCCTTTTTGCCGAGTTACATGCAAAATTATTTTAAAAAAATGAAAGTTTCTACTCAATCATCAAGGTTGTAATATTGTGGTAAAGTTACACTCAATGCATGACGGAACCAACCATTCTGGGAAGATGGACTTCCGTCGCACACTGCGCTGTCTTTAATTGTGCACAGAAGATGCATGAATAGCGCCAAAGCGCCGCAGGGAAGAGGTTGTTGTAACACCCCTTTCAAGGAATGGTTGGTCCGACCAACCCGGTTTGTCTTGCGTTGAGTATGTTTTGACAGCAAACCAATCATGAGTATCGAGTATATTTATTTTTTTAAAGATGTTTTTGTACTTAATTTGGCAAAAAAGGCCTCATCACAAGAGTTGCGAATAAATATACAGTGTTTTGTGAAATTTTTAGGTTTGTATAATATAGTCCAGAATAGGTGGATTGAGCCAACATTATTATCATGACCACTGTCCACCACAGATCAAGGTTTTGTGTAACGTGTACACCAGAACACTAGCTGACGTGTCTGACCCCCCTCCTCAAAAGGTGGATTAAAATTGCAAGATCTTGAACAGGGTCTGATCCTGCTTTTGTGCATTAACACTAGCTGAGCTGCTAATCCACATTGCAGGATCCGATCTAGTTCTGATTCACCTTTCTGGATTAAGCATAAACAGGGTCTGAGGCCTCATTGGATATTTTTTTAATCACCCCAGAAGAGAAAATAGACCTATGCATTGACATCATCCAGCCGCCATCTAAGAGGTAAAACGGTGACGAAACAATCAATACGCACATATTTGTATGCGCGGCACACAGTATTGGCCAATGAGTAACCTCCTTTTGACCTCTTGGTGAGGGCGCCCTACTGCAATGGTGTCATGTGCATAAAGGTCTATTGTGGGTGATTAAAACAAAAACAAAAACTGTTGAAAGCCTTACCCTCAAAACAATTTAATTGGTCACACACAGGGACACTGATGACAATGATCATGAAGATGCTTGTAATTGTATGGATGAAATTCATCATCTGAAAAATGATAAAAACAAGATGATAAGAGGGAAACTATATAAATACTTTCTCACTAAATCAATTTCAGCACATACGGTGGTGCAATTTTTGAGCAATATTTTCGGGTACAGCTGTAGGCACCATTGACATTGTACAATGTGTACTTTCTTAGTTTGGATGTATTATAGGTAGAAACACAGTTTCTGTGGCAGCAAACGATTAGATGTTTGTCTTCATCAAGTTGTGCTTGGAGTTGGCTACACAAGTTACAACTGATCATTATATTCTTTACTGGACAGCTATAATATTTTTTACAGGCCTGATAATTCACGGAGGCAACGAAGGCGATTGCCTCCGTGTCCCCTGGTCATTGCCTTGGTGCCCTTGAAATGCTCCAGTACAAATTTGCAATTTCATCATAGGGTGCCCTATAGCAAGAAGAAAATGCCTTGGTGCCCTTGCCCTTTCAAAAACGAAGCATACAGCCCTGTTTTTATATATTTTGGGGCCTGCATCCATGTTTGAACCACCATGGGGGCAGTTTTACTTTCTCATCTGAAAATACATTCTTCTGATTCTGTCACGTCTGTTGCCATGATGATTCAGATTGAATACAGATTGTGTTCAGATTTTATAAATCAGACAATAAAAACAGTGCCCTATTTAGTACTTGATCATGATGTACTTTAAATTAATAATACTGGACATGCTGGAGGATAACTTCCGTTTTCCACTAATTTTTACAAAAAGGGATATCTCATTGAGGTAAATAAAATATTATTTTATTTAATTTCGAATGAAAAAGTGGTGGCGCCATACGAAAACTTTTCTGACAAGTCCTTCATCAGCGGCAGGTCCCAAAACACTGTTGCGATAACGTATCCCTCCTCTCCGGTCGGCAGGAGGGTTACGTTTAATCGCAACTACCACAACACACACTGACACAAATTGTGTTGTCATCAAGATCAAAATAAAGGATTACGGACGTCAATCTCACACCGGTCACTGTAGTTCAAACAACCATGACAATTCTGTCTTAGTGTCTATAGGTGCCACAAAACCTGTTATTTATGTGAATGTTTGTCTTAAAATCGTATAGAGAATCAATATTTACCGTAAAAAAAGAATATCCACACCGAGCGAGGCACAGGCACAAGTCGTGTATGACGTATTTATATACATAGTATGCACCGGTTTTGACTGACGTAGACCGGGTTTTCCGCACAGGTAGATGTTAGTTTCCAAACGCCAGGAGTCGATCGTTACACGTGAAAAGGATCCGAAATAACCACACTGTTAAGAACGCTTTTAGACTTGACCAAGTCCGTGCAGCATTTCTCGTGTTGCGAGTGGATGGGACCCACTGCAGGGGTACATACGTATCACTCTCCACGTTGCAAAACTTCTCAACACAAACGTACGTTATCAATTAAGTTAAGGCCAATCAAAAGACTGGTCCATTCCCTTTCAGTACACAAGAGATTCATCTAGTTCTGCTGATTTAAATATTTAAGACCGAGAGTCCCCCTAAATTGCTTCATATACTGTGGCAAGTCACTTTGCCGTGCGTACAGTTTAAGAATTCATTTTATCATAGTTTGATAAAGCTCCATTGTATTTATTTGAGATTTTTAAAAATTAAAGACCACGCGAGTCCCTTTGCAGCATAGGCTACTGTGCGTGTGTAAACAACGTTCACCGCTGTGCGCACAGTTTAAGATTTCATCAACGCCACGGGTCGATTTGTAAAACGGTTTATCAATACGTTATCATTCAAATTAGACCAATCAAAGACAGTCATTACCTAAACAAAGCATTCATGTAGCATTACTGATTTTATTATTTGTTTATAAAGCTCCGTTATATTTATTTCAGATTTCTGAAAATTACACACCACGAGTCCCTTTGCAGCATACTGTGCGCGTGTATTACACTGCTGTGCGCACAGTTTAAGATGTCATCAACGCCACGGGTCGATAAGTAAATCGGTTTATCAATACGGTATAATTCAAATTAGACCAATCAAAGACTGTCATTACCTAAAAAAAGCATTCATGTAGCATTACTGATTTTATCATAATTTTAAAATTCTCCATTATATTTGTTTCAGATTTATGAAAATTACATTCCACGAGTCCATTTGCAGCATACTGTGCGTGTGTACTACACTGCTGTGCGCACAGTTTACAATTTCATCAACGCCACGGGTCGATTTGTAAAACGGTTTATCTATATGGTATCAATCAAATTAAACCAATCAAAGACTGCCATTCCCTAAACAAAGGATTCATGTAGCATTACTGATTTTATCATAATTTTATAAAGCTCCGTTATATTTATTTCAGATTTTTTAAAAGTACACACCGCGAGTCCCTTTGTAGAATACTGTGCGCGTGTATTACACTGCTGTTCGCACAGTTTAAGATTTCATCAACGCCACGGGTCGATTTGTAAAACAGTTTATCAACACGTTATCATTCAAATTAGAGGAATCAAAGACTGTAATTACCTAAACAAAGCATTCATGTAGCACAACTGATTTTATCATAATTTTATAAAGCTCCGTTATATTTATTTCAGATTTTTGAAAAGTACACACCGCGAGTCCCTTTGCAGCCTAATTTATCTGTGTACATCGCTGCTGTGCGTACAGTTTACAATTTCATCAACGCCACGGGTCGATTTGTAAAACGGTTTATCAATACGTTATCATTCAAATTAGACCAATCAAAGACTGTCATTACCTAAACAAAGCATTCATGTAGCCTTACTGATTTAATTATTATTTTATAAAGCTCCGTTATATTTATTTCAGATTTCTGAAAATTACACACCACGAGTCCCTTTGCAGCATACTGTGCGCGTGTATTATACCGCTGTGCGTACAGTTTAAGATTTCATCAACGCCACGGGTCGATATGTAAATCGGTTTATCAATACGGTATTATTCAAATTAGACCAATCAAAGACTGTCATTACCTAAACAAAGCATTCATGTAGCATTACTGATTTTATCATAATTTTAAAATTATCCATTATATTTGTTTCAGATTTATGAAAATTACATTCCACGAGTCCATTTGCAGCATACTGTGCGTGTGTACTACACTGCTGTGCGTACAGTTTACAATTTCATCAACGCCACGGGTCGATTTGTAAAACTGTGTATCTATATGGTATCATTCAAATTAAACCAATCAAAGACTGCCATTCCCTAAACAAAGGATTCATGTAGCATTCCTGATTTTATCATATTTTTATTAAGTTCCATTATATTTATTTAAGATTTTTGAAAATTACACACCACGCGTCCCTTTGCAGCATACTTTATGGTGTACATCACTGCTGTGCGTACAATCAACGATTTCATCAACGCCACGGGTCGATTTGTAAAACGGTTTATCAGTACGTTATCATTCAAATTAGACCAATCAAAGACTGTCATTACCTAAACAAAGTATTCATGTAGCATTACTGATTTTATCATAATTTTATAAAGCTCCGTTATATTTATTTCAGATTTTTGAAAATTACAAACCACGCGTCCCTTTGCAGCATACTTTATGGTGTACATCACTGCTGTGCGTACAGTCAACGATTTCATCAACGCCACGGGTCGATTTGTAAAACGGTTTATCAATACGTTATCATTCAAATTAGACCATTCATAGACTGTCATTACCTAAACAAAGCATTCATGTAGCATTACTGATTTTATCATAATTTTATAAAGTTCCGTTCTATTTATTTCAGATTTTTGAAAAGTACACACCACGAGTCCCTTTGCAGCCTAGTTGCCTGTTTACACCGCTGCTGTGCGTACAGTTTACAATTTCATCAACGCCACGGGTCGATTTGTAAAACGGTTTATCAATACGTTATCGATCAAACGAAGCCAATCCAAGACTGTCATTACCTAAACAAAGCATTCATGTAGCATTACTGATTTTATCATATTTTTATAAAGATCCGTTATATTTATTTCAGATTTTTTAAAATTACAGACCACGAGTCCCTTTGCAGCATACTGTGCGTGTGTATAACACTGCTGTGTGTACAATTTACAGTTTACGACGCCACGGGTCGATTTGTAAAACAGTTTTATCAAAAGGACCCGCCCTTTGATGGTCTTTCGATTATGTCGTCCTACAACTTACACGAATGCAGAAAAAGATTGCTGGTGATGGACCGGGAGCAATGGTTTTCATGTATTCAATTTCAAGTAATGAAACAAACAACTTCACTTATATCTAAACTGAAGACACGCTTGGTTTAAAAGTTGTTTCCTTTATAATGTAAAGGCAAACACTCTTCACACCTTAGCAGTTGAACATCTGCCAAGATTTCTGTCACACAATACAAAATCAGGTCTTGGTCAGTTTCCAATACATGCCCCCCCCCCCCAATGAATAAATGTAGGTTTCCTCGGTCAAATTTGGCAAATGAGCAGTGGAATTAACTTTCATGCGCTGGAATTAAAGCTGTTTTGCCTCTCCAATTGTGACTGCGTTTCAAATTTAGAATTCGGCCCTTCAATTTCGTATTGAGTCGAGTTATTAAAATTCCTTTAGCACATCAATTTAGCGTATCGTCATTCTTTTTCGAGACACACAAGCTTGAAGAAGCGTCTGCGAATTTCAATGCTGCTTTGTTGAATTGTTAAATTGAATGACGCTGTCCCCGCAGCATTACAGTTTTTGACTAATCATAAAAACGAAATTACCCCTTTCAGTAGCTTTCGATTTCGCGCGAATTAGAACAGGTTGTTGATGGTTAAATTGGCTGCTAATTTGCCGAAAGTTACCAAGAAAATCTATTTATAAATAAATAAATAAATAAATAAAATAAACAAATAAAATATATAATGAGTAAGGTATAAATGGCCTTAGCTTTCGATCCAAACAGGACCTTCTTCGGAGGCATAAAGTACAAAAAGAATTAATAAATAAATTTTAAAAAGAAAAAAGAGAAAAAAAATTAACACCGTATGGGCAGGGGTGTGATAGGTTGTTGACATCAAAAATAAACTAATAAAAAAATAAATAAAAATAATGTGCAAAGCGTGAAGCTTGCGAGCGCGAAAGCATCCGAATGCGAGGCATTCTTACACTAATTTTCTTTGGTTTTGAAAGCCCACAATCTGGGGTGTTTCATGTGGTTTTTATCTAAGTTAATTTTCTCATGAATTTTATCTTAGTTATAAAATCTATTAATTGGAATAAAAGAGAAAAAAAGAGGATTAATCACACCCTGGTAATGAAAATATAATAAAGACAATCAGATTTAAAAGAAAGTACGGAACAGTTGCCTACAATTTTTTTCAGTCAATTTTAGGCCATCACGACAAACAAAAATAAATCGTCTGCTCATTTGACAAAATTGAGTGTCTTCACTAGTGACATTCATACTATCGCTCTAGATATATTATTTTTTACAGAGAAATCAGCAACTACCTGATTTTTCCCCCACATGTACTTATGGTAGTCCCGAATAACATGTGAAAGTCGTCAATGGTAAAACTTGTAAAGTACGAGTTGTTTTAATTATAGAAAATAATTATTGGAAAACAGCGCCCTCTATTGGTCGAAACTGGAGAACTGTGCACAAACTGTACAAATGGGCAAATCACCATGCACAAAAGAATTGGGAAATTATTTAACTGTTTCGTCCAATTGAGTGCCTTGCAGTCCTTGATAGCCGGTCTGTGCTGGCTTACTCACTTATATCATAGATGAAGGACAGCCTTCCTCTATGCTTTATCAAACCAAAGTGTTTCTGTGTCGTATGTGAAAACATTACTTCATTCCCCCCTTAATTTTAATTCAATTGTTTTAATACTATCACCAACAAAACTTTCTGAACCTAATTTTGGTCATTTACTAAGTTTACGGAGCTAAGACAGGCCATTTAAATTTTAACTAAATGAAGAACTTGATATAAAAAGAGGATATTGTATGGAAGAGCCACACATTTTTATTTCTCACCGATTTTTGTTTGTTCCTTCCTTCTCTAGATGCCACTTTCTTATGATACAATATTCAAAAATCAGAAATAAACAGAATGGAGCATTATACAAATGGGATAAAATCAGTAATACTAAATAAATCCTTTGTTATCGTATTGATAAACCGTTTTACAAATCGACCCGTGGCGTTGATGAAATCTTAAACTGTGCGATAGCGGTGTTGTACACACGCACAGTGTGCTGCAAAGGGACTCGTGGTCTTTAATTTAAAAAAGAACTGAAATAAATATAATGGAGCTTTATAAAATTATGATAAAATCAGTAATGCTACATGAATGCTTTGTTTAGGTAATGACCGTCTTTGATTGGTCTAATTTGAATGATAACGTGTTGATAAACTGTTTTACAAATCGACCCGTGGCGTTGATGAAATTGTAAAATGTACGCACAGCAGTGCAGTACACACGCACAGTATGCTGCAAATGAACTCGTGGTGTGTAATTTTCAAAAATCATCGATAAATATAATGGAGCTTCATAAAATTATGATAAAATCAGTAATGCTACATGAGTCCTTTGTTTAGGTACTGGCAGTCTTTGATTGGTTTCGTTTAAACAATAACGTGTTGATAAACTGTTTTTACAAATCGACCCGTGGCGTTGATGAAATTGTAAACTGTACACACAGCAGTGTTGTACACACGCACAGTATGCTGCAAAGGGACTCGTGGTCTTTAATTTTCAAAAATCTGAAATAAATATAACGGAGTTTTATAAAAAATATGATAAAATCAGTAATGCTACATTAATGCTTTGTTTAGGTAATGACTGTCTTTGCTTGGTCTAATTTGAATGATACCGTATTGATAAACCGTTTTACAAATCGACCCGTGGCGTTGATGAAATCTTAAACTGTGCGCACAGCGGTGTTGAATACACACGCACAGTAGCCTAAGCTGCAAAGGGACTCGCGTGGTCTTTAATTTTCAAAAATCTGAAATAAATATAATGGAGCTTTATTAAATTATGATAAAATCAGCAGTGCTACATGAATGCTTTGTTTAGGTACTGACTGTCTTTGATTGGCTTCGTTTAGATGATAACGTGTTGATAAACTGTTTTACAAATCGACCCGTGGCGTTGATGAAATCTTAAACTGTGCGCACAGCAGTGTAGTACACATACAAAGTATGCTGCAAAGGGACTCGTGGTGTGTAATTTTCAAAAATCTGAAATAAATATAAGGGAGCTTTATAAATTTATGATAAAATCAGTAATGCTACATGAATGCTTTGTATAGGTAATGGCAGTCTTGGATTGACTTCGTTTAAATGATAACATGTTGATAAACCGTTTTACAAATCGACCCGTGGCGTTGATGAAATCTTAAACTGTGCGCACAGCGGTGTTGAATACACACGAACAGTAGCATATGCTGCGACAGGACTCGCTTGGTCTTTAATTTTCAAAAATCTGAAATAAATATAATGGAGCTTCATAAAATTATGATAAAATCAGTAATGCTACATGAGTCCTTTGTTTAGGTACTGGCAGTCTTTGATTGGTTTCGTTTAAACAATAACGTGTTGATAAACTGTTTTTACAAATCGACCCGTGGCGTTGATGAAATCTTAAACTGTACGCACAGCAGTGTTGTACACACGCACAGTATGCTGCAAAGGGACTCGTGGTGTGTAATTTTCAAAAATCTGAAATAAATATAAGAGAGCTTTATAAATTTATGATTAAATCAGTAATGCTACATGAATGCTTTGTATAGGTAATGGCAGTCTTGGATTGACTTCGTTTAAATGATAACATGTTGATAAACCGTTTTACAAATCGACCCGTGGCGTTGATGAAATCGTAAACTGTTCGCACAGCAGACTCGTGGTCTTTAATTTTTTTAAATCTGAAATAAATGTAATGGAGTTTTATAAAAATACGATAAAATCAGTAATGCTACAGGAATCCTTTGTATAGGGAATGGCAGTCTTTGATTGGCTTAATCTGAAAGATAACGTATTGATAAACAGTTTTTAACAAATCATCTTTTAGTTGATGAAGAGTTTGTATTCTGTGGCTACACATTGCTTTGTTGTTTATTTAAAAAATCTGGAAATATACTTTAAAAATCAGCAATACATGACCCCTTTGTATATTAATGGTTGTGAATAAAAATAAATAAAACAAATGTCTGAACTTAAGAGCGAAACTCCAAAACATCGGTGTAGCTACCATACAAAAATACACAAACAAATCTTAGGGAGAAAAAGCTCAAGGAATGGTAGCGAGTCTATGTATTGCTGCCCCGTTTGACGACTACCGATTACATCGGATCCTTTCGAGTAGCGATCGACTCCTGGCGTTTGGAAACTAACATCTACCTTCCGCACACCGAACGGAAGCTAGCACAGTATTGGGCCCGAAATAGCCAGCCGCGTATTCCCGGAAAAACCAGCCGCGTATTCGGGAAATAGAACACATACAGTACAGGGAGGTGACAAGATTTCGCATTTTGCTCGATTCAAAACTGGAATCCGTTATTTTAATCAAACGAATTTTGCAATACAAGCAATAAAACAAAAATTTCTAATAGATAATATATTTATTTATTAACTATTAATTATTTTTAAGCAAAACATTATATTGAACTGATTAAAAAATTAATAAAAAAATGGGCCGCAAAATACCGAGGCAAAAACACGAGTCGGTTTGTTTGCCTCACTGTGTAATAAAATGCAGTGTTTTGTAAAAATCATTTAATGAAAAGAATTTGTACCCTTCGTTAAGATATAAAATTAATTTTTAAGACCAGAATCTTAAAGACTGATACCATAGGCACTCAAAATAACGAAGCGTTAAAAATCGGTCCACTAATTAGATGTTAATTAACCACAGTAAAATATGCTATGTTCAATGAAAATGCGCGTAATAAAATGCGTGCGCAGCGGTTGACTTTAAAAGTATTTGAAAAAAATTTGTACCCTTCGTTAAGATATAAAATTAATTTTTAGGACCAGAATCTTAAAGACTGATACCATAGGCACTCAGAATAACGAAGCGTTAAAAATTGGTCCACTAGTTAGTTGTTAATTAACCACAGTAATATATGCTATTTTCAATGAAAATGCGCACAATATGCGTAGCGGTTGACTTTAAAACTATTTGAAAAGAATTTGTACCCTTCGTTAAGATATAAAATTGATTTTTAGGACCAGAATCTTAAAGACTGATACCATAGGCACTCAGAATAACGAAGCGTTAAAAATTGGTCCACTAATTAGTTGTTAATTAACCACAGTAATATATGCTATTTTCAATGAAAATGCGCACAATATGCGTAGCGGTTGACTTTAAAACTATTTGAAAAGAATTTGTACCCTTCATTAAGATATAAAATTAATTTTTAGGACCAGAATCTTAAAGACTGATACCATAGGCACTCAAAATAACGAAGCGTGAAAAATTGGTCTACTAATTAGATGTTAATTAACCACAGTAATATATGCCATTTTCAATGAAAATGCGCACAATATATAAATGCGTAGTGGTTGACTTTAAAAGTATTTGAAAAGAATTTGTACCCTTCGTTAAGATATAAAATTAATTTTTAGGACCAGAATCTTAAAGACTGATACCATAGGCACTCAAAATAACGAAGCGTTAAAAATTGGTCCACTAATTAGTTGTTAATTAACCACAGTAATATATGCTATTTTCAATGAAAAAATGTGCAATATGTGCGTAGCGGTTGACTTTAAAAGTATTTGAAAAGAATTTGTACCCTTCGTTATGATATAAAATTGATTTTTAAGACCAGAATCTTAAGGACTGATACCATAGGCACTCAAAATAACGAAGCGTGAAAAATTGGTCCACTAATTAGTTGTTAATTGACCACAGTAATATATGCTATTTTCAGTAAAAATGCGCACAACGGTTGACTTAAAAACTATTTGAAAAGAATTTGTACCCTTCGTTAAGATATAAAATTATTTTTTAGGACCAGAATCTTAAAGACTGATACGATAGGCACTCAAAATAACGAAGCGTTAAAAATCGGTCCACTAATTAGATGTTAATTAACCACAGTAATATAAGCTATTTTCAACGAAAATGCGCGTAATATAATGCGTGCGTAGCGGTTGACTTTAAAACTATTTGAAAAGAATTTGTACCCTTCGTTAAGATATAAAATTAATTTTTAGGACCAGAATCTTAAAGACTGATACCATAGGCACTCAAAATAACGAACCGTTAAAAATTGGTCCACTAATTAGTTGTTAATTGACCACAGTAATAATATATGCTATTTTCAATGAAAATGCGCTCAATATAAATGCATAGCGGTTGATTTAAAAACTATTTGAAATGAATTTGTACCCTTCGTTAAGATATAAAATTAATTTTTAAGACCAGAATCTTAAAGACTGATACCATGCACTCAAAATAACGAAGCGCGAAAAATTGGTCCACTATAGTATTTTAATAACCACAGTAATGCTATTTTCAGTAGAAATGCGCACAAGTGTTCCATAGAGGACAGCCTCCGTCGGAGTTGTGAGTTCGGGCCATCGGAGTTGTGAGTTGGGCCGTCGGAGTTGTAGGTTGTCCGTCGGAGTTGTGAGTTGGGCCGTTGGAGTTGTGGGTTGTCCGTCGGAGTTGTGAGTTGGGCCGTCGGAGTTGTGGGTTGTCCGTCGGAGTTGTGAGTTGGGCCGTCGGAGTTGTGGGTTGTCCGTCGGAGTTGTGAGTTGGGCCGTCGGAGTTGTGGGTTGTCCGTCGGAGTTGTGAGTTGGGCCGTCGGAGTTGTGGGTTGTCCGTCGGAGTTGTGAGTTGGGCCGTCGGAGTTGTGGGTTGTCCGTCGGAGTTGTGAGTTGGGCCGTCGGAGTTGTGGGTTGTCCGTCGGAGTTGTGAGTTGGGCCGTCGGAGTTGTGGTAAAGTTTAAGTGTAAGGGTCCCGAAAAACCTACGCACACGCGTGCCTTCGTCTCAATTGTCACAACACACATAGCCTGGATGATGGTTTGCCCGTATTCCTCAACAAAATGAATTTTTACATATTTTTAACACCAGGAACTTTAGGTACAACGATTTTTATTCAGACCGTTTCATTCCGATTGGTTAAACTGCGGTCAATCAGGAGAGAATGTGCAACTTAATGAGTATTCATGGATGTTAATTCGTGCACACACTACGAAAGTGTTAGCTGTCACTTTGTGTACAGAAGTACATAATATTCAAGCACCAGACTGCTGTGACATTCAAATTATTGAAATTTACGTCATACTACATGAAAATGAAAAGGCTGATCCAGCCAATCACTATATTTTTATTTTACTTTTAATCGTTGAAATATTTGTTGATAAAGTAAAAGCTAACAACTCTCTATAATCCTTGGATAATTGCAATGTTACATATTTTGGCCTTCAGATGGTCTTAAAATCTGGCAATGCATCTGTAAATTGCTATAATATAAGGTTCCCGGGTGATACATAAGGAGTAGTTTTTGTTTTTGTTTGACAAACAACCCATCAAGGATTAATATCAATAAAACAAACTCAAGGCATCGTCAGATCTATGATAATAATTTTATTAGTTGGAAGCACAGCTTTCATACACACACAGATCACAGCTCGGGTATCAGGAAAACTTGTACAGTTCCGTTGGCTTAATTCATTCATGCGTTCGTATTGTCGTTTACAACAAACATATTTTTTATAGGTTTTCTCGGTCAATTTTGGAAAATGAGCAGCATATTTAATTTTCATGCGTTCGAATTAAAGCTATTTTGCCTCACCGGCTTTTTCTGCGTTTCAAATTCAGAATTCGGTCATTCAATTTCGTTTTGAGGCATTCAAGTTCCTAGCACACTCATGTTTTTTCATGACACACAATCATCATTCAATTTAGCGAAGCTGGTTCGACTAGAGATTTTGCTGATTTAATCATTTTCAATTTCGTAAAGAGGCAATCAATTTCGCTAAACGAGGATTCAAATTAGTACGACTGAAGAGAAACGAATAAACACTTTTAAATCAAGCAAAACCTTATTTTCTTTATTTTATGTTTCCAGTAGACTTTACCTGGGACCCCATAAGGTTTTTTCTACTTTTTCTTCTTTTTTGGGAGACCTTTAATGGTTAACTGACCAAGACCTGATAATTATTTGAATGTGTTGTTTATTTGTTTTTTTCTTTTTCTTTTTCTTTCTATGTATTTCTATGTATTTTTTTTTGTTTCTTCTTTTTTTTGGCCAGCCATCAATCTGTTGGCGTGCCAGACATCTTGGCATACTATGGTCAAGAGTGCCAAAATAAATGAACCGCATGCCTTTATATTAATATTCGTAAGGAAACAAAAAGTTAACCAAGCGTTTTTAAAAAGAAATCGAATGACCCTTTTCAGTAGCATTCGATTTCGTGCGAATAGAATAGGCTTATGGTTAAATTGGCTGCTCATTTTCCAAAATTGACCAAGAATTAATTAAGAATTTAAAGTTAATCCATACCGGGTCAACCCAACTTTAATAACACTTTCAAACACTTAAGGATGATTTGACCATCTTTGGACTAATTTAATGAAAGGCCTATACTTCAGTGAGGAATAATGCTAGTTCGTTAAAATAATAATATAGGTTTTCCCGGCCAATATTCAGCAAAAATCCATTTATTTTAACTCCCGGCTCAATCAATTTCGTTTTGAAAAGGAATGCGCTCTGAATCAGCATTCAAAAGTCAAAAGGAGTAATTCAATTTCAACAGTTAAGGGTGACAAAGCACGAGGAACAATTATTTCAATTAAGAAAAAAAAAATGATGTAAATATAATGTAAAGTACATGGAAACACCTCTTAAGGGCAACTATACTGTGCTAGAATGAGCGAGAAGGAGCTGTTGTTCTCATTTGACTCATAAAGCCATACTCATCTTTAATTGAATGCAAATAAGTTAAAGTCACCTGGAAGTGGTATTTTTTCAAAATAAAGCTTTCGTCACTAATATATATGTTTTGATGAGTGGAATGTGAATAAACAGTTAACTAAGGTTTCACAAAAATCAGTTCTTATGTTATTTACACATTTAAGAGTAGACCCCGACCCGAGAGGGCGCTGTTCGTGACGTAAATCGAGGCAGACTTTGCCTGTAATGCGTAGAGTAAACACAATTGCAAAGTACATGTACGGACCAAGTCGTAAGTTTGTACGTTTCAAATAAAATAAAACAACTTTTTGAAATGTACCAACTGACGACTTGGACGTACGTGTACTTTGCACGTGTGTTTACTATACGCATTGCAGGCAAAGTCTGCCTCGATTGACGTCACAAAAGGGGTAGGCGGAGTCAGCCACCCAAACAACTTTATGTATTTTTTAAACATATAAATCGTGACAAACAATTACTAAAAACATTGTTTTATTGTTCGTAAGCATATACTCTTATGTTTGAAAGAAAAAAATTATATTTCCAGGTGACTTTAAAATTCGTTGCACATAAATGAAAAAGAAAACTCAAACTAGCAGAAAAACCATGTTCGCTTCGGTGGGTCTTAATTTGAATGCATCAATTGCAAATAGTTAGTAGAAATTCAACTTACGAATGGTCAAAGTGTAGTCTTGAATACCTATAAATGGAATAGAATGACTGAAGCGAATCTGAACGAGAAAAATGCAGTCATGATTGAAAAGAAACCCTAGTTTGAGAGGATTAGGGGGATATGCGTGAATTTGAACGAATGTTAATGAATTCGAATGATTTGTTTTTTGCTGAAATTGGCCGGGAAAACCTATATTTAAACATGAGAGTATAATTATGTTTCTGAACAATAAAATAATGTTTTTGAGTAATTGTTTTTAACGATTTTTTTATGTAAAAAAAATACTTTGCCTCGATCGAATGTCGAACACACGTCCGTCGTGAGTTTGTACGTTTCGAAAAAGTTTTTTTCTTGCATTTTTTCCGGCAATGTCGACCAGGTGTATTGCTGCTGGATGCAGCAAAACAACAAAAGATGGGGTCGGTTTGCAAAGTGGTCCGGTCCGACGACCTTTCCACCGCTGTGCAGCAAACACTTCGAGCCGTCCGCTCCGACAATCCGGAATACACTACACATTTTTACATGAAGAGAAAAGTTCTTTTCTAAAACATGACGCCATCCCAACAATTTGTCCAGCTAGTGGAGAAGTCGAAGAAGTTGGCACTGCATGCGATTCATCGCGCCTCGATTGACGTCACGAACAGCGCCCTCTCGTGTCGGGCTTATTTTCAAATTTGTAAATAACACGGAAACTAGTTTTAAAACCTTAGTTAATTTTGTATTCATATTCCACTCATCAAAACACATAAGTTATTTTAGTGACAAAAGCTTTATTTTGACAATTTTAATACCACTTCCAGGTGACTTTTGTGCCTACCCTTATACAAAGGTACAAATCATGCGAGACATTAATCGAGCAGGTGAAGGATATTTTTTGATATCCTTCCATTGTCTTTAGCTATGTCATTATTGAGCACATCACAAACTCTGGAAGGTGGTAAGACTAGTCAAATGTACTTTTACGTCATTCAATATAACAAAATAATCATTCAATTTAATCGAAGCTGCATTCAAATTCGCATGATTTTTTTGGGGCAGTCAATTTTGGAATTTGTGCATTCTTAAAAACGCTTGGTTAACTTGTGTTTCCTTACTTATGTTAAAGGCATGCTGTTCATTATTTTTGCACTCTTGAACATAGTTATGCCAAGATGTCTGGCACGCCAACAGATTGATGGTTGGCGAAAATTTACCCCCCAAAAACATAAAAAATAAATATAGGTTTTTTTGGTCAAATTCGGCAAAAGAGCAGCCAATTTAATTTTCATGCGTTCGAATTGAAGCTATTTTGCCTCTCCGGTTGTTACTGCGTTTCAAATTCAGAATTCGGTCATTCAATTTCGTTTTGAGGCATTCAAGTTCCTAGCACATTCATTCTTTTTCATGACACACAATCATCATTCAATTTAGCAAAGCTGGTTCGACTGGAGATTTTGCTGATTTAATCATTTTCAATTTCGTAAAGAGGCAATCAATTTCGCTCACCGATAATTCAAAAAAGTACGACTAAAGAAATACGAATAAACAGAAAAACTGTATAAGGCAAACCGTTTCGTACCTTCACTTTTAAATCAAGCGAACCTTATTTTCTTTATTTTATGTTTCCAGTAGACTTTACCTTGGGCGCCATAAGGGTTGTTTTCTTCTTTATTTGTTTCGGGTGACCTTCAATGGTTAACTGACCAAGACCTGACATTTGAATGTGTTTGAAAAAAAAAATGGTAAAAAAAAAAGAAAAAAAAATTCCAGTTGTTGGTTTTTATAGATATTCACCAACCATCTGTTGGCGGGCCAGACATCTTGGCATAATTATGTTCAAGAGTGGCAAAAAAATAACCGCATGCCTTTAACATTCGTATAAGGAAACAACAAGTTAACCAAGCGTTTTTAAGACTGCACAAATATCAGAATTGACTGCCTCAATATGAAATTGAATGACTAAACACGTGCCTCAAAAACACTCCTGCGAATTTGAATGCAGCTTCGATGAACTGTTAAATTGAATGATTATTTTGTTAAATCGAATGACGTAAAAGTAGATTTGACTAGTCTTAAAATGAAATCGAATGACCCTTTTTTAGTAGCATTTTATTTCGTGCGAAATAGAATAGGCTGGTGGTTAAATTGGCTGCTCATTTTACGAAATTGACCGAGAAAAATCGGGTCTTGCTCAGTTAACCATTAAATCTCTCCCGAAAAAAAATAAAGAAGGAAAAAAAACCTTAAGGGGCCCCAGGTAAAGTCTACTGGAAACATAAAACAAAAAATTAAGGTTCGCTTGCTTTAAAAGGGAAGTCACGAAACAATTGCTTTTAACTTTACAGTTAATCTTATTATTCGTATTTCTTTGGTCGTACTTATTTGAATCCTCGTTTAGCGAAATTGATTGCCTCTTTACGAAATTGAAAATGATTAAATCAGCAAATCTCTAGTCGAACCAGCTTTGCTAAATTGAATAATGATTGTGCGTCATGAGAAAAAAAATGAGTGTGCTATGAATTTGAATGCCTCAAAACGAAATTGGATGACCTAATTCTGAATTTGAAACGCAGTAAAAACCGGCCCGTAATCAGGCCCGCATCCTACCTGCAGTTATTAAAGAATATTGTTACAGTGCACGAAGAACATTTCGAATAGGGGCGTAGATAAATAATTATAGGTTTTCTCTGTCAATAGCGGCAAATGAGCAGCCAATTTAACCACCAAGCTATTCTATTTCGCGCGAAATCGAATACTACTGAAAATGATCACTCGATTTCGTTTTATGATTGGTCAAATGTAATGTTGCGTCATTCGATTTAACAAAATAATGATTCAATTTAATAATTCATCAAAGCAGCATTCAAATTCGCAGACGCTTCTTGAGGCGTGTGTGCCACGAAAAAGAATACTCTAGATTGAACAGAGTGCTAAAGGAATTTGAATCAACTCAAAACGAAATTGGATTGCCGAATTCCGAACCGAGGAGGCAAAACAGCTTCAACTCGAACGCATGAAAATAAAATGGCTGCTCATTTTCTGAATTCGACCGAGAAAACCTATAATATATCAGATCTGCCATCTGACAACATAGTGCGAACAAAACATCGGCCTAATTTCCCAATAAAAGCATAAAACACATGGGTCCATCCATTTCATGTAGGCCTATAAGGTAAGCAAAAACGACATCTCATTGCCTTCTCGGTGAGGAATCGAGTCAGCAAGGTACATCACAATCGGAACTCAATCACGGAGCCTCAATCACATGTGAAAATTGCCAAACAAGAACCCGGAAGTAGGCCTACGCCAGCAATTGGCCATTACAGTTTAGTAAAACAAATAAAAAGTCAGACGGCCAACTCACAACTATGACGGCCAACCCAGTACTCCGACGGACAACCCACAACTCTGACGGCCCAACTAACAACTCCGACGGAACACCCACATCTCCGACGGACAACCCACAACTCCGACGGCCAACTAACTACTACGACGGCCCAACTCACAACTCCGACGGACAACCCACAACTCCGACGGCCCAACTCACAACTCCGACGGACAACCCACAACTCCAACGGCCCAACTCACAACTCCGACGGACAACCTACAACTCCGACGGCCCAACTCACAACTCCGACGGACAACTCACAACTCCGACGGACAACCCACAACTCCGACGGCCGAACTCACAACTCCGACGGATCAACTCACAACTCCGACGGACGACCCATAACTCCGACGGCCCAATTAACAACTCCGACAGACAACCCAAAACTCCGACGGCCCAACTTACAACTCCGACGGACAACCCAAAACTCCGACGGCCCAACTTACAACTCCGACGGCCCAACTCACAACTCCGACGGCCCAACTCACAACTCCGACGGAGACTGTCCTCTATGGAACACCATAGTCCTCTATGGGACACCATAACAACTAGTTAGTGGACAAATTTTTCACGCTTCGTTATTTTGAGTGCCTATGGTATCAGTCCTTAAGATTCTGGTCTTAAAAATCAATTTTATATCTTAACGAAGGGTACAAATTCTTTTCAAATACTTTTAAAGTCAACCGCTACGCACATATTGCGCATTTTTTCATTGAAAATAGCATATATTACTGTGGTTAATTAACAACTAATTAGTGGACCAATTTTTAACGCTTCGTTATTTTGAGAGCCTATGGTATCAGTCTTTAAGATTCTGGTCCTAAAAATTAATTTTATATCTTAACGAAGGGTACAAATTCTTTTCAAATACTTTTAAAGTCAACCACTACGCATTTATATATTGTGCGCATTTTCATTGAAAATAGCATATATTACTGTGGTTAATTAACATCTAATTAGTAGACCAATTTTTCACGCTTCGTTATTTTGAGTGCCTATGGTATCAGTCTTTAAGATTCTGGTCTTAAAAATTAATTTTATATCTTAACGAAGGGTACAAATTCTTTTCAAATAGTTTTTAAGTCAACCGTTGTGCGCATTTTTACTGAAAATAGCATATATTACTGTGGTCAATTAACAACTAATTAGTGGACCAATTTTTAACGCTTCGTTATTTTGAGTGCCTATGGTATCAGTCTTTAAGATTCTGGTCTTAAAAATTAATTTTGTATCATAACGAAGGGTACAAATTCTTTTCAAATACTTTTAAAGTCAACCGCTACGCATTATATTGTGCGCATAATCATTGAAAATAGCATATATTACTGTGGTTAATTAACATCTAATTAGTGGACCAATTTTTAACGCTTCGTTATTTTGAGTGCCTATGGTATCAGTCTTTAAGATTCTGGTCCTAAAAATTAATTTTATATCTTAACGAAGGGTACAAATTCTTTTCAAATAGTTTTAAAGTCAACCGCTACGCACGCATTATATTACGCGCATTTTCATTGAAAATAGCATATATTACTGTGGTTAATTAACATCTAATTAGTGGACCGATTTTTAACGCTTCGTTATTTTGAGTGCCTATGGTATCAGTCTTTAAGATTCTGGTCCTAAAAATTAATTTTATATCTTAACGAAGGGTACAAATTTTTTTCAAATAGTTTTTAAGTCAACCGCTACGCACGCATTACGCGCATTTTCATTGAAAATAGCACATCAATACTGTGGTTAATTAACATCTAATTAGTGGACCGATTTTTAACGCTTCGTTATTTTGAGTGCCTGTGGTATCAGTCTTTAAGATTCTGGTCCTAAAAAATAATTTTATATCTTAACGAAGGGTACAAATTCTTTTCAAATAGTTTTTAAGTCAACCGTTGTGCGCATTTTTACTGAAAATAGCATATATTACTGTGGTCAATTAACAACTAATTAGTGGACCAATTTTTCACGCTTCGTTATTTTGAGTGCCTATGGTATCAGTCCTTAAGATTCTGGTCTTAAAAATTAATTTTATATCATAACGAAGGGTACAAATTCTTTTCAAATACTTTTAAAGTCAACCGCTACGCACGCACATATTGCACATTTTTTCATTGAAAATAGCATATATTACTGTGGTTAATTAACAACTAATTAGTAGACCAATTTTTAACGCTTCGTTATTTTGAGTGCCTATGGTATCAGTCTTTAAGATTCTGGTCCTAAAAATTAATTTTATATCTTAACGAAGGGTACAAATTATTTTCAAATACTTTTAAAGTCAACCACTACGCATTTATATATTGTGCGCATTTTCATTGAAAATAGCATATATTACTGTGGTTAATTAACATCTAATTAGTAGACCAATTTTTCACGCTTCGTTATTTTGAGTGCCTATGGTATCAGTCTTTAAGATTCTGGTCCTAAAAATTAATTTTATATCTTAATGAAGGGTACAAATTCTTTTCAAATAGTTTTAAAGTCAACCTCTACGCATATTGTGCGCATTTTCATTGAAAATAGCATATATTACTGTGGTTAATTAACAACTAATTAGTGGACCAATTTTTAACGCTTCGTTATTCTGAGTGCCTATGGTATCAGTCTTTAAGATTCTGGTCCTAAAAATTAATTTTATATTTTAACGAAGGGTACAAATTCTTTTCATTAAATGATTTTTACAAAACACTGCATTTTATTACACAGTGAGGCAAACAAACCGACTCGTGTTTTTGCCTCGGTATTTTGCGGCCCATTTTTTTATTAATTTTTTAATCAGTTCAATATACTGTTTTGCTTAAAAATAATTAATAGTTAATAAATAAATATATTATCTATTAAAAAATTTTGTTTTATTGCTTGTATTGCAAAATTCGTTTGATTAAAATAACGGATTCCAGTTTTGAATCGAGCAAAATGCGAAATCTTGTCACCTCCCTGTACTGTATGTGTTCTATTTCCCGAATACGCGGCTGGTTTTTCCGGGAATACGCGGCTGGCTATTTCGGGCCCAATACTGTGCTAGCTTCCGTTCGGTTTCCGCACATGTCATTGTTGTTTACATCAGCCGTAAACCCAGACTTCATCATTGTTAATAAACACAGCATCAGTATGGTACCAGTCTGAAAAAGTGTCATTGAGTAGGATTCTGGCCCTATGCTTTAGCATTGAGTAGGATTCTATGGCGTGTCAAACGTTGCATTATTCGATAATGTACAATATATGTGCGATGTTTCTCATATATATGCGATAATTGTCACATATGTGCGATATTCATTTGATGTATGCAATAAATGTAATATATATGCAATAAATGTAATATATATGCAACAAATGTAATACATATGCAATAAATGTAATATATATGCAATAAATTGTAATATATGTGCGATAAATTGTAATATATGTGCGATAAATTGTAATATATGTGCGATAAATTGTAATATGTGTGCGATAAATTGTAATATATGTGCGATAAATTGTAATATATGTGCGATAAATTGTAATATATGTGCAATAATTTGCAATATATGTGCGATAATTTGCAATAGAGATGCGATAAGTTTTAATATATGTTTGATAATTTTGTAGTATATTATAAGCGATCATTTGTATGCGATGTTTTGTGACGGTATACATATGCGATAATTTAATATACATGTGCGATGTTCATTCTTATATGTGCGAAAACGGAATTGTGGGATATAGTACGCTTCCTGTCCACTTGATCCCCGTATCCGTAATGTTTTAGATCGGGCCAGACTATACTCTGGACGGTATAGTATGGTTCCTATGGTTCAATGAGATTGGCGTAGGGTTTATAGTGATGGTCAGGGTACGAGACTCGAGCAGCGTATTTCCGAAATAGCCAGCCAGCCGCGTATTCGGATAATAGAACACATACAGTACAGGGAGGTGACAAAATGTTGCATTTTGCTCAAATCTGAAGGTGAAGATCTGTTTTACTCGAACGAATTCTGCAATATTAGCATAATTTAGAATTTTTAATTGATAATATGTCAATTTCATAGCTTCACATGATTAAAAAAATAATTTTTAAAAAGTGAAAAACATTAACAAAACGTCAAAAAATGACCCGCAAACGAAAAGGCAAACATTTTTATTTTGTATTTTTTGCATTTTTTAATATGTCAAAAAAACATCACTGTGAAATACAAAACCATAACTTGAAAAGAATTTATACCCTTCGTTAAAACAAAACATTTAATTTGTAATCCAGAACTTTCAAGACTAATATAGTGGGCGTATCAAATTTTGGAGCTGGGTAAATTTGGTTCACTATCTAGTGGTTAATTAACCACAGTTATTCTGACGCATTGTCAATGTACATTCCGCCCAATTACATAGACGGTGCACTTAAACACAATTTGAAAAGAATTTGAACCCTTCGTTAAGACAAAAAGTTGCTTTCTTGTTCCAGAATCTTGAAGGAAGATAGACTGGACGTATCAAATTTTGAGCTGGCTAAATTGGTCAACTATTATTGATTCTGCAATAAAAAGGAAATGTTTGTCTTATCAATTACTAAATAAATTGTTTTATTGTTCGTAAGCATATTATACTCTTATGTTTGAAAGAAAAACACTTCTATTTCCAGGTGACTTTAAATCGTAGAACAGTTAAAGTTAGTAAATTACCGAGCATATCTGAAACACTCATGATTGATTATTTTTAATTGTTGTCAATAAAATTTAAAAGTTCTTGTGCTATAAAAATTCAACTGTGTCTTGTTTGCAAAATCATTTTTCAAATTTTTTGAATCTTAGTCACCACATTTATAGTTATGTCAGCCGCGAGCAAAAGGTGGTGACACCCTTCGATAAGACAAACAATTTCTTTAAACATTTTCTTTTTATTGCAGAATCAATAATAGTTGACCAATTTAGCCAGCTCAAAATTTGATACGTCCAGTCTATCTTCCTTCAAGGTTCTGGAACAAGAAAGCAACTTTTTGTCTTAACGAAGGGTTCAAATTCTTTTCAAATTGTGTTTAAGTGCACCGTCTATGTAATTGGGCGGAATGTACATTGACAATGGCGTCAGAATAACTGTGGTTAATTAACCACTAGATAGTGAACCAAATTTACCCAGCTCCAAAATTTGATACGCCCACTATATTAGTCTTGAAAGTTCTGGATTACAAATTAAATGTTTTGTTTTAACGAAGGGTATAAATTCTTTTCAAGTTATGGTTTTGTATTTCACAGTGATGTTTTTTTGACATATCAAAAAATGCAAAAAATACAAAATAAAAATGTTTGCCTTTTTGTTTGCGGGTCATTTTTTGACGTTTTGTTAATGTTTTTCACTTTTTACAAATTATTTTTTAATCATGTGAAGCTATGAAATTGACATATTATCAATTAACAATTCTAAACTATGCTAATATTGCAGAATTCGTTCGAGTAAAACAGATCTTCACCTTAAGATTTGAGCAAAATGCAATATTTTGTCACCTCCCTGTACTGTATGTGTTCTATTATCCGAATACGCGGCTGGCTGGCTATTTCGGAAATACGCTGCTCGAGTCTCGTACCCTGACCATAACTATAAACCCTACGCCAATCTCATTGAACCATAGGAACCATACTATACCGTCCAGAGTATAGTCTGGCCCGATCTAAAACATTACGGATACGGGGATCAAGTGGACAGGAAGCCATACTATATCCCACAATTCCACTTTCGCACATATATAAGAACGAACATCGCACATGTATATTAAATTATCGCATATGTATACCGTCACAAAACATCGCATACAAATGATCGCATATAATATACTACAAAATTATCAAACAGATATTAAAAAATATCACATATCTATTGCAAATTATCGCACATATATTACAATTTATCGCACATATATTACAATTTATTGCATATATATTATATTTATTGCATATATATTACATTTATTGCATATATATTACATTTATTGCATACATCAAATGAATATCGCACATATGTGACAATTATCGCATATATATGAGAAACATCGCACATATATTGTACATTATCGAATAATGCAACGTTTGACACGCCATAGGATTCTGTCCCTTTGCTTTAGCATTGAGTAGGATTCTGGCCCTATGCTTTAGCACTGTGTAGGATTCTGAGCCCTATGCTTTAGCACTGTGTAGGATTCTGGCCCTATGCTTTAGCACAATAGGATTATATCACTGTGTAGGATTCTGGCCCTATGCTTTAGCACAGTAGGATTATATCCCTATGCTTTAGCATTGAGTAGGATTCTGGCCCTATGCTTTAGCATTGAGTAGGATTCTGGCTCTAAATATGCTTTAGCATTGAGTAGGATTCTGTCCATATGCATTAGCATTGAGTAGGATTCTGGCTCTATGCTTTAGCATCGAGTAGGATTCTGGCCCTATGCTTTAGCATTGAGTAGGTTTCTGTCCCTGTGCTTTAGCATTGAGTAGGATGCTGGCCCTATGCTTTAGCACTGTGTAGGATTCTGTCCCTATGCTTTAGCACTGTGTAGGATTCTATCCCTATGCTTTAGCATTGAGTAGGATGCTGGCCCTATGCTTTAGCACTGTGTAGGATTCTGTCCCTATGCTTTAGCATTGAGTAGGATGCTGGCCCTATGCTTTAGCACTGTGTAGGATTCTGTCCCTATGCTTTAGCACTGTGAAGGATTCTATCCCTATGCTTTAGCATTGAGTAGGATTCTGGCCCTATGCTTTAGTATTGAGTAGGATTCTTCCCCTTTGCTTTAGCACTGTGTAGTTTCTGGCCCTATTGCTTTAACACTGTGTAGCATTCTCTGACACTTCCGTCATAAAAACTCATGCTATTCTGCAAACACATTCTAATGATCCATGGTTAACAAGGCAGAGGGCGCCCTATCTAGCCCTCCGTTGGTCTAATTCTACCTCCATGGTTTCAGCAATGATTGGTTTTGTACAGTACTATATGGAGTAGAGCTGAAAGCACAGAGGTCAATGAGTAGAGTAGAATCCTACTTCGCCTGTGTGGTAAAATTTTTGTTAACATATCTTGCAGGGTATACACTTTATAGGCTCAGTCAACAATTTTAAATTACTTGGAAGTATTATTTATTATAACAGAAAGATTTTAACAATATTTGCCAGTATTAAAACAATTAGTGCATTTGGTGTTTTTTTGCATGACTTTATAGTTAGGCAAGTATTCATATTGTATTCACATTGTTCAATTATTTTTATATTTACATATTAGCAAACAGCGCCACCAATAGGTTGTAAAAGTAAAACCAAAGATCGTATAGTATGTCGCTCGTCCCCAGGCTGCGGGCCTATCTATCCAGGCAAGGCGCTGGGGACGAGCGAATATCGCCTGCGGCGCTCCATGATCTTTGGTAAAACTGATAAACATTGTTCTGGGCCAAAAAGTTAGAGGAATATTTCGCCTATTATCTCGAATGGCCCAAACTTCACAGGGTGTAATCATGCCGCAGATTAGGTTTGTACAAGGTCTACTGAATGGATCTGCAACACCTGTTATATACCCTACGGTGCTGCATGTTCAAGTTCTTTTCGCTGCCGGTAACATTTTTGCAATAGACTGTGCAAGTCTCGCGCAGATTTGAACTTCCGGGACCATTGTGGTCCCAACCTTATGGAGTTTTACGTTGGGGAGATTTTGTTTCGTCCATTACTTTAGTTTAATATAACCATAAAAATATATTTATAACCATAAAAATGACATATGTTGTTAAAAATGTAATACTAATTAACATCATATATGAAAATAAAAATAAAGTCAACATAATAACGAAGAAAAACCGATATTAAAACTTGACCTCAGGTCAGGTTATTTGTAAAAAATTAAGAATTTGTGTCCATCTCCGATCACGAAACTTACGCAGACGCTTGTTTTGGTTGCGCGGGGTAGAAAGCCTTTTCATTGGTCGCGTAGGCGTCGGCTTCCTCTTTAAACTGCGTCACGCGTTTATCTAACGCCCTTGCGGACCATCGTACGTCCGCGTATAAACCAGCTTTCCGTAGTTTCACATGGGCGTAGATTTACAAAAGGGGTTTCAAAACATTTAAGATCAAACAAACATCCTTGTCCCAGAGTTTTACTTTTGTCTATACATAGACTTTAACCGATAATTGTGTATTTGTTTAAAAAGCTAAAACTAATTTAAGCTAGTTCTAATGGGTATTTTTGTTGTTCAGATTCGGCATTAATAAAAAGATTTAAGCGAAGTATGATTCATAAAAAAAATAAGTTATTCAGTTGTCGTGTTTTCTCGCTCCGGCGCGCGCGAGACTTGCACAGTCTAGACTTTTTTGTGAATCAAGTCTTTGCTTTAATTTATTCTTAATGCCGAATCTGAATAACAAAAATACCCATTAGAGCTTGTTTAAATAAGTTTTAGCTTTTTAAACAAATACACAATTATCGGTTAAAGTCTATGTATGGACACAAGTAAAACTCTGGGACAAGGACGTTTGTTTGATTTTAAATGTTTTGAAACCCCTTTTGTAAGTCTACGCCCGAATGTGAAACTACTGAAAGCTGGTTTATACGCGGACGCACGATGGTCGCAAGGGCGTTAGATAAACGCGTGACGCATTTTAAAGAGAAAGCCGACGCCCAAGCGACCAATGAAAAGGCTTTCCACCCCGCGCGGCCAAAACAAGCGTCTGCGTAAGTTTCTTGATCGGAGATGGGCACAAATTCTTAATTTTTTACAAGTAACCTAGCCTTGCTCAAGGCAGTCGAATTATTCACTCCGAAAAAAGACCGCCGCTGTATAAAAACCCACCCGTATTCACTGTGCGTAAAACCCACCCGTATTCACTGTGCGTAACATCGCACGACACGATGCCCCCGTACACTATCCGCATGCGGAGGCCGTCAGGCCGACAGCCTTGTAGGATCTGTGTTGAAGCCACTGACCTCATTACTATAATAAGCGAAGAGTTCCCACGGTCAGCTCATTACCATAATGCCCGCGAAAGACGAGACATGTTTACCTCACACACCACCACCACGGACGCATGATAGGGTTCAAAGGTCGTGATAAGGGAAGTGCGTGATTGGACGTCAAAATGAATAATTCATTTGCCTCGCATCCTGTGTTGTCTGATAGGTCTGACGAACGATATACATATTCATGAGCCGCATACTATCATATCCTCGAGCCCCCCCCCCCCCCCCAATTTCGTCCACTATTGGAATTTTTTCAATACAACACATTAAAACGGGAAGATACAGATCCGACAAGGCTGTCGGCCTGACGGCCTCCGCATGCGGTTAGTGGTGTACGAGTGCGATGACTTGTGTGAACAGTATTCGTGCGATGTGACAGTGTGTATACGGGTTGGTCATTCGGTGTGATCGCACACACCATGCACAGGGTATACGGCGGGTGGGTTTACAGCTGCGTCTTTTCGGAGCGAATAATGCGACTGCCTTGAGCAAGGCTACAAGTAACCTGACCTGAGGTCAAGTTTAAATATCAGTTTTTCTTCGTTATTATGTTGACTTTATTTTTACTTTTATATATGTTGTTAATTAGTATTACATTTTTAACAACATATGTCATTTTTATGGTCATAAACTACATTAGACTGAAGTAATGGACGAAACAAAATCTCCCCAACGTAAAACTCCATAAGGTTGGGACCACAATGGTCCCGGAAGTTCAAATCTGCGCGAGACTTGCACAGTCTATAGACTGTGCAAGTCTCGCGCGCACCGAAGCGAGAAAACACGACAACTGAAGAACTTAATTTTTGTATGAATCAAATCTTTGCTTTAATTTTTTCTTAATGCCGAATCTGAACAACAAAAATACCCATTAGAGCTTGTTTAAATTAGTTTTAGCTTTTTAAACAAATATACAATTATCGGTTAAAGTCTATGTATAGACTAAAGTAAAACTCTGGAAAAAGGATGTTTGTTTGATCTTAAATTAATGTTTTGAAACCCCTTTTGTAAATCTACGCCCGAATGTGAAACTACTGAAAGCTGGTTTATACGCGGACGCACGATGGTCGCAAGGGCGTTAGACAAACGCCTGACGCATTTTAAAGAGGAAGCCGACGCCTAAGCGACCAATGAAAAGGCTTTCCACCGCGCGGCCAAAACAAGCGTCTGCGTATGTTTCGTGATCGGAGATGGGCACAAATTCTTAATTTTTTATAAGTAACCTGACCTGAGGTCAAGTTTAAATATCAGTTTTTCGTCGTTATTATGTTGACTTTATTTTTTACTTTTATAGCCTATATGTTGTTAATTAGTATTACATTTTTAACAACATATGTCATTTTTATGGTAATAAACTATATTAAACTAAAGTAATGGACGAAACAAAATCCCCCAACGTAAAACTCCATAAGGTTGGGACACATAGCGCGTGCGCACTAACGTTTTGGTTGGCAAAAATAATGAGGAACATCCATAGAGTTATATAAGAACTAGAGGGCGCACGAGTGATGCTTCGTGCACAAACGCCACGGGACCACAAGATGACAAGCGCGCCATTCAGTTCGCGCGTAGAATATGAAATACACGTTTGAGGTTTTTTTTATTGAACGCTCACGCGATGCTGTTTGTTCAACTTACAAAATGGCCGCACAAACACACGCCGCCTGCTCGCATACCGGGGCGCGTATATAGGCCAGTGCGCCCTCTAGTTCTTATATTATATAACTCTATGGGAACATCGCGCTGTTTTGTACACGGCTAATGGGTGCTAATGGTTGGTGTTTGCCAACCAACAGGGTCTGTACGCATGCGTAAATGTAATTAGCATATTTCATGGGAAGGGTCCATTGTGTCCGCCAAGCAATACTGTCCGCTCCGGACACTTTTGCATTATGCAATCGTGGTCGGGGGCTAAAATTATGCAAAAACCGTCTGGCGGACTCCATGACTGTACGCGACCGTAAGCGAGCGTGCGTGTGTCCACGAAAAATGGTTCACTTAAAAAATACTAATAAAGCTAGCAAATTAATCAAACTTTGAACACTGTCACTTATGTATGAACAATCTAGAATAGTTTACTTTAAGCCAGAGCAAATGTTAACTCCAGGTTAAACTAAAAAATACAAAATATAAAAGAAGTAAAAAAAAAACAATAAAAAAAACAACAACAACACAGCCCTAATAGCGAATTACTCTCTAAGCACAACCAGAACAATAATGAATAACCAGAATTATTGAGCAAACAGGAACATACAGCACTTAAGTGATGTCCAAATTTTTAAGATTTTTGGAGGACACCATAGAAAACTAGTAGTAGGTCTAGTCGATCCTCCATGCTGTATCGCTGCTCACTGACCCACACTAGCACATGTGGCCAGTGCGCCTGGCATCATTAATTAAAAACTGTCAAAACTAAAGACCCCTATGCAGTTATATACCGGAATTTACCACTTTCAGTTACCTCACTAATCAAATCGTTCTTTTACTTTCATTTCACAGTACTAAAATAAATGAAACTGTGAGTGCAATGATAAGGAAATAACAAAAAAATGTTTCATTTTTAAGAAATCCCAGCTAAGTTGTGGATTCAACATGTTTGATTGGCAATTTGCATATTATAAAGTAAGGGTTAAAACAATAGTTTCACATCAGTCTTTAAGTTTAAAACTGATATTGAAACAGGTTATTAATAGAAAAAAAACATACAAAACCTACCGATCGTATAGTTGTTTCCATCCATCAATGATGTATGCTCCTTGTCACTACATACGACACAAAGGAACTTAGGATTGATTGAGGTGAGTTCTGTCTCAATTTTGATCTCCGGTCTTAATAGTCACATCAGAACTCAAAATGGACCTGCAGCCACAATGTGTTCTAATCTTCTTATTTGTCTGCATATGCTTTCAGAGTAAGTTCATTGTGTATGGTGACCTTGATACTCTCGGTCGGCTACTCAGATCGTTCTAACAATCCTGTTGTTTCATTCTTTGTCAAGATGGTCTGGGGGTCGTCCGAGAGCGTCAGGGTTATCCGTGTTTCTTTATTTTCATGTTTCTGTCCCTTATACTGTATTTTTGATGTATTTTTATAAATGTTTTTATCTTCTCCACTTTTGGAGGTTTTGAGGAAATAAATAAATAAATAAATAAATAAATAAATTATTGAATCATTTTGGGATTGAACAAAGACAATTAATTAAAGACAACCAATCAAAGAACTGACTCCGCGGTAGTATATAGTTAACAACGACCCTATAAGCTAAAGTAGTAGTCCCAGCCTATTTCTATACCATCCGCCCAGGTAGTAGTTAACAAGCAGGACAGTTCTGTTCAGAACTGACAAGTCTCCCGAACACCCGAACAATCTACTCCGCGGTAGTAGAATTAAGCAAGACAGTTCTCTAAGAACAAACTCTACCTGGCAAGTAGATACACACATGGTGTTACCACAAACCAAATTAATTAATTTCTCGTCCACATAACCAATGTCGATTTTCCCAAAAGCTGGGTATACTCCTGTATAAGACATCACTTCAATCTCCCTTGGAACTGGATCATCAGTCACTGATTCAATGCCAATGCATTTTTATTGTATAATGTAACCAAAGAACCTGTTCGTGCCAGTAGGGATCGGGAAACTGTGGACAAGGTGCCTTCATCAGAGTCAGACCATACAAGACAATGGTCTGAACATCCACGAAGGAAATGACTGGTCCTTGCAATCTACTTTTCCCTACAGATCTCCTTTAGTCTGCCTCATTCACTTTAATCGTGTAGGCCTCCTTTGTTCTCCCTCTTTGTCATCTAATTTGTTTCCAACCTCTTGTGTAGGTCAAACCAGTCCACCCCTCTTATACCACCATCTGACTTCTTTGGATTCACTCCCGTTCTTTTCGGTGTGCTATCTGCTCATCCACAACCCCTTTGTTCATTCCTCTTTGTTCCTCTTTTCATTCCTCTTTGTTGCTATGGTAGGCCTATGCCTGCTTATCTTTGTTGTGTTGTCATTTTAACCTCAAAGGAGGACTCTGCCGGGTCGAAAATGTCAGGCCACATTACCTTTTGCATTATGATTGTACCTTTTGCATTAAAAACTTGGGTACTAACGAGCAATGTAGAGCTGTTGATTAAAACATTTTGAGGAACGACTCCCTTTATATGAAGTATATTACGTAGTTTTGATAAAGAGGTAATTTCTTACTCAAATAATACAAGACTTGTATTGACCCATTTCACCTGAAGTCATCATCAGAATAATCTTGGATACGCCATTTTGGTGGTCAATGTCAACGTGTGTTATTCAGAGAATAGACTGTGCAAGTCTCGCGCGCACCGGAGCGAGAAAACACGACAACTGAAGAACTTAATTTTTTTATGAATCAAATCTTTGCTATAATTTTTTCTTAATGCCGAATCTGAACAACAAAAATACCCATAAGAGCTTGTTTAAATTAGTTTTAGCTTTTTAAACAAATACACAATTATCGGTTAAAGTCTATGTATAGACAAAAGTAAAACTCTGGGACAAGGATGTTTGTTTGATCTTAAATGTTTTGAAACCCCTTTTGTAAATCTACGCCCGAATCGGAAACTACTGAAAGCTGGTTTATACGCGCGGACGCACGATGGTCGCAAGGGCGTTAGATAAACGCGTGACGCATTTTAAAGAGGAAGCCGACGCCTAAGCGACCAATGAAAAGGCTTTCCACCCCGCGCGGCCAAAACAAGCGTCTGCGTAAGTTTCGTGATCGGAGATGGGCACAAATTCTTAATTTTTTACAAGTAACCTGACCTGAGGTCAAGTTTAAATATCGGTTATTCTTCGTTATTATGTTGACTTTATTTTTACTTTTATATATGTTGTTAATTAGTATTACATTTTTAACAACATATGTCATTTTTATGGTGATAAACTATATTAAACTAAGGTAATGGACGAAACAAAATCTCCCCAACGTAAAACTCCATAAGGTTGGGACCACAATGGTCCCGGAAGTTCAAATATGCGCGAGACTTGCACAGTCTATTGCGCATTTTAGGCGACGCGGCGTTACACGTAATTTGACCACCAACATGGTGAGCGTGGCATCAGTCGCCGCGTGTGACGCGCGTGCAAGGGGTCAATACAACGAGTTTTTTTTTTTTTTTGTGCAACTACAATGACCAATGGAGACCAACTTTTTACAAGTTTGTTATTTTTAAGTTTATGCATGTTCGGATAAACCAAGTGAGAACAATACCAGAGGTGTCCAGTGACTCAACATAAAATGCCTTCCGGACCAACCAATGGCATGTTAAGTTATTATTATAATCAATGATTATAATATTTAGTCCCATGTGGTTTATTGTACAGAAAATGTCACGCAAGTCAACTTAAAGGAACACGTTGCCTTGGATCGGACGAGTTGGTCTATAAAAAAGCGTTTGTAACCGTTTGTCATAAAATGCATATGGTTGGAAAGATAATTTCAAAGTAGAATACAATGATCCACACAAGTTTGCCTCGAAATTACGTGGTTTTCCTTTTACTGTGCGAACTAACACGGTCGGCCATTTATGGGAGTCAAAAATTTGACTCCCATAAATGGCCGACCGTGTTAGTCGACGAGGTAAAAGGAAAACCGTGCAATTTCGAGGCATGTTTGTGTGGATCATTGTATTCTACTTTTACAGCATCTTTCTACCAATATGCTTATTATAACAAACGCTTTTCAAAGACCAACTCGACCGATCCAAGGCAACGTGTTCCTTTAAACAGACAGTCACGACAATTCAAGAAGATAATAACAATATACATGTACCCACAATTTTATGTTGCAGATTGGACACATATGCCAAGAAACAATAATTGTTTTTACAAGACTACTTGTTTGTTGGTGGGGTGTCTGTTTGTTTGTTTGTTTGTTTGCTTGCTTGCTTGCTTGCTTGCTTGCTTGTCTGCCTGCCTGCCTGCCTGCCTGCCTGCCTGCCTGCCTGCCTGCCTGCCTGCCTGCCTGCCTGCCTGCCCGCCTGCCCGCCCTCCCGCCCGCCTGCCTGCCTGCCTGCGGCTCCCTTGCGGCTCCCTCTGAAGTGATGTAGTTTCCCTCTGAAGTGATGTAGTTTTCGAGAAAGAAGTAATTTTCAACGAGTTTGATTTCGAGACCTCAGAATTAGATTTTTAGGTCTCGAAATCAAGCATCTGGAAGCACACAACTTCGTGTGACAATGGTGGTTTTTTCCCTTCATTTTTATTATCTCGCAACTTCGACGACCAATTGAGCTTAAATTTTCACAGGTTTGTTATTTTATGCATATGTTGAGATACACCAAGTGAGAAGACTGGTCTTTGATAATTAACAAAAGTGTCCAGTGTCTCAGGACTCGGTGTTAAAGGAACACGTTGCCTTGGATCGGTCGAGTTGGTCTATTAAAAGCGTTTGAAACCGTTTGTTATGAAATGCATATGGTAAGAAAGATGTTTTAAAAGTAGAATATAATGATCCACACAAGTATCACTCGAAACTGCACGGTTTTCCTTTTACGTCGCGAACTATCACGGTCGGCCATTTATGGGAGTCAAAATTTTGACTCCCATAAATGGCCGACCGTGTTAGTCGACAGGGTAAAAAGAAAACCACGCAATTTCGAGGCATATATGTGTAGATCATTGTATTCTACTTTTACAATATCTTTCTAACCATATAAATTTTACAACAAACGGTTACAGAACGATAATCAAAGACCAACTCGACCGATCCAAGGCAACGTGTTCCTTTAAGGGAGATTTTGTGTGCCCCCCCCCCCCGAGCATTTTTGTCCCGATACGTCTTAATCATACTGTGTACAAACTTTTCTCGATAGCGCCCTCTTGTGAATCAACCTGACCTCCTCCTCCAGCCCATGTATTTTAGGGGTGACAGAATCTCCGGGGGACAAAATTGTGTTCATAGGACACCGGCCAGATGTAGTTTTGGCCTCACATTCACATTCACTCGTAGTTGTCACCATTGATTTACACACGAAACAGACAATAAAAATGGTGTAAGACCGAGATAGTGCGTAAGTGCATGCAGTAGCCGACAAACTACATCACTTTATAGACCAATATTACACAGAATTAAAAGTACGTCACATGCATACGTCTATCCAATGAAACCAATGGGCCTGTAAAACCAGTACCTGTCTTTATCATGTGGATAACCTGATTGGTGGCTCTATTCGATGTATACCAACATATTCAGTTCTTGATTGTTCGTTGGTCTGAATCCTCGATAATAGTCTGATCTTATTAATTTTGTGCTTGTTTATGACTCTGTTTTGACTATGCGTTTATTTGATTGGATTTATGATGTGTTTCATTCTTAAGATTCTGTCTGAATACGCTCATGAAGCTTACCTTCCGTTTCTTGTATAAATCTGATTGCCACACCTCTTCCCAAAAAGTAAAAAACAATAACAAAACCAAGTATTCAGAAACTTCTATTACTTTGCAAGCAGTTTTCACCAAAGGTTATAGAGCGCCGCAAGGCGCAAGATGCGGAACTCGGGCTGAATGTGAAATCCCACTGGACGCCATTTCGGCAAGTAACTCTTTTGATACAACAGTAGATCAGTGCAGATCAGTGCAGACAATGGCCATTCCTATCAATGGGAAACTATGGGTACGTTCGTTTAGCTTCCCTGGGTCGATCCCAGAGTGTGGCGGGTTTTTTTCACAGGACGAGTGTGTGCAGATAATTGCCCACGTTGTCCTGGTAAAAAAAAAAACGCCACGCACCGCGGTCGACCCAGGGGAGCTTAACGAACGCACCCAAAACATTCACTTGCTGAAATGGCGCCCATGCGTATTTCACGTTCCAACAATAGATAAAGCTTCAGTTCCGCATCTTGCCCCTTGCGGTGCTCTATAATCTTTGGTTTTCACTTTCGATATTATGAAAGCACATCCCTGTGAACAAGCGGTGAACGCAATAGTGTTTAATTATTTGAGGCCTTTATAAGGGAATTTCTTGTCAACGAGTTTCTGTTAGAGTACGTTTATAATTCTGTTTCGTTTAGGGATCTAAAACCTGTCATTGAATGAAAAATGGGCTATAAATACTTTCGTTTGGGAATCAACTGAAAACTCAGGACGGTGGAACGATCCCTTTCTGGATGGTTGGGGGAGTGGCAAAGTTTATTGTATCCAAACAATTCGTTTATTGTCACGCGAGTGCTTTACGGTTTGAACTGTTGCGTTTCCATTGTTTTGAGATAATGTCCAGCCAAAACTGCGTAAAGCAGACTTTATAGACCTTTATCACGCTGTTGCACCATCTTGGTCATCACCAGACTTTTATTTCGTCCAGCCTCAGTTTGGTTACAATGAGTTGGAATGGAGTATAAATCAAGATGGCCACACCTTGTTAAAGGTTTATAAGCTTCTTTCTCATAATATTTTATACTATAACAGCTCTTTGTTGCTTGTTGTTACCAAATAAGTTTTTACGCTTTCAATATTATTTTTTTTGAGTAAGCTAATTAATTACCAACAATGTCCAGTGCCTCAAAGGTTAGATTAATAAGATGGATGTTTTTGAAGTTACGTCTCATATTCTCATAATCTGTGTTACAGTTTGCAATTGGGTTGCTTTATTATTCGAACCCAATTACGAATCATCTCATGCTGAATGTCATATCATTCTTATCTGGTGTGATAGGTGTATTTAATCTATTCCCTTTTTTCGCACAGTTTCAGATTGCCAACATGTGACTGTCACAATGCAACCTACACTTTTTGTAACTGATGGAGCATCTACTAGCATTACATGTAACTACGGTATCTCATATGAGACATACACATTCCGCAGCCTCACCTGGCGCGAGTACATTCAAGAACAAGATTCTTACAGCACCTTTTCGGCGTTCGACAAAGGAGACATCTCTCCACGTTTTGTACGCGATGACGCAGCATCTATGTACCGTGTCACTATGGATTCTACAATGAACCGAAGTATTCTAACAATTATTTCGGTTCGTTTTCGCTCGAACAATGATGTAATCTATCAATGTTTTGTTCAGTACAGAAAGACTACTAGTGCAACATCTGGGATTTTCAATGTAGGCACCACACAACTTCTGGAAAATGGTAAGTAAAACTGATCATGAAAACTCGTATACCTGTCCCCATCCGTGTGCAGTGAAATCCACTTGCGTACACATGGCGCTCATTCATGGTCCCCTGGCTTTACCCGCTAGGATAAAAGCAGGTGCAGTAACGTAATTAGTAGTTTAACTATTAGTCTTAGGTTTTTGCAACTGAAGTGCGTTAAGTACTAAGATAAAGTTATAGTATTGCACCTTTAATGTGAGCGTTTGTTTTTGTGTGGTCAACACATTTTTCTCTCTTTGATAAAAGTCATCGCAATATTAATGAATCAATCGTCTTCAAATGAAACACCGACCACGTAAAACAGCAAATTGACAAACGGGCTCAAGTGTTTTGTGGCATTGTTGGAACGTCCATAATTGTTATGCACTTTAGGGTGCCTTTCGTTTTATTAGTGTATATTTTATGCACTTTCCCACTTATGTATACACGAAATTAAGAATGGGTTTTCTGATTGGCGTCCCCTGAACAAAAACAAAATAGGGAGACCGGCCGCCCTTTGGACAAGATAACCCAGATGGTAAAGCGCCGGCGCTATTCTGAAGGTTGCTGGTTCAAATCTCGCTCTAGTCATTTATTCTTTGTTCAACATCATCATCGTCACCGTGCTATGCTCTGTCTGTAGCAATCATGGGGACGGACGTGATTTGATGCAGATTGCCGGCCCCATACATCAATCAATCAATCAGTTTATTTCCCACAGTATCAAAATCACAATCAAAATCAAATCAAAGGCAATGTAAATTGGAAATTTAGAAATAAGTAGCTGTTTGATAAGATTAACCTAATGAATAATAAGCATGGACATTTATGAAACTGTAGATGGACTCATAAAGAAGCATAGCTTGTAATAAGGTTGGCTCCCTGATGAGCAAGAGTGTGCATTGAGCCGATAGGAATGTTGATGTTTTGTGGATGATACTTCTCCAGGTAGGAAAAATGTTCCTGATGAAAGGAACAGATGTATTCAAAAAGGCTCAACGCACAAGCTGCTAACAATGAAAGTAGTTACCTGGACAAACGAACAATGGACAGAAACGAACAAAGACTAACAAAGACAGGTCAGCAATGTAGGAAAGACTCCAGTTGTCTAATAAGCTCAACTCCAACAACATGTTTTGCTCTACATGAGCCAAGCTTTTGCTTGCAGTGCATGCTGGTATGGCTAGCTGCTATTGAAGCAGAATCAGCCATTACCAAAAGCCCTTACTCATTAAGAATCCTATTTATTTTGTAGTTCTCCCATCTAGTATCACTCTATCGGACTCGACGGAAATGTACACTTCATCTTATGGTATTTCCCATCTGGTGGAGGGAGATGACGATATTTCCCATCTGGCGGAGGGAGAAGTTCGAACATTCAACTGCTCAGTACCAAGCATTAATCCCGGGGCGTCATTTAGTTGGCTGATTGATGGGCGAGGCCTGCCAGAAATGACGTATAGCAGCCGAGACGATGTTGGTATGGACGGTTTAACAACTAGTACAAGTGAGATGTTGTTTACGGCAACTTGGTCCCATCACGATAAACTACTAGAGTGTCAAGCTTCAAACAGTGAAGGGCATCCAGGTATTTCCATCAGTGTGAGACTTTATGTTTATGGTAAGAGAGGTTTAACAGCACTGGACTCTATAATACTCAAAATAATTGTTAGCGTACAAACTTACTTGGTATCGAGCAATGGAGAGCACGGCTCCCTCTGAAGTAAAAACGTAGTTTTTGAGAAATGTCCAAATGATAAAGTATCCCCACTGATTAGTTGCTTTGTTTTCAACTTAGTCAAAACTTGTTTTGAATAATTGTGTGACATATTGTTACAAACTGTGGCCATCTATTTTTGTTTTGCATTCATGGCTTTCCAAAGTTGTCCAACCTCGGTTTAGTTGGCAAAAGAGATCCATACCGGGGTGAGATTGCATTGAGCTATTAAGAGTACCCGTTTGGTTCAGAGCCATCTTTGAATGTGACCTCTCCATGGAAAGCTATTGGTGGCGCGCTTTATTGAATATCCACAGAGCTGTGTGTTGAGAAAGTTGCGACAACTTGCGATCAGAGTCGTATTTCGGTAAAGAAAAACAAACGTATAGAATGCAAATGGGTTGCAATATATTTGAACACAAAATGGCGTCCAGCTACCACGTGACCAAAGATATATCCAAATGCGTTTATAACTCTCTCAATACTCAGCCATGTTTATGATGAAATTATGCAAAACATTTCACACTGACTTTGCTTATTTTGGTGCTTATCATTTTTTAGGTGATGTGAAAAATATTACTGTTACGGTTGATGGTGAACTGGCAAATGCTGACACACCTGTTGTGGTTGCAGAATCGGATAGAGTGACACTTAATTGCACTGCTTTGGGGGCCAGACCTTCAGTATCAGTTACTTGGTACGACAGCAAAACGTCTAAGATCATGAACAGTACCGAAACTACACGAGTGAACGGCATTCATGTGAACACAACTGATACGATTGGGGTGTTGAGTCTCTCCGGACGAGGATGTAACGAGAGATATGAGCTCGAATGCCGTGTTTCCGGCCAGCAAATTCTTAACTACTACTCTCGACGCGTTACTTTGAGAGTACAAGGTTAGTACAATGCACTGTACAGTATTGGCATTTACTCCAAAATAATTGTTAGCATACAAACTTTACTTGGTAATAAAGGCAGTGGACACTATTGGTAATTACTCAAAATAATTATTATCATAAAACCTTTCTTGATTACGAGTAACGGGGTAAGGTTGATAGTATAAAACATTGTGAGAAACAGCTCCCTCTGAAGTGACGTAGTTTTCGAGAAAGAAGTTACTTTCCACGAATTCGCACAACTTCGTGCGACCATGGTGCGACAAGGGTATTTTTCTTTCTTTCATTAATATCTCGCAACTTCGACGACCGATTGAGCTCAAATTTTCACAGTTTTTTTTATGCATATGTTAAGATACAGCAAGTGAGAAGACTGGTCTTTGCCAACAAATTACCAATAGTGTCCAGTGTCTTTAAAGATGGCGGCCACTGCAGAGATTATTTTGTAGCTGAGCTAGCGAGGCTTAGACTCGGCATTACGTTGTTGCTTTGTTGTAAAGCATTGTTAATATAATATTATTTTTTCCCGCATTTAGGGGATATTGGGAACTTCACCGGACCGAGTGACGTCACAGTCATGACGAACACCACAGTCAGTTTGTCATGCAGAGCAGGACATTGTGTACCAATTAGCTTCTCTGCCTGGGTAAACAACAATGTAAACTTTGTTGCGTTTCAAGGCATCTTGCGAAATGACGCAAAATACAATAATTTCAAAATTAACAGTACCGATCGTTGCATTGGTCAGATGGATCTCCTCGTCACCAATGCACAGCCTGGGGATGCAGGGATCTACACGTGTCATATAAATAGCGATATTCAAGAAGCAACACTGAACGTGGAAGGTAGTTTTAAACTCGTGATTTATTTCTTGGGCCTTATTTTTGTTCAAATCAGGGCCCTTTCTTTATAATGACAACTGAGCGACAACTTATGTTGTAGGTGGTCAGCTTTGTGAAGCTGGGGTCGATTTCACAAATATTGTCCTAACTAGCGTTAGTCATATAGGAGTTATTAAAATCTGAAGACGATTAGACTATAGTCTTAACTCTTTGTGAAATGCACCCATGGCCCTCCTCTAACTTTGTTATTTCGTTTTTTGAAGTTGCTGTGAAGCGTATCATAATATCTGTAAATGGTGTGACGTCATCCACTGACGTGCCGATTCACGTGACGTCATCCCCTGGTGCGCCTGCTTACGTGACTTCATCCTATGACCAGCCGGTTCACGTGACGTCATCCTCTGACGTGCCGGTTCACGTGACGTCATCCTCTGGTGCGCCGGTTCACGTGACGTCATCCTCTGACGTGTCGGTTTACGTGACGTCATCCTCTGACGTGCCGGTTCTTTTGACGTCACCTCCTGATGACGCGCCATTTTATCTGAATGGGTCTGCAGCAAACACGTTTGTCTGTACAGCCATTGGAGCCAGACCAGGTGTCGACCTTCTCTGGTACATCGGAAACACCACCTACCAAGAAGAAGTACAGACTGTTCGACAAAGCACCGACGATCGACACACAATGGATACAATAAGCACGATGATATTGCCTCCAAACAGTATCCGTGACGGTGAATATCACGTGATGTGTACGTCATATGGACAGGTTGTCGCCCCGCCGTTATCTCTGTCCGTTGTAATCAACGTAACTAACTATGTGTCGCCAACAAGTCAAACAATAGGCAAGTTTGAATATCTTTAAATAAAACGCAATTTAGTTTTGCGATTGTGTACGCCCCAAACGGTAAAGAATCCATTACGCCACACTATTTGTAGAACCTTGAATACTTTTTTCTTGTAAATTTGTCCGGGAGTTGTCGCCTGTAAGGCCGTGTCTGCATCTTTGGCAACAGCTACGACTACAGCTAGACGTCCTTAGCAACAGCCGAAGCCGTAGCTGTAGCCGGACTATTGCCTCATAAGGGAGAGTAGTCGAAAAGGCATGAGCCTCACTGGAGTCGTGATCTTGCGAGAGCAATTGTCTGTTGTCGTGGAGAGCTAGCTACTGGGTGTGTTTTACGCTATACAGACATTTAAGTCACCTGGAAAGAGAATTGGTTTTCTTTCAAACATAAGAGTATATGTTTACCAACAGTAAAACAATTTGTTTAGTAATTTTTTGTCACGAGTTATATGTTTAAAAAATATATAAAGTTGTTTGGGGGCTGACTCCGCCTACCCCTTTTGTGACGTCAATCGAATCAAATTGTACTTTTAAAATGATCCATATTTTGCCAACAGAGGATGATAAACAGGTAGAAAATATATCAACAGAAAATGCTGAGCAGCTTGGAACTTTGTCAACAGTGGTTGGTGAACAGATGGAGGAGAATCCTAACTTAACTCGGATTATCACATGGATAGCAGGACCGCTGGTGGCGCTTTTGGCTGTGATCTTGTTGGGCATTTACGCGGGAATGAAAATAAGAACACGCACCAAACAGAGAGCAGTGACTACCGCAGTTTGTGCCAGTTCAACGATAGATGTTGGTGACGATGACGGGTAAGGGGTTCGAATCCCGTCGTGACACTTGAGCAGAACACTTTACTAAAATTTCCTCTTGTCTCTACCAATGGTATACCATTCAGTACCATTGTTGATATCACTGGTATACCATTGAACACCATTGGCTCTGCCAATGGTTTACTATTAATTAGTCTCATGAGGTACCATTGAACACCATTGGTCTAGCCATTGGTATACCATTCAAAACCCAATGGCATACCATTCAGTACCATTGGTGATATCAATGCTAAACCATTAAACACCATTGGTCCAGCCATTGGTATACCATTCAAAACTCATTTAGTAACATTTGTGATATCGATGGTTTACCATTTAAGACCATTGGTCTAGCCAATGGTATACCATTCAAAACCCAATGGTATATAATGCAGTACAATGGTATAGCATTCAACACCATTGGTTCTGCCAATGGTATATCAGTCAATACAATGGTATGGGCCAATGGTGTAGCATTCAACACTATTGGCTCTGCCAATGGTAGGCCTATACCACTCAATACCATTGGTGCTATCAACGGTATACCGTTGAACACCATTGTCAGAGCCAATGGTATACCATTCAGTACCATCGATGATATCAATGGTATACATAGAGGGCCACGTGACTCTCTGGCGTTATTCACGTGCCTGGAGGTGTGACGTCAAATGTTCAGGCTACCTAAAGAAAACATCTCCTTTTTACTAGAGTTACCTCATTTTGCCTCATCGAGAGGTTGACGTCATAATATGTCCAACCTCATATGCCTAAAATGCCCAACGTATTGTGACTGTCACTGTATTGTTTTGAATTAAACATTGTTTATTTTTATTTGTTTGAAAGGGCATATTTGGAACCAAATAAATTCCAAGAAGAGAACACTCGTCTACAGAAAACCGGCAGCGATACATCTATTGGCGAACTAGAGAATGAACATCCCAGTGGTAAATAACATGAAATTATTGTACATACAGTTTTCTGCTTAGCAAAAAATAGGAATTTAAAACGTCTTAATCACCGTGGTCAAGTGTTTAGATTGCTGGTCATGCAATCACAAGGTTGTGGGTTCGAATCCCCAGCTTACCGCTGATTTCACAATGACTAGAATAAATATTAATGTCTAGTTACCGAATCACAATTTCTTGATTTGTGCAATTCATAATCATAGACGTTAAACTAATATTTGTATGAGAGAGATTGGTTGTTGCCAGCTTGGTGTTTATATCCCCTTGTTGGAGTTTGCCGAGTTCCCTTGATGGGAAGATCATGAAATAAAAAAAAAAAACGAATCCAAACGTCCTGTATTTCTACTTCAGATAATATTCCTCTGAGGGAAACAGATGGGCTTAGATCCTATGTGACTAAGATACATGACACCAGTCTCTCTCCAAGACTCTCCTTCATCAACGAATATCACAACGTTGGGCCTAGCCTCAAATTTCCAAGACATCGAATCTGGATTGAAAAGGAACTTGGCAGAGGTGCCTTTGGGAGAGTTCTACAGGGGACAGCTCTTGGGATTGATAGCTCCGGGGAACGTAAGAAAGTAGCTGTTAAAACTCTTAAAGGTAACATTTCAGATTTCACATCTTTGTAAAAATATGTCTATAAAGTTGGAGTGAAACATTTTGATGTATTTGTTGGAGTAAATCGGAGTTGTTGTTTTTTTTGATTGACATGTTGGCATTCTTTTTTTTCTTCTTTTTTTTTTGGGGGGGGGGTACATTTGTTGAAGTTGAACTATGGTGTTTATTTGATGGGGTATCATGTTAGGATTTATTTGTTGATGTACAACGATACAAATTTTTTGTTGAAATGAAACGTTTGGGTCATTTTGTTGGAATCTGTGTATGGGTTTATTTGTTGGAATTTAGTGTATATATTTGTTGGAGTAAAACTTTGGAATTTATTTGTTGGACTGTACAAGACTGGGATGTATATGATGGAGTAAAAAACAGTTGGGCCGTGTTGGAGTAAAAAGTATGGGTTTATTTGTTGGGATACCGCGGTTTTGGAGTGTATGATGTTTGTATCTATTTTTTGGAGTACAACATTGGGGTATACAAACTGTTGATGTACAACATTTGAGTTGAATTGGTTGGAGTACATCTTTGGGGTTCATTTTCAGAGGATGCGGATGATTGTGCAAGAAGTGAACTTCTTGAAGAGTTACGTCTCATGAAGAAACTTGGCCCACATCCAAACATAATCACATTGCTTGGACACTGTACGAAGATTGGTAAGATGCACGTACACACTAGTTTTGCTCTCAATCAAACTCGACTTTAGTTGTTGAAAAGTAAAATCTGGCATTGTTTATACTATCTCTCCGTTGCTATCACTCCGTTACCCCGTAGTTGATTCCGGTGTCTTGGATTTCGGAACCAAAGGATACCATTCGCTTAAAGGCAGTGGACACCTATTGGAAGTTACTCAAAATTATTACAATAGCATGATAACTTACTTGGTAACCAGCAATGGAGAGCTGTTGATAATATAAAACATTGTAAGAAACGGCTCCCTCTGAAGTAATCTTCCACACATTTGATTTTGAGACCTCAGAATTAGAGTTTGAGGTCCCGAAATCAAGCATCTGAAAGCACACAGCTTCGTGTGACAAGGGTATATTTTTCTTCCATTATTATCTTGCAACTTCGACGACCAATTGATTTAAAATGTTCACAGGTTTGTTATTTAGGCATACGTTGAGACACACCAAGTAAGGCTGATCTATGACAATAACCAAAAGTGTCCAGTGTCTTTAATAATAATTTTGATTTATGTATCATTGTTGTTGTTGTTTTTCTTCACTTTGGAAACAGATCCCATTTATGTTATAGTGGAGTACATGTCCAGAGGTGACTTGAAAACGTTACTAAGATCCTGTAAAACAGCCGTGATGGGTTCAGCGCCCACGGACCTTCCTGGCCTGAAGGAAAACCCTTCAAAGACATTCGTCAAGTTTGCCAAAGATGTGGCCAGTGGAATGGAGTTTTTATCGTCTCAAAATGTAACTGGTTCATATGCGACACTAGAGTTCGCTTCATTAGAGGTTATTAAAGACCCATAGTTTATGGCCATGTTGGTCATGTTCCCTGTAACCAACAGCCGTAATGAATTGTAATATTCAATGCACAATCATGCAACCAGACTGTTTTTTCGTGCCTCGGTTTGGTTATAATGAGTTGAGCATTTGGAGTAAAATCAAGATGACCACACCATGTGATTAAGGGGTAGGTGTATAATTAGAAACATGCACTGTAAAAAACAAAATCGTATTTTTACGGTTTTTTCCTGGCAGTTTGGACGCCAGTACTATCCCGTAAATAAACGGTCTAAAGTAAATGTACAGGCCACACTGTTAAATCACAGTACCTTCGGTGTTGTAAAATTATGGTTCGTCGCTGTGATTTTACAAGGAGAGGCTTGTAAGAATAGGGCAGTTCCAGTCATTAAACGTAACTTTTCTTGTAAAATAATAGCTTTCCAACCTTAATTTTACAAATTAAACCCTGTAAAATCACAGTCCCACCAATGTAACTTTACGTTGACGGTTGAGCTAAATTACACGCAACACTGTTAAATCACAGTACCTTCGGTGTTGTAAAATTATAGTTCGTCGCTGTGATTTTACAAACAGAGGCTTATAAAAAAAGGGCAGCTCTAGTCATTAAACGTAACCTTTCTTGTAAAATAACAGCTTTCCAACATTAATTTTACAAATTAAACCCTGTAAAATCACAGTCCCATCAATGTAACTTCACGTTGACAGTTTAGCTAAATTACACGCGACACTGTTAAATCACAGTACCTTCGGTGTTGTAAAATTATGGTTCGTCGCTGTGATTTTACAAACAGAGGCTTGTAAAAATACGACAGCTCCAGTCATTAAACGTAACTGTTCTTGTAAGATAACAACTTTCTAACCTTAATTTCACAAATTAAACCCTGTAAAATCACGGTCCCACTAATGTTATTTCACGTTGACGGTTTAGCAAAATTACACGCCACATTGTTAAACCACAGTATCTTCGGTGTTGTAAAATTATGGTTCGTCGCTGTGATTTTACAAGGAGAGGCTTGTACAAATAGGATAGCTCCACCGTCCTTTCACACAACTTTTGCTTTAAAATCACAGCTTTTTGAAATTAATTTCACAAAATCATCCCAGTAAAATCACGTTCCGTACCTTACCGTAAAATACACGTCAATTTAATAACTCGAAACGTCAAGAACAAACAATTAATAATATTACCGGAACACATCAGTATAGGATTTCGATTTCTTTTTATTTAGCGCTCAACATCCTCAAACGACAAACGTGTAAAAACTTGGCAAACTTTGGCATATACCTTCTTGGAACCCTAAGAACAAACAAGAAAAGCAGAACAAAAACATCTCCAACATTTAATAAATAAATCAAAATAACGGTGTAATGTTCTGTTCTGATGGTGGAACAAAAAAATAAATAAATCTATAATACAAACTTGTCTATTTTTTGTTCCACTATCAGAACAGAACATTACACGTATATTACGTCACAAATTATGTGTTGCAGATTTTTTGCATGAACACATAATTTTTATCTCTAATAGTGGCTCAAGTTTTGGCCACTCCAACAAGAATACATATGTGATCACAAGTCTTTGTTTATTTGCATAACTTCAACTGATTTTAAAGGCCTGTATAAAAGTATGACCTGAATAAAAATGAGACAAGTATTTATGTGTTGCAGATTTTTTGCAGTGACACATAATTTTTATCTCTAATAGTGGCTCAAGTTTTGGCCACTCCACCAAGAATACATATATGTGATCACAAGTCTTTGTTTATTTGCATAACTTCAACTGATTTTAAAGGCCTGTATAAAAGTATGACCTGAATAAAAATGAGACAAGTATTTATGTGTTGCAGATTTTGTGCAGTGACACATAATTTTTATCTCTAATAGAGGCTCAAGTTTTGGCCACTCCACCAAGAATACATATATGATCACAAGTCTTTGTTTATTGGCATAACTCCAACTGATTTTAAAGGCCTGTATAAAAGTATGACCTGAATAAAAATGAGACAAGTATTTATGTGTTGCAGATTTTTTGCAGTGACACATAATTTTAATCTCTAATAGTGGCTCAAGTTTTGGCCACTCCACCAAGAATACATATATGATCACAAGTCTTTGTTTATTGGCATAACTTCAACTGATTTTAAAGGCCTGTATAAAAGTTGACCTGAATAAAAATGAGACAAGTATTTAAGTGTTGCAGATTTTTTGCAGTGACACATAATTTTAATCTCTAATAGTGGCTCAAGTTTTGGCCACTCCACCAAGAATACATATGTGATTAACAGGTCTTTGTTTATTGGTTCAACTTCCACTAATATTAAAGGCCTGATACTATTATTACCTTAACAAAAATGAGACAAGTTTACAATGTGCTGCATGTTTTTGCAATGGCACATATATTAAAATTATGTGTCACTTCAAAAAATATTGGTGGAGTAGCCAAAACTTTCATATGATGATTACACTTACATGTACCATGTTTTTTAGTTCAAGTCCCACTCATTCTCAAAGACTTTCATTGAATTAGCCAGCTTCAGTACGCCTGGATGAACAGACGGCTTCTTTCGTCCACTTTTGGAGCCAGTCCCTGGGTTTAGGCCCAAGAAACATCTGCAATAAAAACAGAAACATACAGATTGGAATATTGCCTTGTCTTTGTTAAAAAATAAAGATGTGCTGTTATGTTTGTTATAAACAAATTTGGAACTGTTTAGATACAGAAAGGAGTTAATGTCATGTTTCGACCCTAGCAGAGTCCTTCTCAAAGGCTAAATGACAACACAACACACACAAACATGTGTAACAGAAGCAGCCAGGTGGAAAGAAGTGAAAAGACAAAAGAAGACTGTAGTCAGAAAAAGCAGGGGAGGAACAATGGAAAGGGAGACAAAGGAGGGGTGCACACTAATTTTATGTGTGACCCTTGACATACTAGTGGGCATACATGTGCTATGAGTATGGCCAAATATCAGACCACTTCCTACTGTCCAATGAGAGTCTCATTGGACAGTAGGAAGTGGTCATTGAGACCCACTTGTAATGACTCTTAGGGGTCCCACCCTAAGTACATGCTGACTCCTGTGTTCAGTAGTTGTTCATGAGTACCAAATAAACCAATACCTATCTTCCATGGGGGATCAATGGTTGAAAAATCTCAACCCTGACCTCGAATCAGGGCGAAAATTCTCAGGGTTGGTGCAGGTTTAATTGTTTCCAATTGTTAAACACAGAACATGATAAATTGAACCCTGCATCAACCCTGGGATTCCTCTAGCATGAACAGGCCAAGCTTCTTAAACATTATCAGTAAACTCACCTCTGGATAAACTCAAGCACCCCTTCAGACTTGTTCGGGTACTTCAAATTGAAGCAATAGTAAGCACAGAACCACATGCTTAGGGCTGACAAAGGATTAGCCAAATCTGCCACGAGAAACTTTCCAATGGCGAGTGAAAATCTTGAAGATTGAAGTGGTCTACCTGCAATGCATGTAATGAAAGTATTGGACAGTAAAGTTAAAGACACAAACAAATGCCTTGCAAATATTTAGATGGAAATTTGACTTGTAGCATGCAATGTTTCTGACAAACATATTAAAGGAACACGTTGCCTTGGATCGGTCGAGTTGGTCTTTGAAAAGCGTTTGTTATAAAATGTATACAGGTAGAAAGATGCTGTAAAAGTATAATACAATGATCCACACAAACATGACTCGAAATTTTACGGTTTTCCTTTTACCTCGTCGACTAACACAGTCGGCCATTTATGGGAGTCATATTTTTGACTCCAATAAATGGCCTTTCCAACCATATGCTTTTTATAACTAACGGTTAAAAATGCTTTTTTTTATAGACCAACTCGTCCGATCCAAGGCAGCGTGTTCCTTTAAGTGACATTTTAACCCTATCAGGTGGGGAGAGCACACCCCCACATATTAATCAGTCGTAAACTTTGGAAAATACAGAGGAAGGGGGCTATATGTGGTCCCCCCCCTTGAACAGCGTTAATACAAACTCTTTATGTTAATTTGTTGGCTGTAAAGTTTGAAGTACACAGCAAGCCCTTACACAGTATACAGACAAAACAAAACAAAACCAATATATGCACTTACTGTATGAAACCAAACATGGATTTGCAGGAAGTCTGTCTTTCTCCATAGGATATCCAAGTGTCTATTATAAAACAACATAGAAACACAAAAATTGTTAATACATGTAGGTTAAAAAACTTATCAGATAGAATAATAGAGTTGGACAAATTAGGAAAAATGACAGTCACAGCTTATAGTTCAATAGCACCAATCCCAAGGTGATTGCAAAGTGAGGGTTGGCTATTGTGCAGAATGGGTTCAGACTGGGTGGGTTTCTTTGTCTTGTCTTATCTTGTTGTTAATATTGCACAAACCGCTACTGCTTGGTTGGGCTATAAACGCACAGACCCTCCTGCAAGTAAGCTCCTACATGTACTTAAATTTGGATGTTTTAAAGAAGGGACTTAAAGTATTGGTGGCAGCAGCTGATCTCACTTGTGGTTGGAGTGAGTTCCACATTCAGTCATTGAAATGCAAACAATTAAGTAGGGTGACCGGCCTTACCTCTCTTGATATGACGTGGCAAGCTTCGTCCTCTCCAAAGTAACTGCACAGTAGCAGAATCAGTCCAATCACCTGTGGTGTATGGTCACCTACTTCACGATTGGCTTTCTCTATATCAGTGAGGACAGTTTGTACCTTTTTGTTGTTAACCCCTTGCTTCAAAAAGCGTAGCAGCTTTGGTACCTTGTCTTCGAAGATATTGGTCAGTTTCACCTTCACATCTATGCCAACAAGTTCTTTGAAGTGTTCCAACATGAATCTTTCGTCAAAGAGGTAGGGCCATTGTTCTGTTAAGTCGAGGAACACACATGTCGGTTTATTTATTGCCAGCCTTTGACTCCTGTAAGTCAAACCCATTAGGTCCATGACCTCCGAAGTTTTGGTGTGAGGTTCTGATTTGTGTAATTGTTTTAATTGTTCTTTGAGTTCATTTTGCGATTCTTGTGTCTGACCTTGAGGAAAAGAACTGGGTTCCCAGTTAATACATCCATACGAATCACGCTTTCTCTTACTGACAGGTGTTGCACTCGCATTGTCTGGTGATGATTTCCTTTTTGTAGACAACTGACTCCGAGAAATATTGTCAACCCTGTTGACGAGTTGCGAGAGGATACTATCGTATCCGCTACCAATTTGTTCACCGTCGACTTCGTCGATGAAGGATTTTGGGTATTTACGGATGACTTCTTGGGCAATTGACCGTAATGTCTTAGTGCGAGGGAGTGGTGTGTTTGGCTTGTGTAAATCGTCTATTATGACTCTAATCATCTCCTTCCTCATGCTTGGCGATGGACTCAAATTAGCCTGTACACAAGACAGGAGCTCTTTTGACATCTTGCGCCAAGGGATGCTAGGTTGAACACTAGATGCAGTCGATGACATTGGAGATGTGCCTGATGCAGTTGATGAAGAGTCATCTTCTGGCACAGATGAGCCTGCCGCTGATGAAGAGTCATCTTCTGTCACAGATGATTCCATTGCAGGTGCTTTCTCAGGCACACCTATGAATGTGGAAAAAATCTAATATTTATTAAATTTAATAATATAAACAAAAACTTCAACTAATTAGAGCATTTTTGAGATGTACATTTTAACCCTGAATCTGGAAATGGTTAGCCTTTAGGTTAAAAAGACTTGCATTGGTGGATCCAAAATTGAAAGATTGGTATGTGTGTGGGGGAGGGACCGGAGTGATTAAAAAATGCACACATTCCCATGTAATATTGAAAATAGTGAAATCAATATTAAATCATGCAAAGAAAGACACATGTATTATGTTCTGAATAAACTCTCACAATTTTTTCTTAAATAGGGTCATTCCAAGTCAGATCACCTAAACTTTCACAATCCCCCATGTGACCCCTTCAAATTTGGCTGAAATTTTTTTTTAAATAGCTTTACCCTTCAAAATCAGACAACAAATCCAGCCAAATTCCTAGTGGATTGGGATTTATGGCCCACCAAAAGGGGCGTGGCACCACCCTTTTTGACATATGACAATCTTACTGTCACTTTTTGTCCATTTTCATTTACTCATAGCTAACTACATGTATTGATTTGAAAAGATGTGAGCCTGAAAGTTGGTTTATTGGGTAAACTTGACCTGTACTCTTTATATAAAAGGCATCTAAAACACTGTATCTACATCACATCTTGAGATATTCTCACCTAAAAACGCTACTTTAATTCATATACAGTTATTTAATTGGAATGTTTACCCCCCCCCCCCAAATTCACATTCAAACATAAAAAAACACTACTTTGGTATAATATAGCTATTTAGCTATATTATACAAAATAGTGCTATATTATGTTTGAATGTGAATTTGGGGGGGGGGGGGTAAACATTCCAATTTAATAACTGTCGAAGAATTAAAGTAGTGCTTTTAGGTGAGAATATCTCAAGATGTGATGTAGATACAGTGTTTTAGATGCCTTTTGTGAAGAGAACAGGTCAACTTTGACCAACTTTGAGGCCTATACACATGTTATTTAAATATAAATTATGAGCATACATGTATGAAATTTGTGGAAAAGTGTCAGCAACATTTTCATTTGTCAAAAAGGCCAGTGACACACCCCATTTGAAGGGTCTTAAATCCCAATCCGCTGTGAATTTTTCTCATATTTTTAATTTATTTTATTTGTGTCTGCGTTTCAAGAATAATGCTATGTTTAAAACAAATTCAGCCAAATATGAGGGGGTCACCTAGGGACCCTGTGGTTACTTGATCAAAATGACCAAACAGTACAACCTACTTTTTTGCTTTTAATGTACTACCAATCCACCTACATTGTAACAACTCTTCCCCACCCCCACTAAACTTATTTAATGTTGGTTAAATTTTTTCATGGCTGGGTGGTTTAAGTCCACCCCCCCCCCCAAAAAAAAAAAAAAATCCAGGATTTGTCAATGACTTGAGAAGCAAGAAAAATCAAAAACTATATTTCTATTGCTAACCTTTCACTTTCACACCTGATAGCAGCTTCCTTGCTTCAATCTTGGTAAGGGTAGGAACCATGTCATCTTCAACCAAATAAGTCATGTCCTCTTTGCACACAACACCTAATCTTTGCAAGCAGGTCACTAATTTCATAAAGCGATGTGGCTGAATAGCTGGCAAAACTGAATGTATTGACTGTGCAATCTCATCTTCCTGCTCCTCCACATCACTTCCTGTTTCACTGTGAGTGTGAATGTCATCCATTGCAAAGCTGAAATCTGTAATAATACTGTTGAGTCAATGAAAGGGTAGATTGTCCCTACTCAGCTGGCACAGATTGACCCAAACTCTGATCACAACATTCATGGTACGTGTGTTTTATTATATATTGTTTTGCTGGCAAATTGACAATAAATACTTGACCAACACTTGTTAACCATGGGCAAAAATATTTGTACATTATATATGTACATCTATTTTGGTTAACCCCGCCTAATAATCAATACATGAAAATTGGTCCATACATGTTTTCTAAATATAAATGTTATAGGAACACAGAGACCATACACAATCTACTTCTAGTTTCTTTCCATTGCACCTTACAAAGCAACACAAGGTGAGTACAGTGTAGGTGGATCAACTGTTTGCCTGTTGACATGAGGTACATGTAGTCGACTAGGCCCTATAAATAAACTGCAGTCCTAACAAATCTTTGGTTGGTTTTTTAGTGTGATCATGGAATTGCCTCTAATGTTATAAGAGGCCAAAGGGAAGTAGTCTTTCAGAGCAGTGTATGGTATGCATTCTACATTTGAGTGATCACTGTCTGATGAACACAGTTTATAAAGGCCATATTCATGCAGATATGTACATTCACATCGTCTGACAAGAAAATAGACCTCCTCTCTCAACAGAACAAGAAGTATGCAGGCAAAAGTCCAGGAATCAGCAGATTTAACCAGAACATACTTGCCCTTTGTGTATTTTGTGCCAAAGATAAAAACTTCATCAGAAACTTCACAACTCTTGTCATGAAATTTGTCACCAAAATACAAATGTACAGCTTGTTGGATGCTTCCAGCATAAAGATTTGGATCAAATCCTATTCCTTTATCCGTTTTAACATCATCAGGAAATAGCTGCCCATGACAGGAGAATGCTTGAAACAATTGATGTCTCTCTGATAGCATTCCTGTTATGTTCTTAAAATTCTGGCTGAATCGCACACACTTTTTGAAAAAAGAGTGTTTGCTTTCAAACCTCAATGTCCAGACACGAATAAGTGGCCCAAACATATGTATAAGCCATGCATAATGGCCCAAGAAGTGATGCTTGGGACGAAGCTTTTTACCTGGAAACAGTCGGACTCTATCTTCAAGATATTCATCAACAAGGACTTTGAGATTAGCCACTTGTGAGGATGAAATGACTGGTGAAACAACAATTTCCACTATTTGCTTTAACTTCAAAAGCAACTCCCAAACAGGGTCTTCAGTATCTAGAATGTGATTATACATTATAAGTGGGAAATATCGTAAGAAATGCCAATTCTGAACTGCATGACCCCCTATTTTGTCTTTCTTTGCTGTATAGAGCTTATCTTTTGCATCACTTACACAAAATGGAAAATTCTGCAGCTCTTCATTCAAAATCTTGTCGGTGAACCAATTGCATCTAATGAAATGCTGAATATACAAAGCAACATCATAATCCACTATGCCTTCAAAGAGGTCGTGTCCTAGGCAAGGTGGCAAACCAGGATTTGCCACATGAAAGAACGACAAATTATTGAACACAGAATCAAATTTAATTCCATTGTCAGAGTCAACAACCATTTCCTCTAAAATTTGCAATGAATTATTATGTGTTTCAACTGTTCGATACACCCCTTTGGTGTATGGTGGTTCTTCATTAATTTTTGTCTTACTCCGAAGGCAATATCGGCAAAAATACTCAGCGTTGAAACTTTCACAGAATCCTCCAATGAAATGAGAACCTAAATTGTCACCTACTATTGATAGTACGGTTCCCTTGACAACTTCTTGATTAACAGAAATGCCCTCTCTCTCCAGGAATTTTATATCCTGCACAAGTCTTGAAAATACTGCTTCTTGTCCAAAGAGCTTTATTGACTTTTCTTTGCATAGAAGGACAAGCTGCATTGGATCTATCTGTGATCTACACCTAGCATCAATATTTCCAAGTGTATAATACACTCCAAGAATTTTATGCTTACTTCTAGCAGAACCCAAAGGATTCACAACCTCAAAACTATCCTGGAACAAGATTATTTGAAAGGCATTAGGATTGTCTTTGTAAAATGCACTTTGCTTGTACACCTTTCCATCATGGACATCACTGTAGGTTTGTGCAACATCACTGGCTTGTACAATATGTGTTTGCACTGAACCATCCTTCCACATGACTTTCAAAGTTTCTAGGATAGGCACATAATGACAAACATGGGTTTTGCCAGATGAATCTACTCCCAATTTGATTTCAACAGGCTTCACAAAATCAAACTCTTTTTTGTAGTAGCAATTCCTACAATGTTTTGATCGAAGCGCACCACACAATGGGGACTTAAAATGATTGGATGGATCCAAAGCACAACTCAATTCGGATATGGCATCTAAAATGTTACCCGCTAGCACATGATTTGAAATGGAACAGTTGGTACCTGCTTTTTCAAGCATACACTGAACATGCTTCTTGGCGCTTTCACAACTTAGTTCAAACAAATCGTGCATCTCTTCCACTATCATTTGAATAGTGTTCTCTGGAACTAGGAACTTTGAATATAGTTTGAGCAGAAATAGTGCAATACTCTTGGTAAAGTCAGCCACAGATACACCAGGATCATCGTCATCTTCATGATCATTGTCATCACCATCAACTGTGTCTTCAGGCTCAGTAAATGTGGATGTACCTGCTCCATCATAGCATGGATTATCATCAACATTGAAGTTAACATTTTGGTCAACAATTAATGTTTGGTTCACATTATGAGCTGAGTAGTTTCTGTGATACCGCGATAAGTGAGAAGAGAAAGACTTTTTATTTGTGAATGTTTTGGTACAACCTTCAAATGGACAAGGTACATTTAAACCACTTGTAATATGGCTTCTTAAATGAGCAAGTAGCTCCTGAATATCGGAACATTCATGCTGACAGAAATCAAGTGGACACCGGAAAAGTACACCAGCATCTCTGTACCTATTATTGTTTTCTTGCTTCGTAAGTTGATGGTGTCTTTCAATATGAGAAATGAGACCTTTGTATGTGAAATACTTTTTTTGACAACCCGACACACAACAAGGAAATCGCATATTTCGATCATGTCTATGTACTTGATAATGTCGTATGTATGCTCTGATACTGTCACATTGTGTACCACAAACATGACAAACAGTCCTGTTGTACATGTTTGTTTATCTTTTTGGTTTAAATGTGTACTGTACACAAGTGACATAGTTAATTCTAAAAAAGGAGTAAACAACAAAACACATTTCCAATTTTGCCAACATCAACAACTTATAATTCTAAGCTACACGTACAATATGAATGGAATGATATAATCATACCTTAAGCAGCAATGATTCTGCTGTTTGACACAATTCTGAGTACAGTACTTCAGCTCAGGATTCGACAGTTCACGTGAAAGAGAGCAACTGTTGACAGACCGTGTTGACAGCTCACGCGCGCCCGCTTCTCGTCTAGTTTCCCAAATTTAGCCCATGTTATTCACGGTACAGCGAGCCTAGACTGGTTCCTGAAAAGTTACTGGTTGCCAAAATGCTTTTTGTCTATATCGGTATGTAAAATCAGGGTACCAGTTTCCACGTGCGTTGCATACATGAGCCACGGTAAAAATACAGGATTTTTTCGGCAAATATTAACCACCGACTTAACAATAGACTACAGGCCCATAATAAGTAATTGAATAAATAAATAATACAAATATATGATCCATGGTTACAAAATCAACAGTTGAGAGAAATTTTCTTTCGGGGGGGGGGGGGGGGGTCACAAAAAGAAGGTAGAAGGGGAAATGAAAAGGGAAAATCATTTGAGGAGACGATATTCAGATGACTATGAGGGCATCCTTGCAGGTTTCTTGAATGGGAAACAATGTATTTTGACAGCGTGAAAATTCATAAAAATAGCTACAATTTAAATTTACAGTTTATTTATGTAATAAACGGTGTGTTATTTATTAACAGAAAGTCTACAGTCATCAACAAAATTCGTCAAACCAACGTTGGTGCGCTGTCATTTTAAACGTCATACAATTTTAATTTACAGTTACAGGGTAAAAAGTGTGTTAACTAACGTTGTAAAGTTAATTAACAGTAAGTTGGCGTTTACTTACTTACAGAACTCCGTTTGACCCAAAACACGTTGCCATGCTGTACTTTTACTGCCAAAAAAACGTTAATTTGTACGGTGTGTTTTTTTCCACACGCACGGGAAACCTGTATTTTGCCGGAAACGATCCTGAAAACACAGCATACAACTTAAATTTACAGTTTCATTGTTAAAAATATGTGTAAATAAACGTCGTAAAGTTAATTAACAACAAGTTGGCGTTTATTTACCTACAAACTCCGTCAGACCAAAAAAACCTTGCCATAGCTGTTATGTTATTGCCCCAAAACTGGTATTTTACGGTTATTTTTACAGGGTATTTTTACAGGGTTGTTTTCACACGCACGGGAAACCTGTATTTTTCCGGAAACGATCCCGAAAAAAACAGCATACAACTTAAATTTACAATTTCATTGTTAAAAATATGTAAATAAACGTCGAAAAGTTAATTAACAACAAGTTGGCGTTAATTTACCTGCAAAACTCCGTCAGACCAAAAAACGTTGCCATGCTGTTATTTTATTGCCATAAAACTTGTATTTACAGTTATTTTTACAGTGTATTTTTACAGGATTTTTTTTCACACTCACGGGAAACCTGTATTTTGCCGGAAACGACCCTGAAAAAAACAGCATACAAGTTAAATTTACAGTTTCATTGTTAAAAATATGTAAATAAACGTCGTAAAGTTAATTAACAACAAGTTGGCGTTTATTTACCTGCAAAACTCCGTCAGACCAAAAAACGTTGCCATGCTGTTATTTTATTGCCAAAAAACCTGTATTTTACGGTTATTTTTACAGTTTATTTTTACAGTTTTTTTTTCACACGCACGGGAAACCTGTATTTTGCCGGAAACGATCCTGAAAAAAACAGCATACAACTTAAATTTACAGTTTCATTGTTAAAAATATGTAAATAAACGTCGTAAAGTTAATTAACAAAAAGGTGGCGTTTATTTACCTGTAAAACTCCGTCAAACCTAAAAACGTTGCATTGCTGTAATTTTATTGTCCCAAAACTTGTATTTTACAGTCATTTTTACAGTGTATTTTTACAGGTTTATTTCACACGCACGGGAAACCTGTATTTTGACGGAAATGATCCTGGAAAAACGGCCTACAATTGAAATTTACAGTTATAACTGTTATTTTCAATTGCAGACCGTTTTTTTCAGGATCATTTCCGTAAAAAAAAAGGTGTACTATGTAAATAAACGTCGTAATGTTAATTAACAGCAACTTGGTGTTTATTTACCAGCAAAACTCAGTCAGACCCAAAAAACGTTGCCTTGCTGTAATTTTATTGCCCCAAAAACTTGTATATTTACAGGGTTTTTTTACAGTGTGGGCAAGACCAGTTTTGTATGAGAGTCATCATTCCGCTTGGTTAAATGGTTGAAACCATCAAATGATAATGACATCAAACAAACATTTACGTATAAACATTGATTTCAGCTAGATGTCAACATCAAGATATAATAAACTGTACATTGGTGGTGTTTTCTAGTTCATTTTATAACAACAACAAAAACCAAAAAAACATTGAGTTTTCAATCGATTTTCTTAGACACTTGGTACCTTATGATTGTAATACTAAGAAACGTGGCACTTAATGATCACCAATGTTTTACATCCCATAATGACGGGAACAAAATGGTTTTAATTTTTGGTTTTCCATTTGGTTTGATCCCCTCAGTATATCCATCGTGATCTGGCTGCCCGTAACGTTCTGGTAAGTGAAGACATGGTCTGTAAGGTGGCTGACTTTGGACTGGCCCGTGACGTCATGAATGTCCGCATCTACCAGCGACAATCACAGGTGTGTCCCCTTTGTTTAAAGAAACATTACAGATTTTTTATTTTTTATTGTTAACAAAACAGTTGCTGACAGTGTAGGCACTTCATGTAACCCATCATACACATAAACTGACAAACCTGTAGAAGTTTGAGATTGATCGCCCATCTGGGTCACTCGATAAATAGTGAACAACCGATTGCACATTGTTTGCATGTCATCTTGTTATCAGGTTGCCTCAGTGGTTTCTGGTTGTGCCCTTCATACCTCTGTGGACCCCAGTTCGAATCCCACATCAGACCAAAGTGGATTGGGTTTCAGTCCTGACCTAATTGCGTAGGTTTTCCCACTTTTTTCTTCTTTCTCCCACATCTAAAACTGAACATTTCTTGTTGTTTCCTATTCATCTTGTTATATAGGGCAGTCAGGTTTGCTCAGTGGTTCCTGTCCCAGCATTTCACCTCTCTGTGGACCCCGGTTCGACACCCAGAAGCCTTACATGTCGATTTGGTGTTTCAGTGCCCCCCCCCCCCCCCCCCACAGACTCACACACACACACACTTGGGTATTGTCTTTAGTTAAATTAATATTATTTGAATTGTTGTATTTGACAGGGACCTCTGCCCATTCGCTGGATGGCCATAGAATCACTAGTCGATGACGTGTTCACAACAAAGAGTGACGTATGGTCTTTCGGGATCCTGCTGTGGGAGATCGTTACCTTTGGTGAGAATTATAATAACACTATTTCGAGAGAATTGTCAGTATTTGTTTTACCTTTTTATTTTATTTGCTTGTGCTTTGAATGGCTGCTTAATATGTTATTTTATATATTATATGTGACAACACTCATGCCGTAGTGGCACCCCCAGTTTGTTTGCAGTGTATGGGTCTCGTCACACAAGGCAACTTTTTCAGGCAACTTTTTCAGGCAACTTTGAGGCAACCACCTGTATGGTGCACAGGATCACCTTGGTAGCACATGAGTCAAATTTAAAACATTGCCTTACGATCCACAAGAGCGACATTGCAATGTGAATGTTTTTTCTTCATGGAGATTGCCTGGAACTGGTAGTCTGTTAATTGTCTCGTGTGACACGGCCCTAAGTTTTCCTCGCTAGTCATTGATATAAATCTTACGTTTCTAATAGCCTGGCCTAGGTGAACCGTTAGTGATTATACATCGCTGCAGAATTGGGTGTTTTTATTCAAACCTTTGTTCATGTATAGGTGCCCGGCCATATCCACTTCTTGGGATTCAGACGATGTTGAGTAAGCTAAGATCGGGGTACCGTATGCCCAAACCAGCGTGCTGCAAGCAACAACTGTGAGTTCAAGTTTAAATAACTTGAAAATATCATATATTTATCTGTGTAAGTGAACCATTATCAAACATGAGATGGGAGAAAATGGTCCTCATTGGGATTTGAACCCTAGACCCCTGATACTCCGGGTAGATACTCTACCAACCGAGCTTTGATGCGCATCGGTATGATCATCTCGCTTAAAGACACTGGACACCTTTAAGTAATTTTCAAAGACCAGTCTCCTCACTTGTTGCTGTATCTCAACATACGCACTGAATAACAAACGTGTGAACTCAATTGGTCGTCGAAGTTGCGAGATGATAATGGACGAAGAAACACCCTCGTCACACAAAGGTGTGTGCTTTCAGGTGCTTGATTTCGAGACCTCAAATTCTAAATCTGAGGTCTCGAAACCAAATTCAAATAGTTTAGTGGAAAATAACTTCTTTCTCGAAAACTACGTTACTTCGGAGGGAGCCGTTTCTCAACCTCTGCATTGTTCGTTATAACCAAGTAAATTTGTATCATAACAATTATTTTGAGTAATTACCAATTATCAAATTATCTCATTATTGCATTTTATAATTTCGACGTACTGTATGACAGCATTAAAATAAATGTTCCTGAATTGATTTCACTTCCAGAATGTTTGTTTCTTGCAAAGATTGTTACTAAAACAATTCATACTTTGACCACAATACTTTCAGATACTGTATCATGTTGAGTTGCTGGAAAACAGATCCACAGGAGCGGAGCAGTTTCACGGAAATTTCGAAGGAGCTGGGGAAATTGCACAGCTACAATGAGGTGATTATACTTTGTAAATAAACAGTTAAAAGTCAAGTAATAAACATATGGAAATAAATAAATTTAAATTAAAGAAGTTTAAAGAAAAAAAATTATGACATGTCGTGGCAGAGCGGGTAAGAGCACCGGCAAGCTCTGGTATTTCTTTTCTGATCAGCAGAGTGTGGGTGAGCGTCCCGGTCGTGACACTTGTGTCCTTTAAGCAAGACACTTTAACCAATAATGCTTCGTCCTTCGGATGGGACGTAACGCTGTAGGTCCCGTGTGTTGTGTAACGCGCGTGAAAGAACACAGTGTACTTATCGAAAAGAAAAGTTGAAGCCGTCAATTCGGACCCGGCCTAAGCATGGCCACATTTACGAGACAAAATAATGTGTTCACTTGGTATAAAGTCTGCTGCCACCTTGCGTCCTTAGTTGTCTCCAATTGAATGTTGGTGTTGTGTTGTTTGAAATAAAATCGCGTAGGGGCCTACACCGCAATTAAAAGTAAATGCTTTCTTAGTAGGTAGTTTATGCAGTGCCCTTCTGGAAACCTGTGTAAGCTGTGTGGCCGTACCCTGGTATAATACATAACCAAATGCAAATGATTAATAAATGTATCATGTTGATCAATTTGTATACCTTTTTCTTGTTTGTTGATTAGGAATACATTCGTGTTGATAAGTTGGCTGAGGTGATCTACGACGACGTGGACGTACCAGACGAGAAGATATGAAAGAGAAAGGCGGGTCACGGTCTTTATCCGCAAGACAGGCAATGGTTAACAGACCCAATGTTACAATTGATACAATGATTTCGGATTTGAGGCATTGCATGGTGAGGTATCAATGTATACCTCACCTCTATACTGACGATGACTAGAGCAAGCTAGTCGAAACGTTGAGACCGATTTAAGAACTGACTCCGCGGTAGTACAGTTAATTACGATCCTATAAGCTAAAGTAGTAGTCCCAGCCTATTTTCTTTACCATCCGCCCGGGTAGTAGTAAAAAGCAGGACAGTTCTTTTCAGAACTGAGAAGTCTCCCGAACACCCGAATCTACTCCGCGGTAGTAGAATAAAGAAACTTAAGACAGTTCTCTAAAACATACTCTACCTGGCAAGTAGATACACACATGTCATGGTGTTACCGCAAATCAAATAGTTATATACAAATTATTTCATTGCACAAACGTGCAGAGTCGCAAGCTTTCAATATATGCTTTGATTGGTCCATCGCAGGGTAATGTTTGTCAAATGAACTTTTGTTTGTCTGCAAGCGATTTTGTACAATGTTTATTATTACTACTATTATCATGTTTATTATTATTATTTATTCGGCATTAGAACACACACAAAATACAAAAATTAACAGAACAAAGGCCAGTGACATATGCCTGGAATAAAAATAGTTTACCTAAAAACTGTAGCCCGATGGCCTTCAATTCCAGTGGCCATGGCCAATATATTAAACAATCTGTAATTAAATGCTGAATTAATTAAAATGCAAAATAACCCCAACGGGCAAACAATTAATCCCAACAATCAACAAAATAAATATATGAAAATATATTTATACAAAATAAAAAATGGAAAATTGGCAGGTGACACAACCATTTCTGTCCCTAAACAGTTTAAAAAGAGTTTCACTCATTAAAAAAATAATAATAACCTTGGAAAAAGTGAAAAATAAAAGAGCATAAAATAAATAAACAAATAAAGAAATGTCAGAAAAAAAAGAAAAAAAATTAAATAGGCCCCTAAATAAATAAATAAACTTGTAAGTAAATAGAAACGGTTTGTATACACGAACTATGTACATTATGCAAGTAGTGTTGTTTTATATGCATAAATATGCGTATGACTTGACTGCAAATCTCTGTGTGGGATGAATGCGAGGTCAAAGGTACATTTTGTATTGAATGGGTCTGACGTATTAATTCACGAGCATCGGGCCCTTGAAGTGTGACATCAGATATAAACCAGGCTACCATAAACAAAACTGGTCCCTCCGTTCAGATTATCTCATCGCCCTCGGGCCATTCAGTGTGATATCAGATATAAACCAGGCTACCATAAACAAAACTAGTCCCTCGTTCAGATTCCCTCATCGCCCTCGGGCCATTCAGTGTGACATCAGATATAAACCAGGCTACCATAAACAAAACTAGTCCCTCGTTCAGATTCTCTCATCGCCCTCGGGCCATTCAGTGTGACATCAGATATAAACCAGACTACCATAAACAAAACTAGTCCCTCGTTCAGATTATCTCATCGCCCTCGGGCCATTCAGTGTGACATCAGATATAAACCAGGCTACCATAAACAAACTAGTCCCTCGTTCAGATTATCTCATCGCCCTCTCGACCTTCGACCCCAGATCGCCAAAACTACGGTCGTATAGAAGTGTGAAAATGAGCGACCCCCAGCCAGTTTTATTATGATTTGACGTGTTATTTGACGGGGTTGAAAGATCTTTGAAGGTTGTATAAACCACAAATCCACCCAGTGACCCAACTAAAAAAAAAAGCACTTGGACACTTAAAGGGAATATTGAATTAATATTCAATTCAACTTCAATTAAATTCATTTTATTGTCCACAGACGGAAAATTTATAAAATTCCAATTCGTAAAAATGTACAATTTCTTTACAAAATTACATTATGGCAATGTACACGTTTGGTAATTGTTGAAGACAAGTATTCTCAATTGGTGTATCCCAACATATTCATAAAATAACACATCTGCGAATTTTCCTTTACTCATTGGTCATTGAATTTGCAAGAGGATAATGAAGTAAAAAAAGTTACACACATGTTGCACGTTAGAGGCCTAAACTGGGCTTGACTTGTAATTGAGTGACGAATCACGTCTTTCTCAGAAACTGTCGTTTTTCATAATGTTTTATACTATCAACAGCTCTTTGTTACTCGTTACGAAGTGAGTTGTTATGCTATTGTAAGTGTCCAGTGCCTTTAAAACAACCATTAAGGATACTCAAAAAAGTATAAAAGTTATAGAAAAATATAGAAGCTAAAAGTACATTTAAAAGAAATTATAACAGTAAATACAACAGTTCTAGTATAAAACAAATTGAAACACATACTTGTACTTCATGCAAATGTGATACAATTTTTGACGGCACAAGTTGGCAACGAATTGTTCGCGTCGGTTAACTTGTGCTAAACTTCTGCGAAACATTCGCTGCGAAAACAGCTATTATGTGATGGTGATGTCAAAAAATTGCTTCCCATTCTCAGGAAGTATAAACCAGGCTTTTAGGTAGTACAACATTCACTTACAGTCTTTTACTGTCCCCCCAGATACTTATGTGGTCATGAACTTGTGAATGTGTTTTTTTTCTAACTGGAGAATGCCTGGAACTGGTTGCATGTAAGTTGCCTCGTTTTGACATGACCTTAAGAGTAATCAGACTGCCTCCTGAATCGTTTACGACATTATTATTAAACTAAAAGTTCAATCTTGAGGTATCCCTAGTCTAACATCTACTATTTCAGAATACTGCTCTTTTGTGTTTGCACTTCGTCCAAAAGGCTTTTCATCACCCTTAAGAGCTTCCAATTTGCTTTATTGCTGTTTTGTTTATTGTTTCTTGTTTAAAACTTTGATTAAAATTTAACACCTCACTGTTATAAATATCGTTAGATTTTCTTACTTTATATTGGTACTGTATCCTTCAAAACATGTATTAAAATAGTTGTATTTATTATTAGTTCAAGTACTTTTCCATGTGACTTTAATTCAAGAGCTATTACATAGAGTTTGTTTTATAAACATTCGGTGTCAAGCTATTGTTTTTTAGTATTGTAAAAATATAGCCAGCATAGAAATATAACTTTTGATACTGAGGTTATCCTGAACTGCTGGAGAGCATTGATTGATACACGCGCCCAAATATTTTACCATACAACATTAGGCTAACCCGTTGGCGTAGTGGTATCTTCCCTCGCCTTCCACCTCTAGGACCCCGGTTCGAATCCCACCGGGGGGCACTATGTGGTTTGGGTTTTCAGTCCCATACCTGACTTGGTTTTCTTTGGAATAACTCTCGAGTTTCCCTCCCAAGTTTAAAACTAAATCTTTCTTCAATATAAATCTCAATTAAGTTCTTGGCTAGTACAGTGACTAAGTTTGCTTTTCTGAGAGCCCTTGTTTTCACAATCAAATTAAATTATGTTTGTGCTTGTTTGACAAAATAATGATACAAAGCAGATTTGAACCGATAATTAGACAGATGGCAAAAATCTCCGAGCTCTAATGCTAGGGTTGTAATCACCCGTCAGGTTTATAAATAATATATTCACAAATTCCATATGAAAGTAAAAGTAACAATTATTTTTTATTTATCTTATTTAAAGGCAGTGGACACTATTGGTAATTACTCCAAATAATTATTAGCACAAAACCTTACTTGGTAACGAGTAATGGGGAGAGGTTGATGGTATAAAACATTGTGAGAAACGGCTCCCTCTGAAGTAGAGTAGTTTTGGAGAGAAGTATTTTGCCACGAATTTGATTTCGAGACCTAAGATTTAGAATTTGAGGTCTCGAAATCAAGCATCTAAAAGCACACAACTTCGTGTGACAAGGGTGTTTTTTTTTTCTTTCATTATTTATATCTCGCAACTTCGACGACCGATTGAGCTCAAATTTTCACAGCTTTGTTAATTGATGCACCAGCTGTGAAGAGTAGTCTTTGACATTTACCATAGTGTGCACTGTCTTTAAAAAAGATTCCATACTGTTTAAGTATCTTGACCAGGAGTCACCCATACAGTTTTCAAAAGTTTAACAAAAGTAAAAAAACAAATACAAAACTTCCATCGAAATAATGCGTCTTCCTCAAACTTATAAACAAAAATCTAAGAAATAGGCCTACTTTTTGTACAAAAATTGCGATGTCACGGGTTACATTGCATAAGTAGTTAAAACTTGACAACGATGTGAAATGGTCGGAATGCCGCTTGATATAATAATTATTATTGTAACAAAATATTGATACTTTTTCTGTCAACTGACAATTCGTCTAAAAATGTCTTTCTAGAATGTAGGCCCAACTATAAAAAGTGTATGGGACAATGAAAATATACATGTGTTGTTGCCATTTACACTAGTTAAAATAAAAAAAATAAAAAAAACTTCAGATGCCTAGAGTTTCTTATTGAGAACACAATGTAATTTTCATTTTTGCAAAAGGCACTTCCATTAGATCTCAAAATTCATAATTTCAATAACCTCTCAATCTGTAAAAGTAGCGCCTTGAGTACCTTGTTGGTAGATGCGCTTTTGTTGTTTGATGGGGCAAGGCCATGGGCAACCGAATTAATTGCATCTGTAATAATACAAGTCTGGCTGGCAGGAAGAGAGAGGCACAATAATATTGGAGGTCCACGGTTGCAGGCAATTTTGTCAATTCAATTCAATTTACAGTTATTTCCACAAAATATTTCCTCAATATTATAGAACTACATTGTAAAACACACATAAAAGACAGAAAAAGAATAAACTGGCGGGAAAGCGCGTCGAGGCAAGGCCCAAAATAAACCAGGTAACTTGTAGCGGCTTGCCTTTACATAACAAACTATTACACACTTAAAGCAGTTTTTAAGCAGTTTTTGTCAAAAGTACTTTGGCACAATAAAAATACAATTTACATACACATTGATTGCATAATAGGCTGTTCTAATAAATTAACGCAGGACGGCAATAGCTTAAGAGATGAATTGCACACAAGTAAAAGAATAATGAATAGACTTAGCTGTTGAACACACATGCTTACCAACCAAAACATTACGGTATAAATAAAAGAAGAAAAAAAGTCTTTCTCGAAGGCTGATAATGAGAAACACTCTGCTATAAGGTCGAAACGGAAGGCACCTAAGAATTTCTTTAGTACAACTATAAACCCGAAAGACCCAGTAATTTATACATTACGAATACACTGTCATGAAATTCCATTAACAGCTACACAGCCAAGCACATTTCTTTATTATTACTGCTTGCTAAAAGACTGTTGTTGCCTTTCCCCTTTTGTGACTGTTCTTGGAATGTCATCTGTGAATGGTAACAATGCACTCCAAAACCCAGAGTCTAATGTAAAGGCACATAGTTAGGTTCTTTTGTGTATGCTTTTTTTTTTTTTAGAGCATAACCTAATCTTTTTGTTTGTACTCTACAAAAAAAGAATTATGGAGACAAAAAGTCACCCTCACTCTTCTCCAGCTTATCAGAGGGACATGTTAGACATCTCCTCTCTTAATACCTACAGTTATTTTATTTAGGGTAGTGTTTTGATGGTCGACCAAAGGCTGACTGGGAACTGAATTGGCAGTAAGCTTCTCCTAGACAGCATTTTTTTGGCTAGAGGACACCATAGTATTTCATGTATAATTTGTGAGACATTAGTTTTGTGACTGAAATACAACGGACCAGCGCCATAGCCAAGACGAGGCCAATTACCACCTAAGACACAGAAGTAGGGTAAGCATATAAGTAATCATTATCACATACTATAATATATTACCCTTTCCTTTTAGTTCAGCCATTGAAACTATCAAGGTGTGCGTAGCATAGACATTCTGCTCTTTTGACAGAGATAAATATAATAGCAAATTTATAAATATTTTTTCTTTATAAAATTTAAATATGACACATTTAAAATTCAAGTTAAAAAAATAGCCTATAGTCATTAAATTCCTCTTTCTGTTTTGAAAAGTGCATACACAATACAAACAAGCATAATACAAACCACTTTTATAATATTTTTAGAGTTTTTACAATAAAACGACAAAGACAAATAGGAGAGAGTAAAACAATAACAACAAACAACCACAATTTAAAACAAATAAATACAAAAAATATAGTAAGACAGTTTCTGTTAGTTATCCATTCATCCAAAAATTAATACTACTTATAAATGTCTCCAACATTGATAACTTTCAAAAGTGTGGAAAGACAACGGTTGTCACTTTAAATGGAAATTTACATATAAGTTCTTTGAACAAGTGAGCTTTACAGGCCTATAGAATTTTTATTTAAGGAAAGGCACTTCCATTTGACTAAAGTTTATGATATCGGTCTTTTTGTATCACAAAACACAATATGTCGACAGATTTACATTAAACTTACACCGTTTGAAGATAATGATAATAGAAAGCTTCCCATAAAATACTACTTGCTAAAGTGCTGAACATGTATAGTTTGTGAAAAATGGGTAAAACAATGTTACGAAAATATGTAGTACATGCTAAAATAATTTTTGTCTCCCGAGACGAAAAATAATTTCTTGACTTGTTTTACTCATTTCTCAAAAACTACAGCATCTCAGTAAGTAATTTAAAGGAAGCTTTCTACCACCATTATCTTCAAACCGTGTGTGTAAGCTGTGGGCATTGTGTTTTGTGTCCTGCCCTAGGGGTACCAAGGGCAACAGAAGCCACGCCTCTGCGTTAATACAAGCCTTGCTTGTATACACCTAGTCACACACTCTGTCTGGCAGGATTTTTTTAAGCAGCCTTATAGCAAAAATAATATATTACAATTGGTACATATGTTACTATATAAGTAAAATAAAGGTTATTTACAAAACTAACCCCAAAACTACATGAGTGCCTTTTTTTATGAACACTGCAACATAATCTTGTTCCCAGACGCGATCCAATGGAGACTTTTGGGACGCTAGGTGGCAGCAGACTTAATAGAGGATAATGTTCTCCACAAAAAGCCTTTTTGAGATATGGCGGACAAAATGCTACAACACTATAAGGTTTGGGTAAATTTGTCCGTATACACCCAAACCAAACAGTACACTCCTATCACGTCCGCCATACCTCAAAAAGGTTTCCATAAACGATTAAGACCTTCCTTTTGTTGATAAACAAAATGCGCCGGTTGGCGTGGCCGGCCGATTGTTAGCAAAACACTTAATCGTCTTCAAAAACAACATTGACAAATAGTGGAGTCTATATTCTCTGTTTATATTTGTGTTTCCACCAATGTCTGATTTTGATTGGTCTGTATGATAAAAGAACTACTGTGCGAGCTCGGTCACGTGACCTGAGAAGGCCCGGGTGTTGAACATCAACAAACACGGTGTCCTCCATATCAAAGTGCGTTAAAAGTACATGATTATTATTGCATTTTTGATCGAGGCTTTTTTTCCGAAAAAGAAAATTCCAGAGGTTAATCTGGAGTTTGTATCCGAGAAGTTACCGGTGCCAATGGGCCTAACTAATGGGTAAAGACAGTTTCAGCAACAAGGGAATTCTCTGATATCTTACCATGGCACTGTTATAACTACACATACCCTCAATAATGATTTTGATGTCGTGAATATTTTCACATTCTCCTTCTGCATCGGCTGGTCTGACAACTTCAGTCTGACAACTTCAATTTCCCTTGGCATGGATCAGCTAGAGCTTCAAACCGACTCGACTTGTAAACCGTGGAAAGTGTTTAATTATTATGGCACGTGCAGTCAAAAGTATTACAATTAAGGCTAACAAAATTATAACGACAATCACCAAGATAATCGTTGTTATGAACCACCCAACACTGTAACACGGCACATCCCTGCAGGAACCAGCATCACCTTAAACAAATGACAGTTATTTTATGTTACTGTTTATAATTGTCAATATAAACCACAAGGGAAACTGACTGGGTAAATTTTGAAATGATTTTTGTGTTGAACAAAGAATTGACACCAAAAATTAAGGACACCGCCAACATAGGGCTTGATAGCTCACTGGTAGAGCGCCGGCACATTAATCCGGAGGTCGTTGGTTCGAATCCCATTCTAATCAATTCTTTGTTCAACCCCCAAAAATTTTTTTTATTTGTGACAAATTAAATAATTAAGTCAACCGGTACCTTACAGAGAAGACTGGAGGGGGCGGGGGGATTTACACATGGTGCTGCCGCAAACCTCACCTAATTATCGTTCCACAAACAAAGATCTACAAAGATCTAAAATCCTAATTGAAAGATTATTTTGTTCAGCTGCTCCACCCCGTAATGAAGTTCAAAACCTTTCGGCTGCGGTACGCACTATATTGGAACGAGCCAGCATCCTTCAGGTTGAAACTTTTTTTTCCTTTTTTTTCAGTTTTTTCTTTTTCAATACAGAAAATATACAAAAACAACAACAACCCCCAAAACACAAGACGGGCAAACATGAACAAAGGACAAACAAACGAATGAACAACTAACTGAAGATTAGAACCTGTTATTATACAAAGTTGTGTCTACTCAACAACAATAGTTAGAGTTCCAATTACAATTGAATAAATCATGCAGTACCTGCATCTGTAGAAAAAAAAATCAAAACATATTCTTCCACTTTTGTTTTACTTGATATATAAATCCACACCCTTAGCTCTTGCAATACACTCTTCAGTACCATAAACGGTATGAGGTAGACACAGGGACTATTTATCAAACAATGCGAGTTAGAATCCGTGCATGTAAAGTTTCAAGGGAGCTAAATTTGTTTGGAGTTGGGGTTGGAGTTGGAGTTTGGATTTTTATTTTTATTTTTTACCATGGAACGGCCGTGGACCCGTACGCCCAAAAATTACTTAATTACTCACGCTCTGCAGGAGAAGCATCACTGCATGAACCCCCCTCGCAGTTTCTTATCTGTACATCTTCATATGAGATATTGATGATGTCTTCTTTCAGGTTGGCTCCATAAATAACCCACTCTTTCAGATGTTTTGAGTAGCGTTCCATCCTCACAGAAGATGAGGAACTTGTGCGGTAACTTGCAGGAATTCCTTTCACACAGATAGCACCATTTGATGAGTCAACAAATGCACCGATGTCTGAAATATTAACCATGTTATGGATACCGGTTTGAAAATAGTTTTTGTTTTTTGCTTTGATATTTAAACATGCATAATGGGAAAACAGTGAAACGTCGCAATGGGAATGGCTCGCACTTAGTTTGAAACTTGCTTCAACTGTTCAACTGTTTGTTTAGCTGTATACTCACCCAATTCTTTAGTGCTGTTAATGCCTATAGGGGAGACACATATAAAAAATAACAGTGTTAGAGGAAATGATCTGATGATAACGATTATGCAAAATAAAAACTGTCATGCTGAATGTTCGTACTATAAAGAAGAACAGCTGTTTTACGTCCAGTTGGTGTATCTAGGCAAAGGTCAATACGAACAGGGCAAAGCTGATGAGAAACCCTCTGGAAAGTCACTACTGTGTTACAAAACATTCGTTTCCTCTAAAAGTTAGTTGGTGTTTTCTCAAAGTATTTTTTCGAGGAAACAAAACTTAATTCGATTGCTGTTACAACCTTTTATTTTGTTCTTCCTTTTAGGGGCTCTGTATGTTGGCAATTAATAAAAATCAAATCAAAACACAAACATAACAAGAATTGTACCCAGTATCCAATGTGATATCCAGTGTGGTATCTTTATCCAAACAAAAGCGTTATCAATACGGTCACAAAAAGTGCATATTATAACAACTAAATTAAAAAATTAAAATCTCGCTTATTAAAGCCATTGGACACTTTCGGAACAGAAAAATAAATAAAAGTTCACAGATTTACAAATAACTTACAGGGTTTGCAGAAGGTAATGGTGAAAGACTTCTCTTGAAATATTATTCCATGAAATGCTTTACTTTTTTAGAAAACATTGAAACAATATAAATTCTCGATATCAAGATTTACGGATTTATTTTAAACACAGCATGTCATGACACGGCGAAACATTCGGAAACATGGGTGTGTTTTCCCGTTATTTTCTCCAGACTACGATGACTGATTAAGCCCAAATTTTCACAGGTTTGTTATTTTTATATATAAGTTGTGATACACGAAGTGTGGGCCTTGGACAATACTGTTTACCGAAAGTGCCCAATGGCTTTAAACGAATTGTTTAAACTTTAGGCATAGGGTTTCATTTTGTATGTCGTCATGGGTATTGCCGTCTAGCTTCCATATGATGCTCTGTATAAAAATTACAAGACTTCGTATTTGTGAAACGCTCTCAACTTACGTAAAGTGGTGAAACTCTTTTCAGAAGTTTCGCTCAACCCAAACGAATCATTTGTAAACACCTCAAACTCGTAGGAAGTGACAGGCTTTAAGTTCTCTAGGATGAATTCCACTGGGCCGTTTCCATTGACTGTCTTGTTTATGATGGGTTCCTCAGGTGTGCAAACAATCAAGTGATATGTCCTCATATCAAATGATGAGTCATAGGCCAGAGAACACTGAACAACTGCAGAAGTTGAGGAGATTTTTTTGATGTCGCATTCTGGGGCCATTGTTTTTACTTCAGTGCAAGAAAAAAAAAACATACAAAACTTAGCATAATTATGATAGGTTGTTTTGATGTTGGGGAGGTAGTGCTTTCTGCGCTACCAGCCAGGCTTCTGATGGATGATATCCAAGCCTGGACTGTTAAGGGGGTAACCCTGTTCCAGCCCAAGGAGTGGGCGGTAATGCCCCTGGACAAATAGTTGATTTGTAACCCACACCTTGAAGTGTGCTTCAGGCCTTGTGTGCATGGCGACTTGCCTAAACAAGTGTCACCCCCCTACAGTACCCATTTCAGGCATAATATTTGGTCCTTGGGAACAAGTATTACAATATTTTTTAGCACAAGGCCCTGTATTTTAAAGGCACTGGACACTATTGGTAGTATTGTCACAGTCTTCTCACTTGGTGTATCTCAACATTCGCAATAAATAACAAACCTGTAAAAATTTGAGCTCAATTGGTCGTCGAAGTTGCGAGATAATGAAACAAAAAAAAACATTGTCACACGAAGTTGTGTGCTTTCAGATGCTTGATTTCGAGACCTCAAAATCTAATTCTGTGGTCTCGTTGTCAAAATTCGTGGAAAATTACTTCTTTCTCGAAAACTACGATACTTCTGGAACCGTTTCTCATAATGTTTTATACAATGAACAGCTCCCCATTACTCGTTACTAAGTATAAGGTTTTATGCTAATAATTATTTTGAGTAATTACCAATAGTGTCCACTGCCTTTAACAGAAGTCGACTGCGCGGTGCTAATTGTAGTTCATGTATGCTTACCATGTAATTTAACCTGAATTGTTGGGGGTGGGTCCTTTAGTTGAAGTGTAGAAGCAGTACACTTCAATTCCATATCGTGATGCCGCTTTATGGGTTTAATTGACCAGTAGCCTGTTGTGTCAATTAATTCATTTTCTCCTCCGCTTGTTGTTGTGCTATCATCAGTCTCTTGGAGTACTCCACCAAGGTACCAGCGAATGATAGCTTGCGGTATGGTACCACGCACCTCACAACTGAATATGTGCAGATGGCCCTGTTTTATGGTCACAGTGTCTCCATTTGCTAGAAAACCACTTCTATCGCAAACTTCAAGAGACATTGAAGATGATGTTGGCACCACTATAGTACAAAAGGAATACAAAAAAAAGGGTTTTTTTTGAGAGAGATGAATTTGCAATTAACTTTCTGCCCCAAACATTAAACAAATTATGAATCAAAAGACTAAACCTGATTGTGGTAACATGTGGCTAACACACCGAAAGTAAGTGAGGGCATCCCACATTGTTTCAAGAGCTAAGTAATTATTTTAAACACATTTCATTAATAGCAAAGCTCATGCGTTATAGACTTATCTCTCTGTATAGTCCGAACATTGCCCAATGGAGCAAAAATCAACTCAACAGTCATGCAGTAAAGAAAACAATTCCAACTTTGTTATTATTTACGTATAACAACTATCTTAGTAATACACCAATAAGGCATGTAAAGAAATGCAACAAAGCAGCAGCAGCAGCTCATAAAATACAAAATAGTTCTGAAAGCCATTTTTGCAATTTTAGCAGTGTCTACTAGATAGGCTTAATATTGTTTCATGTGCGAACTCACCATACACTGTAAGCATGGCATATGCAACGTCACTAATGATGTTACTAGATGACGGGTCGATAAACTCTACCTCACAAGAATATTTTCCGGAGTCCGGTGCAAACTGAACCTCATGGAGTTGTAGAACACTATGTGTGTCATTACGAAACACAGTATAGTTGGACACAACACCTTCTTTCTTTTTGATTGGTGATACACTCTCAAAAAAATATGTGAATTCCACATGGTCGTGCAACCACGCAAGATTGTGAACTTTGAAGATAGAACCTGGGTCGTTTCTGACACTAAATTCACAAACAAACGTAGCTGAGTCTCCCTCCGTGATGGTGTTGGACTCTAAATTCACCGCTACTTCTTGACTTAGGCACCCTGGGAAAAAAAATACATGGGTTGGGGAGAAAGAAAAGAAAACAGAAATAATAGTTATGTATTCGAACCTTTACTTCAGAATTGTTTAACTTTATTTAAACCTTTGATTTTTGAGAATATGGGGAAACGTGCTTAAAGGGATAGTATACGTTTATTAATGGACCGATTGCGCTACAAATGTTGACATGTGATCACGTGAACTGAGACGGGTATAGAAAATACAGCTACACAGTAAACACATCGGCTGTATTTTCGATAAATAACACTTTTAACTCAAAAACGAAGCCCTTTTAATAAAGTTGAATGTTGTGACATTGATTTAAATCACATTTGCTGTTTCATAAATCCAGTATTCTACTACAAAAGAGGTTTCTTTTGAGAGTATGGTTAGACTACGTAATTTATCGAGGTTTGAGCGAGCTCAAGCGCCGTGTAATTTGCATTGAGGACGACGTGAAGTCCGGCTGGTAAAGGGAGACCTCGAAGTTGTCCAACTCTAGCTGACAGCTACCCCTTCTAATCAAATAATTTGAGGGTACAAAAAGGGGATTTGCAGGTTCTTTAGGAGATTTTTATTGAACATATTGGCTGGAAAATCATTACAATGAGGGCAACGTAAAACCACACTTTCCGTGCACAAACACATGACATCGTGTGAACATGCTCGTAGAATGTCCTAGTTGGTGGAACTGTTTTTACTTAGTACTTGCTTTGTTCAGCCACGCGTAAAGTCTATAGTACAAACTCCAGAATTTTCTTCAGTTATTTCGAGAATGAAAAGCCTCGATTGAACCAAAAAAATGCAACAATCAAAGTGACTTTTTAATGCATGTTAAAATGCAGTACGCTGTGTTTGTTGATGTGTAATACCCATCTCAGGTTTCGTGACGTCGGTAGTGCAATTTTTTGAATTTTTGAATTCTCTATAGTAGCTGTCTGTGAAAATTTCATTTCAAAAGGTGGTTGTGTTTTTGAAATATTGTTGAAAATCTGGAGCCCTTATTCAAGCAGGAAGAATAATCTGCCATTGGAAAACAGATAAACTTAAGAAGTGTATACTGTCAGTAACGCTTTTCAGATTCAAAAGTTACATTTTCGTAGCGTCATACGTTATCGACCCTCATATGTTTTCGAACCCCAACTTTGACTCCCGTTTACCGCAAGATTGTGCACGCTGCGCCGGTGACAGAAGCTATGCAGTTAACTCACGGTCTGTATTTTCGTCAGGCTTAATCATGCTGAGAAAAAAGTTTCCTGTCGTTGGTTATGCTCAAACATTAATTTATAAAATGATTGATTTTTGGTACAAATCACTAGTGCATTATTATGCCATACATTTACATGAGTCAAAGAAACATGATCCAACCTCGAAAGTTCAAAACAAAATTACTATCTGCTTGATTGAGTTTCATTCGGCTTTGGTCACTAGATGGATCACGTGAGGTGGTTACTATATGGGATTCTATGGTGTGCCAATAATATGGGAAAAACATTAAAATATTTAAAGTAAAAATGACAAAAAAAAATTAGCTGTTTTATACAATGTTTTATACTATCAACCTCTCCCCATTAGTCGTAATCAAGAAAGGTTTTTATGATAATCATTTGGAGTAACTACCAATAGTGTCCACTGCCTTTAAATGTTGTTCTGTGCATTGGAATATCGGTGTGTAGATCTGTTTCTCATTGAAAAAAAAAGATTGACAACAAAAGCAGTTTTTTTGTTCAACTAAAAGATGTCAAAGAACGTCTGGCGTCCAAATAGGGACATGACACTAAAAAGATAAACAATTCAGCATCTTTGCAAAGGGCGCCCTCAATATTTAACTTAAACACAAAATAAAAATGCGCTCAAATAATAGAAATGCTTACACAAGTTCACAACTTGCAAGAGCCAAGCGCATGCATAATTGGCGCAATTATGTTTTAACTTGCGCGGATTAATAATTTGCGCTCAATCCAAGTCAAGATAGCCATAGTTTATAGAAATGACACACAAACGTTCAAAAGTATATTGAATTTGTTGAAAACAAGTCAACAAATCATAATCAATATTTTAGCTCATGAATATCAGAACATATTGAATTTGGTCATAATTGTTTTTAACAAGATTGATTGTTGTTCGAACATTAAATTAGGAATCATCATTTGGTAATTATCGGAGACTAGTATACTTGGTTTAACCCGTCTTTAAATGCAAATAAATAACAAATCTGTACAAATTTAGACTCAATTGGTCATCGCAGTTGCAAGAAAAAAAAAAACGAAAGAAAAAAAACCTTGTTGCACAAAATTAATTTGTGTGTACATGTATTCAGTGAGAAATTACATTAAGCCTACTACGTTACTTCAGAGGGAGTCGTTTCTCACAATGTTTTAACCGATAAACAGCTCCGATGTTTGTTACCAAGTAAGTTTTTATGCTAACAATTATTTTGAGTAGGCTAGTTTACCAATAGTGACCAGCGAATTTAACGCTCATTTTGATGCATGCTGTACAGGGATAGAGGTTTAAATAAAATGTCAATTTAAACCCCACGAGCTAGGGTAACCTTTGTCTACTTTGACTGTAAAGAAAAATGTAAAATTAATGTACATTGTTTTGTTTTTTGTATTTGGTGCTGTTGCCCTGGTTTACTATAGTCTTCATCAGGACACCATGCGCTTAGAAACGTAGTACTACTATTAAGCACAGTATGAATTTGTATTGTTATTCAATTATTAATTTTTGGTTTTTACCCATATACACCGATGTGTGTAGCACTGTATACTCAGTACTTTCCCGAGTCCTGTGAAAAAAATTCACAGGCATTTTTTACTCGGGTGGGATTCGAACCCACGACCTTTGCAATTCTAGAGCAGTGTCATACCAACTAGACCACCCAGATTGCCCGGTAGCTAGAGGCAGTTCGAATTTAACATCTATTGAAATATTCAATTATTATTTAAAAAAAAAAAAAAAAAAAATTATTGCTACATTTTTACTGTATGCCTCATACGACGAACATAACCAAGATGGAGGCAGCATGATAAAGGTCTAATAAAGGTGACTGATAACAGAAATTGAAAATAGGCAAAGCTGCAAAAAATGAAAATATATAATTATAAACCTTACCATGAATTTGACTGAATAGGAGAACCGCAATAATGCACGCTTTGCGTTTCCAGTCCTCCATTGTTAACTGCAACTCAGTGGTAGCTTTAACAAGAGAGGGATTGAATCAGAGGTGAAGTTGCGTCAACAATTCAAAGTACACGAACCAGGAAGTACAAATAAGAAGCTGTAAATAACATAAAATTAAGAATTTAAAACTGACAAACTAGGTTACAAGTTTCTGCAACAGTATTCCCAAGTACACCGATTTGATGCTTTCTTTTAAAGACACTGGGCACAATTGGTAATCACTAATTATTTACTAGCAGACAAACTTACTTGGTAACGAGCAACGAAGAGCTGTTGACAGTATCTGAAGTAACGTACCTTTTGAGAAGGTTATTTCTCAATCAAATAATATTTGGGGTAATTTTCTTAAGCCTTTAATTATGCATCTGAAAGCACACCAATTTGCGCAACAAGAGTTTTCTTTCATTATTTTCTTGCATCTTCGATGACCATTTTGAGCCCAAACTTTCACATAAATTATTTGATAATTTATGCATAATGTTGGGGTACACCAAGCGAGAATACATTTTTTGGTCTTTGACGATTACCAAACGTGTCCAGTGCCTTTAGGAAAATGTCCTTTAATATTGGGGAAACAGCTTGGGTTAAATGTTGCATGGTATTAATATTATAACCAAAGTAATCAGGTTAAATGTGACCACACGTACATGTGCATAGCATCAGTTCTGATTCCAAAAATTCCTCTACCCGGCCAGAGAAAGAGGAAAATGTATGTTTAAATTTTGTATAGTCAAGTGCAAGTAAAAGTATGTTTAAATCAATTGAACAATTGCCAGGTGTTTCTGACACAATTTTTCGGAAACATTATATACAACACGTCATCTGTCTCATACATCCTTTTCACCCCAAAAAAATGATTTGCTCATAATTAACACCTGATTTTAATTTTGTGTCAGGTATTGTGTTAATGATAATTAGTATCAACATTGACGTATCCTCCGCTGTCCTGTTTTCACGGTATTATGGCTTTTTCTTTGAATTGGAAAAAAATAATGATGATATATATTAGCTGATGCCCTAATTATCTTCATTTGTTTATAAGAAGTATGTTAACATATATTAAAACTTGATGGACATTGAAATGTTCACACCACACAACGATCTTCGATGACTTCAACTGGTCCCATTTGTTTTGAGTTTTTCCTGTTTTCGAGGCAAACAAGAAAGTATGGTTTCCTGGTGAAGCCATACATGGAAGAAACATCTGCAGTGACTACAAGTGTTCTTTGAGACTCTGTGTATGACTCTACAGCCAGCAGTTGTCTTCATTTTATTCAAAATATTTTTGAATGAAATTTTAAAAATTACCATCTGGTAATTTGCAAAAAATAAAAAAAAAATAAAAAAATTAATACAAAGTGTGAATAATTATTGGCTTTCAAATCTGATTTTTATTTAGTTTATTTCCCTTTTTTCTTAAAATTTATAATAAAGCGTATAAATAAACAGTGATAATTGAATCAACAAGCTGATGTTTAAATTTTAATATTTATAATAATATTGATATGAGGGTTAAAAAATAAAAAACTCCAAAAATATTAGAAAATGATATAAGGCACATGGCTTCTTTAAGCCTCTGTACTTTTTGTTCAGAATGCTCAGCAAAATATTCAGTCACATGATTTGATCATCATGAATTGTGAATTGAAATAGTGTTTGGTGAAAATTTTTGGGTGGGCAAATATTTTTATGTGGCCTCAACATTATGACATATTATTTTTGTACATTGTAGAAATGCCTAAAATACTATACTTTTTGCATTTACAAGTGCAAATAACGAGTGGAGCCTCACGTATTTTTGGTTAAGGGAGAGGAGACTCTTTGCTTGGCAAATAAAACCACAATTTGTTTATCTAGGGACTGTTTACATCACGCACAGATAGATAAAAGATTTGCCACGATTTTAGGGACCCCTCGAAAACAGGACCTCCTACGATACAACACATGATTATGTCACATGATATTATCAACATAGACATACACGATATACAAGGCGTAAATACCAACTATATCGTAATGGCGACAGTGATGAGACCATGGAGCAACTAGCATGACTAGTTTTATTGCTCCATGGATGAGACCGATGTTGAAAGCGAAACGATTGACAGCTCAACAAGTGGGCTACCTGGCTACAAAGGTGGGCTACACTGTCCCTACGATTTATAAAGACCGAAATTATTCTGAATCAGAACATTTTACTCACCTCCGTGGTTTTACAACTCTTCTTTTTACTTGAATAGCAAAGAAATTGTTTTTTACTTCTGCACGCAACGTCGGTACTGGCCGGTGGCTATTGAATTTTCGCAAAGTCACGAATCCGTAAAAAAAATGGCTACACAGCAGCTATTCGGACGGACTGACTGTAAACTTGGATCACGCCCTCTATTATCACATTAATTAAAAACTCAATCACCGTTGGTTTATGTTATATTATAGTTTTTATCCCGACCAAACTTTTCAGTAATTTGAAATATTTACCCGTTTGCCGTTTGTATTATTGAACATTTATTAAAATAAGAAGCAAGAACAGTTGTTTATCTATGATGTGCCAGCTAAGTTTTCCCAAAATGCAAACAGCGCGCCGTGGCTGACTTTCACCGTCTATCTGGATGAACTTGGCATCGTTCGTTAACCCCCCCCCCCCCCCCGACCCAATCAATAGTATACAAATGTTGACTGCTTCGAGTGCTATGGTTAAAACTATGACTCCCTCGGTGATCCCCGGAGCGTTCTATTTTCCCGAGGGAAAATAGAACGCTCCGGGGATCACCGAAGGAGTCATGGTTTTTAACCATTGCACGAGTAAAAGCAGTCAATATTTGTTTTATAACACCCCAAACATTTCTAAATACTGTACTTTTATTATTAAGTTTCAGACCTGAATGCTACAATCCACGGACGACGCGAACACAGATTGCAAACACTTTGTGTTGGATGTAGTGTCGTGCAATCCGAAATGGTTACAGACTATTAATTTATCATTCTCGTACACGCAACGGACGTCTGGGTACTGCACGCCGTGTGCTAGTCTGTCGGACCATGGTCGGACTAGCACATGGCGCCGTGTGCTAGTCTTCGGACTAGCGCATGGCAAACCGACGCACTATCACACGGCCGTCGTCTAGCAAAACTAAGACATGTCATGTGACGCGCTCTAAACCAATGAGCAGGCAGTATACTTGCAAGGGGTGGCATAATAAGTTTTATTGTTTGTAATCCTAATAATAGATAATAAACAGCATTAAGTACCTATCACTTTCACTTCTACCTTAAAGCCATTGGACCCTTTCGGTACAGAAAAAAATTAAAAGTTCACAGATTTACAAATAATTTACAGGGTGTACAGAAGGTAATGGCGAAAGACTTCTCTTGAAATATTATTTCATGAAATGCTTTACTTTTTGAGAAAACATCAAAACAATACAAATTCTCGATATCGAGAATTACGGATTTATTATTAAAGTCATGTCACGGCGAAACGTGCGGAAACAAGGGTGTGTTTTCCGTTTTCTCCTGACTCCGATGACCGATTGAGCCTAAATTTACACAGGTTTGTTATTTTATATATAAGTTGTGATACACGAAGTGTGGGCCTTGAAAATTACTGTTTAATACCGAAAGTGTCCAATGGCTTTAATCAAACATGCATTAAGATTCCTTTTTTAATACATCTGCTTATACATTTTGTATAAAATCAAAGTTTTACTTTCATAGTTGGAGTTGGCACGCGTGCAGCCTCGGTACTCTGTATACCTACAGCGCACCAATCGATTCAACGCCTGAAAGTGAGCGGGGGGGGGGGGGGGGGGTGGGGGACATTACCGAGAACCAATCTGATTGGCTCTCAATGGTGACGTTAAGATTCGATTTGAATATGTTTATTAATACATCATGGTTTTACTTTCATGTGTTTCAAAATACTAAAAATACTATCGATTTGAAAACGGTTTTACAAGGAAGTATGCCCTATAGTATGGAAAGGAGAAAAACCTTAATCGTTTCATATCGTTAAATATAGGCCTAACAAAAAAGGCAAATTGATATACAACGAAACTTGGAGAACAACTTTTCTGAATACTGTTCCCACTGCGATTTTCTCTTCACGTACATACCTGTATAAACAACTAAAAAGATGACGTATACTTCAAGTTATTTTCGGTCTCCGTAAAGAACTGAAATATGGGGCTTCAGTCGATTCATTGTGTTTTCTTCATCTTATCTTTGTGCAGGTTTTCTCAGAGTAAGTTGCAATTTCATAAATAAATATAGACATCACGTTATTTTACAGGTAAAAGGGAAGCTTTGCGTTTGGTCATCTCTCGAGTGAGTTTTAAAGAGTGCACTCTGTTACAAATTAAAGACACTGGACACTATTGGTAGTTGTCAAAGACTAGTCTTCTCACTTGCTGTATCTCAATATATGCATAAAATAACAAACCTGTGAAAATTTGACCTCAATTGGTCGTCGAAGTTGCGAGATATTAATAATAAAAAAAAACACCCTTGTCACATGAAGTTGTGTGCTTTCACATGCTTGATTTCGAAACCTCAAATTCTAAATCCGAGGTATGAAAATCAAATTCGTGGAAAACTACTTCTTTCTCGAAAACTACATTACTTCAGAGGGGCTGTTTCTCACAATGTTTATACTATCAACCTCTCCCCATTACTCATCACCAAGTAAGGTTTTATGCTAATAATTGTTTTGAGTAGTTACCAACAAGTGTCCACTGCCTTTAAATGAAATAAATTACTGATGTGGTTTATAAAGGTATAGCCTTTAGCATTTTCCGTTTTATGCTAATAATTGTTTTGAGTAGTTACCAACAAGTGTCCACTGCCTTTAAATGAAATAAATTACTGATGTGGTTTATAAAGGTATAGCCTTTAGCATTTTCCGATTTGTGTAAAACACTTTTAGATTAAAATAACTTTGAACAGTGTGGTTTTGATCGAAGATATAAGTTTTGGTACCCACTAAAATTTGAGTTTGAGAAACGTTACTGTCAGAAACGTTTTTGATTGTGTGTTCTATTAACAGGTTATTCTTCCTGCGTGGACATAAACCGCTCTCTGGATTTCGGCAATTATCTCAAATAGCTTCCACCTTTTGAAATGAAATTCTCATTGTATAGTTGTACTGTATGTAGGCTACTACGAATTAAAACAATCGGTTGAAAAAAACAAGATTCACTTGATAACTATGTGCGGTGCTTTATGGGGTTGGGGAGGGGGGGGGGGTGGCATTTATCGACTCCCAATAGGGTTGTCTTCCGAATCTACAATTGCCATTTTTAATTCAACAACTTAGCATCTTTAGTACTTAAAAGTCCCAAAAGAAGTCTTCTTTTGCACGTTGGATTTCTTTAGTTACCGTTCCAAATGGGTAACTCTTATGTTGGTACCCGGGGTGGATATCACAAAGAGTTACAGACTAGTCATATCTCAAGTTAGGACGAGTTACTCGTCCTAACTTAGGACTAACCATACGTTTTTAATATCTCCACCTAACTCTTTGTGAAATCGATCCACAATTTGTGTCGTGCAAGAGGTAATCGAACTCAATGCAGCAAGATGTCAGTCTTCTAGGATCGTTTGTACAGTACTTCTATGCCACATGTTCTAGATTTTTTCTCAACTAAGGCTTACGTTTGAATTTTGTGTTATGGTATATAATTTAATGTTATTGTTTGTTTTTAGCGCCATGAGCACTTTTATGGATTTGTGCGCTTTATAAGTTTTCATTATTATCATTATTATTATTACATCCATTCATAGAAAAAAAGAGGAGGGATTAAGGGAAGGATCCAAAAAAAAACGGGAAAATTCTAGCCAATCAAAGTTTCTATTTTAGAACAATCGGTGGTTAAGGAGTAAAGTGGTTAGGACAAAGGATGTTCAGTATGAAAGGATGGATTACTGGACCAAAAAAGTGGTAAATATTCATGTAATGAATCTTTGCATGTTTATACTCTCGTTTTCTTGTTCAACTTTTCTTCTTCTTAAAGGAACTTAAAGAATTGGTTTTTGTTTTGTATACAAAACATTTGCTTGCAGTGTAAGTTTGCTACAAAACATTTGCTTGCAGTGTAAGCACTTTATGTAATCCACCTTATACGTAAACTGACAAACCTGTAGAAGTTTGAGATCAATCTGCCATCTGGATGACGAGAGAAAAGTGAAAAACCGATTACACAATTTGCATGACATCGATGCAAAAAGAAAATGAATAAAACGCTCACTGAGCGATAAACTCCAAACGCGAAACTAGATAAGTTATTTCTCAACAAATATGACATTATTTTCAGACAGAAATATTTCAATGGATGTTTTCTACTATCATCATCATTAGACCGTGTGAGTTTGATATAATTCTGTGATCTTCACGCTTTTGTTTCTCAACAATGCTGTATCATTCGTTAAAACACCCTAAACAAACCAGCAAACAAACAGCAAAACACCAAACCGACAACACGAATTCAATGGCCATCTTTGAAAGTGAAACATTCCTTGCAAAAACAATTAACACAAATCAGGAAATGCGGTATTATTCCAAGGGATATATTTTGATGTTGACATGTGCAATTCAGTTTTTTAGACCATGTTTTAATAGACCATTTTTGAATTGAATTGAATTGAATTGAAAGTGATCAATTATGGCGTGCTTCAGTTCGTTTCGCTTAGGGATCATCTGAAGTTCAGGAAAGCATAAACTTTCATTCCTGTGATATCACATGGGAAGGAATAGAATTTTCTTTGTGTTTACTATAGGCATTTGTGTATTCACAGTGCCATTTTTAACCCATAACTGACAACTGTTGCCGTGTCTGAAAATTGAGTTTGCAACAACTAGCAAATTCCATACATCACACACTTTTGAAAAGAAAGGTGCGTAATCTCTTTCTGTTTTTGTTCATAACTTGTATGTAGTTATTTGTAGCTGGTGAACAAGTTTCCTTGTTTAAGTTAAACAGTTTAACTTTCCTCCTTAAAGGCAATGGACACCTTTGGTGATGGTCACAGACCAGTATTCTCACTTGGTGTATCTCAACGTATTTTGAGTAATTACCAATATTGCCATCAGTGCCTCTAAAGGCGTCGGACACTGTTGGTCATTACTCAAAACAATTGTTTGCACAAAAACTTAATTGGTAACGAGCAATAATAATAATGAAAGCATTTATATAGCGCCCCACGAAGAACGGAGCGCTTAACAATATACACAAAAACAAACAATGCAAAGACAAAAATACAATCAAAAAACAGTACAAGCAAAAACAAAAGATGGCCAGATTAAAGGAACACGTTGCCTTGGATCGGTCGAGTCGGTCTTTGAAAAGCGTTCTGTAACCGTTTGTTATAAAATCAGTATGGTTAGAAAGATTTTGTAAAAGTAGAATACAATGATCTACACAAATATGTCTCGAAATTGCGTGGTTTCGTTTTACCTCGTCGATAAACACGGTCGACCATTTATGGGAGTCAAATATTTGACTCCCATAAATGGCCGACCGTGTCAGTTCGCGACGTAAAATGAAAACCGTCCAATTTTGAGCGATACTTGTGGGGATCATTATATTCTACTTTTAAAACATCTTTCTATAACCATATGCATTTTATAACAAACGGTTTCAAACGCTCTTCATAGACCAACTCGTCCGATCCAAGGCAACGTGTTCCTTTAAACAAATAAATGGGTTTTGAGCATATTTTGAACCGTTCCAGTGTGTTGGCTTCCCGGATGTTACGGGGAAGGGAATTCCAGAGCCGGGGAGCAGCGGCTTGAAAGGCATGATCTCCTGCGCGTGATTTAGTTTTGGTGAGGTGAAGAAGTGTTTTGTCGTACGATGAGCGGGTGGCATAGCAGTTGATAGTATAAAACTATGCGAGAAACAGCACCCTCTACTGAAGTGACGTAGTTCTTGAGAAAGACTCAGTTATATTGTTCTCACTACAATATTTGAGTTGATTTCGAGACAAAGGTGTTTTTTCTTCCATTATTCTCTCGCAACCTCGACGACTAATTGAGTTCAAATTTTCACAGGTTTGTTACTTGTGCATTATGAGATACATCAAGTGAGAAGACTGGTCTTTGACAATTACCAATGGTGTCCAGTGCCTTTAAGCTGATCATAGTTGTTATTATTTTCCATTGTCGTAAAAAAAAACGTGAATGGTTGGAACCAATAGCCTTTTTACAGGACAGAAAATTATAATATACAATGGAAAAGACTGTTTTGCATTGAACTCCCGCTTGTCAAAATTGTTATTTGCTCAACCCAAATTGGAATTTAAATTGACCCTTTGTTCCTTTTGTAACAGTTTCAGATTGCCAACATGTGACGGTCACAATGCAACCTACACTTACTGTAACTGATGGAACATCTACTAGCATTACATGTAACTACGGTATCTCCGATGAGACATACACATTTGGCAGTCTCACCTGGAGCAATTACATTCAAGAACAAGATTCTAACATCTTCTTGTCAAGCTTCGACAAAGGAGACCCTGCTCCGTATTTGACAAGTGACGCGGCGTCTAGGTACCGTATCGCTATGGATTCTACAATGAATCGAAGTGTTCTGACCATTACTTCGGTTCGTTTTCGTTCAGACAATAACAACATCTATCAATGTTTTGTTCAGTTCAGAAAGATTACTGATGAAAGGTTAGGGAAGTACGGTAAAAGCAACACACAACTGCTTGTGAACGGTAAGTAGTTCCATTCGATGAGTCCTACGGCGACATTCTTATAGAGCATCATAGCTTTTTTGTTTTATTCCAGGCATAATTCCCTGGCTTTTGTTTTGTTTTTGTTTGTATTTTGAATGTGTTTTTATGCCGAATAAATACAAATAATAATGTATTGTTATCTCTGTTAGCATTACAGGTCAAGTAGGCCTGTGAACACCATAGCCGAGTGAATCAAATTTGCAAATATTTCTTTTTGACTTCACTAAATTTCTTCTTTGTTTTATATTGTTGCGAGTCTCGCGCGAAATCGAACATTTTGGAGCAAATTCGGGTGAGCGACTAGACATGGCCAGAAACTGTGACGTAGCTCCTCGAATTGACCATTAGTCTACGAAATGCTCCTGTTGTGCATGGTCAGATTAAGGAAATTTCCCTTTGTTGAATGGTTTCTGGTTAGTAGTCAATCTAGTCAAGTTTAGTCGCCACCCGACCTTGATCCTATAATAGGTACCACTTTGGTCTAACGTACATTGCTTTAGCCACTGATCTCTATGGAGATCAGTGGCTTTACTGCTAGAAAGAGAACAAAAAACACGTACTTTCTAACGGTATATTGAAGCAAAGTCAGCCGTAGCCAAAAGCCGAAGCCGCTGTTTTAGATGACGTCTTCATTAAAAGTTCTCTTTTTATTTTAGTTCTCCCATCTAGTATCACTCTATCGGACTCGACGGAAATGTACGCTTCATCTAATGGTATTTCCCATCTGGTGGAGGGAGATGACGATATTTCCCATCTGGTGGAGGGAGAAGTTCGAACATTCAACTGCTCAGTACCAAGCATTAATCCTGGGGCGTCATTTAGTTGGCTGATTGATGGGCGTGGCCTGTCAGAAATCACGTATAGCAGCCGAGACGATGTTGGTATGGCTGGTTTAACAACTAGTACAAGTGAGACTCAATTAACGGCAACTTGGTCCCTTCACGGTAAACTACTAGAGTGTCAAGCTTCAAACAGTGAAGGACATCCGGGTATTTCCATCAGTGTGAGGCTTTATGTTTATGGTAAGAGAGGACTCTATAATACTCAAAATAATTGTTAGCGTACAAACTTACTTGCTATCGAGCAATGGAGAGCACGGCTCCCTCTGAAGTAAAAACGTAGTTTTTGAGAAATTTCCAAATGATAAAGTATCTCCACTCCACTTAGTTGCTTTGTTTTCAACTAATTCAAAACTTTTTTTGAATAGTTGTGTGACATATTGTTACAAACTGTGGCCATCTATTTTTGTTTTGCATTTATGGCTTTCCAAAGTTGTCCAACCTCGGTTGGCAAAAACTCGGGCTGTGACGTTGCAATAGAGATCCATACCGGGGTGAGATTGCATTGAGCTATTAAGAGTACCCGTTTGGTTCAGAGCCATCTTTGAATGTGACCTCTCCATGGAAAGCTATCGGTGGCGCGCTTTGTTGAATATCCGCAGAGCTGTGTGTTGAGAAAGTTGCGACACCTTGCGATTAGAGTCGTATTTCGGTAAAGAAAAACAAACGTATAGAATGCAAATGGGTTGTGATATATTTGAACACAAAATGGCGTCCAGCTACCACGTGACCAAAGATATATCCAAATGCGTTTGTAACTCTCTCAATACTCAGCCATGTTTATGATGAAATTATGCAAAACATTTCACACTGACTTTGCTTACTTTAGTGCTCATCATTTTGTAGGTGATGTGAAAAATATTACTGTTACGGTTGATGGTGAACTGGCAAATGCTGACACACCTGTTGTGGTTGCAGAATCGGATAGAGTGACACTTAATTGCACTGCTTTGGGGGCCAGACCTTCAGTATCAGTTACTTGGTACGACAGCAACACGTCTAAGATCATGAACAGTACCGAAACTACACGAGTGACCGGCATTAATGTGAACACAACTGATACGATTGGGGTGTTGAGTCTCTCCGGACGAGGATGCAACGAGATATATGAGCTCGAATGCCGTGTTTCCGGCCAGCAAATTCTTAACCACTACTCTCGACGCGTTACTGTGATCGTACAAGGTTAGTACAATTCACTGTACAGTATTGGCATTTACTCAAAAATAATTGTTAGCATACAAACTTTACTTGGTAATAAAGGCAGTGGACACTATTGGTAATTACTCAAAATAATTATTATCATAAAACCTTTCTTGATTACGAGTAATGGGGTGAGGTTGATAGTATAAGACATTGTGAGAAACAACTCCCTCTGAAGTGACGTAGTTTTCGAGAAAGAAGTAATTTTCCACGAATTCGCACAACTTCGTGTGGCCATGGTGCGACAAGGGTGTTTTTTTTCTTTCATTAATATCTCGCAACTTCGACGACCGATTGAGCTCAAATTTTCACAGGTTTTTTGTATGCATATGTTGAGATACAGCAAGTGAGAAGACTGATCTTTGCCAACAAATTACCAATAGTGTCCAGTGCCTTTAAAGATGGCGGCCACTGCAGAGATTATTTTGTAGCTGAGCTAGCGAGGCTTAGACGCGGCATTGCGTTGTTGCTTTGTTGTAAAGCATTATTAATATAATATTATTTTTTTCCCGCATTTAGGGGATATTGGGAACTTCACCGGACCGAGTGACGTCACAGTCATGACGAACGCCACAGTCAGTTTGCCATGCAGAGCAGGATATTGTGTACCAATTAGCTTCTCTGCCTGGGTAAACAACAATGTAAACTTTGCTGCGTTTCAAAGCATCTTGCGAAATGACGCAAAATACGATAATTTTGATATTAACAGTACCGATCGTTGCATTGGTCAGATGGATCTCCTCGTCACCAATGCACAGCCTGAGGATGCAGGGATCTACACGTGTCAGATAAATGGCGAGATTCGAGAAGCAACGCTGAACGTGGAAGGTAGTTGTAAACTCGTTATTTATTTCTTGGGCAATTTCTTTATTTTTGTTCAAATCAGGGCCCTTTCTTTAAAATGACAACTGAGCGACAACTGATGTAGTAGTTGATCAGCTTTGTAAAGCTGGGGTCGAATTCACAAGTCCTATAGGAGTTATTAAAATCTGAAGACGATAAGACTAGTCTTAACTGTTTGTGAAATGCACCCATGGCCCTCTAACTTTATTATTTTGTTTTCTCAAGTTGCTGTTAAGGGTATCACAATATCTGTAAATGGTGTGACGTCATCCCCTGACGTGCAAATTCACGTGACGTCATCTCCTGGTAAACAGGCTTTCGTTACGTCATCCTATATGACGTGCCGGTTCACGTGACGTCATCCCCTGGTGCGCCGGCTTACGTTACGTCATCATATGACGTGCCGGTTCTGGCATCATCCTCTGACGTGCCGATTCACGTGACGTCATCCCCTGGTGCGCCTGCTTACGTGACTTCATCCTATGACCAGCCGATTCACTTGATGTCATCCTTTGACGTGCCGGTTCCCGCGACGTCATCCCCTGGTGCGCCGGTTCTGGCATCATCCTCTGACGTGCCGGTTCACGTGACGTCATCCTCTGACGTGCCGGTTCTTTTGACGTCACCTCCTAGGTGACGCGCCTTTTTATCTGAATGGGTCTGCAGCAAACACGTTTGTATGTACAGCCATTGGAGCCAGACCAGGTGTCGACCTTCTCTGGTACATCGGAAACACCACCTACCAAGAAAACGTACAGACTGTTCGACAAAGCACCGACGATCGACACACAATGGATACAATAAGCACGATGATATTGCCTCCGAACAGTATCCGTGACGGTGAATATCACGTGGTGTGTACGTCATAGGGACAGGTTCTCGCCCAATCGTTGACTCTGTCCATTGCAATCAACGTAACTAACTATGTGTCACCAACAAGTCAAACAAAAGGCTAGTTTGAATATCTTTAAAGGCAGTGGACACTATTGGTTATTTATTAAAAACAATTAATAATTAATATTCGTTACCAAGTAAGGTTTTATGCTAATAAATTTTGTGTGTAATTACCAATAGTGTCCACTGCATTTAAGCAAGACACTATGATTGCTTCGTTAAGTTGGGAGGTATAGTGCTTTCTGCTCTACCAGCCCGGCTCCTGGATGGATGATACCTAAGCCTACATCCAATGGACTGAGAAGGGGGTAACCCTGTTTCAGCCCGAGGAGTTGGTGGCAACGGCCTCTGGAAAAAAATAGTTGTAGCCAACACCTTGAAGTGGCCTCCATGCTTTGTGTGTCTGGCGACTTGTGTGTCTGGCATACTATTAAAACAAATATTACAATCATGTCGCCCACTGTCTTCAATGTGAAGGCATCACCAATTTTATCCATTCAAATTGTGCTTTTGAAATGATCTATATTTTGCCAACAGAGGATGATAAACAGGTAGAAAATGTGTCAACAGAAAATGTCGAGCAGCTTGGAGCTTTGTCAACAGCGGTTGGTGAACAGATGGGGGAGAATCCTAACTTAACTCGGATTATCACATGGATAGCAGGACCGCTGGTGGCGCTTTTGGCTGTGATCTTGTTGAGCATTTACGCGGGAATGAAAATAAGAACACGCACCAAACAGAGAGCAGTGACTACCGCAGTTTGTGCCAGTTCCACGGTAGATGTTGGTGACGATGACGGGTAAGGGCGTTTTAAAATGTTTTCGTGGACGAGTAGTTAAGAGCATCAAAATCTAGTTCTGATGGTTAAGTCATCGGAGTGTGGGTTCGAATCCCGTCGTGACACTTGAGCAGAACACTTTACTAAAATTTCCTCTTGTCTCTACCAATGTATACCATTCAGTACCATTGGTGATATCAATGGTATACCATTGAACACCATTGGTCCAGCCATTGGTAAACCATTCAAAACTCATTTAGTACCATTGGTGATATCGATGGTTTACCATTTAAATTGGTCTAGCCAATGGTATACCATTCAAAACCCAATGGTATATAATGCAGTACAATGGTATAGCATTCAACACCATTGGTTCTGCCAATGGTATATCAGTCAATACAATGGTATGGGCCAATGGTATAGCATTCAACACCATTGACTCTGCCAATGGTATACCACTCTTGGTGATATCAACGGTATACCGTTGAACACCATTGTCAGAGCCAATGGTATACCATTCAGTACCATCGATGATATCAATGGTATACATAGAGGGCCACGTGACTCTCTGGCGTTATTCACGTGCCTGGAGGTGTGACGTCAAATGTTCAGGCTACCTAAAGAAAACAACTCCTTTTAACTAGAGTTACCTCCTTTTGCCCCATCGAGAGGTTGACGTCATAATATGTCAAACCTCACATGCCTAAAATGCCCAACCTTATTGTGACTGTCACTGTATTGTTCTGAATTAAACATTGTTTATTTTTATTTCTTTGAAAGGGCATATTTGGAACCAAACAAATTCCAAGAAGAGAACACTCGTCTACAGAAAACCGGCAGCGATACATCTATTGGCGAACTAGAGAATGAACATCCCAGTGGTAAATAACATGAAACTATTGTACATACAGTTTTCTGCTTAGCAAAAAATAGGAATTTAAAACGTCTTAATCACCGTGGTCAAGTGTTTAGATTGCTGGTCATGCAATCACAAGGTTGTGGGTTCGAATCCCCAGCTTACCGCTGATTTCACAATGACTAGAATAAATATTAATGTCTAGTTACCGAATCACAATTTCTTGATTTGTGCAATTCATAATCATAGACGTTAAACTAATATTTGTATGAGAGAGATTGGTTGTTGCCAGCTTGGTGTTTATATCCCCTTGTTGGAGTTTGCCGAGTTCCCTTGATGGGAAGATCATCAAATAAAAATAAAACCGAATCCAAACGTCCTGTATTTCTACTTCAGATAATATTCATCTGAGGGAAACAGATGGGCTTAGATCCTATGTGACTGAGATACATGACACAGTTACCAGTCTCTCTCCAAGACTCTCCTTCATCAACGAATATCACAACGTTGGCCCTAGCCTCAAATTTCCAAGACATCGAATCTGGATTGAAAAGGAACTTGGCAGAGGTGCCTTTGGGAGAGTTCTACAGGGGACAGCTCTTGGGATTGATAGCTCCGGGGAACGTAAGAAAGTAGCTGTTAAAACTCTCAAAGGTAACATTTCAGTTATGTCACATCATGGTAATGTCTATAATTGTGTTTTGGGGGTTTTTTTTCTTCAAATTTTGATTTACTTGTTTCAAATTTTACTTTATTTGTTGAAGCAAAACGTTCGTTAATACTTGTTGGGGTAAATTTTGTTTGGGTGACGTTGGTATCTATATTGTTGGAGTAAAACGTTGGGGTTTATTTGGTTTGGGTATATTTGTTGCAGTTGAACTATGGTGTTTGTTTGATGGGGTAACATGTTAGGATTTATTTGTTGTACAACGTTGGGATTGGGATGGATTTGTTGGAGTTAGGACGATAGCATTTATTTGTTGAAGTGAAACGTTTGGGTCATTTGTTGGAATCAGTGTATGGGTTTATTTGTTGGAATACAGTGTATGGGTATATTTGTTGGAGTAAAAGTGGAGTTTATTTGTTGGATTGTACAAGACTGGGATGTATATGATGGAGTTAAACAGTTGGGCCGTGTTGGAGTAAAAAGTATGGGTTTATTTGTTGGGATCCCACAGTGTATTATGTTTGTATTAATTTTTTGGGAGTACAACATTGGGGTATAAAAACTGTTGATGTACAACTGTTGAGTTTAATTGGTTAGAGTACATCTGTGGGGTTCATTTTCAGAGGATGCGGATGAATCTGCAAGAGGTGAACTTCTTGAAGAGTTGCGTCTCATGAAGAAACTTGGCCCACATCCAAACATAATCACATTGCTTGGACACTGTACGAAGATTGGTAAGATGCACGTACACAATAGTTTTGCTCTCAATCAAACTTGACTTCAGTTGTTGAAAAGCATAATCTAACAATGTTTATATATCTCTCCGTTGCTCTTCGTTGCTCGTTTCCACGGAAGTTTTCATGCCAATGTTTATTTTGAGTAATTACCAAACATGTCCGGTTTAAAGGCAGTGGACACCATTGGTTATTACTCAAAATAAATGTTGGCATAATAACTTAATTAATTGTAACAAGCAATGGAGAGCTGTTGATAGTATCAAACATTGTGAGAAACGGCTCCCTCTGAAGTGATCTTCCACGAACTTGATTTTAAGACCTCAGAATTAGAGTTTGAGGTCTCGAAATCAAGCATCTGAAAGCACACAACTTCGATTGACATGTGTGTTTTTTCTTCCATTGTTATTTTGCAACTTCGACGACCAACTGAGCTTAAATTTTCACTGGTTTGTTATTTTGTGCATAATTATGTTGAGATACGCCAAGTGAGAAGACTGGCCTTTGACAATTACTAAAAGTGTCCAGTGTCTCTAATAATAATTTTGATTTATGTATCATTGTTGTTGTTGTTTTTCTTCACTTTGGAAACAGATCCCATTTATGTTATAGTGGAGTACATGTCCAGAGGTGACTTGAAAACGTTACTAGGATCCTGTAAAACAGCCGTGATGGGTTCAGCGCCCACGGACCTTCCTGGCCTGAAGGAAAACCCTTCAAAGACATTCGTCAAGTTTGCCAAAGATGTGGCCAGTGGAATGGAGTTTTTATCTTCTCAAAATGTAACTGGTTCATATACGACATTAGAGTTCGCTTCATTAGAGGTCATTAAAGTCCTTTATCGGGATGTTAGGGCCATCTTGTTCCGGCCATGAATCCAGCTGTAATGAAACATAATGGTCATTGCAAACACATGGTTCCAGGCTAGTTGTTTCTTCGTGCCTCTGTTTGGTTAATTACAATGGGTCTGATATTGGAGTAAAATCAAGATGGCCACACCATGTGATTAAAAGTCTATTCTTGCGCACTCGGAGGGTGGCGGGTATTAGACACGTAAGCAGATGATAGCTATAATCTCATTTGTTAAAAAAAACAAAAAACATCTTAATGTGCGTACTGAAACATTGTTACGCTGGTCTTCACTAGCACCAAACATACAGCGACAACCATATTGAATGAATAATGCAGATACATATACAGATACAAAACTGACATTTCCTTTCAAATTGTCATGACTCCCTTTTTGAAAAAGACCTATCCGATACAAACTATTGGTGGCGCCCTTTGTTGTAAATCCCCCAAACAGAAACCGTCAAATGCTTGACAAGCTTTTGATTGAGACATGATAAATGAAATCAATAAAACAAATGTAAAATATTTGTGTTAAATCAATTTGTTGTAAACTCATCAAGATAATTATACATTGGTGGTGGTTTTTTTTCCAGTTCATTTTATAACAGTATAATATTGGCGAAGTCTTCTACAAGCGGCGCACGTATTTACCAACAAGGGACTGAAGGCGCTTAGAATATACATTTTTACAGAAAGAGACGTTATTCAAGTTATGAATTCTAATACCCAATTATGCAGCACCTTACAAGGGTTTACAGTGTGTACGATGCATTCAGCAGCCACAGCCAGGAACACCGGGGCGAACCGCTTCTCTTTTCGGCAGTCCCATCCGAAGGACGAATGAAACGTTCAAATATACCCAACATATTTTCTAAGAAACGTGGCACTTAATCATTACCAATGTTTTACACCCCATAATGACGGGAAGAAAATGGTTTAAATTGTGTTTTCCATTTGTTTTGATCCCTCAGTGTATCCATCGTGATCTGGCTGCTCGTAACGTTCTGGTAAGTGAAGACATGGTCTGTAAGGTGGCTGACTTTGGACTGGCCCGCGACGTCATGAATGTCCGCATCTACCAGCGACAATCACAGGTGTGTCCCCTTTGTTTAAAGAAACATTACAGATTTTTTTATTTTGTATTGCTAACAAAACAGTTGCTGACAGTGTAGGCACTTCATGTAACCCATCATATACATAAACTGACAAACCTGTAGAAGTTTGAGATTGATCGCCCATCTGGGTCACTCGATAAATAGTGAAAAAAAAACGATTGCACATTGTTTGCATGACATCTTGTTATCAGGTTGCCTCAGTGGTTTTTGTTTGTGCCCTTCATACCTCTGTGGACCCCGGTTCGAATCCCACATCAGACCAAAGTGGATTGGGTTTCAGCCCTGACCTAATTGCGTAGGTTTTCCCACTTTTTTTTTTTTTTTTTTCTTTCTCCCACATCTGAAACTGAACATTTCTTGTTGTTTCCTATTCATCTTGTTATATAGGGAAGTCAGGTTTGCTCAGTGGTTCCTGTCCCAGCATTTCATTTCACCTCTGTGGACCCCGGTTCGACACCCAGACAGAAGCCTTACATGTCGATTTGGTGTTTCAGTGCCCCCCCCCCCCCCCCCACAGACACACACTTGGGTATTGTCTTCAGTTAAATTAATATTATTTGAATTGTTGTGTTTGACAGGGACCTCTGCCCATTCGCTGGATGGCCATAGAATCACTAGTCGATGACGTGTTCACAACAAAGAGTGACGTATGGTCTTTCGGGATCCTGCTGTGGGAGATCGTTACCTTTGGTGAGAATTATAATAACACTATTTCAAAAGAATTTTCAGTATTTGTTTTACTTTTTTGTTTTATTTGCTTGTGCTTTGAGGGATCGGGACTGCTTAGTTTTATAATGTGACAACACCCATGCCGTAGTGGCACTCCCAGTTTGTTTGCAGTGTATGGGTCTCGTCACACAAGGCAACTTTTGCAGGCAACTTTGAGGCAACCACTTGTATGGTGCACATGATCACCTTGGTAGCACATGAGTCAAATTTAAAACATTGTCTTATCGGTCCATAAGAGCGATAGGCGAACATTGCAATGTGAATGCTTTTTCTTTATGGAGATTGCCTGGAACTGGTAGTCTGTTAATTGCCTCGTGTGGAATGGCCCTAAGTGTTCCTCGCTAGTCATTTATATAAATCTTACGTTTCCAATGGCCTGGCCTAGGTGAACCGTTAAGTGATTATACATCGCTGCAGAATTGGGTGTTTTTATTCAAACCTTTGTTTATGTATAGGTGCCCGGCCATATCCACTTCTTGGGATTCAGACGATGTTGAGTAAGCTAAGATCGGGGTATCGTATGCCCAAACCAGCGTGCTGCAAGCAACAACTGTGAGTTCACTTTAAATAACTTGAAATTATCGAATCTTTATTTCTGTAAGTAAATCATTTACAAACATGGGATTGGAGAAATGGGTCCTCATTGGGATTTGAACCCAAGACCCCTGACACTCCGGGGAGATGCTCTACCAGCTGAGCTTTGAGGCATATCGGTGTACTCATCTCGCTTAAAGGGACACACCGGCCGAATTGGGCTATTTGGGCTACAAAATAGACTAACATATGACTTCAACGGTCTTCCAGGAATGAAGAAGAACAGTCCTTAAAAAACATCATCAAATTTAGCCGTTTTTGAGCATTTTAAGACAAAAACGCAGGTCGCGTGATTGTTCTTACCAAAAAGTGGTGCAAACAATCACGTGACCTTCCCGGCTAGTTTTACTTTCAGCCGTCTAAAAGAAACTTACTTAATCCATTTTTAAATTTTTTTTTTACAAAATTATTTACGAATAATTGACGAAAAAGATCATGTATTCAAATTATCGCTACAAAATGTAAATAATGGTGAAAAATCTAACGTAAGATTCATTCACATTCAAAGAGTCCGTGTAATGGAAGCTTGTTATATGGCCGCTTTGGTTTTTTAAAATCATTTTTCGCTAAATACGTGACATTTTGATGATTGTTTTTACAGCAACCATCTATAAAAACATTATTTATGATTCTACACCCCTAAATTGCGTAAACGGTGAGCCGGTGTGTCCCTTTAAAGGTGCAATTCTAGTTTGAATCAATATCAACGAATACCACAACGATTTAAAGACCCTTCGGTAGATGCTTGATTTCGAGACCTCAAAATCTAAATTTGAGGTCTCGAAACCAAATTAAAATAGTTTAGTGGAAAATAACTTCTTTCTCGAAAACAACGTTACTTCGGAGGGAGCCGTTTCTCAACCTTTCCATTGCTCGTTACCAAGTAAATTGTTATCATAACAATTATTTTGAGTATTTACCAACTATCAAATTATCTCACTATTGCATTTTGTAATTTCGACGTACTGTATGACAGCATTAAAATAAATGTTACTGAATTGATTTCACTTCCAGAATGTTTGTTTCTTGCAAAGATTGATACTAAAACAATTCGTACTTTGACCACAATACTTTCAGATACCGTATCATGTTGAGTTGCTGGAAAAAAGATCCACAGGAGCGGAGCAGTTTCACGGAAATTTCGAAGGAGCTGGGGAAATTGCACAGCTACAATGAGGTGAGTATACTTTGTAAATAAACAGTTAAAAGTCAAGTAATAAACGTATGGAAATAAATAAATTTAAATTAAAGAAGTTTAAAGAAAAAAAATGATGACATGTCGTGGCAGAGCGGGTAAGAGCACCGGCAAGCTCTGGTATTTCTTTTCTGGTCAGCAGAGTGTGGGTGAGCGTCCCGGTCGTGACACTTGTGTCCTTTAAGCAAGACACTTTAACCAATAATGCTTCGTCCTTCGGAGTGGACGTAACGCTGTAGGTCCCGTGTGTTGTGTAACGCGCGTGAAAGAGCACAGTGTACTTATCGAAAAGAAAAGTTGAAGCCGTCAATTCGGACCCGCCCTAAGCATGGCCACATTTACGAGACCAAATAATGTGTTCACTTGTGGTAAGTCTGCTGCCACCTCGAGTCCTTAGTGGTCTCCAATTTAATGTTGGTGTTGTGTTGTTTGAAATAAAATCGCGTAGGGGCCTACACAGCAATTAAAAGTAAATGCTCTCTTAGTAGGTAGTTAATGCAGTGCCCTTCTGGAAACCTGTGTAAGCTGTGTGGCCGTACCCTGGTAATACATAACCAAATGCTAAATAAATGTATCATGTTGATCAATTTGTATACCTTTTTGTTGTTTGTTGATTAGGAATACATTCGTGTTGATAAGTTGGCCGAGGTGATCTACGACGACGTGGACGTACCAGACGAGAAGTTATGAAAGAGAAAGACTTGTCACGGTCTTTATCCGCAATACAGGCACTGGGTTGACAGACCCAATGTTTATAATTGATACAATGATTTCGGATTTGAGGCATTGCATGGTGGTATGTAACCTCACCTTTATACCGACGATGACTAGAGCAAGCTAGTCGAAACGTTGAGACCGATTTAAGAACTGACTCCGCGGTAGTACAGTTAATTACGATCCTAGCTAAGTAGGTAGTCCCAGCCTATTTTCTATACCATTCGCCCGGGTAGTAGTTAAAAAGCAGGACAGTTCTTTTCAGAACTGAGAAGTCTCCCGAACACCCGAACAATCTACTCCGCGGTAGTAGCATAAAGAAAGACGTAACTGTTCTCTAAGAACAAACTCTACCTGGCAAGAGATACACACATGGTGTTACCGCAAACCAAATATATATACAATGATTTCATTGCATAAACGTGCAGTGACGCAAGCTTTCCATATATGTGTTAATTTTAGAGGGCGCTGATTGAGCTGCTGCCACTTCTATGTGCTCCTCAAGTTTTCTGGATTTTCTATCCTTTTTTGATCTCGTTTTGCGCCCAACATTTGTGCATGTACTTCCTGTGATACCCTGACACCGGTGATTATGTCTATTTGGAAATCTGACATATGGAACTTGTATTTTTCAACATGATTTTGCCTCCAGCTTTTTGGATTCTGACGTATTGGTACTTGTATACCCTATCACCCTTGGGTGTCCAGTCTTGCATTCATATGCAAATGACAGTATCAATAGATGATGACACTCAGCCCCTTATCATGAATGGGACTTACACGCGTCAACACCCAAATTCTATGGAGCCACCACCTACTGACACCACCTTGCAGTACAACCATGCTGAAATGCTTGCCATTAGATACCAAGATACCCGCAAATTGGAGATACCACCGCCAGTGTACAACACCCTCAAAGATCTCGGTATTTTCCGGTACCGGAGTAGGCGAGCTGGACGCCATATAAGACGTAACAAACTGCATCGAAACCAGGTAACTTCCAAACTTTCTCCATTGGAAATATATCATATACCGAGCATCAGTTCTACACCTGATGTACATATCAGTGTACATGTTAGTCAGTCCGGTGCTAACATGAATAACTTGACGCCTATTGCCCGTGAGACCTACACTAAACTTAACGTGCACCTCTGGAAGGGTCCTACTAAAAGCCGACAACAAGCCAACAACGCCGACAACAAGTCCAGAGCGCCGACAACACGCCGCCAACAAGTTTTAAATACCTCAAAAATTGCAAATAAACCATAGATATATTAGAACTATGTGTGTTCTGTAATATAAACGTACATTTAATGGAAAAACTTCACGAAAAGTGTGAGTTTTTAACCAGGAAAAAAACTTAACTTTCACGGAAAACGGTTGGACGCCATCTTGGCTTAAAATCGTGTTTGGACCAGTCCATTATGATGCGGGTAAGTCAGATTTAGCAGTAGAGGGCGGGCGTCATGCACTGTGCAAACTGCAGTGAAGGTCTTCACATGAAGCCCGCCCTCTGTTGTTGGCAAGATCTAAATCTACCCGTATCATAATGGTCTGGTCCAAACACGGTTTTTAAGCCAAGATGGCGTCCGACCGCTTTCCGTGCAAGTAAAGTTTTTATTTGGTTAAAAAATACACACTTTTCGTGAAGTTTTTCCATTAAATTTACGTTTATGTTACAGAACACATATAGTTGTAATATATATATGGTTTATTGGCCATTTTTGAGGTATTAAAAACTTGTTGGCGGCGTGTTGTCGGCGCTCTGGACTTGTTGTCGGCGTTGTCGGCTTTTAGTACGACCGCCTCTGGAATGCTAACTCTGTCAGGAATAAGGCTATCCTCACATGTGACTATATACTTGAACATGACGTTGACATCATGGTCATTACAGAATCATGGCTCAGAAAGGAGGATTGTGCGATAATTGGCGAGGCCACACCTCCGGGTTACGTCTGCCTTAGCAAGTCACGTAACAGTGATACGTTTGGAGGTGGAATCGCAATCTTCAGCAAGGCATCTCTCAACTTATCCTTCGCTGAGTCCAACATATCATCAGCTCAATCATTCGAACTTGCCTACATCACCAACCCTACTAAACAGCTTCGGTTGTTTGCAATCTACAGACCGCCCCCCTCCGCAAAGAACGGTCTGAATACACCACAGTTTTTGTCGGAGTTCAACGATTTTCTGGCTGAGATCTCACCCCTCTCCGGCAATCACCTGATACTAGGGGACTTCAATCTGCACCTCGATATCCCAAGTAAACCTGAAGTTGCTCAATTTCTCACACTGCTTGTCGACCATGACCTACAGCAACATGTCTATGGAGCCACCCACAAATATGGTCACACACTTGACCTTGTGATATCGCGTCAAGCGGATACCCTCGTGCAAAACTGTAACAGTGTCAATAATCTCTACTCGGATCATCATGTTATTGTATGCATCATTGACCATGCCAAACCTACTCGACAGTTGGTACAATCGAAGGTTAGGAACTACCGCACCCTCGACACTGATTCATTCACCAATGATCTTACCCGGTCTTTTCAGCTGTTTCCATACGACAGTTGCCCCAGTGATCAACTTTTATTTTATGACAACGCTGTCCTCGGTGTTCTTGATGCTCACTGCCCCGTCAAGATAAGGACACGCAGGTTTAAACAACAGCAACCTTGGTATACGAATGACATTCACCTCGCAAGACGCAACCGCAGACAACTTGAGAGAAAATGGCGTAAAACCAGACATCCTGATGACCACCATGCGTATGTGAGTCAGATCAACTCACTTACCAAGCTCATACGTCATGAAAAGTCGAAGTACTTCAAGGCCCATCTTTCATCTGCTGACACAAAAGCGGTGTTTCAAACTATCAACTCACTGTTAAACAAAGGGGCTCCTCCCCTTCCATCTGGCCAACCCTTGAAAACATTGAGCAACCGGTTTGCAACTTTCTTCAAAGACAAAGTTGCCAAAATAAGATCTAACATCATGTGTTCACTCACCCACACCCCTGAACCCGTTTCACTCCAGCATGCTGATTGCCTAGTACAAGTACCTCAACTCTCTGACTTCCCCCTTGCCGATGAGGACGAGGTCCTCAGACTCATTAGCAAAGCACCGAGCAAGTCATGCGACCTGGACCCTCTCCCGACATGGATGTTGAAATTGAATACCGGGACTCTCCTCTCTGCTCTGGTTTCAATCGTCAATAGCTCGCTTGCCACAGGTTCCTTCCCATCGAGCCTCAAGGAAGCCGTAGTATCTCCCATTCTAAAGAAGCCCGGGCTAGACGTGAACAATCTCAAGAACTATAGACCGGTTTCTAACTTGGCATTTATATCGAAACTGATTGAAAAGGTTGCTTTAACTCGTATCAATGATCATCTTTGTACTAATATGTTGTTTCAGAAGTTTCAGTCTGCTTACAGGTCTGGCCACAGCACTGAGACGGCATTGCTGAGAATCAAGAGTGACATAATGCGTGCTCTTGATGATCGGCAGGCTGTTTTCGTGGTGTTGCTGGATCTGTCGGCGGCGTTCGATACCATTGATTATGTTTCCCTCTTGGATAGATTATATAATGTTTTTGGGTTAACAGGTCATGTTCAACAGTGGTTTCATTCATACCTTGTTGGTCGCACTAATAGAGTTAAGGTTGCTAGTGAGCTATCTGACCCCCAGGTATTGGAGTTCGGTTTACCACAAGGTTCTGTGGTAGGGCCTCAGCTGTTTTCCCTATTTACTTATCCCCTGGCCACAATTATTGAACGGTTTGAGCACATTCGCTATCACTTCTATGCTGACGATACCCAGCTGTACATTCAATTTAATCCCAACAACCCTGGTGAAATCAATCAAGCTCTTTCCACATTGTCGCAATGTATAATGGACATAAAACAATGGATGTTAAGCAACATGCTTCAACTCAACGATTCCAAAACTGATTTCTTTGTCTGTGCCAACAGTAGATGTCTCAGTTCGCTATCTGATGTTTCCCTCCAAGTAGACTCCGAAATCATCCAGCCTTCCACGAATATCAGAAATCTTGGAGTGGAGTTTGACCAGGCCATGCGGATGTCCGACCAAGTCACTTCTATTTGCCGATCCGTTAATTTCAGTCTACGTAACCTTTCTCGGATAAGAATGTACATTGATAAGCCCACATGCCATGCTGCTGTTAGAGCCCTTGTAACGTCTCGTCTCGATTATGCTAACTCTCTTCTCTATGGAATATCATCTGTTGACTGTCAACGCCTTCAACGGCTCCAAAATCGTGCAGCTAAACTGATCTACCAGGCCAAGAAATATGACAGAGTCACTCCCATTCTTCACGATCTTCACTGGCTGACAGTCTCCAACCGTATCAACTTTAAAATACTTACCCTGGTCTTCAAATGTCTCAATACCGCCTCTGCGCCTTCATACCTAACGGATCTCATTCAGTTGTACAAACCTAACAGATACCTCCGGTCATCTACTGACACCAGACTACTTGCCATCCCCAAAACACGCACCACTACTGGTGAAAAAAGCTTCCACGCTGCTGCCCCCAAACTCTGGAATGATTTACCTCACAGCATCCGCCACTCTAGCTCACTAGCAGCCTTCAAGAAATCTCTCAAAACCCACCTGTTCACCTGATTTGCTAGCTTTTATTTATTCTTTGCTCTTTGTTTATTTTGTGTGTACAGCGCTGTGGTACTTTCCCCTGTTAGTTAGAGCGCTTTATAAATACCTTGTATTATTATTATTATTATTATTATGTGTTTTGATTGGTCCAGGGTAACGTTTGTCAGCTGCACTGTCGTTTGTCTGCAAGCGATTTTGTATAATGTTTAGTTATTGTTATTTTGTATTGTTATTATTTATTTATTTATTCGGCTTTAAAAAGAGTTTCATTCAAAGAAAAAAATAACCTTGGTAAAGTGAAAAATAAAAAGAATACAAAATAAATTAGCAAATAAATAAATGTCCGAAAAAAAGAGAAAAAAAATACGCCCCTAAATAAACAAATAAATATATAAATAAATAGAAACTGTTTGTATAACTTATGTACATAAAGTGTTTTTTAATATGTATAATATGCGTATGATTAGACTGCGAATCTCTGTGTGGGATGAATGCGATGTCAAAGGTACATTTTGTATTGAATGGGTCTGACGTATTAATTCACGAGCCTCGGGCCCTTGAAGTGTGACATCAGATATAAACCAGGCTACCATAAACAAAACTAGTCCCTGGTTCAGATTCTCTCATCGCCCTCGGGCCATTCAGTGTGACATCAGATATAAACCAGGCTACCTACCATAAACAAAACTAGTCCCTGGTTCAGATTCTCTCATCGCCCTCGGGCCATTCAGTGTGACATCAGATATAAACCAGACTACCATAGACAAAACTAGTCCCTCGTTCAGATTCTCTCATCGCCCTCGGGCCATTCAGTGTGACATCAGATATAAACCAGGCTACCATAAACAAAACTAGTCCCTCGTTCAGATTCTCTCATCACCCTCTCGACCTTCGACCCCAGATCGCCAAAACCTCGGTCGTATAAAAGTGTGAAAATGAGCGACCCCCAACCAGTTTTATTGTGATTGGACGTGATTATTTGACTCACGGGGTTGAAAGATCTTTGAAGGTTGTATAAACCACGAATCCACCCAGTACCTCAACTAAAAAAAAAGCACTTGGATACTTAAAGGGAATATTGAGGGGAATTAATATTTAATTCAACTTCAGTGAAATTTACTTTAGGCTATTGTTCACAGACGGGAAATTCATTTCGGCCTTTACATCATTAAGTTAAAATTAAAAAAATTACAATTCGTTAAAATGTACCATTACTTTACAAAATTACATTATGGCACTGTACAAATTTGGTAAATTGTCAAAGACCAGTTTTCTCACATGGTGTATTTTAACATAATATGCATAATGCGGTTTTGTTTTACTTAATTGGTCGGTGAATTTGCCAGTTAGAGAATAATGAAAGAAAAAACAAAAAGGGCTTCGGGCCTGAAGATTTGTTATATTTGAGTGAAAAAATATCCTCAAAGACTACGTTACGTGAGCCGTTTCTCATGATAGTGTCTTGTACTATCAAACAGCTCTTTATTACTTGCAACCAAGTAAGTTTTATGCTAACAATTATTTGTTAGTGTACAGTGCCTTTAAATCAACCACAATAATTCAGTATAAAAGGATACTCAAAAAGTTCAATAGAAACATATAGATGCTAAAAGTTTTGACATTTAAAAGAAATTATAACAAAGTAAATACAGCATTTCCATTATAAAACAAAATTGAACCATGCATGTCGCTTGGTCTCTGTAAATGTTGTCTGAAATAATCATCGTTCCAATTGTTCAACCATAAAAATCCGGATAGCTGAGGGGACCAAAGGCTTGGTATACCACAAAATGTAGGAACTGACGGATATTGTTTGTCCAGAATTGTCGACTGCTATAAATTGATATTAGGTCTTGAAATCATGATCAACAAGCCCTGGAGCGTTGCCTTCAAATTATTTTACAGGGCCCTCATAAAGTACAATTGGGGCAATCAACAAGCTGTGCTCCATATCCAAGCTTCTTGTACATTTATGTTTCCTCCTTATATGTATTTACATCTTCAATCTTCTGTGTATAATATTGTAAAGTTTTCTTGTGTTTAGATTTTCAAATAAAGTTCAGTGCTTAATTTCAACCGAGTCTCAGTTTATATTTGGTTGACATATTTATGGCTTTTTACGTGTATTTTTGAAACTTTGTGAGGTATTTTCCAATCTATGGCATCGACACAAGTATCGAAGCTGTTCAATTTTGACGACACACCACCGAAGAATGAAAAATGATTGATTGTAATAATAGTCCAGAAAAGAAACGCCTCCGGTGACGGAAGCAGATTTCACGGCAAATGTTTGTCCCGTTGCCATGGTTACGAAGTAACTAGGTCAGGATGTCGAGTTAGTTGATTGTTGCGTTCCCGCACCTCTCGATGTATCAATTTTAGTCACGTCGGCTTTTTTTTTTTTTTACAATAAAGTGTGAATAAACCGATTAGTCCTCGACATTGGTTTGTTTGTTTATTTGTTTGTTTATTTGTTCGGTGGTGTCAAGGTTGATTTCGCCTACACTTTCATCAGAGATCTGAGGCTACCGCACGGTAGAAATAATTCGTTACGCACGATGGTTCCAAACTCAACAATCTAAATTGGAAAACAGAAATTAAGAAGACTTCTAAAATGAACTTGTTAAACCAAATGTGAGCGTTTATGTTTATTTATTCGGTGCTGTATAAATATTATGTTATTAGCTGTGTGTGTGCATTTAACAGACATGAAAACTCTTTTAACTAATAAAGGGAATTTGCACCGACCATTGTATACAGAAACAAAAACGAAACAACAATTAACATTGTAAACGGACCACAAAAACAAACGAACATTAAAAACACATACAAACAAACAAAAACAACAACAAGCAACAATAACAAAAATAAGAACAACAACACCGACAACAACAACAACAACAACAACAACAACAACAACAACACCAACAACAGCAAAAGCAGCGAAACTTTTCAGTGTACCTTAGCATGTCAAATAATTATTCTTGCAAAGGTATAGGAATAATTTTCAACGCAGTCTCTGCACTGCTCTCTTCATCTTTTACATCACTGACATAAAACTGGCGACATGCATTAAACTTTACTCTAATCTTTTGACTGTTCAAAAAGCACAACCATGTATTGTAAATTGTACCTATAACGTTTATTACTATTAAACTATACTATTATAGACACAAAAAAATCCCCCAAACCACAGAAATACTTTCCAGCAAAAAAGGGCAACCTGATGAATTATGAAGGTGAACAAAAACCAACCATTGTATTAATTTGTAAAAAGGGGGGATCACTGTGGTATGGAACGAGCCACATACCACGGTCCGCTAGGTTTCAAAAGACTGCGGGTTGTTACACTTGCATTTGCACGTGCGTTGTCAAGCTATTTTTATCCCACAGGGCGCAATACTAAAGTTCTTAAAGGAACACATTGCCTTGGATCGGTCGAGTTGGTCTTTGAAAAGCGTTTGTAACCGTTTTTTATAAAATGCATATGGGTAGAAAGATGTTGCAAAAGTAGAATACAATGATCCACACAAACATGCCTCGAAATTGCGTGGTTTTCCTTTTACCTCGTCGACTAACACGTCGGCCATTTATGGGGGTCAAAATTTTGACTCCCATAAATGGCCGACCGTGTTAGTTCGCACAGTAGAAGGAAAACCACGCAATTTCGAGGCAAACTTGTGTGGATCATTGTATTCTACTTTTAAAACATCTTTCCAACCATATGCATTATATAAAAAACGGTTACAAACGCTTTTGTTTTGACCAACTCGTCCGATCCAAGGCAACGTGTTCCTTTAATACCATGTTTTTATGAAACGTCAGTAGCCGTGTTGATCAAATTGAATGTGTTGAGTTACGGCACGCTGCTCCTGCACTTGGAGAATGTTATACCAAAAGGTGATGCCGTGGTGTTGTTGGACTATGAATTAGGAACTGCGTCCAAACACCAGTGTGACCACGTCGGTTCAAGGTGAAGTCTTGACTTTACTAAAGGTAGGTTTTAAAACAATTCACTTTAAAATGTAACGGGAATTCGCTGTGTTACTTTACTCAATGCAACATTAATGTATAGTTTAGACTGAGTTGTTGGTACAGTAGAACATTAGTCGTGTAGTTCTCAATACTATGGGGCGCCGTCTGTCAATTAATTGTTTGGCACTTTTAAGGCATGTTTTTACCATGGTTTATAGCAATTAGATGTAAACCATAGAAAGTGTTGCCAAATCCTTTTTATGGTTTACATACCAGTAGTATTTGATGTGTGTAAGTTTATGGTTTACAAACCATGAACATGCAACAAACATTTGTAAATCATGGTTCATAAACCATGGAAACTTTACGCATCTTTAAAACATGGTTTATAAACCAGAAAAATTAAGCATCAAATTCATGGTTTACAAATCATGGTTTATAAACCATGAAAATTGGGTCATCTTAAAAACATGGTTTATAAACCATAAAAATTGAAGCATGAAAATCATGGTTTATAAACCATAAAAATGGGAGCACGAAAATCATGGTTTAAAAATTATGGTTTATAAACCATAAAAATTGAGGCTTTTAAAAAACATGGTTTATAAACCATGAAAATTGAAACATGAAAATCATGGTTTATAAACCATAAAAATCGTAGCATGAAAAACGTGGTTACAAATCATGGTTTATAAACCATGAAAGTTGAGGCATCTTGAAAACATGGTTTATAAACCATGAAAATTGAAAATTGGAACTCATGGTTTATAAACATAAACATACGTGAAGTACAATTGCATCATCAAGTTTTACGGGTGGCTCAAGTTTTACAGCTAAAACAATTCATTTTGAAATATAATTGGAGTTCTCTGGGTTGACTTATTCAATATCATATTAATGTTATATGGTTCACATTTGTTTTTGGTAGAGTAGAACATGTTCGCATTATTGTAGATTGCAACACAACGTAAAACACAAGTGCACCAAGTTACAATTCGAGGTTTTAAGTCTTGGCTTTATTGAAGATAGCTTAATTCTGTATGTAACGAAGATTGCTGGATTTAATGTTTAGTTCATTGTGGTTTTTAGGAAAATTTAACAATGCTTTTTATTGCATCATCGATGACTAAATTGAGCCAATTTTCACTGGTTTGTCATGTAATGCATATATATGCCGATGAGATCAAGTGTGGATATTGGTCTTTGACAATTACTATACAAGTAAACCCATGTCTTTAAACCATCAAGCTAGTAGCCTAAAGTGAGTGTAACCACGAATAAGTACAACCCTAGTCTTCCCCGAGATTCAGTAATATTTTGTGACATTTATGGACAATTGCACTTGGGTCATATATAGTATACCGCTTTAGTGAAAAAAAAAAAATCTCATTCAAAATGAAAAAGCTATTAGACATTATTACAGTGTGCCATTAACCTTTAGTGTCACGTCAAGAGATAAAAAAAAAAACAAGTGTTTTCGTTGGAGCGAGACAGATGAGTATCCAGGTTTGAAAGCAGAGGGCCTCGGCCTGCATTGATGGTAGACCATGAGATGATACCCCCCCCCCCCCCTAACCCAACCCCACAAAAAACATTGGCAGCTAAGGGAATTATTGATACCAGTTTCTAGATTTTAGACTGGAATAGTTCCGGGTCACTGACTGTTCACACTACTCTATTTCCCTGAGTTGTCCCCGGGGGAATAATGACCAGTATTTCCACACTATGATCACTCTAACCCCTGGTGCTCCCCCAACCCTACCCGGGTCTGCCCCGGCAAATTGGCATACCCCCGGGAAGAGCAACCCCTGCTCCGGAGTAAAGGGGAAAGCGGTAAGTGCAGCCAGAACCCCGTGGAAAAGGGCCCATAGGCGGGGACAGTGCGTACGTGCGCTGGGGACAACTGTCATCCTGTGGGGTGAAAAGTTACATGGCCTCCCCAGTGCCGTATTCAACAGAGACAAGAGAAACAGTGATTAGGGCTATTGCCTAAAAATGTGCTCCAGTGGCCTCGACATCGAAACTTACTGATGTTTTTATATCTAAAACCAAATTCTCAAACATTCCGTGAGAGCATGGAGGTAGAACATTGAAAGACCCCCCCCCCCCACATACAACCTCCCACATCATCATATTATGCCTGTTTCAATTGCTGCACTTCAAATAACTAATCGCAGACAGGAATACAATTCCCTGGAAAAACCAATAAGTTTGTGTTGTTTTCACTAAGAACGGGGCCACCACCTTATTTGAAAATAATTACAAGTTGCTTAAAGGCAGTGGGCACTATTGGTAATTACTCAAAATAGTTATCAGCATAAAACCTTACTTGGTAACGAGTAATGGGGAGAGGTTGATAGTATAAAACATTGTGAGAAACCGCTCCCTCTGAAGTGACTTGGTTTTCGAGAAAGAAATAAATTTCCACGAATTTGATTTCGAGACCTCAAGTTTAGAATTTGAGGTCTCGAAATCATGCATCTGAAAGCACACAACTTCGTGTGACAAGGGTGTTTTTTTCTTTCATAATTAACTCGCAACTCCGACGACCATCCGAGCTCAAATTTTCACAGGTTTGTTATGTTATGCATATGTTGAGATACAGCAAGTGAGAAGAGTGGTCTTTGACAATTACCAGTAGTGTCCAGTGTCTTTAATGACGTGTTTATTGAAAACTGTAGAGACTCCATTAATGCACCATTCCAGTAATAATATTAAGAAAAATGAAAATCCATTTTAAATGAAACATCAGAGTGTGTGGTTTCTGTTTAACGCGAGCCAACCATAGAGTGCCCCTTTAACCTTCCAGACTTCGAGACTGTTCTGGCTTGATTTCAACAGACAGGTGAAACTTGAACTGCGCGCCAGAAGGTAAAAACACGAGGAAAAAAGTCAGCTCGCTAGACTAGAAGTTACTCTCTGCGTGGCTTCTTCAGCTTTGACCACCAGAGAGTGCTCAGCATATCCTGACCAGTAATTCTCTGTTTGTTCAAGAATTTTATCAGCAATTTGTCGACCTTCAGACCCTGTGATACGTTTACAGAGAGGGGAAAAAAGGTATCAGAGAGTGCAAATTCTGAATGAGATAGCCTTTGGGAAGTGTGGTCGGTGCAGTGTTGTAATGACGTTATGCGATAGGGGCAGCACCAGGGTATAGAATTGGTTTAATGTACAACTTATGTTGTTGCTGTTTGATTTGATGAAATCACGCTGTGACACTTTTTCACATTGGTGGCGGCGTGTGTGATAGCATGCGGAGCCTTAGTTCTATTGGTAAAGCTATGGAGCAATGGTAAGGAATACCTGGTCTACAGGGATCGAGCCTGAAATGTGGTTTACTACATCTACAAGCATGCGTCATTTCAATGATGCCACAAATTGGAATAACCTGACATGGAATACACGAAGGGAATGTTGAGGCGTACCATGGAACACTAATACCGACGTAAACGATCAAATCACGGCGCACTGTCCCAGCCGTCCACGCTACCTCTCTACGTGTTTGCACTGTACTCTGTTTACAAAAGAATGGAACCAAAAAGCTAAGGTATGCTTTGTATTGTTCAACTTTTCATGTTATCTCTCTCTGCTAGATAAACTACGGTAAAGTAGGGGTCAAAATATTAGTCAGTTTTACTGTTGGCATTTTCTGAATACATCGTGGACTATTACCGCTTATTCATCCGTGAACATTCCATGACTTTGATCGTCATTCATTCACTTAAAGACATTGTACACCTTTGGTAATTGTCAAGACTTTCTCACTTTGTGTGTCTCAACATTATGCACAACATAACGAACCTGTGACAATTTGAACTCAATTGGTCGTCGAAGTTGCGAGATAATAATGGAAGAAAAAAACACCCTAATTGTCACACGAAGTTGTGTGCTTTTCTAATCTAATTCTGAAATCTAATTCTGAGGTCTCGAGATCAAATTCAAATGTTTTAGTAGAAATACTTCCTTCTCGAAAACTATGTTACTTCAGAGGGAGCCGTTTCTCACAATGTTTTATACTACAGCTCTCCAGTGCTTGTTACCAAAGAAGTAAGTTGTATGCTTACAATTATTTCGAGAGTGTTCATATTCTGTTTGATCAACCTTTTACATGAAGTAACAACCCTGTGAAAATGTTGGCTTAATCCGTAAAAAACAGTGAAAACTTCCCCCTTTTTGGAACACACATAGTCCCATCTTTGTTCTAACAATTAACCGAAATTAGCTTTGGCTTTGAAAAAAAAAATGGGTGGTTTTCTTCTACAGTATTCTCGAATATGACTTTATTTCAGAGGGAAATATTTCACAGAAAAACATTTTGAGTGACCTTTCCGAGGCTGAAAATAAACAATGATGTTTATTATCCTATACAAAACTGTGTGACACATTCAGTAATGGGGAGAGGTTGATAGTACAAATCATTGTGAGAAACAGCTCCCTCTGAAGTGAAGTTATTTTCGATCAAGAAGCAATTTTCCACGAATTTGATTTCGAGACCTTAAGTTTAGAATTTGAGGTCTCGAAGTCAAGCATCAGAAAGCACACAACCCCGTGTGACAAGGGTGTTTTTTCTTTCGTTATTATCTCGCAACTTCGACGACCGATTGAGCTCAAATTTTCACAGGTTTGTTATTTTATGCATATGTTGAGATACACCAAGTGAAAAGACTGGTCTTTGACAATTACCAATAGTGTCAAGTGTCTTTAAAGCCCGGTTCATACTTCCTGCGAATGCGAATGCGAAGTGAATTTTGGTGACGCAACAATCGGTACGCGCTCCATTTTCCCTTTTGACTCAATGAAATTCGCATCGCACGAAGAAGCATTCGCAGGAAGTATGAACCGGGCTGAACAGGGTTTCTTGCAAATCTTTCCCATCTCTTATTTGACGCCACCATTCTCAGGTTGGTGTTTATAAGGGAGAAGAAAATAACAGATAAGGAGAGTTTTCATTTAATTGTATCTATACAGTTCTGGTTTTTGACTGGATAGTTGAACTCTTTCAAGTAATCCATACTTTAGCGTTAAGCAAGGACCTTGTTATACTAACCTTGTGGGACTTGTAAAACTATTTTTGCTGAGTTTTGTTTCAAGGTATTTTACCTTCGATAATTCATCGTGGGGCTAACATAGTTCATTTATTAACATCACTTGACTTCATTGTTATAATGGGAAGGTACGTTTGGTAATCACTATAAAAATAAATGACAATAAAAGTACAACAGGTTACGATAGTATCAAGCATTTTTTTGAATCGTTTTACTTTTGAAGTATGTGGTTATTGACACAAAGATATCAGTTGTTTTTCCCAAAAACTGAATCTGCGAAGTGTAACCGTCTCTCAGTTTGTGTATTATGGACATAAATCGCTCCTGATTTTAGGCGATATATAAAAAACGTGACCATCTTGTGAATTGACTTTTTATGGGTCAGTTCTATTGTACATAACTGCATTTATATGTATTTGTTTTTTGTTGTTAATCTCCTGACGATGACTAGAGCAAGCTAGTCGAAACGTTGAGACCAAACCCAAGAACTGACTCCGTGGTAGTATACAGAAAGTTACGATCCTATAAGCTAAAGTAGTAGCCCCATCCTATTTCTATACCATTCGTCCAGGTAATAGTTAATAAGCAGGATAGTTCTGTTCAGAACTGAGAAGTCTCCCGAACACCCGAACAATCTACTCCGCGGTAGTAGAATAAAGCAAGACTGTTCTCTAAGAACAAACTCTACCTGGCAAGAAGATACACACATTATGTTACCGCAAACCAAATATATATTGATACCTCACGATGCAATGCCTCAAATCCTATATATGCATTTATATGATTAAAAACAATCGAACGACTCAAAAAACCGAACGTACATTTCACCTTTAATTTTGGCACACCGGGCTATTAAGACTTTTAATTGTTGACTATTTCGTCTAATCTGTATGTATTGTACAAAGCCACCCGCTCGAAACGATAATTAATCTGCCACAATTTTAACTATAAACCCTTATAAAATGTCCTAGATATCATGTTTCTATTCATTTAAATCTATGACCAAATCCGTGGGTTTTCAAAAAATTCCTTTCGCGCAAGTTGTTTTCATTAGCCGTTTTGATGTATGGTGGACACTCTATGCTAAAATAGTGCACTGTTTGGTTTGGGTGTATACAGACAAATTTGTTGTGTCCACCGCACCTCAAAATGGCTTACTGTTGGTCTATTTGTCGTGAACATCCAAACCCCTGCATGGTCCATAAACAAATTGTATATAAGATTTTGTGTTTCTAAGCATTTTTAGCAAGTCACAGTTTTCTGTTTGGATGGGCAGTTAATCAGCCATGTGATCCAAGCCAAAGACCGAATTTTGAACCCTGTTAGTAAAATTATTCAGAGATACCTCAAAGGATCATATACGTTGGGTACCCGGTAAAGTATATATCATCAGCTTTGGGTAGTATTTTGAGAAGTGCATGCGGTCAGGGACAGATACATCAGGCTCGACAGATATATCACCTGTTATCCACAAAATGTTGAATGTTTCATTTTTGATGTTTACTATATTTTGATTATAACCACATATATTTTGATAAATTACCAAAAGTGACCAGTGCCTTTAAGCAAACACACCAAAACAAACAAACAAACAAACAACAAACAGACAAACAAACAAACAAACAAACAAACAAACAAACAAACAAACAAACAAACAAACAAACAAACAAACAAACAAACAAACAAACAAACAAACCAGCAAACAAACCAGCAAACAAACAAACCTAGTGTTGATAGTATAATTGTGTCCAACATATCTCAAAATGGCTTATTAGAATGATTGACCTTCGAAATCAAATACTTTTTCAAGTTAGCAGGGCTGCCCGATCGTACTCTGTGTCAAAAAAAGACCACAAACTGTCTTTCAAACCGGCGTCTTTCAACCAGTAATAACTCATTAAAACGTAGTAAGGGCTTTTCTACTTCACCAAATCAATTTATTTTTCATCTAAAAGAGCTTATGTCCCTACATGATGTATTCGTTCACCCATTACGTTTTGACTTTACGCATGATTTGGCGATTTCAGGGTCCGTTAAACCACTCAGGCTCGACGGGCGATCGCGTCGTCATGACCCATCACCCCACCCACTTAGCGGACCATGGTTGAGTTCTATCCTCGGTGTCTCGGATCACTCAGATTGTAACATTTCTGCAACTCGTGGTCTGCGCAGGGAAAACGAAACCAAGATTTCACTTTTATTTCTTCTGGAACTAGTTTAGCAAAAAATGGCTAGGTGTGCAACATGGATTGGTAACAATATTTCACTAGTTAATAAATCAGGTATACAAATCCGAACGCACTCATTGTTTGACAATTAAAAAAAAAATTGTTTAAGGAACATTACAGAATTGGTTTTTGCTAACAAAACAGTTGCTGGCAGTGTAAGCACTATATACATAAACTGACAAACCTGTAGAAGTTTGAGATCGATCGGCCATCTGGGTCACGAGAAAATAGTGAAAAACCGATTACAAATTTTACAAAAAAAAAATGAATAAAACGCTTACTGAGCGATAAACTCCAAACGCCAAGTTAGATTATTTATTTCTCATCAAATGTGACATTTCAGACAGAAATATTTCAAGGGATGTTTTCAACTATCATCATCATTAGACCATGTAAGTTTTTTGTAAATCTGTGATCTTCACGATTTTTGTTTCTTACCAGTTCTGTAACGTTCCTTTAACTAAATTTCGAGGTGGTCGTTTCTTAGATTTCGCCAAATTTCCGGAGTAATGTCCACGCAGGAAGAATAACCCTCATAGTTCTAGGAGTACACAATATAATCTAGTAATAGAAGCGTTAGCGGTAATTACCAAAAGTGTTCAGTACCTTTAACAGAAATTAGTTGACAGCCTAAAGCCATAAACACTGATGACTTATTAGCAATGTTTGCTTACTATTGTATCTGTTCAGCAAATCTTTGCTGTAGACCTTAGGTTGTCTACTTAACAATGGCACACCAAGTGAGACTACTGGCCTTTGACAGTTACCAAACGTGTCCAGTGCCTTTAAATCGTGTTGATCAATCTGGACTGCACACCTTCGGTAATTGTCAAAGACCAGTCTTCTCACTTGCACAAAATAACAAACTTGTGAAAATTTGGTCGTCGAAGTTGCCAGATAATAATGGCAGAGAAATAAACCCTTGTCACACGAAGTTGTGTGCTTTCAGATGCTTGATTTCGAGACCTCAAAATCTAATTCGGAGGTCTCGAAATCAAATTCAAATATTTTAGTTGAAAATTACTTCTTTCTCCAAAACTTCGTTACTTCAGAGGGAGCCGTTTCCCACAATGTTTTATACTACCAAAAGCTCTCCATTGGACGTTAACAAACAAAGTTGTCACGCTAACGCTTATTTTGAGTAAATACCAATAGTGTCCATTGCCTGTAAAGGCAGTGGACACTATTGGTAACTACTCAAAATAATTATTAGCATAAAACCTTACTTGGTAGCGAGTAATGGGGAGAGGTTGGTTAGTATAAAACATTGTGAGAAAGGCTCCCTCTGAAGTGGAGTAGTTTTCGAGAAAGAAGTAACTTTCCACGAATTTGATTTCGAGACCTCAAGTTTAGAATATGAGGTCTCGAAATCAACCATCTGAAAGCACACAACTTCGTGTGACAAAGGTGCGACAAAGGTATTTTTTTCTTTCTCTAATATCTCGCAACTTCGACGACCGATTGAGCACAAACTTTCACAGGTTTGTTATTTTATGCATATGTTGAGATACAACAAATATGAAGACAATTACCAATAGTGTCCAGTCTTTAACATAAATAATAGTTACCAGCCAAAAGTCATGATATAATTATACATTGACCATGGTTATTAGCAATGTTTGCTTACCACGTATAGCTTATTTTAATCTGTTCAACAAATCTATAAACTGTAGTCCTGTAGTTGTTTATTAACACACCATAATGGCTAAAACTCACCATAGCGTCCGATACCATGCCAACCAATTGTCTTTTGACAGATCAACCTTATTTTGATGGCGGACGCGGCTGGTGGGGTTGGGGTCAGGGACGGGGTTACGGTTTTATGATCACTGTCGAACCAAGAGAGACTGAACCTTGGGTCGTTTGACTTTAAAACACAATCCAGAGCTTATTGATCGAACAAAAATAAGTGTTTGTTCCTTCTATTGTAAATTGTAAAGGGGACGTTTCACTTCGAAGTGCGGTTATAGAAAAAGACATCACTTACATCCCAAAAAAGTTTGAATAGGAAGCGTTACCGCAATCAAATTGACAATGGTTGCACTTTATATGCTATACAGAGACAGACATCTGGACCATGCCAAATCTATGTTGATACCCCAGCTAATTTCATAATAATGTAACAAAGAAGAGTTTACTACAAAATCTTGCCAGATCTCAATATAACATATAACGAGATCTCACTACAAAACTAGTCGTATCGCTTGCCAAGTAAAGTGTGATGTCACAACACCGACACAAATTGCTATGGTAAATACTGATAATCTATCTTGTGATGAATTGTTCTGCTTTGTGAAACCGGCCCCCTGTCAACATTGTACACCACATCGTGTGCATACTGTCACCACACTGCTATTGTCATAGTTGATACACTTATTCACATCAACAATCTTTAAGGTACCATATACTCCTGAATGATGAGAAGCATTTGAAGTTAGTGTCTTGACACAAAGTCAAAAATGGATTCCGCTCGAACCAAGACTTTCTGATGACTCAGTTTTTAGAATGACTATAATTAAAACCGAGGTTGTAAAGGCATAGTCGGACCGCATTTAGAAAGACTCGAATCTAATATGTACATTTACTGCTATTTACTTTGCGAACTTGAATTGACAAACATGTTTCTGTTTCCCTTCATAGATAAACTGACTGAATTCTGGAGCACCGAGATGAATATTTATTTTATAAAGGTGTAATTCTTTCGCAGTGAATTCAAACATCCGGACTGTTTCGAGAGTTATTTGACATCAGCATGCTGCACAGAAAGGTAGAACGTACGTCTTATGTGGACCTAATGCATCATTTGACATAGCGTCTTTTCTGTGTACCATTTTGGATAAATCAGTTGTGCAATAAATAACCATGAACCATTCCAGAAGTCCGAGACCGTCTGCCCAGCAGCGGCACATTATCGCATCAGACCCTGAAAACCGTCCTGAAAGCCCCGGACCCGGCCGGCAGGCAAGCCCCCTCACCCACCATAACGTCAATAGCGGAAACCACGTGTACGCTTGGGCACCACATGGAGATACCACAGTCCCGAAGCGACAGTTAAACTTACTGCGTACAAACCCACGATCACCTCGCTCTGCACATTCAAACCTTAACCATCAGACGCACCCTATGGGACGACACTCCGATTTGGAATATTATTCGTCTGGGGACTCGGATAGCCGAAGTGGTTACGAATCCTATGACGGTTTCGCGGGTTCTACTCACGGGAGTCAGGATCCCCGATACTACTCGACAACGCATGACGCCACGGATTATTCGATGGGCGGGAGTTATGGTCCAGCTGGGGACGCTTACCCGTACGGCGGGAACCAGACAGGGAGTAATTACGCGTATGTTGAGTATGATGGACCAGATGTGTACCAACAATGGAATTCAATGCACCGGAACCAGTCTGGCATGCCGTCACCACATTACGTCACGCAGGAGCATGCGTACAGCGATGACACAAACGGGAGAAGTTCAAAAGAAGTGAAGAAAATGGTAAGTTTACACATTTTGTTAAATTTTGACTGGTGACTTGTTTAGAGACGCAAACTAAACAGCTATCGTCCAATGAGCTGCCTTCTTTTGGCTCAGTGAGGGCGCTGTTATGGAGGGTGACGTCATATGCAAGAGGAATGTTTGTTTTCTGGGCCCAATTTCATAGCTGTTTACCGGTGAGCAAATTTGTGTGCTTACTGTAGCAGAAAAATGTGCGTATGCATTAACGTATTACACCATGATTTCTGAAGTAAGCAGAACATTTCTAGGCACGCATGCACATTCGCCATTGATATCGATGTTACGTCACTCGTGTGCTTACCGCGGGCTTGCCAGCATTTACCATTGCTAACGGAACTTTGAAATAGAAATTCTGCTAAGAGACGTTCCGTAAGCACAAAATGGCTGCTTACATGTTTTATGAAATAGGGCCCTGCTCATTAGAAAATAAAACCCAACATGAACATGAACATTTCCAAATTTAGTTTTTCACAGGTTTGTTATTTTATGGATATGTTTGGATAATACACCAAGTGAGAATACTGGTCTATGACAATATTACGAAAGATATCCAGCCGTCGATTTCACCAAACTCTTCCTAACTTAGGATTAATCTTAGGACTTAGGACGGTTTCATTTCCGTATCCAAATACGTAGGACGCATTGAACCCATCCTTAGTTAGGACAACTCGAGTTAGGATTAATCCTTTCGTTTCGTGAAATCGGCTGCAGTGCCTTTAAAGCAACGTACGTGGGACCAATGTGGTCCCAAATTCGAGACACCGCAATACTTGCGCACGGTGTACTGAACCTTTGCACTCTTGTCACAGCTACCGAACGAGTTCTAAACTACGCAAAGTGAACTTTTCACACTGTTGGAATAAAAAACCACCCGGTGGGGAAAAAACCACATAAATAACGGAAACTGAGTGCTGTATACATTTTGTCACTTTTTGAAAAGGTTTCATTGTCGAAACGTCATAATGTACATTTTACTGGCACATCAATCACTGTTATAAATTACCTTGGCTGTGATATATAATACACATGTATGTGTAAACTGACTGCCTAGATTTAGTGTCCTCCTGGCGAAAGTGGTTATAGGTTATGCCGTTTATTTGTGGTGTTGGATTTCGTTTTCTGTCACTTTGTGTGTAAATATTTAAACTGTTCTGTAACATGTTGTCAAATTATTGGGTTAAAGTCTTGGCAAGGGGTGTCCGCCGAGATACCTTGATTTGTGCGGTTTTGGTCCGCCATAAAACAATTTGTGGGTAATTTATTACGCCATTCACACCACAGGATAGAATTTGTTTGTGGTTGAAGTGCAGAATGCTGGCATGACATTTTAAGTATTAATTTACAAAATGGCCACCGAGACTGGACTTCAATCAGGCATTGTTTTTTTTATACAGTGCTCATTGATCTTACCATGGAGGTTGTAAAATTTAGTACATGTTAGTATACCCTGAATTTTGTATGAATTTTTGTAAAAATGTAGGGGGGCTAGGTACACTGCAAATCCTCCAGCGTTAAAGGAAAATTAAAGATTTTTTTTTGGCTAGCAAAACATGTTGCTGGCAGTGTGAGTCACCAGATCAACTGACAAACCTGTGGAAGTTTGAGATCGACCAGCCATCTGGCTCACGAGAAAATAATGAAAAACCGATTACCCATTTTGCACGACATCGGTTTTAAATAAATTAATAAAACGCTCACTAAGCGAGAAATTAGAAACGTAATAGTTTCATATATATTTCTCATCAAATAATGACGTTTCAGACAGATATATTTCAAGGGATGTTTTCTACTGTCATAAGGAAGTTTGATGTAAACGAGTTTTTTTCTTACCAATTCTTCATTAATCCTTTAATCTGGTTCTCTTGGTATCCATACACGGACACGTGGTAACCTCCCCACCCCCCCCCCCCCAATGGTATAGTAATGGGCATAATTAACACGATGTGTCGGCATTTTCTTCGATGACCAACTTAGCACAAATTGTCACTGATTTGTTATTTTATGCATAGGATGTTTGGGTATACCAATTGAGAACACTGGTCTTTTGACCAGTATTGCTAATTCGCCTCCGCAAACCACAGTTTATAATTCATAACAGTTTTGTTGGGGCCTATATAAACAAGCCAGTGCGATGAACTGTTAGCATTCGTAGTTAAAGGAACACGTTGCCTTGGATCGGTCGAGTTGGTCTTTGAAAAGCGTTTTGTAACCGTTTGTTATAAAATGCATAATGGTTAGAAAGATGTTGTAAAAGTAGAATACAATGATCTACACAAGTATGCCTCGAAATTGCGTGGTTTTCTTTTTACCTCGTCCAATAACACGGTCGGCCATTTATGGGAGTCAAAATTTTGACTCCCATAAATGGCCGACAGTGATAGTTCGCGACGTAAAAAGAAAACCGTGAAATTTTGAGTGATACTTGTGTGGATCATTATATTCTACTTTTAAAACATCTTTCTAACTATATGCATTTCATAACAAACGGGTTCAAAAGCTTTTTGTAGTCAAACTCGTCCGATCCAAGGCAACGTGTTCCTTTAACGCCAATGCTGTAAATTGTAATCCCTTTGTGTATGAGCGATTTGAACTGTAGTAGACTTTACACTCTCTGTGGTTTCAGCTCCTACTTGAGTTGTTGACTGTTGCTAGGCAACAATTCTAACGAGAACCGGATCTCACTGGGCGGCAATTGATTAATGTAGACCAATGTTTATATTAACTCAGAAGGAAGTTGTAGACTGTGTTTTGATGGTAATATTGCATTCACATAATGCACTTGTAAACAATTTATTCATACCCCTGCATCCATCTAAATAACTCCAGTTAATACTGTAGGCCTACCATAATAGACAGATACAGTTGTCACACATAGAAACATGAATGGACCAGTTTGCTGGAAAGTTTAGAGAAAATATATGTTGGTGCGTATTGCACATGACGTCATTGACCACCATCTTGGATGTACACGCGTGTACACGCTGCGCACGGCTCTCAGCCAAAAGGGAGGTTTAGCTGCACGTTACGCGAGCGAGTGCCATAGTTTTCGAGAAAGAAGTAATTTTTCATGAATTTGATTTCAAGACCTCAGATTTAGAACTTGAGGTCTCGAAATCAACCATCTAAACGCACACAACTTCGTGTGACAAGGGTGATTTTTCAAAATTATTATCTCGCAAGTTCGATGACCGATTGAGCTCAAATTTTCACAGGTTTGTTATTTTATGCATATGTTGAGATACACCAACTGTGAAGGCTAGTCTTTGACAATTACCAATAGTGTCCACTGACCACTGCTTTTAAGTGGAGTCATTGACCACCATCTTGGATGTACACGCGTGTACACGCTGCGCACGGCTCTCAGCCAAAAGGGAGGTTTAGCTGCACGTTACGCGAGCAAGTGCCATAGTTTTCGAAAAAGAAGTAATTTTCCACGAATTTAATTTCGAGACCTCAGATTTAGAATTTGAGGTCCCGTAATCAAACATCTGAAAGGGGTGTTTTTTTCTTTCGACAACCGATTGAGCTCAAATTTTCACAGGTTTGTTATTTAATGCATATGTTGAGATACACCAAGTGAGAAGACTTGACAATTAACAATAGTGTCCAGTGTCTTTAAACATCTACCATGGGTTTTTCTAGATCATAGTGTTGTTTAAATGGCATAAACAGATTAATTTATGGTGACAACAAATTGCTTGTTCAGCTGTAGGAGTTGTTTGTTTTGTTTAAATGATCTTCACAGCATAGCTCCAATACTTCACGGAGGGATTTGAAATCTAAGCTGGCAACAGCCAATCTCTCTCATACAAATATTGTTTCAACATCTATGATTATGATTGTGCAAATCAAATAATTGTGAGTCAGTAGCTTAGCTAGACGACAATGCTTAATCTAGTCGTTGTGCCGTGAACCTGCGATTAACTTGGCTATAGTATTCGAATTGCTTAGGGCGTTTCATGTTGAAATATATATTTAAAAGTACAGACGAGTCGGAGTTGTCTGCTTTGCTGTAAAGGCACTGGACACTATTGATAATTACTCAAAATAATTGTTAGCATAAAAACTTACTTGGTATGAACGAGCAATGGAGAGATGTATATTATAGTATAAAACATTGTGAGAAACGGCCCCTCTGCAGTAACAAAGTTTTTGAGAAAGAAGCAACTTCTCACTAAAATATGAATTGGTTTTGAGACCTCAGCTGAGGTCTCGAAATCAAGCATCGGAAAGCACAGTTTATGTTAGTTTATGTGTACGTGTATGTTGGGATACACCAAGTGAGAAGACTGGTCTTTGACAATTACCGACGGTGTCCAGTGCCTTTAAAGCCATTGGAACCTTTCGGTTCAGAAAAAAAAAGAAAAAAGTTCACAGATTTACAAATAACTTACAGTGTTTACAGAAGGCAATGGTGAAAGACTTCTCTTGAAATATTATTCCATGAAATTCTTTACTTTTTGAGAAAACAGCAAAACAATATAAATTCTCGTTAACGAGAATTTACGGATTTATTTTAAACACATGTCATGACACGGCGAAACGCGCGGAAACAAGGGTGGGTTTTTCCGTTGTTTTCTCCCGACTCCGATGACCGATTGAGCCTAAATTTGCACAGGTTTGTTATTTGATATAGAAGTTGTGGTACACGAAGTGTGGGCCTTTGGACAAAAACTGTTTACCGAAAGTGTCCAATGGCTTTAACTCCTGTACATTCATTTTGGTTTCCCCATCCAATTCAATGTGTATTGTTCAAACTGCTTCCTAGCCCCATTTTTGCAAACAGAGCAAAGTCAGTGCAATCAGTAATCAATATTATTCAATACCAAATTAATTTGAACATAATTTCAGAGAAACGGAAATTCAATTAATCAAAACTCATTCTAAACTATCGTTCCGATTGCGAGACCAAATAATTACAACAAATAATGACACTCCGCTATCGCTTACATCTATTTATTTCAAATTCGTAGCCGTATTATATCAACATGCTTCTTTTATCCAGCTTCCAAACCTCACGTAGGCCTGTACTGGAAACCTTTTCTTTTTTCGATGTGGGGGGGGGGGGGGGTCTTTGTAGACCTATGGGTAGGGTTACAGGATTCAGATGATGTTATTCTATTAAGAGGAGTGTAAAATATCCAACTTATTAAAGGCACTTGACACACTTGGCAAAATGTCAAAGACGTACCAGTATTCGCACTTGGTATATCTCAACATCACAAACCTATGAACATGAATTGGGCTAAATATTGGTCACCGAAGTTGGAAGAGAAAGAAAAAAGAAACCATTGTATTACTTTTTGTGCTCAGATGCATAATAAAGGACTGTAGCTGAATTGTTTTATTATTGGAGTGAGAATTTACCTCTTTCTCAAAAAACTACGTTATTTCAGAGGGAGCCGTTTCTTACAATGTTTTATACTATCAACAACTCTCCATTACTCGTTACCAAGAAAGTTTACATTCTAAGAGTTAGTTTAAGTAATTACCAATAGTGTCCAGTGCCTTTAATTTCTCGGTGTATATATTGCTATTGTTTAAGACAAGTGTAAGTGTCTGACTTATAATAACAAACAGTCTCGATATTGTGTTTTGTTATACCCCGCTGCTGGGTCGTGATCTTGTGAATTTGGGAGACGGGGGGCGAAGTGGGTCTGCCAGCCATTTTGTCAAGACCTTCGTGGCTTGGTCTCTACTTTCAGTCGCTTTGGATCGCGACTCTACTCAGGTGTCCAAACCACGAAAGCCTTTGACAAATTTAAGGCTACGGGTCTGGGGATTTTGTTCGCTAAACGTTTCAGTCAACAATTGTTTCGAATGGCAACCCCAACCGCTCATAGTTTCTGGGGATCCGATATGGCTGAGTGGTCCCTTTCTTTCTCCTGTGTGGACTCCGGTGCAAATCCAGCCTCAGACCGGAGTCTTCTTGGATTGTGTTTTAAGTCTCTAGTTGCCCGGTTTTTCCTCAATGGGGTTTTCTCACATATTATTTAAAACTGAACACACCCTCAGAGTGCCTCCAAGATGGGCGTTATGACCTCGCGATGCTGTACTCTCCCCTGTGCCCCTCAAAGTGAGGGGCGTGGTTGTGTGACCTCGCCTCTACCTTCCCGAGTGCCTCAGAGTAGCAGTGAGACCTCACTTTGCTACCTCCCCCAGAGTGTGACCTCACTTTGCCACCTCCCCCAGAGTGCCTCCTCAAAAGGAGGAGCGTGAATGTATGACCTCAACTTACTATTATTGTTCCTTCCATAGAGTGCCGCGAAGTAGGGAGGGGACTGTATGACCCCGCCTTGTTACCTCCCGAGTGTCTCAAACTAGCAGTGGAACTCCAGTGTGTAACCTCACATTGCCTCGAAATAGCAGGGGAACGAAAATGTATGACCTCACATTGCTATCTTCTCCAGATACATATACCTCAAAAGGAGGGCGTGAGTGTATGACCTCATCTTACTACCTTCCATAGAGTGCCTCGCAGTAGGGAGGGAATTGTATGACCTCCCCTTATTGCCTTCCCGAGTGTTTCAAAGTAAGAGGGAAACACAAGTGTGACCTCACTCAGTGCTACCTCCCAAGAGTACCTCAAAAGGAGGGGGGTGAGTGTTTGACCTCACCTACTACTATTGTACCCATCCATAGAGTACCTCGAAGTAAGGAGGGGACTATGTGACCTCGCCTTCATTACCTTACCGGGTGACTCAAAGTAGCAGGGGAACGAAAGTGTTTGACCTCACTTTGCTACCTTCCTCAGAGTGGCACAAAGTATGATGGGAGGCACAGCCACAGCCAATGGCAACATAACTGAAGTGGACATAACCCATGGAACAGAGTTATTGGGCTTCGGTGACCCCTATTTTGTGACATGTGTAGCAGGACTTTCACCACCACATTGTACTTGTTTGCTAAATGCCCAACGCAGTTGGGTACCTTTCGTTATTTTTTGTGTGAAAAGCGTGTCTGGTTTTATAGCAAGATTTGTCTGTGCAGTATTTAACTTCCCGTCTAACTTCCATCCTTGTAATCGAATTCTAATCGGTGATAAGGCGCCCTCTATTGGTGTTATGTACTTAAACTTTTCCTCCGATTATATTGCACGAGCCAGCCGAGTGTCATTTTCTACCTCCATGTTTTCACCATGGAGGTAGAAATTTCTAACTCCATATTTTTACGAACTATTGAATGATAGCATGTCATGGAAGGTCATGCTTTCACCATTTTTATTGGTGATGAAAGAGTCATTGTTGAGGCTTTTAAAAACATGCAACATTTGCGTCACAGACGACTGAATTAATTACCCGTTTTATTGAGTCATAAAATGTCGCTTGTGTGAAGGCTTGGCAAACACTAGTTGAGGAAAGTCTCTTGTAATGTGCTTGTGTGCATGTGGTAGAGCATCGGGATTCGTCCTAGTCTTGAAGTCAAGACGGTAATTGTTAAGCGTGGTGTTTAGTTACAGCGCGGCGTAGCTACGGGGACGATGCACACACCCTCGATCCCAGTATGTGTGTGTGGGTCAGTCGCCCGCTACCTACGACTGTTGCATGTGTAACATCGCACTGTAACTGTTGCATGAAAGGCAGACAAAATAGACAGCGCCTAACGACTTTTCATCAAGTCTAAACTCGTCCTAACTCGATATAAGACTAGTCTCAAAGGCATTGGACGCTATTGGTAATTACTCAAAAATAGTTATTAGCATAAAGTAAACCTTTGTCAAGATCGAGTGATGGAGAGAGGTTGATAGTATACAACATTGTGAGAATCGGCTCCCTCCTCTGAAGTATTTCCACGAACTTGAAATCAAGCATCTGAAAGCACACAACTTCGAGTGACAAGGGTGTTTTTTCCTTTCCTGGTCTTTGGCAAGCTACATTACAACATAAACATGCTTTGTTCTTTTGTGGGTACATTTGAATATTTATTGAACACACAACTATTCCCCAAAGCCATTCCAATGGTTTGTCCCAACAGACTGCTCCGATCAAAGGTGCCGGTCGTTGTTGGGATATGACGAGAGTATAGCGGGATCTTTATTGCTCCGTAGAGAAAGCTATTACTTCTCAGCTGCGGTAACGTGAAGACCCTTCACCATAGAAACACCGTACCTGGCGGTGTTCAGAATAAATCACACAATGCATAGGGGACGAATTGGCGGCTGTCATGTATTTTGCTACTGATCAACTTTCCGGGTTTCCACACAGCTGTAAACGTTTTTCAGCTGCCCCGCCCCCAACATCGATTTTTTGAACAGCCGCCGCATCCAGCGAGGGACCTGTTGACGTTATTGACTTAAAGGAACACGTTGCCTTGGATCGGTCGAGTTGGTCTTTGAAAAGCGTCCTGTAACCGCTTGTTATGGTTAGAAAGATGTTGTAAAAGTAGAATACAATGATCTACACAAATATGCCTCAAAATTGAGTGGTTTTCGTTTTACCTCGTCGATAAACACGGTCGGCCATTTATGGGAGTCAAATCTTTGACTCCCATAAATAGTCGACCGAGTTAGTTCACGACGTAAAATGAAAACCGTGCAATTTTGAGTGATACTTGTGTGGATCATTATATTCTACTTCTAAAACATCTTTCTAACCATATGCAAACGGTTTCAAACGCTGTTCATAGACCAACTCGTCCGATCTAAGGCAACGTGTTCCTTTAAGAGGGTTTATTTCTGTCATAATTTTTATTTATTATCTAGTGTCATCCCAGCGAGGGACCTGTTGACTTTATTGACTTAAGAGGGTTTATTTCTGGGTTTATTTCTGTCATCATTTTTATTTATTATCTAGTGTGTTCATGGTGTACTGTGTACAATGTCCAAAAAGGTATTGCCCGATAATGGTTTAGTTTTAATTTTTCAATTTTGTTATGAAAATGCCACCTAATATCGCGAAAGTCCGGACGGCCACTTCAAGGTGAGGGGGCTACACTGACTTTAAACTGACTTGGGCTATTAACTGCCACTGGGGGTACGCCCACCACCTACCTGGGGGCTCTGAAACAGGGTTACCCCCACTTCACCACAGTCCACAGGATATCACTCCGCCATAGGAGCGAGCCCGGCTGGGCGATTCACCTTCCATTGTTATAAGAAGCTTTGTCTAATTATTGCTCAATGTGGGCATACGTTTGATTAATTATTAATTAAAGACATTGGACACCTTTGGTAATATTATCAAAGACAATTCTTCTCACTTGGTGTATCTCAACATATGCATCAAATAGCAAACTTGTGAAAATTTGAGCTCGATAGCTGGTCATCGAAGTTGCGAGATAACAATGAAAGAAAAAACACCCTTGTCACACGAGGGTTGTGTGCTTTCAGTTGCTTGATTTCGAGACCTCAAATTCTAAACTTGAGGTCTCGAAATAAAATTCGTGGAAAATTACTTCTTTCTCGAAAACTACGTCACTTCAGAGGGAGCCGTTTCTCACAATGTTTTATACCACCAACCTCTCCCCGTTACTCGTCACCAAGAAAGGATTTATGCTAATAATTATTTTGAGTAATTACCAATAGTGTCCACTGCCTTTAAGTTTAATAGTTATTTTGGTTTCACCTACTATCGACAATTGACGGACTGAATTTGTTTTTGTACATCGCTGCGGATGCTTTGCACATTAATTGCCCTTCCCCCCTCATAACCAATGATCACTGACCCATGATTGTCGCCGCCCCCTCTTGGACGTTGTGGCATGCCCACCTTAGGATTTTTGGGGGCCCAATTTTTGTAAGCCTTTAGCAGGAAAAAATTGTCAAGCGCAGAAAAGTTTTGATTAAGAGAAACAGGTTTTACCAGCCAACATTATTACATCAAGTTTACATTGTTGTGACTAGTGCCCGACTCCAATTTCGCTTAGAATCTTTTTTGTCGTTGTCAAGAACAGCTTTATGAAATTGGGTTCTAGGTACGTCCTTAATGCGATCCTCTTGTTTCGAAACCACAAGTTTTAACTGTTGTTTACCCCCCCCCCCCCCACACCCCGCCAGAGAGTTTTGATTTGCTTGCCGTATCCCCGTAAAGTTATGCTTCCCTTGGTGTTATTCACACCAACAGAGGGCGCCCTTCGACTTTACTGTGAAAAAAAAACGCTCCATAAAAATCAGCCCCGTCCGCCGTATCGTACAGTGCAGTGTGAAAGCGCCTCAACACGGGGTCATGTGTAGGGGTCATGTAGGGCCGAGCGTCGTGTATCTAGGCAAAATTTACTTACGGTCTAAAAAAGATGATTCGATTGTAAAGGAACATTTCACCGAAACGAAAGCTTGTTTTTACTCATCTCTGTCTTCGTATAATTCTGGAGGGTGCAAGCACACGGATTATTGCTGGTACAGGCGGTTTTAATGTGAGTTTTGCAAGCAAACTGCGGGTTGAAATCTGAAAATATTTTGGAAATGTTGGAGGTCGCCATTTTGAATGCCATTGGATTGGAGAAAGTGTGTTCTGTTTTCTGCTGTGTAGTCTGGTGGCACTGAGTTTGTGTTTGTGTAAATTTGTCATGCTTGACTATGTTCTTGTCTGATGAGCAAATGAAAATGAATGGTATACGGGTAGTTTGTGAATGACAATTGGGATGTAAGTTGGAAAAAAATTGACATGTCATGAGATGAGTGACGAGTTTCATTTACAAAGCAATTGACATTTTTGACAAGGTAAGGTTTTTGAAGTTGCTTTTTTTTACTTTAATATTGTTCACATTGTTTTTGTTGACTAAAATCTAAATTTCTTAAAAAAGCAATAATGTCCAACTCAAACACACAAAATAATTGTCAACATGTTTAAATTGCTTTTAAAGAATACTGAATAGAAATTTTTGAATGGAATTGAAGTTGGTCATGTTATTTTGTTAGTCCTCAATCAAAACGGCATTGAGTTGAAATAGGCCTATCAAAATAGAAACCACAAAACGTTTGATGACCTTTTCACATTTGAAATATGAAAAGAATTTTTGTTCAATCCAGAATTTTGATGATACTCAATCAAAACGGCATTGAGTTTGACCTTTGACTGGTGCAAACATTTCAAAAGCACAGACCAATATTTTTGTTTTGTCCATCATGTTTCAAATTGCACTGGGAAAGAATAAAATAAAATAATTTATTTAAACACCATCTTTACCTACAGGAGACTCATGGATTTTTTTTTTTTTATATTTTTTTTTTTTATAGCTTTCTATAAAAAAATCAGTGCAACACAAAACTCAATTTGACCTTGTGATGCTTGGAGTCTCGCCCCTCTTTATTATGCCAAATGGGTAACCATCATACAAACTGTAGCCTGTCGTTCTTGTCTGTGATTGCCCTTTTAAATCACTTCCAAAATGTTAAAATTACATTTTGAACATTATGTCAATTGGTCCTTAATGAATTAGCAAACTTGTACAAATGACAGTGAATGAATTGTGTGCTGTTGATGTTCGTGGTTGGTTACAAATAATGCATTATAAGTCAAGCGAAACAGAGTGGTGCGTTTATGTGATTTGAGGTAATTCCATTAGCTATCTAGCCTGTGCCTGTCACCCTCCAGGGTTTTCTGATGACCTTTGACCTCTGCTGAACTTTACATTGAAGTGGGAGTGGCTACAAACATCCAGCAATCTGCCAAGTGGTGTGGACAGACATCTTCATCACCAGGAGAGACTTGAGCAAGTTTATCTTTCTTAATCTGCCATTGAGTACTGGACAGACATCTTCACTACCGAGAGAGACTAATATGCAAGTTTAATCTTTTTAACTCTGAGGCCATCAAGCGATTTGCCATCGAGTGTGGAAAGACATCCTCACTACAAGGAGAGACTTATGCAAGTTTATCTTTTTAACTCTGCCATTGAGTGTGGGAAGACACAGGAGAGACTTATATGCAAGTTTATCTTTTTTATTTTTGAGGCCAAACATTTCATCACGATACTATACTGCTCCTGTACATTGATGGCTTTTTTAAATGACGAACATCGTTGACCGAGTGACAGAGTTCTGGATGTGTCATTGACTCTTAAGACCTGGATGTAAAGATGTCGACAACAGCGTCCCCAGTACCATCAACGCCTAAAGGCAAAGGAGGTTCATCGCACTCATGGGAAGAATGGACGGTGAGTTACATAGAAGTTACTATCTCTCTCTTCATCTCTGTTTTTGTAAAAATAATAATATTAATAATAATAATAGTGGATTCTTAAAACCAAATTTAGTGCGCATCCGTCACTCCGTGACACTCTTCAGGAGACGAGCAGAGTTTACTGTTCGAAACGACTCTTCCCAGAGACATTACTCACACAAAAGAGATTTACACATGGTTGTACTCGAAAGCTTAGCCTACTATTAATTTGTAGTTTCTTCCTACATGTTGTACACTGTATTTATCCACACCATGCAAAGCTTCAAACTATACACATGAAGTTGTTAGGACGGCAGGAAGTTGTTAGGACGACAGGAAGTTGTTAGGATGACAGGAATTTGTTAGGAAAGTTGTTAATTTAAAATCATTTCCTGTTTGGATCACTTCATTACTTGGATTTCAAGTTTCGGAAATTACATGTAATAGCTTTACCACACACACAGCACTTCCATACAGTCTGCAGTTCGTCAAACCACAGTCCATAATAAACACCATTTTATAGAGCTTTTGCTCTATAAAATGGTTGGAAAGTTGAAACACCCACCGGACTCCACTGATGTTTGCGCGTTAGTTCCGGATATTTTCTGGCACAATGGCTTACTTCCAAGATCACAAGTTACATGGACCACTTAAATTTGAATTCCTCGGACTATAGAGCCAGTTTCTGTGTCACATGATTCAAGGCAAGCGTTTGTGTAGTTACCTTGTACGTAAGGACGAACACCATTACCATGTTTAGTGCATGCCCAAATTTTGATCATGGTCAGGGTTTTGCTCATTTGGAGGTTGCTACACGAACTTGCCCTGGGGTGGATTTCACAAAGGTAGTCCTAACTTAGGACTAGTCCTAGGAAATGCTAAGAGATAGGACCAGTCCTAAGTTAGGATGAGTTACTGGTCCTAACTTAGGACCGGTCCTATCTCTTAGCATTGCCTAGGACTAGTCCTAAGTTAGGACTACCTTTGTGAAATCCACCCCTGAACCATTTGACCTCTACAACTATCTCTATATAGTCTGAGGAAGCGGTAACTTTTGAATTCAGAAGCAGGTCACTGATTGCATTTAAGACCAAATCTAACCCGCAAAAGGCTTATTGGGCAACAAGGCACTGTTAAGTTGTTACCAGGGGCATGGAGGAAATTGCCATGTTGCCCCCGTGAAGTACTACAGCCCTGTTCAAATGTAAACAGTATTATAGACTTGACTCTCATTTTGTTGCACGAGTGAATATCATGTCGGCCTGTAATAAACGCCCACAATGTTTTGGGTAGTTACCCACTGTTGTCATGGATTACCCCCTTTGAATTGATAGAGTTTCAAAGTGTTGTTGAGAGAGCACTGCAGCCAGGTAAAACACAAAACATTGTTTCTCATCTTTTCTTCTTAAATTTTTATGATTGAGAAAATGATTTCCTCTCTGAACCAGATGTGAAAAACAAGAAAAGAAAAGATGATCCGCACAAATTTTGGTCGATATTATACAGAGTATACTTTGTAAGTTCAGAATGCCCTCAGTTTTGAAAAATCATGAGGAGATCCCTTGCGTACTGTACGCAATTCTTGAAGTATTTTTATTAAATCTATGATGTCGCACCTGTTTTTATGTACAACTGTAATGTATACAAAAAGTTTTTAAAACTGTCTTTTATAAACCATGTCTGCAGTAACTCAATTATAAGATGTTTTGTAAGCACCATTTAGGGTTACCAGCCTACATGTAAAAGGCATTCCACTTAGCCAAGCATTCAGGCTAATTCCCCTTTAATCAGCTCAAGTCAACCCGAAATTGTCAAGAACACTTTTTTTTTCAAAGTAAGGGGGAAATGGTTCATGAATGAATAGCGCAAACCCCCCCACTCCCCCCCCCCCCCACACCCCCCCCCCCTCCCCCAGCCTATGGGTTCGTACAATAATTACCCAAACATATATATGATTACAATACATTTAGACAAAATAGCACATCAATTGAATAACTGGTTGGCCTACAGTACTCTGAGGTACTATTCACTGTGGTGTAAGTAACTAACAGTAACAGCATTGTGAAGGTCCATCTCTCTTTTAAATAGGTCTGGCACTTCACAGAGGCAACAGAGGCGATTGCCTCCAAGTCCCATGTCATTGCCGTGGTGCCTCTGAAATGCTCACAGTAGAATTTACAATTTTTGTTATACATGTAGGGTGCCCTTTACCAGGAGCAAAATGCCTCAGTACCCTTGCTCTTTCAATTATAAGGAAGTGTATCACAGGCCTGAAACAGGGCTTACACTTTGTACCCAAATTTACTTTTTAATGTCCCGCCCTCCCACCAGTACATGTATGTGTACAAGTGTCGGTGTGGATTTACATGTAATTGTCAGCCCAGTATTCTCACAATATGGACAAGCTTGATGATTCAAGTACTTCTTTATGTAATATGCGTAATTTTTTTAATATATTTGTGGAAAAATGTGGACTGTGAATGTGAAAGTCTTTCAATTCCTTTCAAGAGTATTGAAGTAAACACATTGTATTTAAAGACATGAAATATGTAGATCTGAGTGCATGCTCAACTCATTTTGATTCTGATCAATTGTAGACTTGTGGACAAGTCGTTAAATCGGCCCACGCGCTGAGATAGTGCTCTCGCGAGATCACTGCTCTCGCGCGAACTGGTGGCTCCCCGATTTCAACTCCTCATCGAAATCGGGGAGCCACCAGTTCGCGCTAGAGCAGTGATCTAGGTCAATTGTAAAACAGGCCTAAATTCTGATCAGCAGTAAAAGTTTCTAGCTCTATAAGCGTTGTAGTCTTGTGAGTTTTCCAAAAGCCCTGATGTCAATGTTATCATTTTCTTGTGCATTGCAGTATCGAGGCACATTATTTAAATGTATTCCCCCATCCCCCTTCCCATACCAACATTTTCCAGCGTTTTTGTGTTCATCTTTTTGCTTCAGACTGCAACATTATCTGTAAGTTTACACTTTTCTCTGAACCCCCCCCCCCCTTCTCCTTGTAATCTTCTTATGACAGTGAAATTGTTTTTACATCTTGGACCGCCCCCTAAGGCTGCAAGGACTAACAGGGATTATTGGTTTAGCAATTATCAGCAAAAATTTGATTAAGTTTTCAATCTGAAAGCTGAACGATTGCAAATAAAGTTTAATACTGGGTATTGACAATGCACGAGAGGATCGAATGTCCATCTTAGATATTGCCAAGATCAGGAAAATAGACCCAGCTCCTAAAATATTATTGACCGCATATTACTGGATGTTAATTTTACATCAAGGACAAAGGATACAATTTAATTTGTATAATAGTTTTTAATTTTGCATCAGGGATAAAGAACATTATGAGATATTATAATACTAAGCACCGAAATCCGTTGATGTCAGTTTTTTTAGTAACCGATATATCGAAAATTTAATATCGAGTATACTCGACTCGATATATAAAGTTTTTCCCCGTCAGGATTCAGGATGAAGCCTACAATGTACAATGGGCCTACATGTATAACTAAAAAAAACGAGACCGACAGTTTAATACAGTTTAAATTTATCGGTTTGCTTGATCTTCGTGCTTAATTGGACATTTTTTCCCGTATTTTTTTCCGCTGAAGAATTGCATAGCCTTTTTTTGCATGGAGGTAGGTTTTTTACAACATCCAAATTTTTGATATCATCGAAAAATTTTGATCTATCGATATGATTAAAAAGACCCGGTAATTCGATGACTAAACAATGTATAGAGTTTTTGAGTATTTTGATATATTGACAGACGTTACTATGCGCTGTACACTGAGTACTTTCCAGAGTTCTATGAAGAAAAAAAAAACACAAGCAAATCAATCTGATGGGTTGAAACCATGACCATTGTATTGCTATAGAGCAGGGATGGGGTTAACCACTATTCAATTCCAATTGAATTAAAGATTACATTTCCACACTCTCATAAAAGAATAACGACAGTTACGTATTACGGACTAAGTAAACAAATAGAGTACAGGGCTGTCTTGGTTTAAAGCATTGAGCTTGTTAAAAACCGCCAGACAGACCCACCACCCCACAGTAAAAACAGCCAGACAGACAAGAAAACAAGGCAACCAGACAGACAGACAAACAGATAACAGATGAACATAATACATCACAACGAGTTCGTAATACCACTAGACCACTGAGCAACGTGTTGGGGACTTGAGATAAAATCATAAAGAAACAATTTAGAATGCCCTAATTCGATTTCGAGTAAAGCTTTTGAAAACCAAAGATAAACACCAGGTAAAAATTTTTGTGGGGACCTTGTTTCAATTCAGCCTGCTCCGGCTAAACTTAAAAAAATTGGTTCAAGATCGCCCACAGATTTGTAATATCCCGGGGACCCTTTCCCCCATCTCAATCCCACTATATTTTGCAGCTCAACTTTCCACGACACAAATCTGATTAACTTTATACTCCAATTGGCTATCAAAGCATTCCTTCTTCAAACGTTGTCCATTTCCACCATGTGTTCGTGTGTCGTTTGATAAATTAAGATGAAGTGCACACTTGCCCTAAGGGAATGATTTATCAGATAAAAATCTGAATTTTAAGTCAATTACGCTACATCTCAAGGCCCGCACAATATAAAAGGCATGGAAATTGTAATCGCATAAGGCCGAGTAAAAAATAAAACATGTTTAGATTGTCTGGCTCCTGAAAAGAAGAAAGCAGGGTTTTGGGGGTTTGTCAGAATGGCCTGGCCACCATTTTTTATACAATTTTGAACAACCAGTTATGGTTTTTCCCACACACAATGATGAAAGACACGTGTTAGACAAGAAAATAAACATGTTCACAGTGGTTTTGTTTTATGGTTTGCTCAGTAAAAGCCCTGCATGCTCTACATTATACAAAGCTCACTTTCGCAAGAACATGTTACTCGATTGTCCTAATTCGAAATAGAATTAAATCATTTTGTTTCATGAAATCGGCTGAGCACTGTTCAGTTAACCGTGTACATGTAACTAGCACATAAGCCAATTCACCACTTGCAAGTATTTGATTTTCTGATGTATCGATTGACAATATGGTTTTAAATCTCATTTTGAATGGGTAAAGATAAAATAAATGCGGCCCCCCAAAAAAGGAAGTGGGCGGGAACGCTAAACTCTAATTTAATTTTACTTGGCCTAATGGGCCATTATAAGGTACTGTGGAGATGCTCTCATATTTTAGTCTCTTAATATTGAGCAGACTCAGAAGACAAGGACATTCAGTTTGCATCTTGTCATTCTGTGATTATAAATGCACCAAGGAGTCTGAGATGCATAATTAACATCCACATTAAAGGCAGTGGACACTATTGGTAATTACTCAAAGTAATTATTAGCATAAAACTTCACTTTTTTTATAACCAGTAGTTGGGAGAGTTTGATAGTATACAAAACATTGTGAGAAATGGCTCCCTCTGAAGTGACGTAGTTTTTGAGAAAGAAGTAATTTTCCACGAATTTGATTTCGAGACCTCAAGTTTAGAATTTGAGGTCTCGAAATCAAGCGTCTAAATGCACACGACTTCGTTTGACAAGGGTGTTTTTTTCTTTCATTATTATCTCGCAACTTCGACAACCAATTAAGTTAAAATTTTCACAGGTTTGTTTGTTTATGCACATGATGAGATACACCAAGTGAGAAGACTGGTCTTTGTCAATTACCAATAGTGTCCAGTGCCTTTAATATCAAATTAAAGGGGATAAGTTTTTAATTTTTGTTTAAATTTCATCAAATTTCAACTACATGTGCGAGACTCTTGTCATTGGTCTAGTGGTTATTGCGAGCCCCAAGACACTTATAAATTGGAATTTTGGAAATTACATTTATTTAGTGCAAACAACAATACACCAAGTTTTTTCAAAACTATGGGTCACTCTGGTAACAAATTTTGGAAGTTCAGCCACAGCACGCTGAATGGAAACAAGGTATTCACAATGTTTTCTACTTGTTAGTGATCTTAGTTTTAAAAGCCCAACTGTGCAATCCTGGAGCATTCTACATACGATTTTCTTTGAATAACTTTTTTTCTCAAACTCTTTTTTTATGTTATCAACAGCTCTCCAGTGCTCTTGTCATTAATATTTGAAGTAATTACCAAGTAGGCCTACAATTGTGTACTCTTGGCCTTTAACAGACTACCATGTGTTTTTTAGCTGATCAGTGATCAGCACACTCTTAATTTTTAATTTCTCAGCTGTGCCATTTTACACACATGTGCATGTAATATTAAAACAACACAATTAGTCTTGTTGTGGATTGTCTGGCGCTTTCCTAATTTTATGTTAAAACCAGCTGTACGTAGATAACACCTGCTTTAAAGGGAAGGTACACGTTCGGTAATTGTCAAAGACCAGTCTTTTCACATGGTGTATCGCATCATAACCATAAAATAACAAGCCTGTGAAAATTTGGGCTCAAATGGTCATCAAAGTTGCAAGAAAACGATGAAAGAAAAAACACCCTTGTTGGACGAAATTGTGTGCTTTCAGATAAGAATACAAGACTTCTAGCTAGTAAGAAGTCTTTCATTATTTTAGTGAGAAACTACCTCTCTCTCAAAAACTACGTTACTTCAGAGGGAGTCGTTTCCTACAATGTTTTATGCTGTTAATAGCTCCCTAATGCTCGTTACCAAGTCATTTTTTAAGTTAATATTTGTTTTGACTAACTACCAAACATGTACCTTCCCTTTAAAAGCATGGTCTGGACATCTCTGGTAATTCATAACTTAGTGTATAACGCATACAATAACAAATCACGTTTTATACTGTCAACAGCTCTCCTTTGCTCGTTACCAAGAGAGTTTTTGAGCTAACAATTATTGTGCCAATTATTGTTGCCTTTAAGTTCCAGCTATTAATGCATTGTGCATCCCATGGTCAGTACAACATGTTATAAATGCACAATGAATAATTACTGCATTCCCCAATACATGTAGTTGCAGTCAATCTTGGTATGGCTGCATTTTGGTGAGGAGTAGACCTTGTCCAAGTCATCATCAAATAATTTTTTAGTTTTTTTGGCATGCTGCCTGTGATGTGCATGTGCTCGTGAAGAACCTGATACATGACATACACAAATAGGATTGCGCTGCTTTCTCTCAGAATTATGCGCTTATATGTATTTGTCATTTACATGATTTGGCGCTATTAATTTCTTGAGTGCCATACCCAGAGGTTCACATCCACTGAAGAGATATACATTGTCAGTTGGCAGTTTCTAAGAAGGGAAAATAAACAAATCTTTCTTTTTACAGTAGGAATGCAGTTGCATTTCAATGTAAAAATTTTCTCTTGGCCATGTTGGCATTTGTAAGATACGTATAATAATGTATCTTGTGAACTACTTCTTATTTCATGCGTTGTCTCCAGAGCTCCTTTCACACTACATTAGTCTATTCCCTGGGGCCAACCCCAGAGATAACAGCTGGCCCTTTCACACTTGGGTAGCTTTACCCCTGATCTACCCCGGCAGATGGACATTCCCTGGGGAATAGCTACCCCTGCTCCGGAATAAGGAGTAAGCAGTAACACCCTGGGGGTATTCTTGAAACGTGCCCCTGGAACCCCGGGATAGGGACCTAGGCGGGGACAGTGTGAAAGTGTGATGGGGTGACCCTGGGGTAAAACAAATTGTGGGGTCTGCCAAGGCATGGCCAAGGGTTGTATTCCACCGGAATAAGATACAGTGTGAAAGGGGCTCAAGTTGCCTCAACGTTTTTCCAGGGTATGCCATGCCTTGTTGTTACTGGTCAGAATGATTTCTTGTGTGTTATCCTCTTGTTATTTTAATCTCTCTTATTACAGCATAGTGATAGTAAGAAAAATCCATACTTTCAGATTATCTCCTAAACCGACATGTTACGCTTGAGTTCACAGCTGGAATGTCACCATAGTCTCTATAGTTAAAGGCCATTGATGATTACACTTTGTAGAACCATGGAGGTAGAAATAGAAGAAATGTAGAATGGCAGACTTTGAAGGCTGTTTGGACAGATTTCGCAGAAAACCAAGCTGTTTTTTACTTCCCTTTTTAGAGACCATGGAGGCCACAAGCGGCTTCCACCAACGAATCCGTAGTGGCTACCTAGGGGCTTGTACCAAAATACACATATTTTTTTAAATAATTGTATAGGGCAGATATTGTCTATTTCTAGCCATAACTTTTAATGTTTTTATATGGAGCTGGCCAACTGATGTAATTGCCTGTTGAGGATGGTTAAAGTTTTTTAATTGAATTGAATTGAATAGCGCCCACAAGCGGTACCAAAATACCCATAGCAGCCACAACGACATGTACCAGAATACCCATAGCGTCCTAAAAGATTTGACTAACATTACATCCACTTGAACATGTTGAACAAAAAAGATCCAAGTTAACGTCATCTCCTGAAGAAACCTTTTTTATGCTTCCACAGTTCCATTTCATAGTGTCTGTATCTTAGACATTACAAAGAAAAACAATTATATCGTAAAACTTTTCAGCACTTTTGTTGTTGAAAATTTGTGTTTAAGAATTATTTTACAGAAACCCATCATCTGAATATGATGAACTTTGAACTATTCAGACTGTCAAAAGTCTTAAAAAAAAAAAAAATGGTGTTGGTGCTGTGGTGCCCTTCACGATGTTCCAATACAAATTTACATTCTCATCCAAGAAGTGCCCCTTGCCACTTGCCAGAGGAAAGTTGCTGTGCCCCTTCAAGAATGAAATTCAAGGCCTGAAAGATTTACACATGTTGCTGGAGAAAATCAATGAGCTCTGAGGAATTAACAGTGTATCAATGACATTGTCTGTGTGACTGATTATTGACAACAAATATTGACTATCATGAGTTATTGATTTAATCTTAGAAAAATAAGTCACTGACAGTCTGTATTGTTTTCCCAACCATTGAAACGTAACATTCTGGAATAGTGACTCAATAGTAATCCTGTAAACCCTTAGTTGTTGTTTTACTGGATGATTGAGCACTGTAACACTTGTAGTCAGAAGGGTTGGGTTGTGATATCGGAACCATCCAAGCTGAGGGTAGCTTCAATTTTGTTCTGCTGTCATGGCTTACCAGTAGTGCACTCTATCTGGATCTTACGTTGTAAATATTCATGTGATATCTTCTTCTTGTGAATGTACTGTCATCTGGTCTTGGTGTAACAGTGTACTCTATCTAGATATTGGAACAGTAAGCAAGCAAGAAGGGTTGAGTCGGCGACATTGGAAATATTTATATCCAAGAGATTTCTTCATTCTTGTTCTACTGTCATGGATTAACACAGTCTAATCTACCTAGATATTGGTGCAGTAAGCAAGCAAGAAGGGTTGAGTCGGCGACATTGGAAATATTTATATCCAAGAGATTTCTTCGTTCTTGTTCTACTGTCATGGATTAACACAGTCTACTCTACCTAGATATTGGAACAGTAAGCAAGCAAGAAGGGTTGAGTCGGCGACATTGGAAATATCCAAGAGATTTCTTTGTTCTTGTTCTACTGTCATGGATTAACACAGTCTACTCTAGATATTGGAACAGTAAGCCAGCAAGAAGGGTTGAGTTGCGACATTGGAAATATCTAAGAGATTTCTTCGCTCTTGTTCTACTGTCATGGATTAACACAGTCTACTCTACCTAGATATTGGAACAGTAGGCCAGCAAGAAGGGTTGAGTTGGCGACATTGGAAATATAAGAGATTTCTTCGTTTATGTTACTGTCATGGATTAACACAGTCTACTCTACTTAGATATTGGAACAGTAGGGCGGGCAAGAAGGGTTCAGTTGCGACATTGGAAATATCCAAGAGATTTCTTCATTCTTGTTCTAATCTCATGGATTAACACAGTCTACTCTACCTAGATATTGGAACAGTAGGCAAGCAAGAAGGGTTGAGTCGGCGTCATTGGAAATATCCAAGAGATTTCTTTGTTCTTGTTCTACTCTCATTTATTAACACAGTCTACTCTACCTAGATATTGGTACAGTAAGCAAGCAAGAAGGGTTGAGTTGCGACATTGGAAATATCCAAGAGATTTCTTCGTTCTTGTTCTACTGTCATGGATTAACACAGTCTAGATATTGGAACAGTAGGCAAGCAAGAAGGGTTGAGTTGCGACATTTGAAATATCCAAGAGATTTCTTCGTTCTTGTTACTGTCATGGATTAACACAGTCTACTCTACCTACATGTAGATGATGGAACAGTAGGCCAGCAAGAAGGGTTGAGTTGTGACATTGGAAATATCCAAGAGATTTCTTCGGTCTTGTTCTACTATCATGGATATATATTGTATTCTAGATATTGGAACAGTAGGCCAGCAAGAGTTGCGTCATTTGAAATAAAATAACTGCAAATGTAAGCGGTAGAATCCTGGTAGGATTTTAACAGACAGCACTGATTTGAGATCATTTCTGTGCTAGGGAGCTTGTGATTTCTCATTGGATTACGTGGTGTTTCACTTTCAGTCAATCGATGAACCTTTACGAGGTATGTAAAATTTTTGTGCATACATGTATGTAGCAAAATAGAAAAAGAGCAAAGAAAGAAAATTGATACTGATAATTCAGAAATGTTGTTTTCCTGTCAGAAGTTTTGCTAGTCATGTAATATGCTCATCATACACTTTAAATATTTCTGTGTTGTATATTTCTGGTAAAGAAACAAGATTGCCTAATATTTTTAAGGGAACGTTACAGAATTGGTAAGAAACAAAAATCGTAAAGATCACAGATTTACATAAAACTCACACGGTTTAATGATGATAATAGTTGAAAACATCCCTTGAAATATTTCTGTCTGAAATGTAATATTTGATGAGAAATAAATAATCTAACTTCGCATTTGGAGTTTATCGCTCAGTGAGCGTTTCATTCATTTTTATTTTGGCATTGATGCAATGCAAAATTTGTAATCGGTTTTTCACTATTCTCTCGTGACCCATATGGCCGATCGATCTCAAACTTCTACAGGTTTGTCAGTTTATGTATGGTGGATTACATAAAATGCGTACACTGCCAGCAACTGTTTGTTAGCAAAAACCAATTCTGTAATGTTTCTTTAATCTCGCAAACCTGAGGAAACCTGTTTGACGTGAACCAGAAACACCTGGAGGCTAACCCCTACTCTTTCATGATAAGTGCTATGGGTTTCTTAAAATATTGAATGTACTACTGATTCAGAGTAGTACATGATGGGACCTATCACAGCTTTTTGTCCCATCCGAAGGACAGAAGCAACGTAAAGTATCTTGCTCAAGTAGACAAGTTCCAAGACTTGGACTCGCACCCACCCTCTGATATAAGCGGAATCACCAGCGCTTGAATCCAGTGCTCTAACATGTAACAGTTTAACCATAATTGATTGTACTGTACTATTAAGTCAATTTTATACTCGGTACTTTCCCGAGTTCTGTGAAAAAAATCCACAGGCAAAAACTTGCATGCACAAGGATTGCATCTGAATCAACGCCCAAGTGTCGTTCCAATGATGATGTCCTCTAGCGCCCTCTTGTGATCAGCAAGAATTAGGATCACCTATTGTGTACATTAGCTCCATAACTTTTTTGAGAGGGCAAGGCTATTTCATTTTGCAATGGGCACTTTTCCATTAGAAAATCTCAACGTCTATTGGAACTTTTTGAAAGGGCAACAAGGCCAAGGCCTGAGGGGCAACAGAGGCCCTGACCTCTGTGTAAATAGACCTATGCATTGACAGCAGCCAGCCGCCATCTTTGAGGAAAAACAGTCACAAATTAATCGAGAAGCACAGATTTGTAAACGCGGCGCACACTATGGGCCAATAAACAACCTCCTTTTGACCTCTAGGTGAGGGCGCCCTACTGAAATGTCGTCATGTGCATTTAGAAGGTCTACACCAGGCCATGTATGGGTGCACCACAAAGCTTTCCGTAGCAACCAATGCCGAGTGCTAAGTATTTTAAAAAGATGCTTAGCGCTCTGAAGCCTCCTGAAAACAAATCAATGATTTTTGACAAAGAAACTTTTAATCGCTTATTAAATTTTAAGTAGGTTATTAGGTGATGTAACTTTGAGCTAAGCTCATTCTAAATGAAAAAAATTCTTCTTGGGGAAAAATGACCAGGCCTCGAAATAAACCAGGCTTATTCTTCCTGCTTTTAAGTCTGATTTTGTTTTTGTTTTGCCCTTGGGAAAAAAATCAGAATAGTAATTATTAAATTGTTTGAAATGTTTATTGAAGGCAACATCATTCAAAAAATTATCCTACTTTTTTCAATGAAACAAAAAAACCTTGGCTGCTTTGAACGATGCATGATTTTCTCACTGTATCAGTAGTATCTCTATCATTTGAAATAGCGCCCTCTCTTGAGTCAAATTTTCCAAGAGGAATTCCTTGAAACATTATGATTGCCCTTTACATAACTTGCATTACTAACGTCGGATAAAAACTCCTTGGAAGAATTGTGTGTTATTCATGTCAGGCTTATTTTGATTGTGGCTATCAAAATAAGAGACAGTGAATTTGTGTGTCTCCAACTGCTATTTCCTGGACTTTGACACTAACACCTAAAAAATTTCTTGCAGGAGTGTGGTGATCAGACGAGTATACCAGGCCTTGCGATTAAGCTTTTTTTCGTAAAGCTACCCACCGGGCTAGAAAACTGTGTATTTTACTTTTAAACTTGCCTTTTGGCAGGAAGTTCCAAATGCCCCGACTTTCTTCAACAAGTTCAATGGTCAAAATGAAGTTCAATTCACACACCCCAAAATTTTTTTATAAAATTTGTGTTCACATACTAATTTTTATTTTTGTTTTTAGTACACAGGGCAAGTTGAGAATTGGTGTTTACTACGTAGCCCAATGGTTTTAATGTGAAGTGTTTTTTTCTAGACATCATATTTAATGTAGGCTACTGTACCTTGGGCTAGTGTGGTTAAGGGTGAGCCCTGTAGATTGAAAAGTACTATTGGAGGCCCTCAAAATTAGTTCATGGCACCCACTGCAACCCACCCTGTGCTTTTGCTGCAAAAGTCCAACACAAATTTACATTTTCCTCCGAAGACAAAATGCCTAGACCCTTCAAGAGTGAAGTTCAAGGCTTGCTATTGATGTGCTAATTTTTTGTTTTACCAATATTGTACTTAAAGACACTGGACTCTTTTGGTAGTTGTCAAAGACTAGTCTTCACAGTTGGTGTATCTCAACATATGCATGTTATAACATAACAAACCTGTGAAAATTTGAGCTCAATCGGTCAATGAAGTTGCGAGATTGAAAGAAAAAAACACCCTTGTCGCACAGAGTTGTGTGCTTTCAGATGCTTGATTTCGAGACCTCAAATTCTAAATCTGAGGTCTCGAAATAAAATTTGTGGAAAATTACTTCTTTCTCGAAAACTACTTCACTTCAGAGGGAGCCGTTTCTCACAATGTTTTATACTATCAACCTCTCCCCATTACTCGTCACCAAGTAAGGTTTTATGCAATATTCGGTCAATGAAGTTGCGAGATTGAAAGAAAAAACACCCTTGTCGCACAGAGTTGTGTGCTTACAGATGCATGCTTGATTTTCAGATCTCAGATTCTAAATCTGAGGTCTCGAAATAAAATTTGTGGAAAATTACTTCTTTCTCGAAAACTACTTCACTTCAGAGGGAGCCGTTTCTCACAATGTTTTTTGCTATCAACCTCTCCCCATTACTCGTCACCAAGTAAGGTTTTATGTAGCCTTGCTCAAGGCAGTCGCATTATTCGCTCCCCGAAAAGATGCCGTTGTAAACCCACCCGTATACCCTGTGCATGGTGTGTGCGATCACATTGCATGACCCACCCGTATACACACTGTCAGTTCGTACGAATACTGTTCACACAAGTCATCGCACTCGTACCACTAACCGCATGCGGAGGCCGTCAGGCCGACAGCCTTGTCGGGTCTGTATCTTCCGGGTTTAATGTGTTGTATTGAAAAAAATCCACTAGTGGAAAAAATTGGGGGGGCTCTCGGATATGCTAGTATGCAGCTCATGAAGTATATCGTTCGTCAGACCTATCAGACAACACAGGATGTGAGGCAAATGAATTATTCATTTTGACGTCCAATCACGCACGCCAATCATGCTCGCTGAGCGTACGTGGTGGTGGTGTGTGATGATGTAGACGTGTCTCGTCTTTCGCGGGCATTATGATAATGAGCTGACCGTGGGAACTCTTCGCTTATTATAGTAATGAGGTCAGTGGCTTCAACACAGACCCTACAAGGCTGTCGGCCTGACGGCCTCCGCATGCGGATAGTGTACGGGGCACCGTGTCTTGCGATGTTACGCAGAGTGAATACGGGTGGGTTTTATACAACGGTGGTCTTTTTTCGGAGTGAATAGTTCGACTGCCCTGAGCAAGGCTAGGTTTTATGCAAATAATTGTTTTGAGAAATTACCAATAGTGTCTACTGCCTTTAAGGCTTGCCATTGATGTGCTTTACCAATATTGTACTTCTATAAATCTTTTAAAGAGCTTTTTATGAAATTGGACCCTGGTTTATCTTTGGTGTGAAATTTACTGAGATAATACACCTGTGGCCCGACAGTCTAGTGCCACTCAGAGGCTCTAATGTTCCGCTGTTGACGTTCTCAGCTGTTGTCTAGTCACTAGAGTACTCTAAGACTAAGGTCAATAGTTATTGTGAAGGTATGGCGCTTTGACATCATGGCAGAGTGTGGAGAACCAATTGGGTTTCCATTAAAAGAATCTGTTGGGTTAGGGCCAGACATGTTGAAAAAGTTGTCTCGTCTGAACTCGGAGAGAGCTTATTAATGTGGGCTTATGGTTTATTTCTTGATATTTAAAATATTTAAAAGTTGCATCCCCTTAAGTTGATCCCTAGGTTGTATCGTAAACTTGGGTGTGATCCCTGGCCACGTGGTAGAACGGCTACAATGTAAATGGCTTCTGACTGGCACCACCAAATGAAGATTTAACTAATTATAAAAGGAGACTGCCAGCATACATGTAGGGATGGATAGCTCAGTTGGAAGAGCATTGGTATGTTAATCCAGAGGTCGATGGTTCAAGTCCCACTAAAGGGATTTTTAAAATTTTTTTTAAACCCAAAACAGCTTATTAAAAAACAAAATTTAGAAGCTTATTAAAGCCATTATACACTTCCGGAACAGAAAAAAAATAAAAGTTCACAGATTTACAAGTAACATACAGGGTTTACAGAAGATAATGGTAAAAGACTTCTCTTGAAATATTATTCCATGAAATGCTTTACTTTTTGAGAAAACATCAAAACATTATTATCAATTCTCGACATCGATTTATAGTAAACACATGTCATGACATGTGCAGATATAAGGGTGGGTTTTCCCATTATTTTCTCCCGACACCGATGACTGATTGAGCCTACAGAATTTCCACAGGTTTGCTATTTTATATATATAAGTTGTGATACACGAAGTGTGGGCCTTGGACAATACTGTTTACCGAAAGTGTCCACTAGCTTTAATCGTTAGAGTGTACAGTCAGCTTGCAATAGTAAAGCAGTTTGTGACACTTCACTTGGAAGTAATGTGGTTATAAAATCCCAAATTTAAATCTTAGAGAACTTCTTTACACTTCTCTAATTGTGTATTCTGTTTAGGCTTTATTTTACCCGGTGCAGAAATTTTGCTCCAGATTTTAGGTGAAATTTCAAAGACGACACAAAATGTTCACATGTTAGTTTTGTATACATCTACATTTAAATGCAATCGAATGGTCCAAAAAACCAAAGGTATGTATGTAGTTTGTAAGTACATGTTGAGAGTTGAATGTGACTCTTCAGCATTTAAATTCTGTAAATTCCAGGTCAAGGTCCATAGAAACAAGAACCGCACTTGAATTTCATTTTAAGTGTAACAAGTTTTTATTTGCCTCTGGCTTGTTTCTTTATCTTACAAACTTAGTACCTTGTGTAAATGTCATAAAAAGCTCCGTTTGAATATTGAACACATACATGTAGGCAGTTTGGACTCCATCAGTACAGGTTAGTGTAGTCAGTAGACCCTACAGGATTGGACCAGTTAGTGTTTCTACACTGCACCTACATCAACTGTAGATGAACCGTCAACAAGGACAAAATATTTACTTGTGAAATGTCACAGTGGATTTATCATTATCAGAAAATAGTTCGCGAAAAAAACCACAGACATGCTACAAAATGACTGGACACAGAATGAACGCGCCGCAGAATGAACACGTATTGGCCAAGTTTAACTACATGTAGGTTAGTTGAAGTTTACATTAGGTTCTTTTGGACTAGATTGATAAGCTTTATTAAGGCTATCAAGGTAAGGCAGGAATGTTATTACAATGTTGTACCATGTTGTACGATGAACACTGTATGAATGTTTTCAGTGGTGGACATTTTCAATGGGAAGTGTAAATGTATTTCCTGTAAATTATGGCACAGAAGTTTTGGTTGGGTCAACTATATAAACAATGCTTACAATAACCCCTCCAGTTCAAAGACGGGCTATACTTTTAGTAACTGTCAAAGACAATTACTAATGTACAAAGTGCTTTTTAGTTTTTGTTCAATTAACAAATTAAAGTTTACTGTACAGTTTAACAATACAGTTTGTATTTTAAATGGTAGTTATTTTTCTCCTTTTGATTCTGATTGTTAAAGACACTGGACACTATTGGTAATTGTTAAAGACTTAGCCTTCAAAGTTGGTGTATCTCAACATAAATGCATAAAATATCAAACCTGTGAAAATTTGAGCTCAATCGGTCGTCGAAGTTGCGAGATAAGAGTTAAAGTAAAAACACCCTTGTCACACGAAGTTGTGTGCTTTCAGATGCTTGATTTCAAGACCTCAACTTCTAAATCTGAATCAAATTCGTGGAAAATTACTTCTTTCTCAAAAACTACATCACTTCAGAGGGAGCCATTTCTCACAATGTTTTATATTATCAACCTCTCCCCATTACTCGTTACCAAGAAAGGTTTTGTGCTTATAATTATTTTGAGTAACTACCAATAGTGTCCACTGCCTTTAAAGGCTTGGTCACACCAATTCTCGGAACGTCTGTACCTGTCTTAAAAAAGAAATTGCAAAATGGGTTAGGTCTGGCTTACTCTGGCTGGAATGTATCGCTTTGGTTGGACAACGCTATTGGAGTGCGACCATAGTTAAAGTCTGGTACTGAGTTGGGTCTATCTGTGAACGGGATGCATTGTTAACCCATGCATCGATGCAGTTGAAGTGAATGTGGATAAAGATGGTCTTGAACATCTCTCGAGTAAATCTATAAATACTTGGTCTAACCTCAAACCCATCCAGTTCCCATTTCTCTTTCTAGTTTCATTTTCTAATAATTGAGCCGGAAATTAATTCGAAGGACATTCTGCACACAGGAGTCGAGCGAAAATGTTTGAGCAATAACAGTCCGTATCTGTTACTATGGTGACCACATTTAATATAAGATCGCAGCATCTGCCGTCTCATTGAGTTTTAAACTACTGACCTAGTTTCCAGGTTTTTGTTGGTGTCATTGTTGCCATGGAGACAGCATGTAGGGATTGATGTAGCGTAGTTGATGCCACAGTCGGAATTATTGATTTATGGGTGTGGTTCACTCTTTTGTGCGTCGATAAAACCACACCCAAGGTCTAAAGTCTAAAGCTTGCATTTTTTTCCTCATGGAATTTGATTCAATACATTTTCATCAGTAAAGTATCTAAGATTATTGGAGGAATTTGAACATTGTGTACAACATTATTATGATTTTCAAAGTGAAAAATCATACTTCTTTTTTTATCCCTCAGTCTTTAAATGATCTGTGTTGGAACAAAATCCCTAAATGAGTTCAAATTTACACCTACAGTTCCCTTGTGGTTTGAAAATGAACAGAATTTGAATTAAACTTAGAAATTAAATATTATTTAGTAGTAAGGGAATTTTCCAAAATTAATATTCTTTATCACCGGTGCAAACTTTAACATCTATTAAATCGCTGCATTACCCACTGTTAAAATATAGGATTCAAACTTTCTCTAAACACCGGGTAATCTCAATGGTCTAGTTGGTGTGACACTGCTCTAGAATTGCAACGGTCGTGGGTTCAAACCCCACCGGAGTAGCATGCCCAGTTGTGATTTTCTTTTCTCATTAACCACAGGAAAGTACTTTGCTTTCACACATCCGTTTAAAGCTATTGGACCCTTTCGGTACAGAAAAACACTTTTTGAGAAAACAGTAAAACAATATCAATTCTCGATATCGAGAAAGACAGATTTATTTTAAACACATGTCATGACATGGCGAAACGTGCAGATACAAGGGTGGGTTTTCCCGTTTTTTTCTCGCCTCTCCGATGACCGATTGAGCCTAAATTTTCACAGGTTTGTTATTTTATATAAAAGTTGTGATACACTAAGTGTGGGCCTTGGACAATACTGTTTTGAAAGGGTCCAATGGCTTTAAGGGGAAAACCCAAATTTATATTACAAACTATAGCAGGGCTTAAATTCTATACTGGACTATAAGGCCAAGGCCAGTGTTTTGTTTAGCATCAGGCCAGTAAACCAGTAAACCCATGGACAGACAAGTCAAGGGATAGAAACTAAGCAAATACATGTAGTAATTCTCTTAATCTCCAATGCAAATTTTACAGAATCTACTATTAGAGCTGAATGAATGTTTTGGGGAGTTTTTTGAGTTCCTGGAATCAATGTTTTGAAAAGGGGGAAACCCTTCCATTTCTAGCCCCAATGGTTCCTGTATAACACACACTGATGACTCATGCACCACCAATACCATAGTGTACACCTACTCTCATTGTACTATAAGAACCTTATGATTCAATAACCACTCCTGGGATAATAAACAGTCCACCTGTTTCATTATAGCAGACCATTCTATTGTGAATATCAGCCTCTCAAAGAACAATGGCTCGGCAGGAGGAGGGGGGGGGGGGGGGGGTGGTTAGACTGTGTAGGATTGGTGCTTGAACCTACATGTAGTAATGTAATTATCTTGTATACAAATATGTAGCCTGATCAGAAGAATTAGACCGACCTTAATAATATGTCTCCCTATTTAGTGAAACCGTTGACCTATAAAGTTGAATATAATTCTAACTCTAGGATCATTGTATAAAATCTCCCTGATTATGCAAATCTTGGTACATGTATCTCTGACAACAGGCCCTAATAACCCACTGCACCCACAGCATTTGCTACGGTGCCCTGTGATCTTCACTGTGGTGCCCTCTGCAAAGTTCCAATACAACAATTATTTAGAGGAAAATTATAAGGAAAATTGCTGTGCCCTATTAATTTCTAGAATGAAATTCAAGGCTGTGATTATATTACATAAACTTGTTTATTGTTGCAGCCAGACTGCATTGCGCAACTATACACTATAAACCTTTTAATATTTATGTTGACTCTTGATTAATATCTAAACCGAGGAATTATTTGACTTCATTTACATGTACACCATCTGTCAGCTGCTAGCACTCGGGTCCAGCCATAGAGCAAGGCCCAGCCTAACGAGCCAGAGTGACGTTCTATTGATTACTGTATAAACTGCACTTTGCTAATCAGTATGTCACTGTTCGTCGCCGCCCAAACTCACTCTGCCTACGTTTGTTTTCATTTGAGATGATGACGGATATGTTTTTTTGTCGGGAAAGTATTGGGTGATGGGTAGTGATCAGTTTCAGATTATGCAGATCAAAATGTGAAGTATGAGACTTTCTTTGCAAAGACTGCTGCTAGTGTTGGAGCATGAAGCCATTACCTGTAGTTGCATGAGCAACACACATTTAAATTACATCTTGGTCAGCAAAATGCAACAAATTTGTGTTTATGGAAATTATGCTTTACACAGAAAACAAGTCATTTAAGAATACATTAATTGACACAGTGTTCTTTTTCAAAATGTGAAAAACCCTAAATTAACTCTTGGGTATAAAACAAAGCTGCACCCCCATAAAACTAAGCATTCGATGAGATGGAGCCTCCATCATGCCACACCCACTCCTAGTTCCACCTCCACATCACCAGGCCTGATACTGCACGGAGGCAACGGAGGCGAGTTGCCCCTTGTCATTGCCTTGGTGCCCTTTAAATGCTCCAGTAGAAGTTTACAATTTCCTCATAGGGTGCCCTTTGCCAAAGAGAAAATGCCTTGGTGCCCTTGCCCTTTCAAAAACGAAACATACAGGCCTGCACCACCCCTCCTGTCCCTTAGGCATGAAAGCAACAATACCCTGCCCACTGACCACACTAACAAAGCCCCCAAGCCACACACTTTTCCCCTAGCAATGCTCAAGCCCCAGGAGCAAGCCAGATTTCAATATTATAAATAAAATCCAGTAGAGCAGAACGAATTCTTGAATACCAAGCCTACAGTGTATTTATAGGGCTACTTCAAATACATTTGAATTTCCAAATGTTGATTGTATCAATCTACCTTGATGATTGTGTAGTAGACATGTAGGTCTAGGGTGGTGTTGATATCAAGCAAGGATTGCCCAGTTGTACCACATCCACGTACAGTTGAAAGACTAACACGTGTTACTGCTATACAGTATATTTTTTGTTAACAAAGAAGTACTTCTGTCAGTGTTGGTTGTTGGTGGTCGGTGCCCTTCAAAAGAAAGCTTGACAACACGTGTTAAGATTTCTACAGTCTGCTCGGTTGGTAACCGCTCGTAGTGTCTGTACCTCGGATCATATGCTTGGATTTAATTGCTGGTGGACGTTTCAGATGGTACTCGAGGCTGTTACGTAGTTACGTCCTTCATGAAGTTTACAGTCTGAAGAACTCGGACACTGAGACGGTTTCTGAAGTGCATTTTGTTGGATCAACATCATTTCATTTCGTGTGATCACACAACTGCTTGACAATGTTGGGATTTGCAGATTCTAGAAGAAACCGACAGGGACTGCGACCACTCCTGCTATGGCCCCAATGTTGATTGATGTAATTGTTTTCTGTGTGTAGTTGCACAGCTGTGATTGTCATTAATTTGGGACAGAGGGTTCTCAAGGCAGGTTTCTCTGTTTGTATTTTGCGTCCTTCATGAAGTTTGAGGAACTCAGACAGATTCTGAAGTACATTTGTTGGATATTCTATTCTGATCGTTGCTACAAGTTGCACAGCTGTGGTTGACATTATAATATTATGGTATATTACATAACTGTACAGCAACAACAATGAACGCTCCACTGCAGTAGACTCTATTTATAGATAATTTTCTCACCAATTTTAAATGGATTCTTCTAGCTCTGAATTCACTACAAGGAAGGGTTTCATACAGCGATTTTGCATCTTAGCAAAACATTCTCTCTGAACAATTTGTGTACGTCACTAAATGAGCAGACAACCCCGAAAGCCACCTCAGCTCACAAAAAATGAGATTTCTTACATGGTGTCACCGGAAACCTTATTCATAGTACATGTAGTACGTACTTCCACCATGCACAGCTTGAAGTCCTGTCTTACATACGTACTATGCCATAAATATACTGAGTAGTTAACTGATACATTTTGTGTATCATTTTTCAATGCAATACAATGGAAATCTTTCTCTCTTCATACACCAAATAATGATGTGCATTTGACAATGGGCACATGCTCAGAAGAAAACAATGGTTTCTTTTGTCTCAACTCTACCTACTGACTGAAAAGGTACAAAATATACCCCCCTGTAGTGCCAAATATTTTACAAGTGCATAATTAACCTTCCTCTGGTAGCTGGGTGGCCTAAATATGACTAAGAAATCTCCTTTACATAAGATGCAGTGATGCATTGAGGATCGCCGTCGTGCCGACCCGTCTGAACGCTACAAGGGGAGGAGGCAGGAGTTGCCGACTCAGTGTGAGGGAGTGATTATAATATTCTCATGATTGCCGTTCCTGAGTCTGGTTGTGCCTGACAGAGGCACAGCTTCTTCCATAGAGAGGAGAGACAGGATGTGGATGAAAGACGACGATGCAGGAATGAAACGAGGAATGCTCATCTTGGGGTGATGCACCAATGTCAAAGACACGTTGCTGAATAGCTGCGATAGTGTTTTTAATGAACTATTAGAAACACTGCATCTGGGACCAGTGTTTCACATTATGGATATTTCGGACAGAGCTATGGAAGTGCTAGTGAACTAGTAGAATCACTACTTCTGGGACCTGTGCTTCACAAATGACTTATGGATATAACAGACACAGACTTTTTTTTGTGCCAGACTATTATTGAGTGAGCTATACCTCAATACATGGATGCAAAAGTGCATCGCTTTGTAAGACTTGCGTTTGTATACAGTGTGTTATGCGTGAAGGTAAGGTTGAGTTTATGGAACAACCAATGGTAAATGAACTACGTACAAGATGATTTCACCCATGACTTTCTGAATGTGCAACTCGGGCAGCCCTGTGGATTATTTTGTGTGGAAATCACTTGTAAGGAATACTGTCGGAGGATATTCGTGCAGCTGAATTCATCTATTTAGGATGTTGGTTTGAGGTGGAAATATAAATTGGCTGGCAGTGTTTACCGTGGAATGCGAGTTGATAGCGAAGTGAACTCTAGATAAACTGTGCATGTTATGCCTGGTGTGCCACACTGTTAAAGATATTTACATCTGGGAGATAATTTGATGTCATCTTTCTGGAAAACTCAAACAAATCTTGGAGGAGGAGGAAGTATCATTGTCAGCTTTAATCGAGACGAATCTTAAATTTTGTATCAGAAGTGAACTCTAGATAAACTGTGCATAATATGCTTCGTGTTTCACACGGTTAAAGTAATTTACATCTGAGAGATAATTTGATGTCATCTTTCTGGAAAACTCAAACAAATCTTGGAGGAGGAGGAAGTATCATTGTCAGCTTTTATTGAGTCAAGTCTTATTTTTTATCAGTGAATCTATTTTTTCAGCGATGTAAAGAATCCTCAAAGTTATAAATATTCACGCTCTATTCTCTGTGGTATTTCTCTCAGAGGGAAAACCAAATCCATCCATCTCAAACTTGAACATAGTATACAATCATCAAGAATAATTAATCAGACTTCTGTGTTGATTCAACCAAGCGTCAACAAGATGTTGGGGTCATACAGTTTGGAGGAATAATTTTTTGAAAAAGAAAAAAAAAACGACAACAGCTGTTCGCTGTCTGGCTGTTCGTGTTTTTATGTCAGAGAACTGAAGTGATGTAGGATGTCTCACTGATGAGTGCAAATATTGTTGGTTACAATTGTGTAATCTATTTCTGTACTAGAGAACAGTATTTTAACCATAGTTTCATTGGTGAAACTTGAAAACTCTTATATTTCATAAAATATCAGCACGTAAATTACACTTGATAGTTTTTCTGTGTGCAAGACATTAGTATGATGTGTTCGCATTCAAAATGAATCGTTAGAATGTACTGTTGTTTGGATGTGACTTTAGGTTTGTGCAATAATTTTTTTTTAAATATTGAATAAGCGAACTTTGGAATAGACTTTATAGGGCCAAAATACGTGTTCATTCCGTGGACTGCAAGTCGTCAACATTCATCTGATAAAAATCTAAAAATCACAATGGAATCATACCCTAGTATCAGTTGTGAGCATCTACTGTGGTCGTCACAGTCTAAACTCTACGCATCCACCTCGTCTGTTATGACTGCCGAGGGAAGGGCGGCCGCTGGCTACCAAGGGTGTTTCAAACAGAAGATGAGGTTTGCTGTCAAATCGCTGCGATTGTTAGTCGTGGAACGGTGGTGTGTACTTCATGCGTGGAATCTTTATAAAGAGGTAGGTTTGTCGCTGTTTCTCCAAATGAGGGTTTGTCTTTTAAAAACAGTCCTGATAATTAATATTACATTGTATCTTCAATAGTAGGCTTGAATCCTTGATTCTGATTGGTCGATCCATAGCAACACATCTTTTCAGATAATGTTAAAGTGCTTTGAACTGCCTGTAGGAAACGCTATACAAATGTTATTTATTATTAGTATTATTTATTAACAATATGAACCCATATCACCCCTGCGTCTTGCGTGCTCTTACTGCGCCGCAAGTTTCCTTGAAGTTAAATACGTTATCACACGCGCGCTCGTGGAATACAAAACATTATAACACGTCTGCATTTAATATCCAACAAGGCCGAAGAATGGGAAGCAGAATCGCTTTTTTTTCTTCTGTATTCCACTCGCGCTTGTGTGATAGCTTATTACAAGTTGATATTAAAGGCAGTGGACACTATTGGTATTTACTCAAAATAATTATTAGCACAAAACCTTCCTTGGTGACAAGTAATGGGGAGCTGTTGATAGTATAAAACATTGTGAGAAACGGTTCCCTCTGAAGTAATGTAGTTTTTGAGAAAGAAGTAATTTTCCACAAATTTGATTTTGAGACCTCAGATTTAGAATTTGAGGTCTCGAAATCAAGCATCTGAAAGCACACAACTTTGTGTGACAAGGGTGTTTGTTTCTTTCATTGTTATCTCGCAACTTCGACGACCAATTGAGCTCAAACTTTCACAGGTTTTTTATTTTATGCATATGTTGAGATACACCAAGTGAGAAGACTGGCCTTTGACAATTACCAATAGTGGCCAGTGTCTTTAAGGGCAACATAGGGCAAGGCAGTTTAAGGGCATCTACTATGTTTAAAGCCATTATACACTTTCGGTAAACAGTATTGTTCAAGCCCCACACTTCGTGTATCACAACTAATATATAAAATAACAAACCTGTGAAAATTTAGGCTCAATCGATCATCGGAGTCGGGAGAAAATAAAGGGGAAAACCCACTCTTGTTTCCACGCGTTTCACCGTGTCATGACATGTGTTTAAAAAAAATCCGTAATTCTCGCTATCGAGAATTGATATTGTTTTAATGTTTTCTCAAAAAGTAAAGCATTTCATGGAACAATATTTCAAGAGAAGTCTTTCACCATTACCTTCTGTAAACCCTGTAAATTATTTATAAATCTGTGAACTTTTTTTTTCTTTTTCTGTACCGAAAGTGTATAATGGCTTTAAAGGCACCTCTGTGTTTAAGGGCACCTCTGTGAATAAAGGGTTCGTGAAGTATCAGGGCTGCTTAACTATTGCAGTGGCTGTCTAGTAGGATTATAGTGTATTATTGGTCACTGTGTGTCACCTTTCCATTTCAAAATCAAACAGTTTAGATTTCATTGGCAATACTGCTCACCATAAATGCCATTAGTAATATTGTAATATTGTCTGCTCTGAAAATACCGCAGCGAACAAAGAAAAACGATAATGTACATGAAACACAATGCACAGTTGCAGTGAGTTTGTGAATCAACACTCGACCTACAATAACCAACGCTTTGTCTGTGAATTATGCCAAATATTTGCAGTTTATTCAGAGTTGTGCAACCGTGACCATTTATCGTTGGTTCGTTGGCATCAATGGTGAATTAAATCACAGTTTTGCACCTTGTGGTTGTCAAATGAAATTCACCTAGTAAGGGCCTACATGTAATATTGTGTTTGTATGCACAGAGTGTATTATTGTACAAGTACACAGTATACAAAAAAGTGTACAGAGTATACAGATGTGTATCAATTACTGGCTTTAAAAAAAATGTTATGTTGGCGTAACCCGACCTACCCTAAAAATACGGCTGACCCTGGATATTTTTATTTTTCTTTAAGGGAAGAAATTTAATGATTAAAATCTTTTAAAGACATAAAAATAAAATAAATGTCATCAAGAGTTTAGAAGTATGCTATTTGTTGTGTGTAGCCTTGTTTTCTTTTGTTATCGTGTATACTACCGGCTACAATTAGAAAACATGTCATTTTCGTTGCTGGGAGGGAAACAAATCCCTGCCTACCTACCCTATTCTTGGGGCCCGTGACGCCAACATATCATTTTTGTTATGCCTTAGGCTTGGACACACTTGTTGGGATTACTGGATCAGTCTCCAGTAAAAACAAATTAGCAGTTTGAACGTTATACATGTAAATGGTTTTATTTAGATGATTTTTGTGGAATCAGTAACTTTAAATTGTTGGTATTGGCCGAAATGTACACATACATCAGCAGGCAATTTGCACGTACATGTATTGTCCAGTAGGTTATAGCTTGTGGGTGGGGAGATTTTTTACATTTGACTACATGAATACTTGTAGATTTAGATTTAGATTTAGATTTAGATTTATTTATTTGTCCACGTTAAAAACATAGAAACTTGACATCCACTGGCCAGATACAATATTCACAAACAATATAAAAACTACATAAATTACAAAATAAGTTAAGTTAGAAATACAAAGCAACAACACACAAAAAACCCGTACACTAACAAAAATGTACTAGCCAAAACAACGCCAACCGGTCACATAAATACAAGAAGGTGCTTAAATAATTTCAGTCTGCCTCCTACCATGGAGGAATGCTTTTACTTAAAAACTCTAGATAAACACTCGGATTTCAGATGGATTATAAGATTATTAACAGATCATGTGATTGTAAGGGATTAAGGATCAGGGTGATTAAAGCATTGATCCCATTATTGGCATTAAAGTGGAAGGCACTTTTACAGGGACTGTATGGCAATTAGAATGTTTCTCAACATTAGGCTTGAGCCTACCCTTGTTGTATGGTTTATGGTCAGCTGTCTTTATTTAAGTTTCACAAAGAAGTGAAGGTTCTAAAGGATTAGGGTGGATTATCAGCTTGGGGTTAAAGGATCAAGGATCAAATCAGCAACTGGAACAGGCAAACTGTATCTCCTCAACCCCCCCCCCCATCTCTCATAAAGCAGAGGCCATGTTGTGTTGTGTTGTGAGTGATTGGTAAACCAAGAGCACCACACTCAAGCTCTGGTGTTTTTTGTTCAGCCGAGTGTGGGTTCGAGTCCCGGTCATGGCACTGCTGTACTTGAGCATGCAAGATACATATTGCTTTGTCCTTTGGATGAGACTTTTAAAGCTAGTAGCTGTCATTAGGATTGGTAATGTACAGTGTGGGTAAAAGAACAATACTTTTCATTTTGCATTGGGAACTTCCATTGGCAAATCTTACAGGCTCAGGAAAATTGTATGGGGCACCAAGGCCATGTCCAGGGGCAACAGAGGCTGTGGCCAACAAGTAACTCCAGGCCTTCACTTTCCTAGCCTGCATTCTCTTTCACACACTGGTTAAATTATCAAAATTTGAGAGAGGCCATTAATATTATTTTGATAATTAAAGAAAAAGGCCTTGAACTTCGCTCTTGAAGGGGCACAGCAATTTCCTCTGGAAAGGGGCACTCTACATGTTTGAGGAAAATGTTGACTTCTATTGGAACTTTTGCAAAGGGCACCACGGCAAAATAACAAGGCACCACAGCAATTGCTGTGGGCGTTTTGGGTTATTTCGGAGAAATGATAAGCAAATAATAAATCTGGATGGACTATCCTTGAGTGTTGACAACTTCATTAAATATCCATCGGCGACTTGTTTGTCAATGTAGGAGTCAAAACTGCAATGCTTGGCAGTGCATGAATACAACCTTCAGTCATTGAGCCAATTATTGGAAAGTAAAAAACATACCAGATGGGAGCGTTAAATGTTAGGACCATATGGCATGGTGCGACTATGTGTGCGTACTATACCGGATTACAATTATCCGTTTGGTTATAACTGGTTTTTGTCTGCAGTAATTTTATTTTAAAGGCACTGGACACGTTTGGTAATTGTCAAAGACCAGTATTCTCACTTGGTGTATCCCATCATATGCATACAAATCTGTGGATATTTGGGCCAAATTGGTCATCAAAGTTACAAGAAAATACACAGTAATAAAAGAATTTATAAACAAAACACCATTGTTGCACAAATTTGTGTACATTCAGCTTCTCAGATTTATTTTTTTTTGTGAGAAATTACCTCTTCATCAATCAATCAATCAATCAACCAATAAAACATTTATTTCCACATTCACATCACATGGAGGCATCATCCTAAAAGCCGAGGCTTGTAGCGGATGTGCTCGTTACAAGATTACAGAAACTATGTTACTTCAGAGAGAGCTGTTTCTCACAATGTTTTATACTTAGTATCAACAGCTCTCCATTTCTCATTACCAAGTAATAGGTATATGTGAATAATCAATTTGAGTAATTATTTGTTACAAATGTGTTCACTGCATTCAACTGTTAAAACCATATGGCATGGTTTGACTACTACATAGGATTTAGACTATTGGGCTTAAAGGCAGTGGACACTATTGGTAATTGTCAAAGACTAGCCTTCACAGTTGGTGTATCTCAACATATAATATGCATAAATAACAAACCTTTGAAAATTTGAGCTCAATCGGTCATCGAACTTGCGAGATAATAATGAAAGAAAAAAAACACCCTTGTCACACGAAGTTGTGTGCGTTGAGAAGGTTGATTTAGAGACCTCAAGTTCTAAATCTGAGGTCTCAAAATCAAATTTGTGGAAAATTACTTCTTTCTCGAAAACTATGGCACTTCAGAGGGAGCCGTCACTCACAATGTTTTATACCATCAACCTCTCCCCATTATTCGTCACCAAGAAAGGTTTTTTGCTAATAATTATTTTGAGTAATTACCAATAGTGTCCACTGCCTTAAAGACAGTGGACACTATTGGTAATTGTCAAAGACCAGTCTTATCTCTTGATGTATCTCAACATATGCATAAAATAACAAACCTGTGAAAATTTGAGCTCAACCCGTCATAGAACTTGCGAGATAATAATGAAAGAAAAAAAACACCCTTGTCACACGAAGTTGTGTGCGTTGAGAAGGTTGATTTAGAGACCTCAAGTTCTAAATCTGAGGTCTCAAAATCAAATTTGTGGAAAATTACTTCTTTCTCGAAAACTATGGCACTTCAGAGGGAGCCGTCACTCACAATGTTTTATACCATCAACCTCTCCCCATTATTCGTCACCAAGAAAGGTTTTTTGCTAATAATTATTTTGAGTAATTACCAATAGTGTCCACTGCCTTAAAGACAGTGGACACTATTGGTAATTGTCAAAGACCAGTCTTATCTCTTGATGTATCTCAACATATGCATAAAATAACAAACCTGTGAAAATTTGAGCTCAATGCGTCATAGAACTTGCGAGATAATAATGAAAGAAAAAAACACCCTTGTCACACAAAGTTGTGTGCGTTTAGATGGTTGATTTCAAGACCTCAAGTTCTAAATCTGAGGTCTCGAAATCAAATTTGTGGAAAATTACTTCTTTCTCGAAAACTATGGCACTTCAGAGGGAGCCGTTTCTCACAATGTTTTATACCATCAACCTCTCCCCATTATTCGTCACCAAGAAAGGTTTTATGCTAATAACTATTTTGAGTAATTACCAAAAGTGTCCACTGCCTTAAACTGGTTATTGGTCGCGGTCATTTTATTTACAATGTAGGTGTTATCTTTTTGTCTTATTTGTTGGTCTATACGGTTTTTATCTGTGCAGTCTGCTACTGATTACAGCACAGTGTTGTTCTTTGAGCTTACGTGTTCGTGTATAATATTATCCTGTTGATTGGTGGTTGATGTGTGTCAAAATATTGATCGTGTTTTCTGACTGGTAGTTACGACATGATTCATACATGTATTACCGTCGTGAGAGAGATGATACCATCACTCGAGTAGGATTTGAAACTTTGCATGGTGGAAATAAGATATAGAAGAGTTAGCAGTAAAACCATGTAATGACTGTCTCTAAATGAGTTGGGGTGGTTCTGAATGAAGACGATCAGAGCATACTGATCGAAACGTCAAGTTAATCCAACGGTTCTTTTCAGAACCACCCCAACTCATTTAGAGACAGTCATTACATGGCGTTACCGCAAACTCTTCTATACCATCACTCGAGTCAAAGTTGATTTTTTTTATGCCCCGAAATTTGAATCTGTGATGCTTCTCAGATTGTTCATTCCTCTTAAGGGGTTATGCTTCCTGCATCCATCTACATGTATTTGCACCAGATTTCCAGCGGTATCTCGAAAGCGCTTGCGCCAACCTTTTGAAATGAATTTTTACATGTTGGTTTTATTGTGTACATAGATACATTTATAATACATGTAGGATAAAAACCATTACATAATTGGTTCAAAAACATGTATACGTACATGTACAATGTACTTTACTATTGAACATTCTTTACTGTGTACCTGTATCATGTGTACTATGTTTTTATAGCCTTTGACATTTGAGAAAGATTCTGCTAAGGTGGAAACATCCAGCCAAATGTCAGTTGTCTTTATTTGATATAGCTAATTGATGAATAAATAAATCCAATTTGTTTCGGGCAGGAAGTGCCTGTTTTTGTCATACATGTATGATTTTATCGCTTAGTCGTACAGGCCTGTATGCTTCGTTTTTCGAAAGGGCAAGGGCACCAAGGCATTTTCTCCATGGTAAAGGGCACCCTATGAGGAAATTGTAAATTTATAATAGCATTTAAAGGGCATCAAGCTAATGACAAGGGGGCATAGAGGCAATCGCCTTCATTGCCCCTGTGAAGTATGAGGCTGGTGTTAGAACAAAAGAACAGGTCAAGATCAATGCTAAATCTGTTTACTTAAAGGGATGCTGCAGTGAATTCAACTAAAACAGTTAACTTTGCTGTCATTTATTTCAGATATGTCATTAATTTTGCTGTCATTTAAGTCAGATATGTCGGGAATAACAAAACACATTTTATTGATGTTCAATACATATAACAAAACACATTTTATTGATGTTCAATACATATATATATATGTATTGAACAGCAATAAAATGTGTTTTGTTTATTCCCGACATATTTGACTTGCGTAAGTAGCGAATAAGTGATGCCCCCCCTTTTGTGGATTGTTACCGCCCCCCTACCATCGACCTCACGTCGGGAATTCAAAAATATTGTCGGCAAAAAGAGTCTGGTCCCTATTAACTACACGTCCCAGGTACCAGGCCACACAGTGCACACGTCATATGCACACAGCCAGGGGGCCCGGGGGCTCGGGTTACCGACATGACGTCACCTTTATGCAAATGAAGGCTCCCTTTAAGGGGCGGGGTGGTTTCCCCTACATGTTGTAATCTCTTGAAAACCATGTTTAAAATACTTGCGCATTTAATACAAAATATAACAAAAATATTTCAGGTTTAAAAAGTCATGTTTAATCGTTTAAATGAATAAAAAAAACACTGCAGCCACCCTTTAATTGCTTCAAAATTAACAAAGTTTTCCTTTTTTTATAACACAGCAACAACTGCAGGCGTACGTGGCTTGGGTCAACTCACAGCTAAAGAAGAGACAAGGATGTCGTATGGTGGAGGATCTCCGACGAGATATGCAAGATGGCGTCCCCCTGGTTCATCTCGTTGAGATAGTCTGTAAGTATGGCAGGGAAGAGACATAAGCGGGTTTTTTATCTGAATTCAGACTTTTGAAGACTGCCCGGAAACCGAAAATATCTATTTTTATTTTTTGAAAAAAAAATAATAAAAAAATCATGATTTGAGTACATTTTTTTTCTTTGGGACCTACATGTACATGTAGGTCTGCTTTTTATTCTACTGCCACAGGTTATTTCAGAACTTTGGGAGACTATACTAGTTCTGAAAATAACCGACTTGTTAACTACTACCTGGGCAGAAGGTAGGAAACTTTTGAATCAAGGGGACTTATCTTTTTACAACAATTCACTCCGTGGCATTGAATTTCATAATGGGAAGTCCCCTCGATCCACTTTTTCAAAGTACATTTAGAAGTCCCAGTAGAAAAATAGTTTAAAATTCACAGAAGATTTCAAGTTTTGGTTTAAATGCTTTTAGTCATCGTGTTTTCTTGAGTTTATATTGACATTTGTTTTTAACTTTATTTTTTATTTTTTTAAAATTAATTTTGGATTGATAGCTGGTGAGACGTTGGCCAGGGTGGATTACAGCCCTCAAACAACCACCGCCATGAGAGAGAATGTAGAACGAGTGCTCCAGTTTATGGCCTCTAAGAGGATCAGAATGCACCATACCTCAGCAAAAGGTAAGCAACTGCTACAAAATGTATGGCTGCAGTGGCTGCAGCGGCTATGGCTGCAGTGGCTACAGTGGCTACGGCTGCAGTGGCTACAGTGGCTACAGTGGCTACATGTATGTCTGCAGTGGCTATGGCTGCATTGGCAACAACGGCAGTGGCTACGGCTGCAGCGGCTATGGCTGCAATGGCTACAGTGGCTACATGTATGGCTGCATCGGCTATGACAGCAGTGGTTACGGCTGCAGCGGCTATGGCTGCATTGAGTATGGCTGCAGTGAATATGGCTGCAGCGGCTATGCTTAGAACTTGTTGCCAGTAAGCCACTCTGTGTCCCATTGGCCCAATTTTAGAAAGCATGTAAGCGTAAAAACTGCTAAGCAAAGATAAATCATGCGTAATGGAAACTAGTAACCAGCCAGTTTACATTGTTGTTGCTGGTTGGTGCCCCACTCATTTTTTGCTAAGCATTATTTTCTGCTAAGCAGCTTTATGAAATTGGGCCTTGGTCTTAAAGGGCATATGTCAGACGAGGCAATTTACAGGCAACCAACATTATTTCTTTATTGGGGATACATGTAGTTTGCGATACACAGCTTCAAGAATGTCTCTTGTGCTGCCTAAGTGTTCCTTGGGCAGATGGTTGCCAGTGTCACATGCAATTATGTCCTCTATGCAATACTATCCGGAGGACATTATTTCATATGTAATAATGTCCTCCGGACGGTTTTGCATATGCAATCGTGTCCACCCGTACGCTGCTGCATAATGCAATTGTGTCCGCCTGGACACATTTGCATATGCAGCTGTGTCCGCCCTGTGCAAAACCGTCCTTGCAGTAAATTAAACTCCCTTGGTCGACGGAACACGTTCGCCATTTTTTTACAGGCTAAGTGCATGTCATGAATGACATGGGAAATGTTCGGCCGTTGGGTATTCGCTGCAATCATAAAATACATGAACATTCATGCTGCATACTTCGTTCAGCGCATGCACGCTCGCTTACGTGCGCATGCATGTACAGTCATGTACATGTCCATGGATGGTTTTTGCATAGCCCCGGACACGATGTCATAATATGCAAAAGTGTCCGGAGCGGACAGTATTGCATGGCGGACACAATTGCATCTGACACCTGCAACAAGTTGTCTTTAAAAATTGGCCTGTATGACATAGCCTCTATGCATACTACTGCACACAATAAACACTGTACCTCCTTGACTGTATATTGATATTGTTTTATTTACTTGCTGGTGTTTTCAAGATGATATCCCACACCACTATTCCAATAATGGTTCAAGATAAACCACTCAATTGGGATTCAGTCAACAAAATGAAGTATTCATGATCCAAGGGTGGTAAAACAGAGAACTTTTTATGCAGGTTTTGTTTTTGTACAGACACATCCAAAACTAGTTCTGAGTATTAAACTTATCTTGAACAAAGGTCAATTGTTCGTAGTTTCACAATTATTATTACCATACATGTACACTGGAGGAGGAAGTACAAGGCTGTGATAGTTTAGATGGGTTGTCGTTGTTGCACTATGTGTAGAATGATCGTTGCCGATCGGTCTGACTCTGTATTCAACTCAGGAAACCAATGGACGATTATGAGTTCGGTGAGCTAAGGTTTCTCCTTAAGTTTCATTTTTCAGGAAATTTTAGTACGTATACATTGTATGTAGTTGCCTTGGGAATATAGTGTGTGTAATGTTGGACTGTGGGTCGTATTACTTTGCAGCCATAGGTAGATGTACCAAAACTTGTATTATAAAATAGTAACTTCACTTTGGCTTGTGTGGTACCTGTACTCGTTTCATGGGGTTTTACTTAGTGGAGTGATGTGTATCCTGACTGTTGAAATGAACAAGGCTTTTTACTTTGCAATATTAAATTTTCAGGCCTGTATGCTCTGTTTGTTGAAATGGTAAGGGCACCAAGATATTTTCTCCTTGGTAGAGGGCACCCTAGTATGAGAAAATTGTACATTTCAATTTGAGCATTTCAAGGGCACCAAGGCAATGACCAGGGGGCATGGAGGCAATTATCTTCAAACTGCCTCTGTGAAGTACATGTACTAGGCTTGAGTTTATTCCATGTTTTTACTCGTATTTTTTAAAATAATGTTGCTGTTTATCTCTCTTTCTGTATATTGTAACATTTATACTGGCCATTCTTTGATATTTAACATCTTTATGAACCTTCATCTTGTAAATACACGTGTTAATATCAATGATTCTAAAGTTTTTGTGTTGTACTTTGTAAGTTTTAGTATTTTTTATAATGAATCCAACCGTATGTGGTTGCAATAAATGAACCTTACCATAGGCCCTCCTGGGCTTTCTCGCCTCGGAAAAAAAACCAAACACTCGCAACACGTTGCAGTCGCGTCCTTAGCAAATCAGCTTCACAGCTTACAAGAAAATATAATTAGTCTCCCAAGTTAATAATATTATTATGCACTCTCATCACTGGAATGTACATGTTTTGTTGTTAACATTGTCTTTGCACCTTGAACATCTCTCTTAGATTGCTATTGCATTAAAAATGCTTATCATTATTCAGTGAAAATTTTCCCTTGTACATGTATAGCAGAGCAAAATTCTACACTACATAAATGTGTCAGATGCTACTAAAAAATCATAATTTTTGTTACTCAATTATTTTTAGCATTCACTGTGCACAAAATCTGTTCAGTCAAAATAATTGCCAGATGAAATCTTTCTCTGTTATTATTATTAATATTATTTCATCCTATCGCAGCATGCAAAAGAAAGATCCTATTTTCCTTTGTGCCAGTAACTTCTTGAGTCGAGCTATGACCCATAGCCTTGGATCTTGAAGTTTTTTCCCTTTGGATCCTTGCTTAATTAATATTATTATTCTTTTTTTTAATATTATTGTTATAGGATTTGAGGCATTGCATGGTGAGGTATCAATATATATTTGGTTTGCGGTAACACCATGTGTGTATCTACTTGCCAGGTAGAGTTTGTTCTTAGAGAACTGTCTTGCTTTATTCTACTACCAGAGTTTGTTCTTAGAGAACTGTCTTGCTTTATTCTACTACCGCGGTAGTAGAAATAAGCAAGACAGTTCGCATAGAACAAACTCTACCTGGCAAATAGATACACACATGGTGTTACCGCAAACCAAGTATATAATGTTGTTGTTATTATTATTATTAATATCATCTTCAGATATTGTAGACGGGAACCTCAAGGCCATCATGAGGCTGATCCTGGCCCTGGCGGCTCACTATAAGCCGAGCAGCGTCAAGCAGACTCCTCAGGCCACCTCTGCCTCCAACCCGACCGGGCGTAAGGCGCAGCGGCAAGCTTCCTTTGCTGCTATGGCGGCCAACGCAGCCGCCGCGATACACGATGTGAGGAAAGAGGCGGCCGGGGCTGGGTCGTCGCTACGGAGATACAGAGAACAAAGGTGAGAGTTCATGGATGGTGGACGGTTTATAATATCAGGCCATGTCCGAAGTAGAGCTTTCGGCTACAGCTTCGGCTAGATCAGCGCGTCTGGTAGGGGCATACTGTACCTGTAGTCGAAGTCGCTATTTCGGACAGGCCCTCACTGTGATTTCTGCATTTTGACCAGCATTACTAACTTTTGTTAACAAAGGGAAGCATGGTGCATGATTATCGGTTGTTTATATCTGGTGGTTGGTATCTAGACTACTTGAATGTATCTTGCGTGTATTTGAGTCTTGCGGCAAGGGCCCAATTTTGTACAGCTGTTTTAAAAGCACAAAAAGAAGCTTAGCACACCAGAATTATGCTGACTGGAATACTGAATGGTTACCAGCCAAAAATGCCAGTTAGTTCCCACCTAAAATCTGCGACTGGTAACCTGCTTATTTTTGCTCAGCAGAAATTCTTGACAATGCTTACTGGTTACCAGCCAAATTGCCAGATCTCATCTAAAATATGTGACTGGGATCCTGCCAAATTTTGCTTAGCAGAAGCTTTGTAAGCAATATTTCTTTTTGCTTTATAGCAGCTCTATGAAATTGGGCCGAACTGTTTGATTTCCTTTTCATTACACAGTTAAAATATGTCAGTGAACCCAAGATTCTCAAAAATATTTGAATACATGTAGATTTGCACAGTCTTTAGCAAGTTTAAATGATAACCTCCCATTAATTTGCACTCAATTTGAATATTTACGCAAAATCCAAAAGCATTTCAATAATTGTAAAAAGATCTGTTAGTTCATCTTTAAATTTTGATGATATTCAATCAAAACAGCATTGAATAAAGTAGTGACCTTTTGACCTGCACAACCAAATTCCTCTTTGGAATGTACAGAGTCACTTGATTGTTTGTCGCATTTCAAAGTTCGCTATACCAAAATGGCTATATTCTTGTAATTTTTCCCGTTTTCATGAGGACTCATATCTAATGGATAAAAAGTGCATTACAAAACTGATTTTGACCTAAAAGCCCCTCTTAAAGGCACTGGACACTATTGGTAACTGTTAAATACCAGTATTCTCACTTGGTGTATCTCAACATATGCATCAAATAACAAATCTGGGAACATTTTGACTCGAATTGTCATCGAAGTTGAACGAGAATAAAGAGGAAAAAAATACCCTTGTTGCACAAATTTCAGATTTCTGAGAAAGGCTCAGGCACATTCAAATATTTTAAAGACACTGGACACCTTTGGTAATTGTCAAAGACCAGTGTTCTCACTTGGTGTATTCCAACAACACATAAGACACCAGCTGGTCATGGTCGTTGTAAGAGAGTAATAAAAGAAAAACACCGTTGTTGCACAAATTTGTGTGCTTTCAGATGCCTAGTAAAAGACGTCAGGTCTGAAGTATTGTAATATTTGAGTGAGAGATTCTCAAAAACTGCACTACTTCAGAGGGAGTCGTTTTTCACAATAATTTACACTACCAACACTGACCAACAGCTCTCCATTGCTTGTTACTACATGTACATAAGTTTTTATGCTTAGAAATAGAATTATTTTGACAACAAAAATAATGATAGTGTCCAGTTTCTTTTGAGACTATACTTGCGTTCGAAACCCCAAATCTAACCTTAAAGCCAATGGACCCTTTCGGTAAACAGTGTTGTTCAAGGCCCACACTTTGTGTACCACAACTTCTATATCAAATAACAAACCTGTGAAAATTTAGGCTCAATCGGTCATCGGAGTCGGGAGAAAACAACGGAAAAACCCACCCTTGTTTCCGCGCGTTTCTCCGTGTCATGACATGTGTTTAAAATTACTCGTAATTCTCGTTAACGAGAATTTATACTGTTTTGCTGTTTTCTCGTAAAGTACAGCATTTCATGGAATAATATTTCAAGAGAAGTATTTCACCACTACCTTCTGTAAACCCTGTAAGTTATTTGTAAGTCTGGGAACTTTTTTTTTTTTTCTGAACCGAAAGGGTCCAATGGCTTTAAATCCCGTGCTATGGTATTTGTATCCCCTTTGTCTCGTGCGTGTTCTTGTTTGCTAAGTATAACAGTCAGCTTGCAGTCAATTGTGTTTTCATTGTGCGTATATATTTTTTTTGTTTCTGTTTTTGTTTTGCTTGTTTGGTGTTGGGTCGTCATCAGAGGCATGGGCCAGCGTAGCCGTAACACCAGCTCTTCCCCCGCTAAAGAACCGATCCAACAGAAGTTGAGGGCTAGCTCAAGGTATATTAGATTTTTCATTGAGACCTTATCATAGGCTGAAAGTCGTGCGTCTTGTAGCAATGTCAGTCAGTGTAAGGGGTCTATTGTTTGAACAATTAACTGGGGGAATTATAGACTTGACTCAAGTCCCAATCCCATGCCATCGCCAGAAAACTATTGTTTTGTGATGCTCTGCATTCCCCAACCTGTTCCACACGCGGGACCATGATAGCTACATTTTGACTGCAGGCATGCTTAGGGACCTCTCGCACAAGAACGGGACTTGAATCAAGTCTAGGGGAGTTATTGCAGTGGTGATAGTGAACACTAGTAGACCTTTATCACGCTGTCACCATCTTGGTCATGTTCCATGTTTCCATAAGAGTAATGAATGCTAACATTCATTGCGCAAACATGACACCAGACTATTATTTCGTCCAGCCTCAGTTTGGTTACAAGAGTTGGAATGGAGTAAAATCAAGATGGCCACACCGTGATAAAGGTCTGTAATTCTACAGGTTTTACCATTTGCTGAGATGTGAAACCATTAGACTGTTTCCCTGTCTTTACCTGCAAGGATAAAAACAGGTATACGTTTTGTATATATACACATGTAAGTCAGATTTCACTGCAAATCTCCAGAACCATGAAGGTCATGTGAAATGATGCAAGGTCAAAGGTGAACATGGACATGGACTCAATGGCAGATCTCTGGCGTATTTCACACGTCTTGAAGTGTGACGTCAGATGTTCAGGGTACAAGAAAATGTGAACCTCAAAAGGATAGCAAACTGTGTGGCCGTAAAGATCATTAGAGTTCATTCACCTTGCAATATTTGTGTTTCAAGAGAACTGAGTTTAATTAACATGGTGTACCCTTCCCTGCCCCCTCACCCCAACAAAAATTTCTTCCAAAAAAATGTGGAATTATTTTGTTCATGAATACTAAAAGCATTATGACAATGTGCATGTGCATGTACGTATGTAGCTTTGTGTAATAAACAAGTCTTGTGACAATGATGCATGGTTAACTAATGAAATGAATGAAGGGATACCAGTCATAAGCAATGTGCTAAGCAAAGTTTATTTGGCTGGTTACCTGATTTCTGTTAAGCAGAACCTTCCAGGACAATTTCATGATGCTGTTTAGCAGAAAATACTGCTTAACAAATTTCTTTGCTATTAAGCACAAAATGAGTGGGAACCATTCGCAATAATGAAAACATTATGAACTGTTGGCTGGTAACCTTTGTTTTTGTTAAGCATGATTTTTCTTTGGCTTAGCAGGTTTTTGTGCTTAATGGCATTATGAAATTTGGCCCAGTACCTTTCTGCAAAACCGATACTTCACAGAGGCAATGCCTTGGTGCCCTTGAAATGCTCAAGTAGAACTTTACACATTCCTCATACATTGGTTACCCTTTACCAAGGAGAAAATGCCTTGGTGCCCTTGCCCTTTCAAAAACGAAGCATACAGGCCTGCCTTAGCAAATGAATAAAATTGAATCATGTTTCCTTTAATTTCTTACAGCTCCGATAGTGAGCGACCGACTGCAGCCCCAAGCCCCCTCCCGGCATCATTAATTGCCCCTCATCCATCCAGCCCGACGCCTAGTACCTTGACTCGTTCCAGTGACCACTCTGGGACCAGTAGCCCAAGGCTCCAGGCTGTTAGTGCCATGGGGCACATGTCGGACTCAGATCAAGGTTTGTAACAGATTGACATTTTTTTTTGATGAAGAACTTTTACATTTAACAAAATTTGTTCTTGTAAACATGTTGTGATGAGTTTGGTCAGAATGCACACTGTGTTTCTGCACTGCAAAATAAAAATGGTAACACCTTAATTTAATTAAATAATAAACATATTATTTCATGATGACAGTTAAAAAGACGGGTACAGGTTATTCACCTGTATATTATTATGTACGTTACAAGTAATGTTCAGTGGGATGATTTGCCTGGTACGTGTAGGTTGTCCTCTATAACATGCATGATATTCTTCCTACAGTCTTATTTCAAACTGTCTTGCTGGTGTAAAAAAACAAAAAAAATTGTGGTTAATTAGCGTGACATTTCTGTTAAAGCTCACACCATCTGTCACCTAGGTCAGCCCTTGTACATGTGTACCATACATGCACATTTGCATGTACATCCTGCCTGTCATAAGCAAGATTTGCTTGTGCTTGGCAGCTTTACTAACTTGGGTACAGAACAATGACTATTGTTCTCTGTACCCAGGGTTCTCCTCACACACAAGGAAGCGTATTAGGTCGATACAAGAATTGCTGGTTTTTTTTAGGCCAAAAACAGTTTGTTTTTTTTAAGAAGAGAAAATCAGATACAGAATGCTCCAAATTGCACAGTAGGCCTATGGCTTTTAAAACCAAGATAAACACTTAGAAAACATTCCAAAGACCTTGTTTCATTCAATACAGGGTGCTTCGGCCAAGCATCCACAAAGTTTGGTCTGGTATGCCCCAAAGTTCGGAAGAAAACCTGGGCAGAAAACCTTGGAGCCATTTTATTTGTAGTCACACAACCTGCAAAAATATAACGAGGGTTGGTTGTAGTCATTCTGCAATGTCAGCACTCTGTGATCCATTTCCTCATTGGGCCTTTACGAAACAGCAGTTGCAGCTCTTGCGTGGGCTTCATAGCTATATTGAAGTGTACAAAAAAACACATGAGTGATAGGAGCTGTCAAGCTGAAACCATGGTTTCGCAAACGCCTCTAGCCTGGTCTTTAATCCAGACAGGAAAGGAAGAGACGCATGTTGTTTTTGTTTCATTTTCATAATTTTGTTGTTCCAATTAAAACTTTTGCGGACAGTACGGGAAGCCATGGCTTAGAAAACACCGCTACATGTAGACTGGTTTAATCAGGACAGGAAAGAAAGAGACACGTGTTGTTGTTATTTCATTTTCATAACTTTGTCGATCCAATTATTGCATACAATACGGGAAGTTGTGATAGGAGAGTGTGTGACGTTACTTCCTGAACATTTTCCTTTCAATGCTGGGTGATTTTCTTTGAGCGTATTTGACAAAAAAACATCAATGTTTAATAAATTGAGTCTGAAATTTTACATGAAGTTCATACTAGAAACCACTTTTGGTGTGAATTATTCCCCTTTGAAAGTAAGGTGTATTAATTGTATTGTATTGAATTGTATTTAATTTTGTTCAAAAAAGCTGAACAAACCCCATACCCTTGGGAAGGGTTAAAACAAAATTAAGACTTATAATGAAAACTGTAATTGAAAACCTGAAATATGCAGTCAGCTGATTTTGGTTGTTAACCCAAATTAATCACAGTATGTTTACATGTAATAGATGTTAAATTTGCATCGGGGATAAAGAATATTAATTTTGTTTTTTACCCATACACCGATGTGTGTTAGCACTGTATACTCAGTACTTTCCCGAGTCCTGGCATGTTACTCGGGTGGGATTCGAACCCACGACCCTTGCAATTCTAGAGCAGTGTTTTACCAACTAGACTACCGAGGTTGCCCGGCAGCTAGAGGCAGTTCGAATCCTATGTTTTGGCAGCGGGTACCGCAACGATATAATAGACGTTAAATTTGCATCGGGGATAAAGAATATTAATTTTGTTTTTTACCCATACACCGATGTGTGTTAGCACTGTATACTCAGTACTTTCCATGCTGTTTAAATGCTGAACATTGCTCATGGTGTTTAACTATTTTCTCCTGACTCAAACATCATCATCATCAATCGACAAAGACTTGTGTCCGTGGCCGCCGCCTCATTCTCAAATTATAATGGGTGCGCACTCCTGGAGTCGCCGCCATCACCTGTTCTCTTTCAATCGCTGCTCTTCTCAGCTCACATACATGTATACGCTTCTACCACTCCACTTTGTAACAATGTCTATCCAGCTCTCGCCGGCCTCTACCTCAAATTGTACCACACTCACACAGCTTTTGTTATTGAATAATTGATTCAAACTAAATGTCATGAAAAGCAACAATTTAAATGATCAGAGATCTTAAGAAAGAAGGAAGTTGACCAAGTATCAATTTAAAAACATCACTTCCCCGTGATAATTGTTTTGCCATCAGTGTGATCTCACTCAGCACAATCCGATATTGATAAGCGATACTTTTTTCCTTGAAACTTCCTGTCTGTATAAAATCAACACCAAAAGTACAATAAAAAATCATCAGTTAAAAACAAGGCAGTCAAAACAAAATCCAGTTCATTCACAAGATTCGTTATTTTGGTTGAAGTCGTCGTTTCCTCATTCAGCAAGAATTTGGATTTTAAACAAAGTCTGACAATGTTTCAGTTTGCGATGTTTCGGAAGAAAGCAACTCACCCCCCAAAAAAACATGAAGGTTTGTTTTGTCAAGTTGATGGATTTCATGGCTGTCATTCGCTTTATCGGACGCTAGTTATACACTCAGCATTCGTTCCTCATTAGTCGGGCATTCGTCTTCATGTACAGTAGGAGTCAGAAGTTTGTTATTTATACTCGGTATGCTCGCTGTATGGGGTGCATGTTGGTCTAGCTAGCGCTCAAGTTTGATCCCTAGCTAGACCAGCATGCACCTCATTCAACAGTAAGCGCTTGCCCAATGGGTATTTGCAAAAAGGTCTATTGACCCCTTGCACACATGTCACACGCGGCGACGGTGCCACGCTCACCATGGTTGGCAATGGAACTGCCGTGTCGCCTAAAAAGCGCACTCCACTGATTAGCGCACAGATTGCATTTCCCACCAGTATGGTGCATCCAAGATTATTCTGATGATGACGTTAGGTGAATTGGGTCAATGTTGAGCTTCTATCTTTAGCATTAGCAATTAGTGTTGACGGTTAATCAAGACCTACATCAAACCCCTTCCCTGGCATGGACTCTTGTTTAATTATTTACTTGTTTGTTTGTCAACAGGAAGTCCAGAAGAGGGGAGGTCAAGGTCAAGTTCTCGGAGGTCATCCATCGCGTGGAGCGAGGCACTATTAGAGGAGCATAATGAGATGACGGGAGACATCGAGCATACTAAGAAACTCTTGAGTCAGCTTCAAGAATTGGTAAGAGAAGATTATTGAATATTGGTCGTTGATTATTGATGGTTTACTCTTGACTGGGAATTAATTTATCTGTTTTTAGCCAGAATTGTGGGTGGTTTCCTTTTGCCCCCCAAAAATTGAAATTCCGTGTTTTTTTTTGCCCCCCTCCCCCCTTCCCCCCCCCCCCACCACCAAGAAAAAGAAAAGATTGGAGAGTGTTAGGCTTTTAAAATGAAAGATAAATGTTTTAACATATATTAAAATATTGGGCTTCATACTCACAAGTTTTTGAGCTATAACACTCAACAGCAAGGTGTTTTCAAAACTTCTTTTAAAGACACTGGACACACTTTTGGTCATTGTCAAAGACCAGTCTTCTCACTTGGTGTATCTCAACATACATGACATCAGCAAAAAATAACAAAATCTGTGAAAATTTGAACTCAATTGGTCACCATTGTCACACAAAATGTGTGCTTTCAGATGCTATATTTCAGACCTCACGTGCGTGAGTTCTCAAGATGAGATCAAATATTTTACTGAGAAACTATTTCTTTCTCAAAAAATACGCTACTTAAGAGGGAGCCGTTTCTCACAATGTTTTGTACTAGCAGCAGCTCTCCATTACTCTTTACCAAGTAAGTTTTTATGCTAACAAATATTTTTGAGTAATTACCAGTAGTGTCCAGTGCCTTTAAATCACTCCCATCGACTCGGTCACCATTGTCACACGAAATGTGTGCTTTCAGATGCTATATTTCAGACCTCACGCGTGAGTTCTCAAGATCAGATCAAATATTTTACTGAGAAATTATTTCTTTCTCAAAAAATACGCTATATCAGAGGGAGCCGTTTCTCTGCTAACATTTATTTTGAGTAATTACCAATAGTGTCCAGTGCCTTTAAATCCCTACTCCTCCGGTATAGTTTGAACTTCTCTTCGGTTCAGTTAAGGTTACCAAGTAAAGACTGGGTGAGCAATCAGGCGATAAAAATAGGTTATCTACAAGGATGTGACGCCTAAAGCAATAAAGTTCTTTCCTTTGAATAAGTTGATGACGTACAGTTTGCTGCTTTTTATCCACCCCTAGTTACTGAGTGGACGACTCCAAGAAGAGGATGGGAGTTCAGAGGCCGAGGAAGACCAGATGATGTTTGAGGGGTCAAATGCTAAGGAGCAATTGGTGGGTGAAATTTAATATTTATTGTCATTACTATTGTGTCTCATTGTCGGGTTTTTCTGGGCCCAATTTCATAGAGCTGCTTAAGCAAAAATTTTTGCTTAAGCAAAAAAATAATTAATAATAATAATAATAACAAGTTCTTATATAGCGCATTTCACAATAAACCGTATCAATGCACTTTACATTAGTCCCCTGGTCATTGGGCCAATAAACATCCCTTTAATCTTTCTCAGCTCCCATTTAGGGAGTATACAGCCCCGAGCTGCCGTGGCGCTCCGAAAGCTTTTCATTCACAATATCAACCTCTACCCTCGCAGGTACCCATTTATACCCCTGGGTGAAGAGAAGCAATTATAGTAAAGTATCTTGCTCAAGGACACAAGTGTCACGACCGGGATTCGAACCCACACTCCGGTGAATTAGCACCAGAACTTGAATTCGATGCTCTTAACCACTCGGCCGCGACACTCTACGCTTATTGCTTAGTAAAATCAGATAACCGGCCAAGACTCCACTCAACTGTAATGCTAAGTAAACAACAGCTTAATACTAGTCATAAGCAATGTATGTGGCAGGAAATTTTGGACAGTAACATGTGTAAAATAAGCGAGCTATTTTCGTGCTTAAGCAAATTTTTTGCTTAAGCAGCTCTATGAAATTGGCCCCTGGTCAGTATGTCTTTGAGTCCTGTAGCAAGGCAGCTGCTACACTCCGGAACTCATCCCTAAGAGACTTAACCGAACTAAACAAATTAAGGAGCGAACTGAAAACTCATCTATTTAAAATTGATTATTTTCACTGAACGGTTGAATAATTTTTAATTGTCAATAATCTACGTATATTTTTACCCTACTCTTAATGCTTGCAAAAATTCTTTATTAATGTTTTGTATTTTAGATTTTAGACCTAATTTTAGACCTAATACTTTAGGATTTTGCATCTATTTATTAAGTTTGTTTATATTTTGTACTGGTTGAATGTTTCAATGAATTTTTACTCCCGTTGTTATGATTCCGTATTTTCTTATTTTTTAGTTTGTCTATTTTCCATGTACATCGCCCTAGAGCATGTTTACATGAGTAGGGCGCTAAATAAGTTTTAGTATTATTATTATTATTATATTACTGAAACTAGTAACCGTTATTGGTTTATCCTTCAGATCAGGCATAAAGGCAGGCCTCGTTATTAACCCCTGGCATCCACAGCGATTGCCATAGTGTCCTGTACTTTTGCTGTCGTGCCCTTTAAAAAATTCAAATACAAACTAACATTTTCCTCATAATAGAAGAGCCTCTTATACCAGAGGAAAATTGCTGTGCCCCTTGAAGAGCGAAGTTTGAGGCCTGCTGTTGGTCCCATTTGTTTGTGTTTTTTCAGGCAGACTTAAAGCCATTGGACCCTTTCGGTTAAGAAAAAAATAAAAAGTTCACAGATTTACACATAACTTACAGGGTTTACAGAAGGCAAGGGTGAAAGATTTCTCTTTAAATATTATTCCATGAAATGCTTTACTTTTTGAGAAAACAGCAAAACAATATAAATTCTCATTAACGAGAATCACGGATTTATTTTAAACACATGTCATGACACGGCGAAACGCGCGGAAACAAGGGTGGGTTTTCCCGACTCCAAATTATTACAAGTTTGTTATTTGATCTTGAAGTTGTGGTACACAAAGTGTGGGCCTTGGACAACACTGTTTACCGAAAGGGTCCAATGGCTTTAAGTCATTGTAACTCAAAATATTAACATGCCATCTTCGATAGTTAAGTTTCGGTTGTTCTTATCTTCAGGTTGTCGTACAAGCGAGACTCAACCAGCGTCAGGAAGAATGTAATCAGCTCAGGAGCGAACTCACTAAAGTCAAACAGGATTGCCGTAATCTTCAAGGGACAAAGGTAAGGATAAACGGGAAGATTTTAAAGCGCGGTTCATACTTCCTGCGAATGCGCATGCAAAGCGAATTTTGGTGACGCAACAATCGGAACGCGCTCCATTTCCCTTTGTGATGCAATGAACCGGGCTTCTAACTGAAGAGAGATTTGAGCCGCTTCCAAGGTTGTACCGTAAACTTGGGTTTAATCCCTGGATGTACATCAGTAACAGGTTGGATGTCTTCTGACTGGTAACCCCTCAAACAAATATATTGACAAAATAGCGAGATAGTCAACACTAGAGCTAGATACATGTACATGTACATGTACACGTACACTGTAGCTCATTTGGTAGAAAACTGCCACAACAATCTAGAGGATGTTGGTTCAAATTTCGCTCTGTGAATTTTTGTATTGTTCAACCCCACATTATTTAAAAGTTACCCAGTCAGTGTCCCTTGTGCTGTTGTGGATTGTGGACTCTCGGCAATACCTCAAACAATTCAACAATTTTCACTAATTACAACTGTGCATGTAGTTTTACTGTAATATGTATATTTGTATATAAAATTAAAGACAACAGAATGGTTCCAAAAACCAAAGGTATCATATACTTTCTCGTTGTTAAGTTTGAATGTGAAAAAATTTCTCTTTCAAGAAAGTTTCCATCGTAAATAACCCAGAAAGTGCGCCTCCCTTTGATTCCCTCCTTAGGCTGGTCTCCAATCAAGGCTGACGGAGCAGGATAATGCTTTGCTTCAGATGAAGGCGGAGTTACTCCGAGTTGGATTCACTCAACAGACTCAAGATGCTGAAAAGGTACACGCCAGTCTTTTCTTGCCCGTAGGCCAGAGCTGCAAACTCTCCTAGATTCTGCAGAAAGTTCCTTGACAGTGAACCAATCTTTCCGTGGAAGTGTCATGATAGAGTAGTTAAGAGCACTGAATTCAAACTCTAGTGTTTCTGATCAGCAGAGTGTGGGTTCGAATCCCCAGCTGTGACACTTGTGTCCTTAAGCAAGACACTTAACCACTTCGTCCTTCTGATGGGACACCAAACTGTTGGACAAATGTGTTGTATAATGCATGTAAAATAACCCAGTGCACTTATTGAAAAGAGAAGGGGTTCGCCCCAGTGTTCCTGGCTGTGGCTGCTGTATGCGCTGTAGCACCTTGTAAACCCTTATAAGGTGCTAAATAATTGGGTCTCAAAATTCATCACTGCAATAACCTATATCTTTCTGATAGTTTGTGTACAGACAGGGATGCCAGTTTTCCGGCTATTGCCGGAATTCCGGCTATTGCCGGAATTCCGGCTTTTTCAAATTTTCCCTGTTTTTTCGGTGCTCTGTGTTTCATCTGGCCGGGAAAAAAAAAGGGGGAAAAAAATTCTTTTTCTGTATGTTTTATTAAAAAAGTGCTGTTATGTTTTTTTAAATAGTTTTTCTGGTCTGAGGGAGGGGGGGGGTGGGGGCAGTGAGCCCTTTTCCTTCAAAAAATATTTCAGGCTCTGAAGGAAAGAGCCACTGGCATCCCTGTCTCAGAGCCTTGAGTCCCTTGTTTGGTAGATACGTGTGCTATATCAGACTTCGATATTATTATTACATTGTTCTGATCAGCAGATTTTTAAAATCTTAGCAAACTTTTTGCATGAAGGGTTTGGGTCCTTTTTGTAGGCGGAAAGTTTTTTTTCCAAAAGATTACATTAAACTAACACAGTTTAAAGATAATGATGGTAGAGAGCTTCCCTTCTAATATTACCTGCGGAGGTGCTGAAGTTTTTGTGAAATGAGTGAAACAATATCACAGAAATTAATTTAGCATGTACAACGTATTCACGCGACTCTCCTGAAAAGTTTGCACTGAGTTTCACATTTTTTTCTCTTAAAAACCTGATGACTAATGAAGCTGAAACTTCTACAGGTAAATTATATTACATACATTTTCATTCACAGTTAGTAGGGATCCATATCATGGCAAAAAACTTGATCTGCAAAAGGTATCAAAACCGTTTGTTTAAAGCCATTGGACCCTTTTGGTAAACAGTATTATCCAAGGCCCACACTTCGTGTACCACAACTTCTATATAAAATAACAAACCTTTGGAAATTTAGGCTCAATCGGTCATCAGAGTCAAGAGAAAATAACGGGAAAACCCACCCTTGTAACCGCATGTTTCGCCGTGTCATGACATGTGTTTAAAACACAGTAAATCCGTAGTTTCGATTATCGAGAATTGATATTGTTTTACTGTTTTCTCAAAAAGTAAAGCATTTCACGGAATAATATTTCAAGAGAAGTCTTTCACCACTACCTTCTGTAAACCCTGTAAGTTATTTGTAAATCTGTGAACTTTTTTTCTTTTTTTTGTACCGAAAGGGTCCAATGGCTTTAAAAGCAGCTCTATGAAATCGGGCCCTAGAGTGATCTGCCAGTTGTTTTTGCTGTCAATTATTTTTTTGAGAGTATATTTTTCTTGATATTTATTTTCAGTCTGATCTGAAAAGACGTCTTGAAGAGAAAGAGCGTATGATCTCTGACCTCTCGAGACAGATGACCCAAAAGGTTGACCTCCTCAAACAGCAACAGGAACAGATTGAGAACCTAACCCAGCAGCTACAGGAACTCAACTCCTTCAAGGTCAGTCTAAAGGTCAAAGGTTAAAATCAGCATTATGGGAAAGCTTCTTAAAAGAATGTCCAAGTTCGGCCATAAAAACTCAGAAACTATACATCCTTTTTTAAATGAGTGGGTGTGTTTACATTGAATAACTTGGGTCATTAAACGTATTGGATGAGTCGTTAATTTTATTGGCATAATTTGTAACACACTCTGGTTTAAAAAAGCTGGAGTAAAACCAAAGTTTAATATTCTGTATCCCTGATTCAAATTAACATCTGTTAACCTTGATCTTGTTTTTTTAGACTGAGTTGCAGAATCAGCTTGAGAATAAATCAAATTCCTCTGACTACGGGCTGCAGAGTCAACTTCAAGAATTGACACAGAGACTGGACAACGTCAGCATGGCAGAGGTAAGATAGTATGGGAGTAAGGTGGCAAGGGGGTACATTGTGTATAGGGGAATGTTTCCAATTTTCAAAATTCCTCTTCATTTTGGGGAGTATGTTTTGTTTGTTTGTTTGTTTGTTTGTTTGTTTGTTTGTTTGTTTGTTTGTTTGTTTGTTTGTTTGTTTGTTTGTTTGTTTGTTTGTTTGTTTGTTTGTTTGTTTGTTTGTTTGTTTGTTTGTTTGTTTGTTTGTTTGTTTGTTTGTTTGTTTGTTTGTTTGTTTGTTTGTTTGTTTGTTTGTTTGTTTGTTTGTTTGTTTGTTTGTTTGTTTGTTTGTTTGTTTGTTTGTTTGTTTGTTTGTTTGTTTGTTTGTTTGTTTGTTTGTTTGTTTGTTTGTTTGTTTGTTTGTTTGTTTGTTTGTTTGTTTGTTTGTTTGTTTGTTTGTTTGTTTGTTTGTTTGTTTGTTTGTTTGTTTGTTTGTTTGTTTGTTTGTTTGTTTGTTTGTTTGTTTGTTTGTTTGTTTGTTTGTTTGTTTGTTTGTTTGTTTGTTTGTTTGTTTGTTTGTTTGTTTGTTTGTTTGTTTGTTTGTTTGTTTGTTTGTTTGTTTGTCTGTCTGTCTGTCTGTTTGTTTGTCTGTCTGTTTGTTTGTTTGTTTGTTTGTTTGATTGTTGTTTAGATGATTTTCCCATTAAGGGAACTCGTCAAACTCCCACAAGGGGATATACATGTAAGCACCAAGCTGGCAACAGCCAATCTCTCTCATACAAACAGAGGTTTAATGGCTATGATTATGGACTGCACAAATCAAGAAACTGTGATTCAGTAACTAGACGGCATTACTTATTCTAGTCATTGTGAAATCAGCAGTTAGCCTGGTAGGATTCGAACCCACAACCTTGTAAAGTCCTGCAGTCTAACCTGCAGTCTGAACAACTATGACCACTTTGTTTGGCATGTAGAAAAAAAGGAAAGTTTAAACTTTTGTTTTGATTTCAGGTGAATCTAGCGGCTCATATAACATCTCAAGACGGTCAGCTTACAACGCTTGAAGAACGAATGCACAGTGACACTACGCTTCCATTTAAAGAGGTACATATGTAGGTTGCATTTTGGACACTTGAGCCCTTGAGCAAGGCACTTAACTTTACTTGCTTTGTAAACAAATTTGGGAAGGTAGTGCATGCTGCTCTACCAACCAGGCTCCTAGTGGATGATACACATGCCTACATCCTTACAGGTTGTGGAGGATGTATCCCTGTTTCAGCCCCAGGAGTAGTTGGTGGCAATAAGCCCCTGGTGGCAGTTGATCAAGTCGACTACCCAAATGGAGTTGATGGCGATGTTTAGAGCTTGTTTAGCTGGGATGTTGTCAGCCAGGCGAGCGTCACGACCGAAGAAGGCGGAGCGACGGCGTTGAATTAGATGGTTGATGGGGGGCAGACATGTTCTTTGGGTGACCTCATTGTCAAGCGTAACCCTCACCTTGAAATGGCTCTCCAGCCTTGTGTGTTGGTCGAAACTTCATTAACAAAAAAATGTTTAATGCAGGGAACGATTTCATCCAGCAATTTCATTAGCAAACTATTTTGACTGAAAAGATTTTGTGCCCAATGAATGTTTGTTACCAGCAAATGATGATTTTTTGAGTAGCCACTGATACATCTTGGGTAGTGGATGTAGCAGTATGCCATTAGCAGACTGACTCAAGTCTATTTTTTACATCCCACAATGCATTGTACCACCTTATAACATGGCCGCCCGCATGTAACAGTTGATTCTCATAATCTGGAATAAAGCTCGACTTGTAACCTCTAACATACAAAGTTGTATCTTCTTACATGGTGTCAGAAGTGGGATTCGAACCTGCTATTACAAGGGAAAATGATCACTGAAATGGGTTAAAAAGTACCAGATAGAATTGTTATTGTTATTTGTTTGTATTTCTTTGCAGGGCTCAGATGATTTGCAGACAATGCGAAGCGCCCTCAGGAGTTTGAGATCCAACATGAGTAGCCATGACCCCAATCACCATTCCTTAGACTCATTAGAACAGGTACAAAGTTTATTCTATGTGTTGTTATAAGTACTTTCCTTTTTAGGCATAAGTCAGAGTTAGTTTAAAGATCTTCTGTGGACCATATAACCTGAGTGTTCCAGGGCCAACTAGATAAGACCACCAAACTCAAGCTCTGGTGTTTCTGATCAGCAGAGTGTGGGTTTGAGTCCCAGTCGTGACACGTACAGTGTATGTCCTCAAGCAAGACACTTAAAGATGCTATGTCAGATTTTTTGCCCCAAACATTAAAAAATAGATTTTTTTGAGTGAATGGTATTTCAAAGAGTATCACCCGCTCTAACGAAAAACAAGTTAAGCTTTTACTTTTAATGGTCAGTAACCATGACAAAAAATTAAAACGTTTCTTATAAAACACATAAGAATTGGTCACGTGATATATTGTCGGGATTTTGAGCACTTTATTTCACTGATACTAATAATTGGCGGAATTTTTCGAGCAATGGCTCAAATGAAAGCTTTAACTTTCTCGACTCCCATCAAAATACCTCACTGTTGAATTTTGAATCAAAATGTTTGGGTCAAATCAACCAAAAATCTGACACAGTATCTTTAACCATTATTGCTGCCTCCTTCATATTTGATGTAAAGTCGTTGGTCCCGTGTGTTGTGTAATCCACTTCAAAGAGCCCAGTGCACTTATCCAAAAGAGAACGGGTAGAAATTATGACAACAATAATTGACAAACATTCCGCCATGACCAGTGTAGTATTCTCCCAAATGGGTTTTATTTCTTAGAACATTGAAACTTATTGGCTTTTTCCGTTCTTTGTTTGCAGGGTATATGTTCATTAATGGACCATTTAGCTACATCACAACACCACGGTATACGCAAAGACAGTGATACCGTAAGTAAAGAGTGGAAAGTTACTCATCTCATTCATTTGTTAACTACCTCAGGCATGATATTGTTCCTACATTTGTCTGATATCTGATTTTGTTTTACCCTTGGGAAAAAAAATCAGAAATATTGTGATGAAATTGCCTGAAAAGTCTATTAAAGCCTACACTACATTTTATGCGATCAAGCAAAATGAGTCAACAACTCAGGTCATTTATTTTAATTTTTTCACTTGAAAAAAGCCAAATCCATAATTGAATGCTATTAAGACCCCATGTTGATACCACTTTTGGTTTTGAACGTTGTAAAAGAAGAAACACCAAGAGATGTGAGAGAATGAAACTGAGACAAAATGCGTTTAAGTTAAGTTAATTAAAAGTTGAGTTAATTTTTTAATACAGCATACATTTGTTTGAACATTGGCATAAAAATCTTTGATGATGTACTGCAGAAATGAAGCGAGTTTTGATGCTGAATATTAAGAAATAACTTTTCAACTCAAACCATTATGAATATTTTAAGAGTTTGAACCCACAACCTTTTGATTAAATGGTGTTTGAAGCTTTGCATGGTGTGGAGAATAAGAGTAAATATAAATATTAATAGTAAACTTGCGGGTACAACCATGGGTAAAATCTCTTTTGAAGGAGTGGTGGCTCTGAAAAGAGCCGGTTTGGTCTCGACGTTTCGAATGGTATACTCTGCTCGTCTTCAGGAGAAACGAGCAGAGTATACTGTTCGAAACGTCAAGACCAAACCGGCTCTTTTCAGAGCCACCACTCCTTCAGAAGGGTTTTTACCCATGGTTGTACCCGCAAGTTTACTATTAATATTTATATTTATAGTTGTTCTTTTGATTAAAAGTCTAAATCATGACATATTTTTAATTGCTTTCTATTTTCAGAGTTCAACTGAGAGTTTATCAAGACACTACTCAACAGACAGTAACTCACAAGAACTCAACCATCGCTCATCTCATCAACACTCAAACTGTAAGTTTCTCAACGCGTAGCCCAAAGTTTTGCCAACCGAGTTTGGAAAACTATGGAAAAGCCAGAAAAAACAGATACATGTAGCTACAGTTTGTAACATTGTTTACACAAATAATTTATTGTTGTTATTAATGTTATCTTATTGTTTCTCCTGACAGACGGTAAATCGAGAGGTTCATCAATGTCATCTACTAACAGTAATCCAGCAGCATGTACAAAGGTTTTATACTTCACAGAGAGAACGGTAACGCCGTTCATGAACTCCATTCCTAAAAGGTAACTCTTAGGGACATGGCTGAACAAAAAAATGATAGTACCTTAACTTCATTCCTTAGATTAAGTATAGTTCATCCTTGCTACGGTTGCAAAGCAAATGTTAAAGCCACATGGCTCGTTTTTGCAGTGAATGTTTTACAGGAGTTGAACACAGCTCAACTGTTGCGAAGTAAATGTTGCGAAAATTTGTATCGCATTCGCAGGAAGTATGAAACGGGCTTCACTCATAGGGATGGGGCTTGGCTCAAAATGCTAGTTCTGTAACTCTATTCCTAAAATGTAACTCTTATGGGCAGGGCTTGACTTAAAGGAACACGTTACCTTGGATCGGTCGAGTTGGTCTTTGAAAAGCGTTTGTATTCATTTGTTTTAAAATGCATATGATTAGAAAGATATTTTAAAAGTAGAATGTAATGATCCATACAAGTATCACTCAAAATTGCGTGGTTTTCCTTTTACCTCGATGACAAACACAGTCGGCCATTTATGAGAGTCAAATTTTTGACTCCCCAAAATAATATTCTTTTAATTTCCTAGACTTGGTGAAGTAACGTTACATGACTTCAAACAGATCTTCGATCGTGAGGGTGACTACCGGTATCACTTCAAGGCCTTAGATCCTGAGTTTGGAACAATCAAAGAAGAGGTAAGTACATGTAGACTGTTTGTGGTTTTAACCCTACTCTGGTTGCTTTGTATATAATTATTTTTCCCGACGCAAATTTAACATCTACTAAATCGTTTGCAGTACCCGCTGCTAAAACATAGGATTCGAACTGCCTCTAGTTGCCGGGCAACCTCGGTAGTCTAGTTGGTAAGACAACTACTCTAGAATTGCAAGGGTCATGGGTTTGAATCCCAACAGAGTATTATGCCTGTGATTTTTTGTTTCACACAAACCGGGAAAGTACCGAGTATACAGTTCTATTACACATCAGTGTATTGGGTAAAAACCAAGTTGAATATTCTTTATCCCCGATGCAAATTTAACATCTACGACATATATTTTTCTGTTGTGTGTCTTACGGTAACTTTCGTTAGGATCGTGAACCTGGTCGGTCTCTGCAACTTTCTCAGGAACAAGGTCGCACCATTTTGCAGTCACTTGGACATCCCATTTCATCACAGGTCCCAATGAATTACCTTAGCTATCTTGTCATGTCTTCCTTTGTACTCCATCTGGGCCATCTTTTTTTCTCGCTGACAATATGAAAGACAGTGTCCTCTGCCTTGTTACACATCCTGCATATTGGAGTGATGTTCGCTTTCTCTATCTTTGCCTTCATTACATTTGTCCTCAGGAGCTGGTCTTGTACCCCAGTAATCAAGCCCTCGGTTTCCATCTTCAACTCTCCGCTCTTTAGCCAATTCCAGGACTTGTTTTTAACTGTTGGTGTTTGTGATTTATTTTTTATATAGAAATAGGGAAATTTAGCCTTAATATATTATTTGCATTATCATGTCTGTTATTATAAGAATTTTTAAAACTATCTCAGTTGCTATAAGACGTTTCTATTTCATTGTATACATTTGTTCAATTTGTTGCCGGTTCATTTTTGTATTACCACAGGTAGTTGATGATGATGCCATCCTCCCTGGTTGGGAAGGCAAGATTGTAGGCTGGGTGGAGCAGGACAACGGCTAGCCCAGGGGGAGGTTGCATACTAAAAGGCACAGCCTATACAACAGAATTTGCTTCATTATTTCCAAGGTTATTTGTGTCTTTGTTTAAAGCTACATTTTTACGGAAGTCTCTTAACTTTTTATGGAAGTCTCTGAAAGTTTGTACATTTAATTCACGTTTTTTTCTTTTTAAACTGAAATTTTGTTCGTGCAACATTTTAAAAAAAGATGTCAGTGATGAATAATTTCTGCGCTAGGTGGTGCTTGGCTCAAATTTCAATAAACTGCTAAGTGAGAAACTATTGCTAAATAGATTTAGTAAGGTACCAGGCTCAAGCAATATACACAGCATGTTGGATGGTAACCAAATAAATAAGCGTCAGAAACCATAACCACGCTGATCGTCAACGGAAAAGTTTTAAACACCCCTCTTCCACCCGTAAAATGTAACTAAATACTTTAAAATTTCTTGACGTCCGTAATCATTTTTTAATTGCAATATGATGATGAAATTACTAATTGTCAACCCACCAACTTGATATTTTATTCAACGGTTTATTGAGGGAATAAAAGGGTAGTGACAAAATCTTAAACTGCCGTTTAAAACCGGCAGGGTCGTGGCCATGCGATAAAGGCCCAAGCTCTGTTGGTGTGGTGCAATTGTACGATGAGACAGTTTTCGGTTATGCATTTGTGCGAGTAGTATGCATCTAAACGTATTAGAAAACAACCGGTTATAAACAGCTCCAGCTGGTCATTATCGACTGTTTAAACACCCCCATGTGAATCGCTCTCCAACAATAGGAATGGCGAAACTGTCTGAAATATTTATGAACCAAAAAATAATGCATAGAACAACCACCGAACCAGCAATAATTACCACAAGCAATTTTTCCAAAGGTGCCACTTAGATAGTTCAACTGTAATTAGGTGAGGTTCGCCGTAGCACTATGTGTAATGCAACAATTGGAAATGGACTTCTCAGCCGCAGCTGCAGCTTCAAGAGAGAGGACAACCCCCCGGGCGCAGTCCATCGTCAGTATTGACGGACGGATGCCTACTGTGTGTAAACCTTTTTTGAGTAGTGTTGGCTCTCAAAAGAACCAACCCTAGGAGCTTGAAGGAAAATGTTTGCTTTCTGAGGAGAAAAAAACTCCTTGCTGAGGTTAGCAATTCAAAGTGGAAAAGGCCTGGGCCAAATTTCATGAAACTGTTTATAGCAGAAAATACTGCTTAACAAATTTCTTTGCTGAGCGAAAAATGAGTGGGGCACCAGTCACAAAGTAAACTTAATGGAATATTGGCTGGTAAACTGCTTTTGCTTAGCAAGATTGTCCTGTGCTTAGAAGGTTTTTGTGCTCACAAGCTTTATGAAATTGGGGCCAGTAGATTTTCCCTCCAAGTCACAGAGAAATTCATCCAGTACTAAAAGTTTACCAAATCTGTTATTTCGTTACTTCAGTTACATCTAACTTAAAAAAAAAAAAATCTGCAATTCTGTCTGTTGCTCAATTTCTGAAAACAAATATTGTAAACATTTTCTTCTGGAAATACCATTCCAATGTAAAAGGAATTTACTATTTATAAAATTTTATCACAAGACTCGGGAAATAAAGAAAGTACCTTTTTTAAAAGTCTGTAAATTTACAAGTCTGTAAATTTTGTCGGAAATGAGGCTGATTTATGAAAGTTTTTTATCGTTGAATGTTATTTAAATCTATCATACTGCTGTTGATTATGATACAAAAGGAAAACTCATTATACTAATTAATTTGTGAATGATTGTCGGATATGGTTTGAGTTCATCATGATCAAGTGTTTAAAAGGAACATTACAGAATTGACAAAAAATTGTGAAAATCACAGATTTACATAAAATTTGCAGTCTGATATAATGATGATAGTATGAAAAATCCCCTAAAATATTTCTGTCGGAAATGTCATATTTGATGACAAATAAATAAAACTAATTTCGCGTTTGGAGTTTATCGCTCAGTGAGCGTTTTATTCATTTTTTTTTTTATTTTTCATCATTATCATGCAAAATGTGTTGGGTTTTTAACTTCCTTCTCGAGACCCAGATGGCCGATCGATCTCAAAATTCTATAGGTTTGTCAGTTTATGGCGGATTACATAAAGTGCCAATACTGCCAGCAACTTTCTTGTTAGCAAAAACCAATTCTGTAATATTCCTTTAAGGTTAAAACGGTGCCTACTACAAGGCAAGAAAGCCCAACTCCAATTTTTATTATTTTCTGTTTCAAAGTTTCAAAAGAGTGCTAATAATATTATTAATAAAATGAGAGACGTGTAATGCGCGCATATCCACTCTGCTGAGTGTTCAAGGCGCAGTAAAACCAAAATCAAACAAAAGAAAAAAGACACAACTTTGAGCAAATTCGAGTGTGCGCACCATGTTTACTAAAGGTAACAATTGGTTGACTACTGTGGTCGACCATTTGGACCCAGCCTCATGACCATGGTTCCTTCACTGGTCCTAAAAGCCTGTTCTCATGCAAACATTGGTTTACTAGTTTACTAGTTTGGTCAACCATTTGGGACCAGCCTCGAACCTATGGTTTCTTCACTGGTCCCAATAGCCTGTTCCATGCTATTACGTGTAAAGCGAAGAGGAGAACCAGTGACACTATAGCGGAAACACAGGGAGGTTTGAATACGTTGGTACCGATGGTTGACCAGACTTCCAAGCGAGTCTTTGGAGTCAGTGCATCACTGAGCATGTACATTGCTGCAACCTCGTTCCCAGGGGTGATCGATTTTGCTGCGCCATTTTTTCCCAACATGCCTTGCTCGATCATAACCCCTGGAAGTGTGACTTCAAAATATCAAAATAATATATGGGATATTAAATCAGTCCTGTGGTTGATTTGTTCTGTGTTGGGCGTTAGTCGCGCACGGTCTGGATGCACTGTGTGTAATAAAAGTCATAAACTTGCCTTGGCGTTCAGTGTTGCGTGCGTCTTTATACGCATGCGTTTCGGTGTATAGAACTTTTTGAAGATGCACAGTATTTCATATTTTGCCCGTATATGATAGCCAATCAAAGACACAGAGTTTCCCTCCCAGGGGTTGGAGACGTACGCAGAGCTAGCGTGATACGGCGCGCTGCCCATGGTAGCGAGGTTGTCATTGCTGGTCAGTAGTCGACTTAGTGTACGCATATGAACTTGCTCTAAATTACATGTAGTCCTTAAAAAACTGGTAATTGCAGAGCCCAGTAATTGAGCATTGTGCAAACAAGATATTATAATAGTTTTCATTGTGTTGTTTGAGTACTATTTTTATCTAGTGTGTACAAACTTATTCTTTAACTATAGTGTGGCCCAATTGTATAATCGGCCGAATTATAGTTTGGCCCTGACCAACTGCAGTCTGACCAACCGCAGTTGGGCCTGACCAACTGCAGTTTGGCTGACCAACTGCAGTTTGGCTGACCAACTGCAGTTGGGCCTTCCTTAATGTAGTTGGCCATGCCAAGCTGCAGTTAAGCTCGGACCAACTGTAGTTGGGCCCGAACAACTGCAGTTGGGCTCTGACCAACTATAGTTGGGCTGATTCTATAGTTGGGGTGGAACAAGTTTTCCTAAATGTGTGCCTGTGTGTGACCCGTGGAGTACTCGCTCCGTATCTTGTACAGTTCTAAACAAAAAGACAAGATTATGAATAAATTATGTAAATGCATCAGTTAAATCCAGGTGTTTGGTTTCTTTTCTTGTGATAATTGAACTTGGACACAGGAGATAGGCTATTGGCGGCGCCCATGCCAGAACCCACGTACATGTGTACGCGTGGGATTATATATCTATTCTCTCATCGAAATCGCACGCACAATGACGCACTCTGGGTTCTATTTCTATGAAGTTTTCCTAACAGCGCCCCCTATCCTTCGATAGTGTAGTGAAAACACCCCCTTTTCACTATAATAGTGGTACAATTGATTGTTCAGTGCTCAGCTTCCTCCCTGTGGAGGATGTGGACTAGTCCAGGTCAGTGACTGTTGAGATTGACAGTTTGTTTCTTTTCAATTTGTGTTCCTTTATCAAACTTCACATTAAGGATTCTGCTACTTTTTTAAGGGTTTGAAGATAATGATAGTGGAAAGCTTCCCTTCAAATATTACTTACTGAGGTGCTGTAGTTTTTGAGAAATCAGTTAGCATGTAAAAATGTATTAACCAGTTATGATATTATACCATAGCATACCATGATAACTGGTTAATACGTTTTTACATGCTAAAACTGAGACAAAAATTATTTTCGTGACATTGTTTTACTCATTTCTCAAAAACTTCCACACCTCAGTATATAATATTTTAAGGGAAGATTTCTACTATCATTATTTTCAAACTGTTTTAAGTTTAATGTAAATCTGTGGACAATGTGTTTTGTGTTAGAAAAAAAGTAGGCCTACATAGACCCTTTAATGCATCCAATGTAATACTATGTTGGTTAAACCCACTGAACCAGTTCCTTTTGTTCAGATACCCGATTGACATTTTGTAATGACCATTTTAGTACATTCTTTCTCATGAATGACATTCCTTTAGAATTTAGTTTCACAGCCCTGGTCAGAGAAGACAAGACTGGGTTGAGTTGGCTTTTTGGGTGTAGCCATGCAACATCTTGTGCGGGAGGGCTGGGGCTTGGCATACTCGGTTGATGTCAGTACTATACATGTACATGTAATTGTATTGGTGCGCTCCATGCTACACCGTTTTCATGTAAGTTTCCTTGATTATTTAGAGGGTATTACTTAAGTTTAAGCACACCCATTTTATTTAACTATAGTTCTGTACCAGCCACAGCTTCCCTACATTTAGTTTGCCCCACAATATTCTGTTTTACATGCGTTTTAGGGGGAACTTGGGGCCAAGGTGTCAACCTTAGAGTTAAGTAATTGTGTATTTAGGTTTTGAGCAGTAATTACATTGCTATTGTCGCTGAATGTAAAAGCCACCCCAAAAACGGTGGTTCTTTTCTTAACTTGTTTGTTGCGCCCTGTGTACACTAATAAAGTTACATGTACAATTGTAATTGGCCAGCCGTCGATTTCACCAAACTCATCCTAAGTTAGGATCATTCTTAGGACGAGTTAGCTTCCTTATCTGATGACATGAGACACATTGGACCCATCCTAAGCTAGGACGGGTTACTCGTCCTAACTCGAGAAAGGACTTATCCTAGCATTTCGTGAAATCGGCCGTAGGCGCAGTAGAGTGGAGCATAATAATAATAATAATGGAAATTTATATAGCGCCTATCCATGTAAACATGCTCCTGGGCGCTGAACAATTAAAAGAAAACATATTAAAATCCATACAATTAAAACACCCAATAGAAAATACAGCATAGAGCAAGGAAGACCTTGCTTTAGAAGTGGAGAGGTTATTGCAAGGTCTTGTGTACATACCAAATTTTTCCCTTCAATGCCTTGAGTGTATTTATCAAATTTTGCCTGAAACATCTGACACGGTCACCAAATTCTAAAATACTAGACTCTTCTATGAATTTTATTTTCATAATTTTAAGCCCTAATAATGAGATAACAAATATTATTTCAAAACTTAAGATAAGTCACTTTAATTTATAACAATTTGAGTGGATCGTTTCTAAATGTAATGCACCGATGGTTTCGTTCTTACCAGGAATACGGGAAATGGAATATAAAAATAAAATGCTAGTACATTTAAGTTTTTGACAGAAATATAGGATTTGTAATTATTGAAGAAAACAACAGAAAGTTGACTTTATCTCGTAGTGAGTTACGGGTACACAGCAAACACGGCAAATGTTGCTTTATACATGTACAAGGTTGTAACTTGGACAAGGTTGTACAAGACACACAGACAATAATATCTTATTTCTAATTCAGTCCGACATCCAATTATAATGCCCTCAGAAAATAAGTATAACTGTTACTACATAAACACAGCCTGAAAAGTTTGTAAAAGCCATCATACCAAAACATAACATAACAGTTAAAATTTATGAGGCGCTATTCCATCAAGATTACAGTGCACTCTAAAGCAATAAGCCACTTCGGAATGTCAGTGGCGCATGTCCGTTACTGCTGACAACGGACTTTGTCTATCTCCCGTGACCTTTTGACAATACCAGTGGGTATTGTCAAAAGGTTAAGGGAGATAGACAAAGTCCGTTGTCAGGAGTATCGGACATGCGCAGCTGGAACTCAGAAGTGGCTTATTAACATGGTAAAGGGCGAGTCTTTTAAGGCAAGTGGACACTATTGGTACTTGTCGAAGACCAGTCTTCTCACTTGGTGTATCTCAACAAATGCATAAAATAACAAACCTGTGAAAATTTGAGCTCGGATGGTCGTCGGAGTTGCGAGTTAACTATGAAAGAAAAAAACACCCCTGTCACGAGAAGTTGTGTACGTTTAGATGGTTGATTTCGAGACCTCAAATTCTAATTCTGAGGTCTCGAAATCAAATTCGTGGAAAATTACTTCTATCTCGAAAACTACTCCACTTCAGAGGGAGCCGTTTCTCACAATGATTTATACTATCAACCTCTCCCCATTACTTGTTACTAAGTAAGGTTTTGTGCTAATAAATATTTTGAGTAGTTACCAATAGTGTCCCCTGCCTTTAAGACTTTACGAAATACAGATTACGTAATGACAGTAGGGAGATTTTCCAAATTATTTGCCCAGCTACACTGAAAGCTGTGTGACCCTACATCACCTAACATCTACCAAATAAATTAAGGTTCTTGTCTTAAATTTTTCCCAAGGTTAAAAAAATGCCTGAACAGCTTTATAAAACTCTTCACAGTGTTCAAGATCGAAACAAAACTAAAGGCACATAAAGGTATTAGATTTATAAGACAGTTCTACATCTACAATTCAGGGAGAATTAAAAAATAGCTTATCAACCATCACTAACCATCATTGTAAAAGTAGGTTTCATTCTCAAAATATGAACAAGTTTGATTTTCCCTTGAAAAAACACTCACAATATTGTTTTTAAAAGGCCACAAAGTGATGGTTTTACAGAAAGTCTTTCTAAGTTCGAGTAGGCACTTGAATAATATAATGTGTGCAAAAATGCTGACTAAAAATAATTAAGCAGAAAAAAAACTTATCTTGGACTGACACAGTTTTAAATTTGCACCTTTTATGTTTTGTTAACTAATATATAATGCACTTCTATGAAATGACATGATTAGGCCTACATACTGCATAAAGCTTTCAAGAATACGACGTTATTTCTGAAGAATTTCTGACCAACAATTGAAACTTTTATATAATGCACTTCTATGAAATGACATGATTAGGCCTACATACTGCATAAAGCTCTGAAGAATTTCTGACCAACAATTGAAACTTTTTGCACCAACATTAAAGATCATGTGTCACACTGGATGTGACCCAACATGTAAACGAAATAACAAACCTGTGAAAGTTTTAGCTCAATCAGTTATTAGAGGAGTCACACAAAAATAGGAAGAATGATTACAACACGGGGCTTTTCGCAAATCTCTCAGAAAAGCGCTGGATTTGAAATGATTGTTTTTTTTACACAATTGAAACCTATTTATAATCATATGACTCGATTTCCTTATTAATTGAAAACATTTTAAGTGAAACTCGGCAAAGTTCACGACTTGACATTTTCGTTCAAGCAGGTCTTTAACTCTTACCAATGTTATGCACATCCACAAATAAAGCTTATAATTTCTGGTATATAAGTTGCAAACAAGAACAATGAATGTGTCAGATTTTTTAGAATAAACAAATAATGTACAGACTAAAAAGGTGGTATGTTTACAAATAAAATAAAAGATCAAAATGAATACAACAAAAGTTTCACACTGTCATGTATATATTTTAAAATAAAGACTATTTACAAGTCTTTTTGTTGAGCAGCCTCGTTGTCGTATAAAATAAAATAATCAACTACTTGGAAGTTCTATTTTTGGTTGCCAACCTTGTTTTGGGTAATCAAGTTGAATTATTTTGTGCTTATAAATGTTATTTTTAGGTGCCGCTTCCCAGGTTGTATCGTAATTTGGGTGTGATCCCTGGCTACACGGCAGTTAACGGTTGTATGGCTTCTGACTGGCACCCACGAACAAAGATATTGACAAATATGGACACCGCCAATATAGGGCTAGATAGCTCAGTTGGTAGAGCACCGGCACGTTAATCCACTCTAGTCAATTCTTTGTTCAACCCCAAAAATCAAATGTTATTTTTGAATACATTCGCACCAAGAGCAAGCAGTTAAACAGTACTGAGTATTTTTTTTGCAGGTGAAATTATTGCGTTGTAAAATTGGCTCCTGGTCACATCGTCTTTAAAGCCATTATACACTAAACAGTATTGTCCAAGTCCCACACTTCGTGTATCAAAACTTATATTATAAAATAACAATCCTGTGGAAATTTAGGCTCAATCGGACATCGGAGTCGGGTAAAAATAACGGGAAAACCCACTCCTGTTTTCGCACGTTTCGCCGTGGCATGACGTGTGTTTATAACAAATCCATAATTCTCGCTAACGAGAATTTATATTGTTTCACCATTTTCTCAAAAAGTAAAGCATTTCATGGACTAATATTTTAAGAGAAGTCTTTCACCATTACCTTCTGTAAACCCTGTAAATTATTTGTAAATCTGTTGACCTTTTTTTTTACTATAATTATATGCTAGTTTTTATGAAAAAGGCAGTTTCATGAAAAAGCTGGCCCTAAAGCATCAGAGTTCTTACTGAACAGAGTTGCTGATCAAAACATCGCAGCGTTTTCCTTCTGTCGCTCCGTCATGACCCCGTAGTCATTCTCAACCGCGACAACACCGCTTGGGGCGTTGAAGTTCATGGAGCCACGTTTGCGCGGGTTAATCTTAGCACTGATTCGATCCGAGAGCTTCCTCCGTCTCGATCCCACCTCTTGGTCCCTCTCCTTCTTATCTTTCTTCTCTTTCTTCCTCTGCTCTCTATCTGTCTTCCGAGTCATCTTCTTCATCTGTTTGCTGTCGATGTTTAGCTCGCTGGCGAGGTGCATGCTGTCGTTGGCGTTCGGGAAGACGGGAAACTCTGCCGTCAGGAACTCGGCACCGACGGGGAACTCGGCCGGCGGGAGAGGCGGGAAGTCATCCGAGATGGCTGAGATGTTTGGAGACTGGAGAGCTAGACTGATGGGGTCTTCTTCCTCGACTTCGCTCTGAGCCTTAAAGAGTTTTTCTTTGGGAGGTGCGTCTGTGTTGTCGATGGATTGATCTATATACAAAGATAATAGTTTCGAGGTTTTTTAAAACTTTACGAGAGATCGACTACAGGGTTGTTTACACTTATCAACATTTTCACAAGCGTCCAAGCACTGAATTGAACATTACCCAGTAAGTTCCTGTGGTGTTTAGGCTTTATCCACTGAGAGACATCTTGGATTGCAACTTATAGACTTAACAACTACAGTCAAAAGAGGGCGGTATAACAACTCTACAGTTCCCCTTGTGGTTTATTACTTGATATTTGAAACACAAAGTCACAAAGGTGACACCTCTGCTGTGGCTTCCCTGGTTGTATCGTAAACTTGGGTGTGATCCCTGGCTATACGGCAGTTACGGGTTGAATGGCTTCTGACTGGCACCCCGAACAAAGGTATATTGTTAATATAAGGAGACCACCAACAGTTGAGCTAGATAGCTCAGTTGGCCGAGCACAGGTACATTAAAGGAACACGTTGCCTTGGATCGGTCGAGTTGGTCTTTGAAAAATGTTGTGACCGTTTGTTATAGAATGCATATGGTTAGAAAGATGATGTAAAAGTAGAATACAATGATCTACACAAATATGCCTCGAAATTGTGTGGTTTTCTTTTTACCTCGTCCAATAACACGGTCGGCCATGTATGGGGGTCAAAATTTTGACTCCCATAAATGGCCGACGGTGATAGTTAGCGACGTAAAAAGAAAACCGTGCAATTTTGAGTGATACTTGTGTGGATCATTATATTCTACTTCTATATTCTATTAAACATCTTTCTAAACATATACATTTCATAACAAACGGTTTCAAACGCTTTTTATAGACCAACTCGTCCGATCCAAGGCAGCGTGTTCCTTTAATCCCGAGGTCACATGTTCAAATCTGTCTTTGGTCCATTGTTCATGGTTCAAGCCAAACTTGAATCAAAAGTTACCCCGATCAGTTTCCCGTCTGGCCAACTACTTGATAGTTCCTTGATTAGTGTACATTTAATATAATGAGTACAATTTGGAGCCAACGATAGAGGTTTTAATTGATTCCTGACTTAATTTACCTTCGTTGATGGTCTGGTTGGCAAGGAGAACTGGCGGAGGACTGAAGTCGCCAATGACAGCCTTCTTGACTAACACAACCTCCGGGTTCTTGGGGCTATGAGAGAGAGAGAACACAGAGCAGGGAGATGATGTAAAAAAGACACTTCTCAGAATTTCGCACATGGAAACAAACAAAATTAACTGCTCACTACCCAATCACGTCACCATGGTCCAGTGGTTAGACTGCAGGAGTTGTAAAAAACAAGAATGTGGCTTCCAATCCTACCGAGCTACACGCTTATTTCACAATGACCCGAACAAGCATGGTCTTCTAATCACAATTTCTTGAGTGTACAATACATAATCATAGATATTAAACTGTTTGTATGAGAGAGATTGGTCATTGCCGTCTTGGTGTTTCTAATCCTCTTGTTAGAGTTTGCATTGTGATTTCATTTTCATGCAGTACGCACTAACAGCTAATAGCATGTCTTTTCATGTGTTTATGCCACAAATTTGCCTCAAAATTGCGTGGTTTTCCTTTTACTGTGCGAACTAACACGGTCGGCCATTTATGGGAGTCAAAAATTTGACTCCCGTAAATGGCTGACCGTGTTAGTCGACGAGGTAAAAGGAAAACCGCGCAATTTTGAGGCAAATTTGTGTGGATCATTGTATTTTACTTTTACAACATCTTTCTACCCATATGCATTTTATAACAAACGGTTTCAAACACTTTTCAAAGACCAACTCGGCCGATCCAAGGCAACGTGTTCTTTTAAACAGCTCTATGAAACTTGGCCCAGCCTCTATGGCTAATAGTAAACTTGCGGGTACAACCGTGTGTAAATTTCTTCTGTGTGAGTGTTGGCTCTGAGAAGAGCTGGTTTGGTCTTGACGTTTCGAACAGTATACATGGTATACTCTGCTCGTCTTCTGGAGAATGCTGGACTGCTGGTGGGGGCTGAGCTTCAAAAACCTTTTTGTTGATCTAAAAATGAAATCATTTTCATAATTACCTCCTGTATATCATGTCTGACCATCCTCTGTGCTTTTTCTTCTTCTTCTTCTTCTTCTTGTGCTCTTCTTCATCTGTTTGACCTTTTGACCTTTGACCGCTGCCGAGGTCATACGCCGAGTCCGTGGACATCACAGTATCATCAGCTTGGTAGTTCTCGTTGACGATCGCAACATCGTAGGTTCCCTTCTGACCGGAAGTGCCGCTGCTATCGTCCGGATACGAATCAAGAGAATGATCATCTCCATAGGAAAAGCTATATAGGCGAGGTCTTGGGTCATAGGTCATTGCGTCATGTCAGTAGGTCATGCAAAGGTCATTAGTGCAGAGGTCATGCCATGATTGAGAATTACCAAAGTCATAAAAATGGTTGTATGGTCGATGAATATGTAGCAGTTGTAGTGATTTTGATAAATCAGGCAAAATGATGTCATGAGGGTCATGCAAGGGTCAAAGTTCATTATTATAAGGTCATCATTCACAAGTACACAATATAATGAAATGTAGCAGTTTTGTATGAACGTTAGAAGTTTTGAAAGGTCAAAGGTTGTGTTTTAAAGGCCATGGCGATTTGTTGCAAAATGTAAATGAGACAAGTTGTTCGGGAAAGTTACAACAGGTTGTTAAGGGAAGAGCGTTAGAAGTGAAAGACAGTTGGAATTTAAAGTTCAATAAATTATACCCAACAGGCCATTAATATAATACCATATTAATTTGCAAATGAAGCGGACATGGGAGGAATTTGGAAGTACACATTTCAGATTAAAGAATTATTTTAAATGAAACAAGGGAATGAAGATAAGTAATGTGTTTGTACGAGCAACAAGCATAAAGTTTAAATTGGGAAAGCATTTAGATTTTTCAGAATACATTGCAAACGAAGTGGACAAATGGAAGCACAAAAGGAAGCACAAAGTACACATTTGAGATAAAAGAATTATGTTGAATATTACAATGGAATGAAGATAAGTAATGTGTTAGTACGAAAAACAAGCGTAAAGTTTAAATTGCAAATGAGGCGGACAAAAGGAAACACAAAAAACACGTTTCAGATTAAAGAGTTATTTTGAATATAACAAGGGAATGAAGATAAGTATTGTGTTTGAAAAGCATTCAGATTTTTTAGTTTGAAAATTTGACAATTATTTAGGAGAGGTGGAAAAAGGAAGAGAGAAAAAACAAACCAGTAAGAAGTAGGAAGAATTTTCAAATTGCAGAACAATTCATTATCCACCACCTAGCACGTATACCATACAAAACACACTGGAAGATAAACTGGAAAAAAACATTTGTTAATAATAACGGTTTTGTAGAGAAACTTTTATAAGTGATTGGGGTAATAAGTGAAAGGCACACAGGGACAGAATTAGTGGTCTGAGGTGCGTTTTCTCGGCTGAGTGACCAAAGGCCAGTTCAACCGATTCTGTTTTTGGTTATGATCGCAAAAGAATGCACCCCTTAAAGAAAGATCAGATCAACTAAAAAAAACTTGCTAAAACAGAATGTATCGTGTCGGCCAAACTTCAAGTGTGAATAGTTAAACTTAGTGAGAATATTTAAAATATGTTGTATAACTTCTGATCAACATTCCTCGAACACAGACATTGACAAAGGAAACTGCTAATACATAGGGCTCAGTTGGTAGAGCGCCGACACTGGAATCTCGGCGTGATAAGTTCAAATCTTGCTCTAGTCAATTTCTCTTTGCCCATCCAAAATTGATTTATGTCTACCCAGTCAGTTTCCCTTTAACTTCAATTCAACTTTTTAAACATTTGAAGATTGGAATGTAGCAAGCCTAACTTGAGACTAATTTTTTCATGTGTCATTTCGGTCGTTTACATTTCTGTGCTTGTTTGACCTGCTTGTTTGTTTGTTTCATTTCCTTTTGTACAACAACAGTTGTTCTGACCATGGAGGTAGAACTGACCAAGAGCTTCCACTAACCTTTTATGGATCCACAATGCATCCGGATTGAGGCGTTTCCTACCGATCCAGCTAGTCGGGTCATGTTTACGTTGCCAGAGGATAACAGCTAAGATGAGAATTAGGAGAATGATCGCTATCGAGGCGCAGATGATGGCCGCCAAGACACCACCGGAAAGTCCAGAGTTTGAAAATCCAACGGGGCTCAACGGCTCTGAGATACAATCAACAAATTGGCAAATTAAAAACAAAGGAAACGATTGGTATTTATCTGAAAGCCAACCGGAACTTCTTGCATTACACAATTTTCGTCCTTCGGATGGAATGTAAAGTCGTTGGTCACATGTGTTGTGTAACACATGTATAAAAAAACAATGCACTTATCAAAAAGAGAAGGGGTTCACCCCATTGTTCCTGGCTGTGTCTGCTAAATGCGCCTTTTAAACCCTTATAAGGTGCTACATAATTGGGTATTTTTATTACGCCCATGATATAATTATTACGTCCGTGAATTCATACATAGTGCCACTACATCGATAATGCAGCGTGTTAGATTGGGTATAAAAAGTTTTTGATACCCTTCTTGAATTTGCGCAACGAGGAGGATTCTCTGATTGATACAATGAGTGCATTCCAGGTATGAGGAGCACAATGAATAAAGGTGAGACTTGATGCAGACTTGAGAAGCTTGACAGAGTTAGGTTCCATGAGGCGAGTAGTGTCAGATACTGAGTGAATGCTTGAGCGGCCAGGCCGGTGGGGAGACAGGCCAACCTCGTTCCCAGGGGTGATCGATCTCACCCCGCCATTTTTTCCCAGCATGCCTTGCTCGATCATAACCCCTGGAATTGGCAAATTTAAATGTGCTTTATGCTAGCACATTTAATTGAGCCATAAATGAGCGTATATATTCTTTTCTACGCGCACACGCATGTCTTTCGTCTTAAGGAATGTTTTTGTTTTGTTTTAATAAAACGTGTTCGTGTCATAAAAAACGCGGGCGTGGTCAACATGCAGGATGATCTTAAAACTACGCGCGCACGAACTTGACATCTAATGCATAACCAACTTCCTGAGCCAATCAGCGTTGTTTCCCAGTACATCCCTCCCAGGGGTTAGTGACGAGAGGTATCGATACGGCGCGCTGCCCATGGTAGCGAGGCTGGGGAGACCGGCAAGAGGATAAACAGCCAGGTGCTGTGTTGTTGAGGCATTTATACACATAAACCAAGATCTTGAAGGTTATCCTCGCCCAAACCGGCAGCCATTATAAGTCCTAACACCTACCAAGTTCAGTTGTCACCAAGACTTCTTGGGTATAGGGGCCATCACCCCCCGGATTACTGTATGACATCTTGACCCCATAGTTGGTATTCTCTCGTAGTCCCATGATGGTGAAGTTACTGGTGGTGATGCCGGTAACTTGAACTGTTTGATAAGACATGTTGCTGTCTAGCTGACGGAAAGCGATGTTGTAATGTTCCAACAATGTGTCGTTCACCGGCTATGGGAACAAAATATTTGTTATATTTATTTCCTCAAAACCTCCCAAAATGGAGAAGAATCTATGTAAATGTGGTGTAATTTTGTAATATTTTGTAAATATAATCTTGATTGGCTTGAGTGCAAATTTATTTCGGCAGTGTTGGTTTCTTCCTCGGTTGCAACAACAACCCCGATGGGTTGGTTGTGACAACCATATTAAAAAGTAATTAAAAGGTACTCAGTCAGGGTTGGATTTCATGGCTATATGCTTGCCATGGGTATTCTGGGCATAATTTCAAGAGTGATAACCAATGTAAAACAGTTTGACAGTTTCAAATTTACGCGTAACGCAAGTGCTATTTTAACGAGATATGACATTAATGCACTGACGCAACGATTATACACTGAATTAAAAAAAACAACATGAATGTTACTTACGTCCCACATAACTTTGACTTGAGATGATCCGAAAGCTACGGCTTTAAGACCAGTCACACTCTTCACAGGTGCTAATGGTGGAAATAAATCATAAAGATAAAGAAACAACCATCAATTACTTAATCCCGAACAAAAATATCAAAATGTTCATAAGTTTCAAGGTTTTACGTCTTTATTATGGAAGAGCGCCATCAAAGAAATACATAGGCAAAAATAATACATCCTTTTCCTCTTGACCAACTCGATGCTCTTAACGGCTCGGCCACGACACTTCCATGGAGAGCGTACTAAATACTACATAATATTATTTTATGCAAATCAAAAGGAAGGGTTAAATTTTTACCATTAATCAATGTCATAACACTCATGCTGACGTAGTCACTCCATTCACTGAGGACAGTGTTGCCAGCACGGAGGCGGATCAAGTACTCAGCGTTACGTCTGACCGTAGGAATGATTACAGAGAATGGAAGATCGTTGTGGTCATGGGTCAGGACTATCTCTTGACCACCGGACAGGTCGTCTCGGAGCGTATATGCAATTTGGTAGACGATGTTATCTGTATTTAAGACAAACAAGAGGAATGGTGTCTGGTTTTGGCTTTCTTCTTTAGGATTAAAACAAGTTAAAATAAGCTGCTTCTTTATGTCTCTAAATGCTCCCAGGGTCTTGCTCCAAACTATCTTTCTGATCTATTGTCTTCTTATACCCCTGGCAGAGAAGGTCTGCGTTCCTCCTCTGATAAATCTCTTCTCTGTGAGCACAGGCCTTCTCGATCTGCCGGCTCCAAGTCTTTTTCTCTAGCTGGGCCGAAGGAATGGAACAAGTAACCTAAACTCATCAGGGAATAATCTTCTGTTTTTCTTGTTTCTTTGCATTGTTCTTGTTTATTGTTCACACTTTGATCTGTGTTAAAGGCGCTATATAAATACCTATATTATTATTATTATTATTATTATTAGGCCTATTTCATGACACATCAAACAACGAAGTGCCAATAAAAAGATTGTTAGGCAGGCCTAGTACTTCATGGAGGCAACAGAGGTATTTACCTCCGTTGCTCCTGGTCATTGCCTTGGTGCCCCTTGTAGGTCTAATACTTAACAGAAAAAGCAATGAATGGGTGATGGTATGACCTTTAAACATTTGGTTTGTTTGTTTGAATGATCTTCCCATCAAGGGAACTCGGCAAACTCCCACCAAGGGGATATAAACACCAAGCTGGCAACAACCAATCTCTCTCATACATTGGTTTAACATCTATGATTATGAGTTACACAAATCAAGAAATTTTGATTCAGTAACGACAATATTTATTCTAGTCATTGTGCAATCAGTGGTGAGCTGGGGGATTAAAACCCACAACCTTGCGATTGCAAGTCCTGCAGTCTAACCACTTGACCGCGGTAACACCATGTGTGTATCTACTTGCAAGGTAGATCTGTGCTTTTGAGAACTTGCCTTGCTTTAGATTCTATATTAATAATAATAATAACAAATTCTTATATAGGACATTTCACAATAACCGTATCAATGCTCTTTACATTAGAGCCCTGGTCATGGGGCCAATAACATCCCTGTAATGTTTCTCAGCTCCCTTGGGAGTATACATCCCTGAGCACTTGTAAGACACTTGTGGCTTTTTCATACACAATATCAACCTCTACCCTCGCAGGTACCCATTTACACCCCTGGGTGAAGAGAAGCAATTATGGTAAAGTATCTTGCTCAGGGACACAAGTGTCACGACCGGGATTCGAGCCCACACTCCGGTGAATCAGCACCAGAACTTGAATTCGATGCTCTTAACCACTCGGCCATGACACTCTATGACCACGGAGTAGATTTTTAAGAAGTCGAGAAACTTTTCAATTCTGAAAAGAACTGTCCTACTTTTTAACTACTACCTGGGCAGAAGGTAAAAAAATCAACGGGACTACTTCTTTTGCTTTAGTGGATCGAGGGGACTTCTTTTTATTAACTTCACTACTGCGGAGTGAGTTTTTAACTTTATTATCAGGGAACAAACCTGGATTTCCATTGATGGCTTCGGGCTCCGTCCATCTCATAATCAGCACATCTCCCGTAGGGGTCACTAAAAGGTCACGAGGCTCCCCGGGAGCTCCTTCTGCCGTCAGTAACAATGGTGTCACCAGACTGAACGGACCAGCTCCCATCTGGTTCACACCTCGCACCCTGAAGGTGTAATCAGTATAGGGTACCAGACCAGTCACTGAAACGGACGGTTCTCCGAGGTTCCCGAGATAATCTTGATACTCAGAGTCTGTGAACCTTAGATACTGTAGCTGGTAACCGATGTCAGTCAGGTTGCTGTTTGGTGTGGGTGGGGACCAGGATAGATCCACTGATGTCGAGGTGATTGCGTTGACCTGCGGGGTACCAGGAATATCTGGGACTAAAGGGGAAAAAAAATAATAACAAATTCAAAATCTCTCTTTAATACAAATTTTCTGTTCCAGCGCAGAGAGTACCTTATTGGTCTATACTTGTGCGATATAAGACTGCAATATTATACAAATAATAATAGCTAGTTCTTGTTATTGGGCCATAGCATTCCTGTGATCTTTCTCAGCTCCCCGGGAGTATACAGCCTCGGGCTGCCATGGTGCTCCAAATACTTTTTCAAACGTAACATCAACCTCTACCCTCGCAGGTGTACATTTATAACCGTAGGTGAAGAGAAGCAATAATAGTAAAGCATCTTGCTCAAGGACACAAATGTCATGACCAGGATTTGATTCAAAACCCTGATGACTTAACCACCAGACCTTGAATTTAATGTTCTAAACCACTCAGCCATGACACCATGAAAGGTTTAATAAAAAGTTCAAGGAAAAATAATTTCTCAATTTGTATTTCTTGTCGACTGTTTCTGGTGTATCAGTAACTTTGATCATTAAAGCTATCGTGAAACCAGACTTTCTGCTTCTTCTCAACCATACATTCTTGATTTGCTGAGATGTAAAAAAAAAAAAGAGCCATTCCAACAGCTTTATTTCAGGCACTGCATCTCTATGGAACTCCTTGCCCATGTTGCCTAGTACATGTTTCCCTCCATCCTACAATCTGCACTGTTTTAAAGAGGAATATCACTTCCGACTTACAACTCCCCCGGTTTTTTTTTTTTCCTCATTAAATAGTTTATCTTCTTGTAGCCCCTTTACCAAAAGTAGCTTTTGGCCTTGTTTGGGGCGAACTTGCACACATTTAAATATTTTTTTAAATACCTCTAAATGTAGCGGACACAGATCCGTACGAGTTCTCAACAAGGCACACGTACACCCCTTGCTCGGCTAACCCAAGATCCTGAATGACCAATGTGTCATCGCTCCTGATAAAGTGACCAGCGAGGGCGCTATTGACGTCCTGACCATCTCGTATCCATCTGGTGGTGGGTGCTGGGGAGCCCTTGGTGAGACACTGTAAGGTGACTGCGTTGTCGCTTCTTGTAGCGAGATGGTGACTTAGGATAGGAGCACCTGCAAAATCAAGATTGAGAATGTCTTACAAAACTTCTTAAACATTTTAAAGGAACAAAGAAATGCAGCCTTAAAACCCCCATCACACCAAACTCGATCTCAGTATGTTCTGGAAAATGTGTTCTTGGTGCAAGATGATAGTAATGTGCGCGGCTAGGAGGGAGCGAGCCTGTGATCGTGATAGTTGAGTGATAGTGTGGATAACAAGTATTAGACCTTGATTCGGTTGAATATGTAAGTGGCTCTGTGATACTGAGTAACAGAGGGGGGGGGGGGCAGGTATTATTTTTTTTTTTTTATACATGGCTGAAAAGAACATACAACAAGGTTTCATTTTAACGTATCTTACACACTTGTGTAATTTTTGGTACAAAATTTTGTTTTATGTCATATTCTGAAAATGACCCTTAATGGAGACACGGCCTGTTTAATAAAAAAAACATTAATCATTATAAAGGAAACAAAGTTATCGCCTAACATTACAAGGTAAGCCGACCACTTCAAGATGAGGGCTACACACACGGTGTAGACAACATTATGCACTGGTACGCTGCTTGCAGACGTTCGGATGTGCAAGCTGACACTACATGTACATCACCTTGAGCCAATCATGACGCAGATATGGAAAGCTTACGTCACAGCTGTTTGTCCAATGAAATCGTTGTATCCAATGAAATCATTTGGTCGTAAGACCAGTGCCTGAACGACAGGCCACCAGTCTAACTCTTACCTTGAACTATGAGGGTCACCACCGCACTATCATTCCCGAGAAAGTTCTCAGCGACGCAAGAGAAGTCTCCATCGTGTTCCTCAATGGACGGTTGGTAAACGACAAGGTAGCCGTTGTCAGGCTGTGAGTTATACTTGGATGGATCGTCGGGTACCAGCATGCCATCTGGTAAGAACCAGGCTAGGCTCGGTGTTGGACGGCCGGTCGTCTCGCACTGGAGGAGGACGTGGGTGGCTGTGTCGAGAACGGTGATTGGACTTGTGACGGAGATCACCTCGGGCGGAACTTATCATTAAGAGTGGGGAGGAAAATAGAGAACCATGGAAAATGGGAATTAACTAACATTCTAAATTTAAAGGAACCAAAGAGTTTTTTTTTAATATTTATTTGGTTTGCAGTAACACCATGTGTGTATTGACTTGCCAGGTAGAGTTTGTTCCTAGAGAACTGTCTTTCTATATTCTACTACTGTGGACTTATCGGTTTTTTCTCTCAATCATGTCAATCATCTAGATGTCAATCAACTTATCTTTTACACATCTGATGCTCAGTATTTTTCATACACAATATCAACCTCTACCCTCGCAGGTACCCATTTATACCCCCTGGGTGAAGAGAAGCAATTATAGTAAAGTATCTTGCTCAAGGACACAAGTGTCATGATCAGGAGTCGAACCCACACTCCGATGACTTAAACACCAGAACTTTAATTCGATGCTCTAGACCACTCAGCCTTGACACCCTTAAAGCAAATTATGGTACATGTTAAGTATCTTTCTTTTAGACACAAGTGCCGATACCAGGATTCGAAACCCACGCTCCGATGACTTAACCACCAAAACTTGAATTTGATGCTGTTAACCACTCCGCCATGACGCCATGTTATAGTTTAAGGAAACTCACTGTTAACCAGCAGCTTCGCCACCTTTTCCACACTTCCGATACCATTGTCCGCAACACACACATACAGTCCCTCGTCTGATCTCAAAACAGATGGGAAGACCAATCCACCATCTGCCGCAACGAAACTCCTCGCCCCTCTTGACCCTACTGGATTTGTCCCTAATCCTACTTCATCCCCCTGGGTACCAGTGTCGTCAGCGAGGTACCAGCGGATAGTTGGTTCTCTGCGGGCCGAGGCTTGGCATGGAATGGTTGCTGACATGGACTCGTTTGCCGTTGTGTTGGTCGGCGGGACGCTGAAGAAAGGTATATCTACAAAATAGAAATGTGAGATTTAACAAATAAATCTGGAGAAAAAAAATTGGTCTATGAAAGAGGAAAACAAATATTGATATTAATAATAATAATGGTTCTTATATAGCGCTTTATCACATCCCTAAGGGGCGTATCAAAGCCCTCAGTGTTTTATCCTGCAAGGTATGTTGAGCTACGTTGTTGAAGTGTGACATCAATTCCTTTTTAATGGCTTACAATGTGCAGTGGCGCAATATGCTGCCAATCAGACCACGAACACCGGGGCGAACCCCTTCTATTTGCGATAAGTGCACTATGTTCTTTTACGTGCGTTACCACAACACCCGGAACCTACGGCTTTACAACCCATCCAAAGGATTCAGCAAGAATGGTCAAGTGTCTTGCTTAAGAACACAAGTGTCACAACCAAGACTCAAACCCACACTCTGCTTAACAGAAACACCAGAGCTTGAGTCCGCTTTTCTTGTCTGCCCGGCTTAACTTACCAGGCGTCCAGACATGAGCCGAGATCTGCTTGGTACCCGCTTCACTGGTAGCCACACATGTGTAACTCCCTAGATTGGCTTTTGTGATGTCATTCACCATCAGGCTGAAGTTACCCAGTACTGCAACGTTGGATTCTGACAATTTGAAAACAAAATTTAAATCAAAACAGTAAAAAAAAAATTACAAACGAAACAAATATTAACAGCGTTTCAAAGAGCATGAATTATCTTTTACAGGCCTTGAATTGAGAGGGCAAGGCCATTGTAATTTTGCAAAGGACACTTGGAAAGTCTTAAAGTCTTTCGGAAACCTCTGAAAGGGTACTAAGGCCAAGACATGGGGTAACATAGACCATGGCCTCCGCGCCCTCCATGTTACTCTAGTGTAGAACATTTTATTGGATTCTGGACCAGACCTACCTAGCACCAGAGGTTGGTCCTCCTTCAGCCATTGCAGGACAGGCAGAGGGTCTCCCGTCCCCACACAGTCTAGTCGCACCGAGTCACCAAGCTCTATGGTCTGATCGGTTGGGTACACATCAAAATCTGGAGGAACTTTAAAACAAAAAGAACATTTATTGGATTTGAGGCATTGGTGAGGTACAGTTGTATCAATGTTTGCGGTAACACCATGTGTGTATATACTTACAAAGTATATATATATATTTTTTTTATGCAAGTCGCCAGACACACAAGGCCTGAAGGCCACTTCAAGGTGTGGGCTACAATTATTTTTGTCCAGGGGCCGTTGCCACCTAGGGCTGAAACAGGGTTACCCCTTTACAGTCCATACGGATGTAGGCTTGGGTATCATCAGTTCGAAGCCTGGCCGGTAGAGCAGAAAAGATAATGTTCTTTTTGAAGAACTTGTCTTGCTTTACACATGTATTCTACTACCAGGGAGTAGATTTTTAGGAATTCGAGAGCCCCATCGAATAAAGAAACTGTCCTGCTTGGTCTAGTTGGTAAAACACTACTCTAGAATTGCAAAGGTCATGGGTTTCAATCTCACCCGAGTATTTATCTCTGTGATTTTTTTTCACAGAACTATGAAAAGTACTAAGTATACAGTGCTAACACACATCGCTGTAAGGATAAAACCAACTTTAAGACACTAGTGACTAGTGTCATGACTGGAACTCGAACAGACACTCAGCTGATCAAGAACACCATTGCCTCTGGTGTTATCTGCTCTGCCACGACAGGCCACATATGCCATTGTGTATAATTGTAAACATTAGTGCTGGATTATCAAGCAATTTGCCTCCAAAATCCTTACCCAGGACGACAACAAATGCCGACGTTTCCTCAACCCCTAGAAAGTTCTGAGCCTGACACTCGTACAACCCTTCTTGGTTCTTCTCAATATTCATCAGTGTAAGGTCACCGTTTCCGTAGACGCTGTGTTTGGGGTCGTTGCTAATGGCAACCCCGTTGAAGAGCCACGTCACGGCTGGGGACGGATTGGCGTCTGCTCTGCAGGAGATTTGAGTTGATGAGCCTTCGATGATTCTCTGGTCGATGGGGAATGTTGTGATGATTGGTGAGCCTGCACGACAGAATATTTATCCAAAATAATTATAACAATACCAAAACTTATATAGCGCCTCAATCATGTCGACATGCTCTAGGGCGCTGAACATGGCACTAGGAAAAAACTAAACAGGTACAATTCTATGAACAAACTAAATAATAAGAAACAGAATTTTAACAATAGGAGTAATAGGAGTAGAATTCTTTAAAGGCAGTGGACACTATTGGTAATTGTCAAAGACTAGCCTTCACAGTTGGTGTATCTCAACATATTCATAAAATAACAAATCTGTGAAAATTTGAGCTCAATCGGTCGTCGAACTTGCGAGATAATAATGAAAAAAAAAAAACCCTTGTCACACAAAGTTGTGTGCGTTTAGATGGTTGATTTCGAGACCTCAAGTTCTAAACTTGAGGTCTCGAAATCAAATTCGTGGAAAATTACTTCTTTCTCGAAAACTACGTCACTTCAGAGGGAGCTGTTTCTCACAATGTTTAATACTATCAACCTCTCCCCATTACTCGTAATCAAGAAAGGTTTTATGATGATAATTATTTTGAGTAATTACCGATAGTGTCCACTGCCTTTAAAACATTCAACCTGTTAGTAATACATGTAACTGTGTATACATGTGTATAGGTAAAACCAAAATTAATACAGAGAATTCTTACTCTGCACTTCAAGCGTGGCACTCTGGCTTATAACTGACACTGAGTTAGTCGCCGTGCAGACGTAAGTCCCAGCATGTCTCCTTTCCACTGGGCTGACTGTCAGCGTTCCATCGGCCGACACTTCCACCCCAGAGTGGAGCCCGCTCGGAGCTAACAGCGTACTCGTAGTCGGAGTGGTCCATGTGATGGTAGGGGTGGGGTTCCCATCCGATTTGCATTGGAAGAAAGTAGACTCCCCTACCCTTGCAATGGTATCAGCCGGGGATGCGGTGAAACTTGGTGGAACTAAAACAACAAGGAAAGAGACAAAAACAAATATTTTCAAAATTTTGAAGGACTTTGATGTAAAGCTTGGTTCATACTTCCTGCGAGTACGATACGAATGTTGACATCAAAATTCATTTTGGTCAACAAGCTATGACCTCAGCAGCACCATCACCATGGGATAATCCCCCACTCAAAATCCATCAAGCTAACCTCTACTGACTCATTCAAATCTCTATTAAAGACTCATCTCAATGGGTGTTTCGTTTAGCTTCCCTGGGTCTACCCCACGGTGCTCACTCGGGTAAGCCCCTGACACAAGCGAAACGAACGATCACTCACCGCTCTCGTAGTGACGACGTTTTTACCTGGGGCCAGCCCCCAAGTGACCCACTCCACAAGCAGGGCGCTGAGGGCTGACCTGGGTGAGCCCCTGGAATGACGTCAAAAGCTATTCGAACGCACCGGGGCAGACCAGGGATGACCCAGGGAAGCTAAACGAATGCACCCTTTGTAACTTAAGGTTTGTGCACTTGGAATCGCCAGTACTAAGCGCTATATAAAAATTATTATTAATATTATTTTCATTATTGACTACTCACCGAGTACAATGAGTTGTGCTTGTGATGTGGCACTTTGCAGCCCGTTGCTGGCTGTACAGATGTACACCCCAGAGTCTGTTGCTATGATGCTAGTTATTCTTAGCCAACCAGGAGAAGGTGATTCCATTCTATCCAGGGGGATGCTGCCTCCAATCTGAGAGGTAGACGGAAAAAACGTGCAATAATGTTAATATGAATAACAACTATTTCTTATATAGGATTTGAGGCATTGCATGGAGAGGTATTAATATGTATTTCGTTTGCGGTAACACCATGTGTGTGTCTACTTGCCAGGTAGAGTTTGTCAGTCTCCTGACCATGACTAGAGCAAGCTAGTCGAAAAATTGAGACCAAACCCAAGAACTGACTCCGGGGTAGTACAATTAGTTACGATCCTATAAGCTAAAGTAGTAGTCCCTGCCTATTTCTATACCATCCGCCCGGGTAATAGTTAATAAGCAGGACAGTTCTTTCAGAACCGAAAACACCCAAACAATCTACTCATTGCTTAGTAAAATCAGATTACTGGCCAAGACTCCACTCATGTGTTATGCTAAGTTAACAACAGCTAAATACAAGTCACAGTCAGTTAGAATTTGAGGTCTCGATACCAACCATCTAAACGCACACAAACTTCGTGTATCAAGGGTTATTTTTCTTTTATTATTTTGCAACTTCGATAACCGATTGAGGTCAAATTTTCACAGGTTTGTTATTTTATGCATATGTTGAGATACACCAACTGTGAAAGCTAGTCTTTGACAATTACCAATAGTGTCCACTGCCTTTAACCACCAGAACTTGAAGTCACTGCTATAAACCACTCGGCCATTGCCCCACAGGCTCAAATGTTTCCTGTTAGTCATAAGTTTGTCAATTTTTTTTCAATCCTTAACATGAGGTTAAGACTTGCCTTGCTCCACGAGATGACAGGATCCGGGGTACCAGTGGCACTACACGCCAGAGTCACTCTGCCTCCAACGGTAACTGACTGATCAACTGGTACCCTTGTAAAAACCACCTGCTGTGTGGATTGGGTTACCGTCAGCAATGCGGACCCTCTGTTCTCGCCCCACTCGTTGGTGGCCAGGCAGGTGTAGAACCCAGCGTCTGCTGATTGGACGTTGGTGATGCGGAGAGTTGTTTGGGTCGATGTAAAACGGCTATTGCTCTGTGTGGAGAAGAAAAAAAGTTTGTCGAAGTAAATCATTGTCTGTGAGGTTTTCTGGTACTGAAAAGTTAAAAGTAATGAGGGGATTACATATACTGCTAGACATTTTTGTATCTGTAAATGTTTTGGAAACCCTTTGGTGGGGAAGTCACTAAGTTGTGGAAGTCAGCAAGTTGGAGAAGTCAGCAATTTGTGGAAATCGTCAAGTTATGGAAGTTAGCAAGTATTGGAAGGCATTAAGTTTTGGGTGTTAGCAAGTTGTGGAAGTCAGCAAGCAGAAGTCAGCAAGTTGTGGAAGTCAGCAAGCATAAGTCATCAACTTGTGGAAGTCAGCAAATTATGAAAGTCAGAAAAGTGTTCTGATCAGCAGAGTGTGGGTTCGAATCCCCAGCCGTGACACTTGTAAGACACATAACCATTGCTTCAGCCTTCGGATGGGACGTATAGCCGTTGGTCCCATGTGTTGTGTAAACACATGTAAAAGAACCCAGTGCACTTATCGAAAAGAGAAGGGGTTCGCCCCGGTGTTCCTGGCTGGATTGGCAGCATATTGCGCCATAGCACCTTGTAAACCATAACATGGTGCTTAAGGATAAGGTCTTATATCTCAAAAATTCGCCCCACTCCTTGCAGTAATAATACCTGGCGCTTTGTATCCTTTGGCAAAAGGCGCGTTATAAATACGGTTATTATTATTATTAATATCTAGTTACTGAATCACATTTTCTTGATTTGTGCAGTTCATAATCATAGATGCTAAACCAATGTTTGTAAGAGAGATCGGCTGTTGCCAGCTTGCCGTTTATATCCCCTTGTAGGAGTTTGCCAAATTCCCTGGGCGGGAGGTTATTTTAACACACAAACTTATTTACAAACCTGAATAGCAATGTCATTTGGGTTGAGCCACTGGATTGTGGCTGGTGGACTGCCGGTGGTCTCACAGTGAAAGCTGACTGTCCCACCAACGGCCACCGTCTCTGGGGATGGAGTGCTGGTAAATCCTGGACGACCTACAGAGAACGTCCGTGGAAAATCAATCAATCAATCAATCAATGGTAACATTATACATGGCTGCATATATTCCAACGATCATTGCTCATGGCCCTAGGCAATAAGCTCTCATAAACAGGGTGAGATTTGAGTGAAATTAAAAGTCTGTATTGTATGTGATTGTCTGATGTTGTAAGGGAAGGCTTTTTTATGTCCTGAAAGTGTACTTCAATACTCATGAAAGAGAGTTGAACAACAATTGTCACATTCAAATAAAGTGTATTTTTTTCTGAGCCACCACCTTTAAAGACACTGGACACTATTGGTTATTATCAAAGACCAGTCTTCTCACTTGGTGTATCTCAACGAAGGCATAAAATAACAAACCTGTGAAAATTTGAGCTCAATTGGTCATCAAAGTTGCGAGATAATAATGAAAGAAAAAACACCCTTGTCACACGAAGTTGTGTGCTTTCAGATGCTTGATTTCGAGACCTAAAAATCTAATTCTGAGGTCTCAAAATCAAATTTGTGGAAAATTACTTCTTTCTCGAAAACTACGTTACTTCAGAGGGAGCCGTTTCTCACAATGTTTTATACTACCAACAGCTCCACATTACTTGTTAAAACCACGCAAGGTTTTATGCTAATAATTATTTTGAGTAATTACCAATAGTGTCCACTGCCTTTAAAGGAGATCAGTACATGACGACACTTTAAACTTTAAACTTTATCTCCATTGGATCTGCTCAACCAAATCAGTCGTGGAATAGATGTCTGAACTTACCAATCAGCATCAGCGAGGCAATACCGCTGTATACAACAGAACTTGGCAAGAGACGATTGGTCGCTAGGCAGCGGTACTGTCCGCCATGTTTGTGCTCCAGTGTTCTTATACTTAATGTGCTCCTTGTGGCCGAGTCTACCGTTGTTATGGAAACTGACGTTGCATCATCAGTGACATCACCGCCATTGAAGAGCCAGGATATTGAAGCCTGGGGATTGCTGACGATGCTGCAGGATAGGGAGACGGAACTTCCGATGTTCTCGCTCTGACTCTGAGGACTTGTGAGGAAAATGCTTTGGAGGACTGTGTGTGAAGAAAACAGTGACGTCAGGAATGGATTTTAAAAATAAAGGCGTTGGACATGTTCGGTTATTGTCAAAGACCAGTATACTCACATGGTGTATCCCAAACATATTCATAAGATACCAACTCTGTAAAAATTTGGGCTCAATTGGTCATCAAAGTTGCAAGAGAATATTGAAAGTAAAAACACACTTGTTGCACAAGTTTACTTACTTTCAGATGCCTGAGAATTAGGCTTCAGGCCTGAAGTCTTTCTTAGACTAAAATATTTTAGTGAGAAATTATGTCTTTCTCAAAAACTACATTACTTCAGAGAATGTAGATTCACAAATAACAGCTCTTTATTGCTCATTACCAAGTAAGCTTTTATGCTATATTAAATTTCGAGTAATTACCCATTGTGTCCTGTGACTTTTAGAAGGCATGGCCTATTTCATTTTGCAAAGGGCACTTCAACTGTAAAATCGTTTTAAAAAAGCCTCAGGGGAACTTACCAAGAGGCCTCAAGGCCAAAACCTGGGCCCAATTTCATAGAGCTGCTTTGCACAAAAATATGTATTAGGCCACATCAAATTGTTGATCGTCCTTTTTTTTGGCGGATGGGGGAGGGAGGGAGTTTTTTTTTTTTTTTTTTTTTTTAAGTTTTGTTGACATGCCAAATATGAAATCAAGAATAAAGAAATAGTCACAATAACTATAAAACAGAGGGTTTGTGTGTTTTTGATGTTTTCAATAGTTTTGTTAAAGGAATTTAACTCCTAGATGAAATTTTCTGTAAACTTTTTCAAACTAAGCACAGTGTAGCCCAAGTAAATATTTGAAGAATTGTTCTTGCTTTGCCAACATGAATAAAAACCTTCTTTAAACATCTTTTCAAAAAAACCCCAGATAAACAGTTTTTTTTTTTTGTGGCCTTAACTGTGACTGGTATCCTACTAATTTGTGTTGAGCAGAAAACTTGAAAGTAATATTTGGTGCTTAAAAAGCAGCTTCATGAAATTGGGACCTGATAGAACTTACTCGCTAGAGACAGCACAACCTCCCTGCTGGTGATGATAACCCCGCCCGTCTGGGCGCGGCACAAGTATGAACCAACTTCCAATTGGCCGACATTTACTATATGAAGCGTGCCGTTTGAGAGAACCTCAAAGTTCGGCTGGCCGTTGACTGGCTGATTCCCACGGAGCCATGTGTATGTGACGGCTTGATCGCTGTGCGCCGAGCAAGGCCACCATGTTGGTTGGCCCCTGACTGCTACGTGGTTCCCGGGCTCTATTGTAAACTGAAGACTGGAAGTTTCTGTGGAAGGGATTCAATTTAATTAATCTTTATAGGTCTCCAATCAAACAACTGGAAGATCAAAAACATTAAAAACAGTTCTAGGGCTACTAATTATACAACTACAAGAAAAGCCACAAAAAAACGATAAGTAACGCTAAGTAAAAATACCTTGTACTGGATGATACAAATTATAATTAACATTTGAAAGTGAGATTGTGATTAGTTGCGATAACGTTTAACCCTCCTCCCGAATTCGCGGTCGGGAGGAGGGTTGTGTTATTGCAACTAGATTATGGTGTGTTATTGCACGAGGGATAAAGGAGGATGTGTAGCGGTTTGTTGTGAATTGCAAATATTTGTTTTGGGACAAAAACAAGGCCGGTATAACGTTCGCCTCTTTCTCAGTATCTAGAAGTAGGGCCAAAGCCCATCCATATCGTATGGATCTGGATCTGATTCTGGTTGGATAACTGTCTGTATGGTGCCACCACTTTTTCACTAAATTTTACATAATTAGATATTAGGCCTATATTATTTCATATCGGAAAAAAAGTGGTGGCGCCATAATGGAAACTTTTCCCTGGTTGTTACTGTACAATCGCCTGGAGCGGCTATCTATCACGTACAGCAGGAGGATGGGCTTTGGATTGTAACGAAACAGTTCGCTCCTGCGCCATCAACAAGGGGGTCTCTCACTCTCAGGGCCCTAGTAGTAGAGTTTCTCTACCTCCACCCTGGGCTCCAGAAAATTTAAACACTCTCGATCCCATCCTTATGGGAATGTTTTTTTAAATAGCTGGAATAAAAAAAAAAATACATCTATAGGCCTACATTTGTAGTATTAATAATTTGTAATACAAAATAGTTTTATTTTTGTATTATTTACCTGCAAAAAGTAGATTAATCAGAAGTGCAAGGGTGAGATAGACATGCCGACATGGCGACCAACATCTACATCTATATCTTGACATGTCTGATACCTCCTGCATGGTACTGGTAGGGGAAAAGGAAATAAACATTGTTTACAAAATTTTGTTTAGTCATACTCATGCGTGATTTATAAGTTGCAAACTGACATTTATTACTATTAGGGGGCCTAACTGTCATTTACAACCACCGCAAAAATGTGTTGATATCGAGTCAAAGTTCTGGCTTGAAAAATGCCAAATCTTATCCTCGACAATGTTTAAAGCCTAGAGGACAGTCTTATTCTTAAAATATTATTTGCTCGATCATTTTCAAACACTGTGACAACTTACCTTCTTTCATTCAAAAGAAATTCGTTGTTTCTAGGGAAAAGACGCTGTTTGATGCCGCCATCTTAAATCTGTAAATTGAAGTCTGGTCACTGACCTGCAACATCGAACACTCACCTAAATAGGTTTAGGTAACAGACTAAATCCTTAAACTAGTCTGGCGCCCTAGACGTTTCAGAAATTCGCCTTTAATGTAACGTGATAATGTGGATACCAGGGTAATCTTAAATTTCCCGTTTTTCTGTTTTCGAGACACGAGTGCACGCAATCGTATTTTGATTTTTGTTAATTTTTGTAGCTTTAAAAAAGTCAAAGAAAATGGGTGATGGTTCACGAGATGATCGGACTTGTTACATAAGAAATCTGGACGACAAAGTTACGGAGGAAATCCTCTTTGAGTTGTTTCTTCAGGTAAGTGAAAACCATAAAGTTAGAAATAGAACCCGGGGCCAAATGCACAGTCAGTGCTGTGTGGTTGTCAATGGCATTATTATTTTCTGACCAGCTGCTTTCTTTCCCCTTTTGTGGGTGGGGCATATGGGGATTATGTGGATGGGGCATGGAATGAAAGTGTTTTTCTTTGTTTGTGGGCATAATTTTTTGTAGATAGAAATATTGTAGAATCCAGATTAAAAAAAACAGGGATAGAAAATATGGAAAGGTTTCCGTATCTTTAAGTTTAACTTACTTTTTTACCGCCACTTACTTTTTCACTGATCCTAAATAATATAAAATAAATAAATTATAATTTCATAAATGGATGTGATGTCTCATTTGTTTGAGTAAATTAGAACTATATTTTATGTTATAACAAACGAAAAAGTGGTGACAGAATATTTGAATAAGGACACTTTTCCAATAAAAAGATCATACTGTCAAATTTTGAAGTCAAAAGTTTTATTTGTTGAACATATTGATTTTTGTATGAAACATAAACCTAGTATGTAACTGGGTTGCTGTACTCCTGTTTTCAATTTTCTGTTTTTTCATTAACAAATTTCGAAAAAAGAAGCACAGCAACCCAGTTACTGGGTCTAATATAAACATGCATGTTCTCAGATTGTTTATAAATCACGTTTTGTCTGAACCTGAACTGAAGTTCAACTCTTTTCTAAACTCACACCATATTGAATTGATTTAATAATATGCAGGCTGGACCTCTCGTTGGCGTAAAGCGACCGAAAGATCAAGATGGCAGTCTACGCCCCTTTGCCTTTGTGGAGTTTGAGCACGACATCTCACCTCCATATGCTCGTCAGCTCATGGATGGCACCAAACTTTACGGGCGAAACATTGGCGTACAGTTCCGCAGCGGTAGTAAACACAACCAAAACACACAAGGAAACAGTCCTGCGTCAACTTCGCCCTTTAACAGCGGAGTACAAAACAACAGGAGTGGAGGAGGACCAGGTCAGGCACCCAATGGCTATCAGCAGAACTATCAAATGCCCCCACAAGTTCAGAGAGCCATGTCTGCCCCGCAAGGTTTGCTTGTGAACCCTAACGTTCCCATGGGACTCCCCCATGAAATGCAAAATGCATTCGTGGTGGGAAATGCTCATTTCTTGGGTGATAGACAACAGCAGCAATTTCATCAAATGCAATTTGGTGGAATGGTAGATGGGCAAGGAGCGAGACAAGTTGCCCATGATCACCGAGACTCCGGGTCGCACCACAGGAGGTCGTCCCAAGATCACCAGAGGCGGTCGTATCATTCGCAGGGTTCTGAGGATGAGCGTTCATCATCGAGATCCAATCGCCAAGACGACTATCATCATCGACACGGCAGTAGTGGTCGCCAGGATCCTCGTGATGACTGGAGACAACATAGCGGCAGCGATGAGAGACGACACGGAGGCTACATGCAAAGACATCAATCACATCAGCATAATCGTTCCGCTAGACGAGAACATCCATATCGGAGATAAAAAAAGACGGACTCCTTAAAAGCAGCAAAAGATTTTACTATTAATAGCCCCCTCCCAAGGCCACCATAACAGCTGCCTAATATCATCAATGGTGCATTTATCCCGGCTGTAATCCCGCCCTGATACTTCATGTAGGCAACGAAGGTGATTGCCCCCTGGTCATTGCGAAAATGCATGTAGGCTGCTTGCAGACCTGATGCTTCACGGAGTGAACAAAGCGATTGCCTACATGCCCCCTGGTCATTGCCTTGGTGCCCTACTGCCCTGGAAATGCTTCAACAAACGTTTACAGTTTCATCATAGGATGCCCTTTGCCTTGACCAAAGAGAAAATTCCTTGGTGTACTTGCACTTTGAAAAAAAAAGCGTACAAGGCCGGCATGGTGCACCGAGGCATTTTCTCCTTGGTAAAGGGGAAGGGCACCATATGAAGAAACTGTAAATTTCTACATTGAGCATTTCAAGGGCACCAAGGCAATGACCAGGAGCTTGGAGGCAATGGCCTTTGTTGCCTCCGTGACGTATCTGGCCCTGCAGCTGCCTATCTTCAGTGGGTACGTTTTTTGCGGCTGTTGTCAATAACTGTTTTCGGTCATGGGCCAATGGCAAATTTAACTGGAAATGGTTATTGGTTACCACCCCCAAAATGCACCCAGTGTTGTAATAGACATTAAAGAAAATTCATTGACCTTTAACCGTTTGAGTGTTGTATTAAAAAAATGTAAAAAAAAAGGGAAACAATTTTTTCTTCCAACAGAAATGAGGGATTCAAGTGAGAAACCAAAATATCTTCTGAAATATAACTTTGGAAGACACACATCTTTTTAAAACACCTTTTAGGTTTGAGTTTAGAAGCCTATTAATTTTTATTGTTAAACCGCTCTAAACTTCTAAAGTCATTGCCCCAAAACTTGCTGAAAGCTATGAAGTTCTCTAATCTCATATTTGTTTCCCAAGGACAACTGTTGATTTTATTTTATATTTTCCTGCTTTCTGTCAAATTTGTTATAATTAGTTATTCAATGTATGTCATAAGTGAACCCTGCTTCTCAATTTAAAGGCAGTGGACACTATTGGTAACTACTCAAAATAATTATACGCATAAAACCTTTCTTGGTGACGAGTAATGTGGAGAGGTTGATAGTATACAACATTGTGAGAAACGGCTCCCTCTGAAGTGCCATAGTTTTCGAGAAAGAAGTAATTTTCCACGAATTTGATTTCGAGACCTCGGACTTAGAACTTGAGGTCCCGAAATCAACCATCTAATCGAACACAACTTCGTGTGACTAGGGTGTTTTTTTTCTTTCATTATTGTATCGCAAGTTCGATGACCGATTGATCTCAAATTTTCACAGGTTTGTTATTTTATCCATATGTTGAGATACACCAACTGTGGAGGCTAGTCTTTGACAATTACCAATAGTGTACACTGCCTTTAACTCTTTTTACATTAACTTGGTACATTTTTGAAAGAAAAAATAAAGTTTGGTAATTCAATTCAGTAACCGTTGACCTCATAGAGTCGTTTTTATTAAATTTGTGTAATGTTTGTTTGACACATGTGCAAAGTGGTTCGATTACATTGCGGTTCGATCACTTAGTATACCTGCTATTTCCAAAAGACAAGACCAACAAATTAATTGTGGCTTATGTGAAAAAAATACACTTTGTTAATAAAGATAAATAAAGGGAAACTAAAAAGAAACAAACTGTTGCTAAAGAGGCTCTGTAGACCTATTATTTGGTTTTGAATCTGAAAATTAATGCCAAATACTTTATGGTAAGAAGTACATCAGCTTTAGATAGTATGATGCATTTGAGAATCATTTCACTTTAAAGCCATTGGACACTTTCGGTAAACAGTATTGTCCAAGGCCCACACTTAATGTATCACAACTTCTATATAAAATAACAAGCCGGTGAAAAGTCGGTAGAAAATAACGAGAAAACCCACCCTTGTATCCGCACGTTTCGCCATGTCATGACATGTGTTTACTATAAATCCGTAATTCTCGACATCGAGAATTGATATTGTTTTAATGTTTTCTCAAAAAGTGAAGCAGTTCATGGATTAATATTTCAAGAGAAGTCTTTCACCATTACCTTCTGTAAACCCTGTAAGTTATTTGTAAATCTGTGAACTTTTTATTTTGTTTCTGTACCGAAAGTGTCCAATGCGATTATGGACACGATTGTCTATTATTAATATTACTGTTTATCTGCCGAGAAAAAAAAAGAATATATAAAGCGTTACTGCAGTAATTCTTCTCAGATTGTTTATTCCTACAAATAAAAATAAAGTATAAGGATTATAGACTACTCTTCCTACATGGGCATAAAATTATTATTATCTCCCGAGTTTCGGCAAAAAAAAAAAAAAAAAAAAAAAAAAAAACGCGACCACTGTTGGCTGCTTGGTGTTTTCCCTCGTGCGGAGTTAGCCGAGTTCCCTTGACGGGAAGATCACATAAACAAGCAAGCAAACAAACAAGGAGCAGGGTACTCGCTTGCTCTTGGGTTCCCGCTCTTGGCGCATGAAGTGGTCGACATTGATGGCTCTTATAAAACATGAATGGATTGTTGAGCTAGGTTTAGTTACTACGGTGGACACTATTGGTATTTTGTCAAAGACCAGTCTTCCCACTTGGTGTATCTCAACATAAGAGCAGTGTCTTATTATACCAACTAGACTACCGAGGTTGCCCGGTAGCTAGAGACACTGTTCGAATCCTATGTTTTGGCAGTGAGTACCGCAACGATAGTTTATTCCATTATCTACAATGTTTTGTGAGGTTGTGAAAGTCAAGGCGTAATCGAATTGCTGTCTCCTCTATTTGATGAGTTTAAAGATATCCAGAACAACGAAAGCCCACGGATCGTAGTAAAAAATAGTTTGTCACGGGTATATTTTTGCTGTTTTTATTTATTTTGGGTACCACAAATCCTATTGTGATTTGAATACGTGCCGGCTTGAAAGACTTTTATACATTATCAGGCGTGGAGGGTGGCCGTGGCTTTCATTGTTCTGCTACTCCGTGCCTCGGTGGATCCAAACCGGATCAAACCAGATGAAACCAGATGAAACCAGATGCATCTGGATGCAAGGATGAACCGGATTCCTTCTTCCACAATCTGCAGGGCCCAATTTCAAAGAGCTGCTGAGCAGCCGATTTTTTTACTGTACGATTTACATTTCATATCGCTGCTAAAAACCGTAAGCACACAAAGAAACGGCATGCTAACCTTCCGGTGCTTACTGCATGAAAATGAATGACGTCACAATGCGAATCCATGGTGAACGTGCAATATTGCTGCTAACCTGTGAAAATTATGCTTGCACGTTAGCAATTAATGTTGTGCTACACGCGTACACGTAAAATGTGCATACCGTTAGCAGCGCCATGAAATTGGCAGGTCCAACAATCAGCAGATGGTTCTACGCCATGACATCTGACGTCGCACTTAGAGGCTCGTGAACTATACGCCATAAATCTGCCTTGAACAAATCCCCTTACAAAAACACCTTTCCTCACATTAGATTCCTTTGGAATTTCACAGTTAAATCACATAAAATGTTTTCATATAAAACAATATATTACACACACATGACATAATACAGTGCACATGCACATCGCATACAGACGACCGAAATGCAGTTGACTAACTTCACCTCGGACCAATCAAAACACGGAGATGAAAAGTCATTACGCCACTACACGTTTATGCTACTCTCACACTGTGGAGAATATGCTACCGAAAGTGCTTACGAACGGATTATTTAACAACCGCTCAAACTTCGCAACATTCGCCGTGTCTTCGTAAGCGTTGCCCACAAACTCGGTACTTTCACAAGTCATTCTACACCTCCTTACGAAGATCGGTCACTTTATGCTGTTCCCACACGGCGAATTTTGCGAATAATGCAACGGACTCAAACTTCGCAACATTCGCCGTGTCTTCGTAAGCGTTGGTAACAAATTCGGAACGTTCACAAATTATTCCCCACCTCCTTACGAAGATCTGTCAATTTAGAAACCGGTTTCTAAATTTCAGCCAATGTTGCGGAGACAGCCATTCGCCATCGATTTTCATAAGCATTGGTTAGCCATTGGTTCTGTCGGTGTACAGATCTGGGCCCAACTTCAAAGCGCTGCTTAGTGGTAAGCAAGTTTTCGTGCTTACTGTAGCCGAAAAATTGCTAACTATAGTTCACAGCATAGAGTAAGGACAGAGAAATGATCAGGCGGTCGTACTGCGCTATCACCATGGAATTGCATTGTGACGTCGTTTATTTTCGTGCAGCAAGCACCGGTAGGTTAGCATGCCTTTTCGCGTGCTTACGGTTAGCAGCGCTATGAAATGGAAATTGCACAGTACGCACAAAATTGACCGCTAAGCAGCGCTATCATAGAGCTGCTAAGCACAAACATTTGCTTAGCATGACATTTTTTTGCCTTTGATAAAAACAGGATTACCAACCAAATTTCCACGAGATTTCAGGATAAGCAAACAACACCTGTATGATAGTATAACAAGCACTATGCACAAATTAGAAGTTGGTTTTGTAATCGTGTTTTATCAAGGAAGAAATTTCATGCTAAGCAAATTTGTGTGCTTACATGCTTTATGAAATTGGGCCCAACTGGACATACGCTCGAGGCTGGTAACTGACGTAAATCGGGCCCAACTGGACATACGCTCGAGGCTGGTAACTGACGTAAATCAAAGTGTGACGTCACTATCAGTGACTCAAAATGAACTCGAAATAGAAGCTTCTGGTTGTCTTTTTTTCTTCACATATTAACATTTTCATTCATGTATTCTGGTTGGTTAATGGATATTGTGTTCAGTGTGACCATGTGGAGAGTTGAATTGAATTTATTCAAGAACAAAAAGGCAATCAAATCCTTTCGCTATATTTATTTTTCTTTAACAATTGGCGAGTGATGCTTTCACTCTCCAGTGCTCTGCAACTAAAAGTCTTCTTTTACTATAGTCACCACTGAGCAAAACGACAATTTACTTGTATGCTGGTTGGTTAATGGATATTGTGTTCAGTGTGACCATGTGGAGAGTTGAATTGAATTTATTCAAGAACAAAAAGGCAATCAAATTCTTTCGCTATATTTATTTTTCTTTAACAATCAGCTAGTGATGTTTTCACTCTCCAGTGCTCTGTAACTAAAAGTCTTCTCTTAATATTGCCATCACCAAACAAAACGACAATTTACTTGTATTATTGATATAATTTAACAATTACACAGTATTTTTTTTCCCCTTTACAATAAACAGAAACCTTTTGTTAATACAAAGCTGTACGTTCCCCTATAACTCTGAACAGTGTGGGTCCATGAATAAACTAAACATTGCTACAGAAAAGTGATGTGTCTGTGTGCAGAACTTGGCCTGCCAGAATACTCAAAAGTATGTACAGGGGGGTGGGGGGTCACGTAGACAGTGGCAGTGGACACTATTGGTAATTCCTCAAAATAATTATTAGCATAAAAACCTTACTTGGTAACGAGTAATGGGGAGAGGTTGATGGTATAAAACATTGTGAGAAACGGCACCCTCTGAACGGGTTGTCCCTCGTATGGCTCTTCAAAACGAGTGCAACAACGTTATTTCACTCTTTTAGAGGGGTGTTATACTTCAGGACAAATAGATGCACACTTCAATGGTCTTCCACTCTTTAAACAGAGTGGAAGACCACTCGAAAAAAGAATAGTCCTTCATATCACTCTTCAAAGAGTACTTGTTCACTCTTTTACATTGAGAGGGTACACCACTCCTGTATATTGTCTGTATAGCCTAGATACATAGATATATAAATAGATAGAGAGATATTTAAATATATAGATATAGCACTGATTTAAATAGGTAGATAGATTAGTAGATCTGACAACGAAACTGTCGAACCTTTTGTTTTATATTGTACAAGATGGTTTAACCCTGGTTGTACGTAGAATCTTTACTTAGAAAACAAACTGAATGCCGCTTGCTGCTTGACCATTAGAACTTTCATTCTACCCTTGAACCTCAACTTAAATGGAGTTAAACTAAAGGTCGGAGATTGGCACCTGCTGTGTAATGAAGGAAATTTCATTTTGAAGACGTTGGCAACTGAAGTCAACTAAGCATCTGCATATTATCCTGTTTCTAAAGAATTCTTGTATGATCAAAAAATGTGACGACTGAGCACTAAGTTTGGACATTATTGTATACGTACACGATTGCAAACACGAGTTTGTTTTGTTCATGTTGCGGCAATACACTTCAGTATACATACTTCACTTTAAAGGAACATAACATAAATGGGTTTTTTTACAGTTGCTGGCAGTGTAAGCACATTTATGTAATCTACTAGATATAGTTTGAGATCGAACGGCCGTCTGGGTCATGAGAAAATAGTGAAAACCCGATTATACATTGCATGACATCGCTGCTTGCACCTGTTATCGCCAAGTAATTGAATTGTGCACAACCACTCGTGCTTTTGACTGCCCGCCAGACAGGTTAACTGCTCATCATTAATTACCCAAGTTAAATTCAATTTGTATTTTGTATTTTGTCTTCCTTGTTCAATATTGTTTACTTAAGTATAATTTTTGTTTGTGTTTAAAGCATTCCGTTTATAAGCTTCGATCGGCTTCATATTGTTTCAATTGTTGTTCTTTTTTTTTCTAAAGTGATTATCCTTGGTGGAAGTAAATGTTGATGAAATGAATTGAATTGAATGTATAAACACACCACTCTGTGAACTTTCTGAGGGTTTTTTTTTCTGCCAAAAATCAGAAATTCTTTAATGAAGACTTCTCCTAATGATGAGCGTCAAGGTACATATTAATGCCACCGGAATTCCGTACATTATAAGCAAAGCTTGCGAAGTCTTTGTCTGGTCATCAGCCTCTCGCCCTGGGCGCTCCATTAAAGAAAGAGACCAAACAAAAACATCATTTCTTTCTTGCATCTCACACCTGTTATCGCCATGTAACTCCCTTTCCAAACAGTGGACTGATTTTAACAGCGTACAACCAGCAGTGCTTCTGACTAATCAGTCATTTTGTAACCGCTCATTTTTTTTTTAAAAGTTTAATGGCCCAAGTATTTCAATAAACACACCCACGCAGTTAACTTTTCATCTTTTTGTCGCAATTACCCGGAAGTTCTTTAATGGTGCTTTCCCTTATGGTGGTAAATGTCTACGTGCGAATGCTGCAAGAATTTCCGCAACTTATAAACAAATCAGGTCTTGGTCTAGTAACCAGCCTCCCGCATTCGGCCTTGTGACTCTCAGGTCGAGTTTGAAGTGTCCTCAACTCGTCGGGTGCGGCGCCCGACCATCTCCTGCAGCTGTTTCTGAAACCTTTCGTATGTGAAGCAGTAAATTAAAGGATTGATGCACAAGTTAATGACAACAATGCCTCCTGTAACTTGATAAAAGATGTCTTCGTAAAGGTTGACTGGTTGATACACACTTAGATTAAACAACAAATAGTTGGTCTCAGTAGGGCTCCAGCAAATGAAGAAGAATATGGTCACCAAGACGACTGTCTGTGTAACATTACGATTGGCTTTAGAGAACGTCTCCTGAGCGCTGGTGTTGTTTTCTCTACCGTGAGCCTGTGCTCTCTGGCGGAGCTTCCAGATTATAAGCGAGTAGCAAAGTACCATGATCGACATCGGAACCACAAGCTCGTGCAGGAATACCAAGACGCCCGCAACGGCCTGAATCTCTGAGCTGAACCATGACACATTGCAACCGAGGACCTCGCTGTCATAGAAGCAGACTACCAAGAGATGAGCAGCTTCTACCCAGCCCATCATCCACGCCGTCATCATGACGAGCTTCAGTCTCCGAGGGGTGAAAACATTTCGATACCACACGGGTCGGCAGATTGCGAGGTAGCGCTCTCCTGATATGGCGACTAGGTTCCATGTAGAAGCCACAAACATGCCGTACTGCGGCCATTCCGACCACCAGACGCGGCAGTAGAGCCGGCCGAGAAAACTGTCTGGTACGACACCCATGTGGGCGAATCTCTCCACCAGGAACACACACGACCCGATGAGATCTAGACAGGATTGGTGAATGATTAGTTTGTTTGTGGTGGAGTTGAAAACTTTCCTGTATCGAAGCATGACAAAGCAAACAAATCCATTGCCGAGTATGCCGAGGCTGCTCAGGGTGTAATAGAAAAACAGCTGGCCGTCGAAAGAGTTGGCCGAAGTTGAACTGGTAAGATTGACTGACTCCATCGTCTGAATCGTCAAAATAATTTGATCGAATCCGGATATTTTTCTCTCCAGGAACTCCTCGATTTCTTGTGACTAACGTTTAAGGAAATACCTCGAACCGCTCTCACTAATGATTTGAGGTGGTTTCGAAAGAGAGATGCACTGTGCATCAACTCGACGTTTCGATCGGTGCACCGTATGGTCTTCAAAAAAAACCTCTTGAATCTTTTTATATGAACTCTGCTTTCTACGATTGAGAATGCATCAGCTTGCACCAGAGATCAAAGACAGCATCAATTGTCACCATGGCAACAGAGACATCAAATTAGGTTCTAGGAAAGATACAAATAAAAAATCACATTACTATCATAATTATTGAGCTAACTAAAGATCGTTTGAGGAAGCATTTATGATAAGTTTTGTGAGCAGCGTGGGACCTGTGCCCAATTTAAAAAAGGTTGTATAATAATAAAAAAAAACACGCTAAGCTAAGCACATAAATATATTGCTTGAAGCCATTGGACACTTTCGGTAAACAGTTTTGTCCAAAGACCCACAATTCGTGTATCACAACTTATAAATAAAATAACAAACCCGTGAAAATTTAGGCTCAATCGGTCGTCGTATTCGAAAAAATAACGGGGAAACCCACCATTGTTTTCGCACGTTTGGCCGTGTCATGACATGTGTTTAAAATAAATCCGTATAAACCACTGTACAAGGGAAACTGACTGGGTAAATTTGTAAATGATTTTGAGGTTGAACAAAGAATTGACTAGAGTGGGATTCGAACCAACGACCTCCGGATTAACGTGCCGGCGCTCTACCAACTGAGCTATCTAGCCCTATATTGGCGGTGTCCCTATTTTGTCAATATCTTTGTTCGGGGGTGCGAGTCGGAAGCCATACAACCGTTAACTGCCGTGTAGCCAGGGATCACACCCAAATTACGATACCACCTGGGACGGCAGCTAGGGGATCACCTTAAGGGGATGCGACTTTTTGTTTCAGATATCAATATAAACCACAAGGGAAACTGACTGGGTAAATTTGTAAATGATTTTGAGGTTGAACAAAGAATTGACTAGAGTGGGATTCGAACCAACGACCTCCGGATTTACGTGCCGGCGCTCTACCAACTACACTACCATACACAAGTCAATGGACACTTTACAACCATACACAAGTCAATGGGAATTGACACAACCATACACAAGTCAATGGGAACCTACACAACCATACACAAGTCAATGTGAAACTACACAACCATACACAAGTCAATGGGAAACTACACAACCATACACAAGTCAATGGGAAATTACACAACCATACAATTCAATGGGAAACTACACAACCATACACAAGTCAATGGGAAACTACACAACCATACACGAGTCAATGGGAAACTACACTACTATACACAAGTCAATGGACACTTCGCAACCATACACAAGTCAATGGGAATTGACACAAACATACACAAGTCAATAGGAAACTACACAACCATACACAAGTCAATAGGAAACTACACAACCATTCACAAGTCAATGGGAAACTACACAACCATACACAAGTCAATGGGAAACTACACAACCATACACAAGTCAATGGGAAACTACACAACCATTCACAAGTCAATGGGAAACTACACAACCATACACAAGTCAATGTGAAACTTCACAACCATACACAAGTCAATTGGAAACTACACAACCATACACAAGTCAATGGGACACTTAATACAACCATACACAAGTGAATGGGAAACTACACAACCATACCCAAGTCAAGGGGAAACTACACAACCATACACATGTCAATGTGAAACTACACAAACCATACACAAGTCAATGGGAATTGACACAACCATAAGTACCTGCTTCACAACTTATCATTAACTCGAGTAACTTAAGTCAGGTGTCTCATTTGAAATTACTGGGAGTAACCATTCAGAGTGACCTTAAATGGAATTTGCATATTACTGAAATTATTTCTAAAGCTTCTCGCAGACTTTACACTTTTTGTATTCTTAAGAAAGCTAAGGTTCCTGTTTTTGATATACTTGCGGTTTACATTTGTTACATAAGACCAGTTCTTGAGTATGCCTGCCAAGTATGGCACACTTCAATAAGCAAGGAGCAAAATATCTCTTTAGAGCGTGTGCAGAAACGAGTCAGTCGTATTATTTTAGGCTATGGATATATTTCCTACTCACATGCTCTGACTAGTCTTAATATTCCCACTTTAGAATCTAGACGCCATTAATCTGTTGCTTAAGTTTGGTAATAGTCTTCGTTGTTCTCAAAAATTTTGTCACTTACTACCTCTTGCCAGATCTAACACCACTAACATGCATCTCAGAGCAGCCTCAACTACTAGCTTTCAAATACCTAAATGCAAAACTGAACGCTATAGAGTAAATCCACGCTACCTTCATTAGCTAGAATATTGAAATAGATTTTGGCGCTGCTTGGCAAATTTTAAACTTTTTGTCTGTTTTGTTGATGTATGTTTTTGCCATTTTTATGCCGTGTTTTCTGACAGATAATGTTTTTTTATTTTTTTATTTAAATTTTTGTGTATTTATGTATAGATTTTGCCTGTTTATTGTTAATTCCTTTTTTCTTAATTCTGTAAAAACTTTGTAAATTTGAATGTTGTCAACCTTTTGGTTGTTTTTTATTCAGATTAAAATAAACCATTAATAATAACAAACAAGTCAATGTGAAACTTCACAACCATACACAAGTCAATGGGAAACTACGCAACCATACACAAGTCAATAGGACACTTAATACAACCATACACAAGTCAATGGGAAACTACACAACCATACCCAAGTCAAGGGGAAACTACACAACCATACACAAGTCAATGGGAAACTACAGAACCATACACGAGTCAATGGGAAACTACACTACCATACACAAGTCAATGGACACTTTACAACCATACACAAGTCAATGGGAATTGACACAATCATACACAAGTCAATGGGAAACTACACACCCATAGACAAGTCAATGTGAAACTTCACAACCATACACAAGTCAATAGGACACTTAATACAACCATACACAAGTCAATGAGAAACTACACAACCATACACAAGTCAATGGACACTTCACAACCGTACACAAGTCAATGGGAATTGACACAACCATACACAAGTCAATGGGAACCTACACAACCATACACAAGTCAATGTGAAACTACACAACGATACACAAGTCAATGGGAAACTACACAACCATACACAAGTCAATGGGAAATTACACAACCATACACAAGTCAATGGGAAACTACACAACCATACACAAGTCAATTGGAAACTACACAACCATACACGAGTCACGGGGAAACTACACTACCATACACAAGTCAACGGACACTTTACAACCATACACAAGTCAATGGGAAACTACACAACCATAAGTACCTGCTTCACAACTTATCATTAACTCGAGTAACTTAAGTCAGGTGTCTCATTTGAAATTACTGGGAGTAACCATTCAGAGTGACCTTAAATGGAATTTGCATATTACTGACATTATTTCTAAAGCTTCTCGCAGACTTTACACTCTTTGTATTCTTAAGAAAGCTAAGGTTCCTGTTTTTGATATACTTGCGGTTTACATTTGTTACATAAGACCAGTTCTTGAGTATGCCTGCCAAGTATGGCACACTTCAATAAGCAAGGAGCAAAATATCTCTTTAGAGCGTGTGCAGAAACGAGTCAGTCGTATTACTTAGGCTATGGATATATTTCCTACTCACATGCTCTGACTAGTCTTAGTATTCCCACTTTAGAATCTAGACGCCATAATCTGTTGCTTAAGTTTGGTAATAGTCTTCGTTGTTCACAAAAATGTTGTCACTTACTACCTCTTGCCAGATCTAACACCACTAACATGCATCTCAGAGCAGCCTCAACTACTAGCTTTCAAATACCTAAATGCAAAACTGAGCGCTATAGTAAACCCACGCTACCCTCATTAGCTAGAATATTGAAATAGATTTTGGGGCTGCTTGGCAAATTTTAAACTTTTTGTCTGTTTTGTTGATGTATGTTTTTGCCATTTTTATGCCGTGTTTTCTGACAGATAATGTTTTTTTATTTTTTTATTTAAATTTTTGTGTATTTATGTATAGATTTTGCCTGTTTATTGTTAATTCCTTTTTTCTTAATTCTGTAAAAACTTTGTAAATTTGAATGTTGTCAACCTTTTGGTTGTTTTTTATTCAGATTAAAATAAACCATTAATAATAACAAACAAGTCAATGTGAAACTTCACAACCATACACAAGTCAATGGGAAACTACGCAACCATACACAAGTCAATAGGACACTTAATACAACCATACACAAGTCAATGGGAAACTACACAACCATACCCAAGTCAAGGGGAAACTACACAACCATACACAAGTCAATGGGAAACTACACAACCATACACGAGTCAATGGGAAACTACACTACCATACACAAGTCAATGAACACTTTACAACCATACACAAGTCAATGGGAATTGACACAATCATACACAAGTCAATGGGAAACTACACACCCATAGACAAGTCAATGTGAAACTTCACAACCATACACAAGTCAATAGGACACTTAATACAACCATACACAAGTCAATGAGAAACTACACAACCATACACAAGTCAATGGACACTTCACAACCGTACACAAGTCAATGGGAATTGACACAACCATACACAAGTCAATGGGAACCTACACAACCATACACAAGTCAATGTGAAACTACACAACGATACACAAGTCAATGGGAAACTACACAACCATACACAAGTCAATGGGAAATTACACAACCATACACAAGTCAATGGGAAACTACACAACCATACACAAGTCAATTGGAAACTACACAACCATACACGAGTCACGGGGAAACTAGACTACCATACACAAGTCAACGGACACTTTACAACCATACACAAGTCAATGGGAAACTACACAACCATAAGTACCTGCTTCACAACTTATCATTAACTCGAGTAACTTAAGTCAGGTGTCTCATTTGAAATTACTGGGAGTAACCATTCAGAGTGACCTTAAATGGAATTTGCATATTACTGACATTATTTCTAAAGCTTCTCGCAGACTTTACACTCTTTGTATTCTTAAGAAAGCTAAGGTTCCTGTTTTTGATATACTTGCGGTTTACATTTGTTACATAAGACCAGTTCTTGAGTATGCCTGCCAAGTATGGCACACTTCAATAAGCAAGGAGCAAAATATCTCTTTAGAGCGTGTGCAGAAACGAGTCAGTCGTATTACTTAGGCTATGGATATATTTCCTACTCACGTGCTCTGACTAGTCTTAGTATTCCCACTTTAGAATCTAGACGCCATAATCTGTTGCTTAAGTTTGGTAATAGTCTTCGTTGTTCACAAAAATTTTGTCACTTACTACCTCTTGCCAGATCTAACACCACTAACATGCATCTCAGAGCAGCCTCAACTACTAGCTTTCAAATACCTAAATGCAAAACTGAGTGCTATAGTAAACCCACGCTACCCTCATTAGCTAGAATATTGAAATAGATTTTGGGGCTGCTTGGCAAATTTTAAACTTTTTGTTTGTTTTGTTGATGTATGTTTTTGCCATTTTTGTGCCGTGTTTTCTGCCAGATAATGTTTTTTTATTTTTTTATTTAAATTTTTGTGTATTTATGTATAGATTTTGCCTGTTTATTGTTAATTCCATTTTCCTTAATTCTGTAAAAACTTTGTAAGTTTGAATGTTGTCAACCTTTTGGTTGTTTTTTATTCAGATTAAAATAAACCATTAATAATAAACAAATCAATGGGAAACTACACAACCATACACAAGTCAATAGGACACTTAACACAACCATACACAAGTCAATGGGGAACTACACAACCATACCCAAGTCAAGGGGAAACTACACAACCATACACAAGTCAATGGACATTTTACAACCATACACAAGTCAATGGGAATTGACACAACCATACACAAGTCAATGGGAACCTACACAACCATACACAAGTCAATGTGAAACTACACAACCATACACAAGTCAATGGGAAACTACACAACCATACACAAGTCAATGGGAAATTACACAACCATACAATTCAATGGGAAACTACACAACCATACACAAGTCAATGGGAAACTACACAACCATACACAAGTCAATGGACATTTTACAACCATACACAAGTCAATGGGAATTGACACAACCATACACAAGTCAATGGGAACCTACACAACCATACACAAGTCAATGTGAAACTACACAACCATACACAAGTCAATGGGAAACTACACGACCATACACAAGTCAATGGGAAATTACACAACCATACAATTCAATGGGAAACTACACAACCATACACAAGTCAATGGGAAACTACACAACCATACACGAGTCAATGGGAAACTACACTACTGTACACAAGTCAAGGGACACTTTACAACCATACACAAGTCAATGGGACTTGACACAACCATACACAAGTCAATGGGAAACTACACAACCATACACAAGTCAATGTGAAACTTCACAACCATACACAAGTCAATGGTAAACTACACAACCATACACAAGTCAAGGGGACACTTAATACAACCATACACAAGTGAGTGGGAAACTACACAACCATACACGAGTAAATGGGAAACTACACAACCATACACAAGTCAATGGACACTTCACAACCATACACAAGTCAATGGGAATTAACACAACCATACAAAAGTCAATGGGAAACTACACAACCATACACAAGTCCATGCGAAACTACACAACCATACACAAGTCAATGGGAAACTACTCAACCATACACAAGTCAATGGGAAATTACACAACCATACACAAGTCAATGGGAAACTACACAACCATACACGAGTCAATGGGAAACTACACTACCATACACAAGTCAATGGACACTTTACAACCATACACAAGTCAATGGGAATTGCCACAACCATACACAAGTCAATGGGAAACTACACAACCATACACGAGTCAATGGGAAACTACTCAACCATACACAAGTCAATGGGAAATTACACAATCATACACAAGTCAATGGGAAACTACACAACCATACACGAGTCAATGGGAAACTACACAACCATACACAAGTCATTGTGAAACTTCACAACCATACACAAGTCAACAGTACACTTAATACAACCATACACAAGTCAATGAGAAACTACACAACCATACACAAGTCAATGAGAAACTACACAACCATACACAAGTCAATGGACACTTCACAACCGTACACAAGTCAATGGGAATTGACACAACCATACACAAGTCAATGGGAACCTACACAACCATACACAAGTCAATGGGAAACTACACAACCATACACAAGTCAATGGGAAACTACACAACCATACACAAGTCAATGGGAAATTACACAACCATACACAATTCAATGGGAAACTACACAACCATACACATGTCAATGGGAAACTACACAACCATACACGAGTCAATGGGAAACTACACTACCATACACAAGTCAATGAACACTTTGCAACCATACACAAGTCAATGGGAATTGACACAACCATACACAAGTCAATGGGAAACTACACAACCCTACACAAGTCAATGGGAAACTAAACAACCATACACAAATCAATGGGAAACTACACAACCATACACAAGTCAGTAACCATACACAAGTCAATGGGAAATTACACCACACACAAGTCAATGGAAAACTACACAACCATACACAAGTCAATGGGAAACTACACAACCATACACGAGTCAATGGGAAACTACACTACCATACACACGTCAATGGACACTTTACAACCATACACAAGTCAATGGGAATTGACACAACCATACACAAGTTAATGGGAAACTACACAACCATACACAAGTCAATGTGAAACTTCACAACCATACACAAGTCAACGGGAAACTACACAACCATACACAAGTCAATGGGAAACTACACAACCACACACAAGTCAATGGGAAACTACACAACCATACACAAGTCAGTAACCATACACAAGTCAATGGGAAACTACACAACCATACACAAGTCAATGGGAAACTACACAACCATACACAAGTCAATGGGAAACTACACAACCATACACGAGTCAATGGGAAACTACACTACCATACACAAGTCAATGGACACTTTACAACCATACACAAGTCAATGGGAATAGACACAACCATACACAAGTCAATGGGAAACCACACAACCTTACACAAGCCAATGTGAAACTTCACAAGCATACACAAGTCAATGGGAAACTACACAACCATACACAAGTCAATAGGACACTTAATACAACCATACACAAGTGAATGGGAAACTACACAACCATACACAAGTCAATGGGAAACTACACAACCATTCACAAGTCAATGGGAAACTTCACAACCATACACAAGTCAAAGGGGAAATTACACAACCATACACAAGTCAATGGGACACTACACAACCATACACAAGTCAAATGGGAAACTACACAACCATACACGAGTCAATGGGAAACTACACTACCATACACAAGTCAATGGACACTTTACAACCATACACACGTCAATGGGAATTGACACAACCGTACACAAGTAAACGGGAAAGTACACATCCATACACAAGTCAATGGTAACTACACAACCATACACGAGTCAATGGGAAACTACACAACCATACACAAGTCAATGGACACTTTACAACCATACACAAGTCAATGGGAATTGACACAACCATACACAAGTCAATGGGAAACTACACAACCATACACAATTAGTAACCATACACAAGTCAATGGGAAATTACACAACCATACACAAGTCAATTCAAAACTACACAACCATAAACAAATTCAATGGGTCACTAAACAACCATACACAAATTCAACGGGAAACTACACAACCATACACAAGTCAATGGGAAACTACACAACCAAACACGAGTCAATGGGAAACTACACTACCATACACAAGTCAATAGGACACTTCACAACCATACACAAGTCAATGGGAATCGACACAACCATACACAAGTCAATGGACACTTCACAACCATACACAAGTCAATGGGAAACTACACAACCATACACGAGTCAAATGGAAACTACACTACCATACACATCATCAATGGACACTTTACAACCATACACAAGTCAGTGGGAATTGACACAACCATACACAAGTCAATGTGAAACTTCACAACCATATACAAGTCAATGGGACACTTCACAACCATACACAAGTCAATGGGAAACTACACTACCATACACATCATCAATGAACACTTTACAACCATACACAAGTCAGTCGGAATTGACATAACCATACACAAGTTAATGGGAAACTACACAACCATACACAAGTCAATGGGAAACTACACAACCAAACACGAGTCAATGGGAAACTACACTACCATACACAAGTCAATGGACACTTCACAACCATACACAAGTCAATGGGAATCGACACAACCATACACAAGTCAATGGACACTTCACAACCATACACAAGTCAATGGGAAACTACACAACCATACACGAGTCAATGGGAAACTACACTACCATACACATCATCAATGGATACTTTACAACCATACACAAGTCAGTGGGAATTGACACAACCATACACAAGTCAATGTGTAACTTCACAACCATACACAAGTCAATGGGACACTTCACAACCATACACAAGTCAATGGGAATTGACAGTCAATGGGAAACTATACAACCATACACAAGTCAATGGGAACCTACACAATCATACACAAGTCAATGGGAATATACACAACCATACACAATTCCAGAGATAAGTTCAACCCCCGCCCCCCTGAATTTTTTTTCCAGTTTTAGAAGGCCTTTCGAAATCGCCGCCCAACTTTGTTTTCATAAATAAAATCAGAAATTTAATTTTGAACAAAAAAGTGTTCCAAAATGCATCAAAAACCTCTTCGTTATAATTAAAACTAACATGAGGTACACAGAATATGTTGATGGTTAATGTGGAGGTACGATTGTGTCAGATTATTTCCTTCCAAACTAAAAAATAATTGACTAAAAATGATGTCCAATATCCTCCGCTCACTTCCTCTGCCTGTTGTGTCTTTGCTAGTGCAGCGCATTTAACGAGTTTGCTAAGTGAATCGGGAAAAACGTGCGCAATAAGCGTTTTGCGCTCTGCCGAATTTTAGTTGAACTTGCTGGAAGAGCAAAAGCGTGCGCAATCTGCAAATTAGTACTCTCTTTGTACAAAGTTTGTACAAAAAAATGATGATTCTGATAAACTGCGTGCAATCTGAGTTTGTGCAAACATTGTAGATTGCGTTTTTTGTACACACGAGCGCGATTTGGTAATGCATGACGTTAATTTTTATTTGTTTCCCCGGTCAAGCCCCAATGCGTCAGAAATTGGTTGCTGTGCGTGTGAGCGTGAGACAGAGCCCTAATGCGTGAGTCTCACGCCTAATGCGTGAGACTTGGTAGGTCTGCCTTCTGTAAACTAAGTAATTTGTAAATCTGTGAACTCTTTTTTTTCTGTTCCGAAAGTGTATAATGACTTTAACAGAATTAGGTTTCCATCCTAGGTTACGTTAAGTGAGCAAACATTGACATGAGAATCACAATTTTAAAATCTGAGTGTCCAATGCAAGGACGTTCATTCGTGGGATATTTCACACCTCTGGTCCGTTGTCTTAACGGGACAAGTTGCCTTGGATCGGACAAGTTGGTCTATAAAAACATTTGTAACCGTTTGTGTTAAAATGCATATGGTTGGAAAGATGTTTCAAAAGTAGAATACAACGATCCACACAAATTTGCCTCAAAATTGCGTGGTTTTCCATTTGCCGTGTGAACTAACACGGTCGGCCATTTTCCCCATAAATGGCCGACCGTGTTAGTCGACGAGATAAAAGGAAAACTACGCAATTTCGTGGCATATTTATTCGGATCATTGCATTTTACTTTTAAAATATCTTTCCAACCATATGCATTTTATAGCAAACAGTATACAAACGCTTTTTATAGACAAACTCGTCAGATCCAAGGCAACGTGTTCTTTATGGAACTCACCCATTGCCGTACAAAAACAAGCCTGCAGGCTCGTTTCTATCGTCGCACTCTTGCTATATCGAATTCAAATAAAGTTTTGTTTGATTTCGACAAAAGCGCGGCATTGTGTAATATTAATTTTTCCTTCGGCCCGTGAGGTTCGCGATGTCCTGCAAATTGTTAGTATATTATGTAAAAATAACAAAGAACTATTATCGTAGAAGGGGGATGGCCCTGGCGTTTCTTTCGGATGTGACATTAAGCCGATAGGTTCGATGTACTGCAGATTGTTAGTACATGTAAAAAGAATTGCAATTTCAGCAGCATACATATACCGTTGCTATGACAATGCTTATCCAATCGTATGGAAAAAAAGTACGGGGGCCTGGGGGGACACTTTGCCCACCGACAACCCTTTCATCCGAAACGCTTTGTACAGAACATGAAGACACAAGTATTTTGAACATTGCTTTAGAACGACATAGGGTGCGTTCGTTTAGCTTCCCTGGGTGCTCACTCGAGTGACAAGAGCCGAAGCTCCTGACAAGAGTAAAACAAACGACCACTCACCGCTCTCGTAGTGACGTCGTTTACCGGGCCAGCCCCCAAGTGACCAACTCCAAAAGCAGGGCACTGGGGGCTTGGGGGGGGGGGGATTGAGGTATGACGTCAAAAGCTATTCGAACGCACCGGGGCAAACCGGGGTCGACCCAGAGAAGCTAAACATACGAACCCTATGTCAACCAAAGAGCTATTCATGGGTTGCAAACAAAAACGAATTAAAATAGTATTCTCTCCATAGAACTGCAGTTTAGAAACCACGCAGCAAACACAGTAATAATTATATCTATAGCAACCGATGCACTGTCTACTAGCAACCAATGTACTACCCCACAGCAACCAATGTACCCCACAGCAACCAATGTACTACCCCACAGCAACCAATGTACCCCACAGCAACCAATGTACTACTCCTCAGCAACCAATGTACTACCCCACAGCAACCAATGTACTACCCCACAGCAACCAATGTACCCAACAACAACCAATGTACTACTCCACAGCAACCAATGTACTACCCCACAGCAACCAATGTACCCCATAGCAACCAATGTACTACTCCACAGCAACCAATGTACTACCCCCAGCAACCAATGTACTACCCCACAGCAACCAATGTACTACCCCACATCAATCAATGTACCCCACAGCAACCAATGTACTACTCCACAGCAACCAATGTACTACCCCACAGCAACCAATGTACCCCATGGCAACCAAAGTAATACCCCACAGCAACCAATGTACCCCCATGGCAACCAGTGTACCCCCATGGCAACCAGTGTACCCCCATGGCAACCAATGTACCCCCATGGCAACCAATGTACTATCCCATAGCAAACGGTAAACTACTCCCATAGCAGAACAATGTTTAGGGCTTTAAAAAGAAGTTAACTGCTTTAACTCGTAGTATGTTTAAACCTACGACCCTTTTATTGATTGAATATCCCGCTACGTCATTTTGATAAATAAAACGGTTCAATTTCGCACACGTGATACGTCATTTTCTATAAACGTGGTTGAAGGGAAGGTACGGTATTTAATACTAAAAATAAATAGTAACTTGAAAACTGACTTGGTAACGGGCAAGTAACGTAGTTTTTTTGAGAAGATATAATTTCTCACCAAAATAACATCAAACGACTTCTAGCTAGAAGTCTGTTCTTCCTATCTGAAAGCAAACACATTTTTGTCCAACGAGGGAGTTTTTTCTTTCATCAGTTTCTCGCAACTTCGATGACCAATTGAGCCCAAATTTTCACTGGCCTGTTATCTCGATGCTTATGAAGTGAGAACACTTGTCTTTGACAATTACCAAACGCGTACAGTGCCTTTAAGACTACGAGGAGGCTTATCTTATAAAAAAATATTTAAAAAATAAAATAAAAAACGTACTGACCGCTGCTATGCCTCAATGTAGGATCTGTATATCGGCTGTGGATGATGACATAAGAAGAAGTCTCACAATGGTGAGACCAAGTTCAAGACGACTATTTTGTATTAACAGCCGATGAGGACCGAAGAAACAAAAGGCTTACGGTACCTATGAGGTATGATGAGGCTGGAGTGAAGATGAAGATAAGATGCCTCGAAGAAGAAAGGGGCGAATAATAAACTTAAAGGTAACAACTGTGTTCTTCTGTCGGCTACTTTAATACAACCTCGACACCTATGAGGTATGAGAACAGTTCGGATGAGGCTAGAGTGTAACAAAATCTCAAAGAAGACGAGACTGATACTTACTAAAAGACTGGGTAGAAAGAGACTGAACACCAGCGATTACTGCCGTTACACCGTGCAGAGCGCAGAATGGTTATCCACAAGGATAAAGACAGACACTTGCTTTTAATTTTGATACAATGATGTCATTGGATATAACGTGCAATAACGTAAGCCTTACATTTATTATCTGTGTTTTGATTGGTCAGAGGTAATGTGGGTGGTGCTGACAAACGGACCAATCAAAACACAGATAGGGAAAGCTTACTTTCGGTCGTCTGTATGCAGTGTCCACATGTGTATTATGTACAGTATATTGTACATGTACTTGCATGATATGATTTCATGAGTGTGTAACTCCATGTGACTATGGGTGCGTTCGTTTAGCTTCCCTGGGTCGACCCCGCAATGCTCACTCGGGTGAGCCCCTGATAAGAGTTAATCGAACTATCACACTCGCCCTCTCGTGGTGACGGCATGCACCTCAGCAGGGCAATGGAGGCTGACCCGGGTGAGCCCCGTCAAAGCTATTCGAACGTACTGGGGCAGACCGGGGTCGACCCAGGGAAGCTAAACGAACGCACCCTGAATGTATACGCCTCTCTTAATACTTATGCATGGCGTCATAATTCTTACCCAAAATGAGGCTATGGGCGCACGTTCCCATCACTTGCTGTGACTGCGCCCATCGCCTCGTTTTGGATTAGCATTGTGACGTACTTCATGCATAAATATTAAGAAAGGCGAAAGCGAAAGGGCAAATATATGGCGTTACTCACGTCACGAGCCTGATCGAAATGTGACGTCAGATGGTCCGGCTAACGCTGAGGAAGATTTGAAGAAGTCTGAGAAAGAGATTGAACATCAACAATGAGCTACGTCAGAGCTTGCAGAGCGGCTCCTCAGCTAGACTTGATTCAAGTCCCGTTCTCGTGCGAGAGGTCCCCCATATCCGTCGCCAAAATGTAGATATAGTGGTCCCGAGACTCGGTCAAGTCTACTCCTCAACAAGACAATGGACCATTGTAAGCTGCTCTGTTGACACAAAGAAGTGGATTTTATATCAGACTAAAATGAACTTGGCTTGTGACAATGGCTCTGACGTCAGTCTTCTTTGATTGGTCCATTGGTTCTGTCGAATATCACTGCAACGGCGTGGACTATTCTTCCGTTAGGTATTACTATTTCTTGTAGGAATGAAGTCAATGAATATGTCAAACCATGGAGGAAGAAAATAGTCAAACATGCTGAATCAACTAAACTGGGATACACTGACTGTTCGCAGAAACAAATCGCGACTTATCTACAAGGAAGTTCATGGTTTCACTCCAAACAGCATCAGTCGCTCCAAGTTAAACTACATCACCCTAACATCACACACACTCATCCACACATGGGCTAAATCTTTAACCTTTTAGCCACTGGACCGCCCAGCCAGCCGCCTAAAGCGATACACTGTAAGAAAGAAATCAAGAAACAAAAGAAGAAAAAAAAAAAACTAAAGACCAACTCGACCGATCCAAGGCAACGTATTCCTATAAGATCATGCTAGAAAAGTGCAAAATTTTGCGATGCATGTGGGGGACAGCCACATCTGAGGCGTATTGTGCAGACAAACTTTTAAAGGAACACGTTGCCTTGGATCGGACGAGTTGGTCAAAACAAAAGCGTTTGTAACCGTTTTTTATAAAATGCATATGGGTAGAAAGATGTTGTAAAAGTAGAATACAATGATCCACACAAGTTTGCCTCGAAATTGCGTGGTTTTCCTTCTACTGTGCGAACTAACACGGTCGGCCATTTATGGGAGTCAAAATTTTGACCACCATAAATGGCCGACGTGTTAGTCGACGAGGTAAACGGAAAACCACGCAATTTCGAGGCATGTTTGTGTGGATCATTGTATTCTACTTTTACAACATCTTTCTACCCATATGCATTTTATAAACAACGGTTACAAACGGTTTTCAGAAACCAACTCGACCGATCCAAGGCAACGTGTTCCTTTAAGGACCAATCGAAGACGAGTCAGAATGACTGACGTCAGCCACCGCCGCGCCACTCGTCAAAGCACATCGATTGGTCTGATATAATTCCGACATCAACAGAGCAGCTCACTGATTGGCCCATCATCTTATAAAGGAGCCGCTCTGCACGCTCTAGCGGTACTATAGCCTGAACATCTGACGTCACACTTCGAGGCTCGTGAATAAAGCCATGAAGTGGCCTCATAGCATAATGTAAACCCCCTCCCCCTGTCATACTTCGCTTTCACCTGACATTCATTTCACATACAGTCGAATAATTAATACCAACATTATAAATTCCAAGTATGTATACACTGTATAAACATAACACACATGGTGCACACTGGATGCAGAGATTTGTTTTGATTGGTCCGGGGTGATGTTTGTCAGCTGCACCCACATCACCTCGGACCAATGAAAACACAGAGTGCAAAAGTTACATCACTGCACATTCATCCAATGACATCATTGTATACAATAAAATCACGTCTGGTTCTGAAAAGCAAGTGTTCATCATTGCGCGCAGTTAAAGACAGGGGACCAGTTTACTCTACTGTTAGCTCTTACGGCACTCTCTGTTGATGTCCAGTCGTCTTTGAGTCCTCCTCGATCGGCATATTTAAGGTTGTTTGTTTTACTCCAGTCTCATCAGACCTCTACACATATAGGCATCAGGGTGTCGAGGTTGCAAGTAGCCGGAACACAGTTGTCATTTTCAAGTTTATATTACTCATCATCAGTTGTCTTCGGGACATCTTATCATCATCATCTTTACTCCGTCAGACCTCATAGCAACGGACAGCCTTTTGTTTCCTCAGTTATCATCAGCTGTTAAAAAGTGGTCATCTTGAACTTGGTCTTGCTACCGTCTTGAGACATAGCTGATAGAGATTCTACATTGAGGCAAAGTAACGGTCAGTCTGACTATTTTTTTTAAAAGTAAAATTAGCCTGCTTACAAATGTTTTAAATTGCCCTTCATTATTTTATTGTTTTCCTTTTAATTTATGTTTGTTTGCATGTGTTTTGCGTGTTCTGAATAGCAGTGAGTCAAAAAACAAGTTGACCGAGATTTATGATTTAAAAACAAATCAACAACTGACCCTTAGAGGCAGTGGACACTATTGGTAATTACTCAGAATAATTATTAGCGTAAAACCTTACTTGGTGACGAATAATAGGGAGAGGGTTGGTAGTATAAAACATTGTAAGAAACGGCTCCCTCTGAAGTGGAGTAGTTTTCGTGAAAGAAGTAATTTTCCACGAATTTGATTTCGAGACCTCAGATTTAGAATTTGAGGTCACGAAATCAAGCACACAACTTCGTATTAAAGGGTGTTTTTTCTTTCATTATTATCTCGCAACTTTGATGACCGATTGAGCTCAAATTTTCAAACGTTTGTTATTTTATGCGTATGTTGAGATACACCAAGTGAGAAAAATCTATTTTTTAATGTTTGGGGCCAAAAATCTGACATAGCATCTTTAATGGGGGAGGCGGGTGGTAGAGGTTGACATTGTGTATGAAAAAAAAAACTTCTGAGCCCTACCCCGTCCTCCGTCATCCGACTCGATGTGTAAATAATTATGAAATCTACGCACCAAAACCGTGTTGACTGCACAAACCAATCGATCTTATTTTGTCAAAGTTATATTTTGAATCGGGATAAACTCGCGTGCTTCGTAATACTTAGCGCCAAAATAGACATTGTATCGCACGGATCTTAGGTGATTTGTAGAGCGTATTATTCGGTACTTCCTGATGGAGACCAAGCCAAAAACACAAAAAGGGAATGGCAAAAGACTCTTAAAGGAACACGTTGCCTTGGATCGGTCGAGTTGGTCTTTGAAAAGCGTTTGTAACCGTTTTTTATAAAATGCATATGGGTAGAAAGATGTTGTAAAAGTAGAATACAATGATCCACACAAACATGCCTCGAAATTGCGTGGTTTTCCTTTTACCTCGTCGACTAACACGTCGGCCATTTATGGGGGTCAAAATTTTGACTCCCATAAATGGCCGACCATGTTAGTTCGCACAGTAGAAGGAAAACCACGCAATTTCGAGGCAAACTTGTTTGGATCATTGTATTCTACTTTTAAAACATCTTTCCAACCATATGCATTTTATAAAAAACGGTTACAAACGCTTTTGTTTTGACCAACTCGTCCGATCCAAGGCAACGTGTTCCTTTATAGTCAGTGGGCATTATTGGTAATATTGTCAAAGACTAGCTTCACAGTTGGCGTATCTCAACATGCATAAAATAACAAACCTGTGAAAATTTGATCTCAATCGGTCGTCGAATTTGCGAGATAATAATGAAAGAAAAAAAACCTTGTGTCACGAAGTTGTGTGCTTTCTGATGCTTGATTTCGAGACCTCATTTCTAAACTTGAGGTCTCGAAATCAAATTCGTGGAAAATTACTTCTTTCTCGAAAACTACGTCACTTCAGCGGGAGCTGTTTCTCACAACATTTTATACCATCAACCTCTCCCCATTACTGGTAATCAAGTAAGGTTTTATGATGATATTTTTTTTTGAGTAAAAAGTACCAATAGTGTCCGCTGCCTTTAAATGCACTGGACACTGTTGGTAATTGTTCAAAATAATTGTTTGGCATAAAAACGTACTTGGTAACAAGCAATGGATGGAGAGCTTGTTGGTAGTAAATAACATTGTGAGAAACGGCTCCCTCTGAAGTAACGTGAAAATTTGGGCTCAAAGTCATCGAACTTGCAATAGAAAACACCCTTGTTTACTTTGTGTGCTGAAGTTGTTATATTGTTTTGGTTAAGTGAGTAATTACCTCTTTCTAAAATTACGTTACTTTAGAGAGGGAGCCGTTTCTCACAATGTTTTAATCAACAGCTCTCTGTTGCTCGTTACCAAGTAAGTTTTTTATGCTAATAAACAATTAATTTGAGTTATTACCAAGTGTGTCCACCAGTGCTTTTAAGACACTTTTTTTAATTTTTTTTTAAATGTAACTATAACATGTTTTGAGAGATAACAGACATTACTTATAAATCAAACCCAAAAACTATTTCTAGCCATCTCCGTGGCTGTCACGGGGCTCTCCACGAAAGTCCATGGGAAGGGAAAGAGTCGGATCTACTCTAGGAAAAAGATGCTTCTCTAGTCAACAAAAACAATAACAACAACAACCTTGGACTAATTAAAGTCGTAATATGTTTGTCAACAAATCTACAAAATAAATAAAATCATTCTGGGCTATAGGAAATAGGCCTTCATAACCATTTTAATGCTATAAGAGCATTTTAATGCTCTTAATTTTATTTCATTGCCAATTTTTAACAACACAGAAAAAACTGTGGGGCAATACAAAACAATGTTCACCTTTATAATCGGATAAAATAAATAGCTGTGCCTTTTGTGAGCGCACGGCTAAAGGCTCCTATTTCATGAGATTGACTAAAGAAAAGTACTAACCCTTTATCTATACTTTTGTGACAAATCGGGTTTGCTCAAATTAGACCGAGTGTTGTGCACGATTCTGTCTTTGTCTGCGCTCACTTGGGGAAAAGGAAGATGGTAGTTAAAGCGTCCGATCAGTTGAAATCATAGAAAAGTAAGCTATTGTCTAAGAATTGTCAAGGAATGAATTGTAGTTCATTAGAGAAATCTTGAAGGAAGATTACAGAATAGTAAACTTTTTTCTGCCAACAAAAAGTTGTCGGGAACCTCTCAGGGGATTATATGCCCCGGTTTCCGTCTTGCCAGGGGAATATGTCCTCCTCTTATTAATATTGACTCTATAAAACAAATTGCAGTTATATTTTTTGTTATCTTCATTTACTCGCCTCTACTCTCTAAATGCAAAAGAGTGAAAAGGCACTCTTTGAAGAGCCATATGAGGGGAGACTCTTTTTCGAGTGGTCTTCCACTTCTTTTAGATTGAAGTTTGCATCTTTTTGAGTGATTTTTCACCCTGTCCTGGAGTTAAACCCCCTCTAAAAAAGTGAAATAACCACCACTCTTTTTAAAGAGCTATTTGAGGGAAAACTAGAAATGTAAAGAGTGGTGTTTTTCACTCTTTTACATTTAGAGAATATGAATCTTTTCAGACACTTAAAGGCAGTGGACACCATTGGTAATTGTCAAAGACTAGCCTTCACATTTGGTGTATCTCAACATATACATAAAATAACAAACCTGTGAAAATTTGAGCTCGATCAATCGGTCATCGAGGTTGCGACATAACAATGAAAGAAAAAAAAACACCCTTGTCACACGAAGTTGTGTGCGTTTAGATGGTTGATTTCGAGCTAAACTTGAGGTCTCGAAATCAAATTCGTGGAAAATTACTTTCTCCAAAACTATGGCACTTCAGAGGGAGCTGTTTCTCACAATGTTTTATACCACCAACCTCTCCCCATTACTTGTCAACAAGAAAGGTTTTATGCTAATAATTATTTTGAGTAATTACCAATAGTGTCCACTGCCTTTAAATAAGTAATTGGTTGTTCCTTCTCGTTCAGAACAATGTGTAGAGTATTCCTACTCTAAACCTCGTTGCGGTACTCACTGCCAAAACATAGGATTCGAACTGCCTCTAGTTGCCGGGCAAATTCGGTAGTCTAGTTGGTAAGACACTGCTCTAGAATTTCAAGGGTTGTGGGTTCGAATCCCGGCCCACCCGACCTGTGATATTCTTTTCACATGACTCGGAAAGTACTGAGTATACGGTGCTAACATACATCGGTTTATGGGTAAAAACCAAAATTAATATATTTCCTATGCACTGAGTTCATCTCTTCATCTTATTTCTTGTGTCCATCTTGTTCTTGTCCGGTTTCTTGGAGTCCAGTTTAGTTGTTCTGCATGCCCACATGTTGTCGTGCATCCTTGCTAGGTGGCCTAGCATGAACATCTCCACTTCTTTGGTCTTAAAGACAGTGGACACCATTGGTAATTGTCAAAGACCAGTATTCTCACTTGGTGCATCTCAACACCATAACAAACCTGTGAAAAGTTGCGAGATAATAATGAAAGAAAAAACACCTTGTCACACGAAGTTTTGTGCTTTCAAATGCTTGATTTCGAAACCTTAAACTCTACATCGGAGGTCTCGAAATCAAATTCGTGGAAAATTACTTCCTTCTCGAAAACTACGTTAGTTCAGGGGGAGCCGTTTCTCACAATGTTTATACTAATAATTATCGATATAGTTTACTGCACTGCCTTTAAAAATAACATTCACTTTCGGTTTCTTTCTTAGGTCCTCATTTGAAGACTGTCCTTCATTATAATCCTTCCCATAGCCCTCTCTGTCATGTATTATTTCCTAATGAAAGTAGGGCCTGACGTTTCGACCCTATAACAGAGTCTTTCTTATAGACTTGAATCAAGTCCCGTTCTCGTGTAGGAGGTCCTTAAAGACAGTGGACACTATTGGTAATTGTCAAAGACCAGTCTTCTCACTTGGTGTATCTCAACATATGCATAGGATAACAAACCTGTGGAAATTTGAGCTCAATCGGTTGTAGATGTTGCGAGATAATAATGAAAGAAAAAAAAACACCCTTGTGACACGAAATGTGTGCTTTCTGATGCTTGATTTCGAGACCTCAAGTACTAACTTGAGGTCTCAAAATCAAATTCAGGGAAAATTACTTCTTTCTCGAAAACTACGTCACTTCAGAGGGAGCCGTTTCTCACAATGTTTTATACTATCAACCTCTCTCCATTACTGGTAATCAAGAAAGGTTTTGTGATGATAATTATTTTGAGTAATTACCAATTGTGTCCACTGCCTTTAAGCATACCCACCGCCGTCAAAATGTAGCTATTGTGTTCCCGAGAACAGGTTGGGGAATGCATAGCGTCATAAGAAAACAGTTTTATTTCTTGGAACGGAATTGGGACTTGAGTCAAGTCTAAGTCTTTCTCGAAAGCTAAAACTGTAACTCACATAACTACACCTCCTCATACATTGTCTCTTTTTAGCTCATTACTTATTATTGCCATGTGATTTTGTTTTGTATCCTAGGATCTTAACTTGATGTTTCTGTTGCCATGGTGATATTTGACGCTGTCGTTAATCTCTGGTATCAGCTGATGCATTCTCAATCGTAGAAAGCAAGATTCATTTATTAACTTAGACGGACCATTTGTTCCTGTTTTGCGAGTACTCTACATTAAGCGAACTAGGGTTTCAAAAGTTTTTTTCTTGAAGACCATGCTGATCGAAACGTCGAGTTGTTACACAACCGGATCTAATCGAAACCACCTCAGTTAAACAGCGGAGTTTCCTCAAAACCTAGACTAGTCTAGATCTCTAGACTTTCAAAGAGTTCTTGGAGAAAACATACCTTGATTTGATCAAATTATTTTGACGATGGGGTCGGTCAATTTTACCAGTCCAACTTCGGCCAACTCTTTCGACGGCCAGCTGTTTTTCTATTACACAATGAGCAGCCTTGGCATACTCGGCAATGGATTTGTTTGCTTCGTCATGCTTCGCTACAGGAAAGTTTTCAACTCCACCACAAACAAACTAATCATCCACCAATCCTGTCTAGATCTCATCGGGTCGTGTGTGTTCCTGATGGAGAGGTTCGCCCACATGGGTGTCGTACCAGACAGTTTTCTCGGCCGGCTCTACTGCCGCGTCTGGTGGTCGGAATGGCCGCAGTACGCGATGTTTGTGGCATCCACGTGGAACCTGGTCGCCATATCGGTAGAGCGTTACCTCGCAATCTGCCGACCCGTGTGGTATCGAAATGTTTTCACCCCTCGGAGGTTGAAGCTCGTCTTCCTGGGTGTTTGGATGATGGGCTGGGTGCAGGATTCCCACCTGGCCATGGTCACCCACTATGACAGCGAGATTCTAGGCTGTGTTTTCTCCTGGCCCAGCTTTGAGATTCGGGCCGTTGGGGGCGTCTTGGTGTTCCTACACGAGTTTGTGATTCCCATGGTCATTATGGTATCGAGCTACTCTCTTATAATCCGGAAGCTCCGTCAGAGAGCACAGGCTCACGGCAGAGACAACAACACCAGTGCTCAGGAGACGTTCTCTAAAGCCAATCGTAACGTTACACAGACAGTTATATTGTTGACCGTCTCCTTTTTCATTTGCTGGGGTCCGACTGAGACTATCTACCTGTTGTTTAACCTTGGTGTGTATCAACCTGCTAACCTTTATGAAGACATCTTTTATCGAGTGGCAGGAGGCATTGTTGTCATTAACTTGTGCATCAGTCCCTTCATCTACTGCTTCACGTACGAACGGTTTCAGAAACAGGTCAAAGAGATGGTCGGTCGTCGTACACGGCGTGTTGACGACACTAGCGGTTCAAACTACACCCTATGAGACCTCAATGGTGGTTCTTACTCGACCTGATAGGTACACTGGTGGTTCAAACTCGAACTGAGAGATACACTGGTGGTTTAAGCTCGACCTGAGTGGGTGGTTCAATCTCGACATGAGAGGTACAAACTCGACCTGAGAGGTACACCAGTGGTGGTTGAAACTCGACCTGAGGGGGTACAGAGTGGTGGTTGTTCAATTTCGACCTGAGAGGTACACTGGTAGTTGGAACTTGACCTTAGAGGTACACTAGTGGTGGTTCAAACTCGACCTGAGGAGGTAGAGTAGTGGTTCAATCTTGACCTGAGAGGTACACGGTTGGTTCAAACTCGACCTTAGAGGTACACTGGTGGTTCAAACTCGAACGTAGAGAGGTACCAGTGTACCGAAGGCGAGAGGCTAGTCGCCAGACTAAGAGTTTGCACGCATGTACAGTTGACCCTTTTCATTTAATACTATGATCAGACTTTTTGAAGTTAGAACAACTTCACTGGCGCACTTCGTTTAGTTTCCTATTATAAGGTGCGTTCGACTAGCTTCCCTGGGTCGACCCCCATCTGCCCTGGTATCGAATAGTTTTGACGTCATTCCTGGGGCTCACCCGGGCCAGCCCCAAATGCCCTGCTCGTAGAACGGGTCACTTGGGGGCTGGCCCAAGGTGCATGACGTCACCACGAGAGAGTGAGTGATCGTTCGATAGCTCTTGTCAGGGGCTCAACCGAATAAGCACCGCGGGGTGGACCCGGGGAATCTAATCGAACGCACCATGTCTTAGGGTATAGAACAGTTGACAATGTTCCATAATATTACATAATAAAGACAACCCATCTATTGGTATACGTCGGCCCAACGTTTGCCAAGGTACACATTTTGGGGGCAACCGTTGCAAGTGACGTTGCGATGACGTTATTTTCCATTTGTCAAACGTCGATGACGCTGGGCCAAACGTTGGTCCAACCTTGCTACAACATCATATTATTATTCTCTTTTGCACACGACGTCTCGTGAATTTCGTGCGTTTGTTTGACGTTCGTAAAGCGTTAATAGTGGACAGCATTATATTTATTTAATTTGCCCAATGTTGGCAGCTGACGTCTGACTACTATTTTCAACATTAGACCAATGCCAAAGATTCCCAAATCGAGAAGACGTAAGGCAAATGACTTCCAGACCAACATCCGACTTTTAACCAACGCCCACGACTAAAAAGCTGAAATACGTTGGTAACTCATACAATGTCGGTACAACGCTGGGCCAACGAATAAAATAATGTATTAAAATTACTCGTTGGCCCAGCGTTGTAGTAATAAAATTCTACAATGAAAATTATTAAGTGTGTAGTGAAAAGCGTTGTTACTTAAAGGCAGTGGACACTATTGGTTATTGTCAAAGACTATGCCTTCTCACTTGGTGTATCTCAACATATGCATAAAATAACAAACCTGTGAAAATTTGAGCTCAATCGGTCATCAAAGTTGCGAGATAATGAAAGAAAAAACACCCTTGTCACACGAAGTTGTGTGCTTTCAAATGCTTGATTTCGAGACCTCAAATTAGGGAGGTCTCGAAATAAAAAATTCGTGTAAAATGTCTTCTTTCTCTATTAAAACATTGTCACTTCAGAGGGAGCCGTTTCTAACACTGTGTTATACTATCATCTTCTGCCCCCATTATATACTCGTTGCCAAGTAAGGTTTTATGCTAATAACTGTTTTGAGTAATTACCAATAATGTCCATTGCCTTTGTATCTACATCCTTAAAGATGTGATTAAATTTAATATACTGCCAAAACACAAACACAATACAAACTTAGCATAATTATAGCCTAATATACCCATACTTTATAAAATGCACCGAGTGCTATGTAGTTCAACTTCTGCTATTAAAACTGACTCAAAGTGTGACTATTGAGTACTAATTATTCTTCTTTTTAACATTATTGCAATCACAATTATATCAAAGAACTGCACGTAAAGCAATATCTATAGTTTTCTTCGATAATAATTTATTGTAAAAAACAAAATCCCAACTAAGTTGTCAGATTTCATAATGTCACAATAATGTAAGTTCAAACAATTTTGTGACAATTATTTAGTACTATACGTATTTTTCAAGATATAACCCCCACTTTGATCTTTTCTGATGGTCCCAAATAGTTCAATAATTAATATATAGGTATTACAACAAATTTTAACATAATTATTGAGTTAATAGTAACCTGCCATTGTCTTTGTTTGTTCCAACAACCGAGAACCCAGTGTTTTGGTGGTACTTTTACAAACACATGTCTACTTTTTGGTTGTATTATACAACCATGTTTTATGGGATGCGATCTGTATAAGTCTGTATTTATTGAGCACTTGTACAAATGAACTTCAGCAATTATTACTTCTTCTTTAATTATTCCCTTCAAAGTACTTTGGGGTTTGTATAATAAAACATTTTTATGGGCTGTAAACGAACTATATAATTATGTCTGTATTCATTGAGCACTTGTAAATGAATTTCAGCAATTGTTTACCTTTCCTGTGTTCTCGTCAAAAGTATGGAGCGCTTAATTTGAGTCTTTGTGACAAACTCTTTGAAGAAATTTTCTCTTGTGGCATTGATGTACTATGATTCACGTAATCTTTTATACAAAATATTGTGTTTTTTTGTTAAAAGGTTCTTTTTCTAGTTGTATAGGTTTAAAAAACAATATCACCACTTACTTGTTTTATTCATGTTATTATTTTAATAGTTCGAGTCATTGTGATTTTTTTTTAATGACGGAAGAAAACTGTTTTGTTGAGTAGGTAGGCCTATTATGTACATTGTTTCAATTTTTTGTTATCTTTGTTGGTGTTTACAAAGTGGTTTTACTAAGCATTTTGAACGAAAACCCCTTTCATCTGTTATAAAATACCGTCAAAACAAAAGTGAATTCTGTAGCAGAAAAGAAAGATAAATATTAAGGGGAAAATACTTAATTGCTTTTTCGTTGTACGTTTCAATCACTGTATGAAAATAAAAACAATCAGAAACCTTTTAGCTGCAGACAATACTTATTACTGATTTGGTAAAGGAGCGATGGGAATTAGCTAGTAGAACAAACGACCCCCCCCCCCCCCCTGAAGTAACGTAGTTTTTGAGAAAGAGTTAAAATTCTCACTAAAAATTGAACCCATGGAAAGACTTATTTTCAGGCCTGAAGCCATTCTTAGGCATCTTGAAACACAAACAATTTGCAAATGGGTGATTTTCTTTTATTATTCTCTGGGCTGGTAACTTGATATTGAGCGCAAACTTCCGTGTTGATTGTTTATGTTAAAATACAAAAAATGAGAATGCTTTGACAGTTATTATCAATAATAGTAGTATGTGCCCAGTGCAAGTTGGCCCAGTGCCCTTTATTTTAAACAACTGTGAAACGGTTAAAATAAGTACTTTGGTGACAGTATACATAATATTAGTATTATTAGAATAAAGTTTAATTTCTTCAAATCAACAGAGACAAAGCAAAAGAAGAAGAACATCAAAAAAATTCTAATCAAATCCTGTCAATATTTGATTTCCTCAGAAATTCATAGCTGTGTCCGGTGTAACAAACAATTTAAAAATCACACTCGTTTCTAAATTTATGGTCATTGGTTTGTCATGAAGGTCATCACCTAATATAACGACATTACAACTAACCGCGTACATCCATGTGGCATCTGTACCCATTACCACCCCCCCCCCCCCCCACTCAAAATCGAAACGCACCGCGCGCAGACAAAATAGCTCCCTCTGTGTTTCACTTTTTGGTCGTTCCGAACATACACAAAACAGTCGTCGGGTTTACAGTCAGAAGATTTTTTTCCCCAAAGCAAGATGGCGACGTCCATGAGTTCAACTCCAGACATGCTGGAAAACGTGCAGCAGTCACAGACAGAAATGACAGATACCGGAGGAAGTACTCACTGTGGACTCCACAATACAGACACTAAACCACCATGTATGATAGTTCTGGGAATGGCAGGGTCTGGAAAAACAACGTTTGTTCAGGTAAATTTCTTACTTTTAATTTTTTTTATTTATTCATTATTGACTGTTCGTTAGTCATGTAGTCAGTGTTAGTGTTAGTGTTTTTTAGTGTTATTTAGTTAGGCCTAGGCCTAGGCTTAGGCTTATTTATTTTTTAATAATTTATAAAATAAATCAACACAATACAGTCAAATTTTTTTGGCTTCTTGGCCTTTTGCTTATTCATAATATCGAATGAAATACTCAAATAGTGGTGGCGCCATATTCAATCATGGAGGCTCCATGATTCAATATATGGAAAGTTTTCCGCGCTATTAAAAGGAGTACAGCAGAGCCATATATTGATTGGGAGAGCTACGACAACTTGCGAATAGTTAGATTTAGAAGCCATTTTGTTCCCCAAGAAATGCATTGGGTTATGCTACGCTACATTTTGGAGACAACATTGCGTCCAGCAACCACGTGACCAAAGAAAACTGGTCCGTCCATGTCGCAACTCTCTCAATACATTCTGGATGGCACTTTGTCAGACAGAACTCGTGGGTCGTACTAAACACCGACAACTCACAACCCCTCACGACAACTCACGACAACAAGTTTTAAATGCACTTTAACAGAACATTTGAACATAAGTCAACCGTTAAATATTTGCACAAGAAACAAATGCACCCAAATCAAACTGTTGAAAAAATGGTATTTTTAACTGTAAAAAAAGTGTTTTTACCCGAATTTAGTAACGAACGGTAGTATCCGCCATGTTGTCTTTCGACGCACTTGGACGATTATACCGCAGGGGTGATACAATATATGCAAGATGATTATTTACTTTTTTTTATGTATTTCATGGAGTTTAAAACAATATTGCATTTAAAGGAACACGTTGCCTTGGATCGGTCGAGTTGGTCTTTGAAAAGCGTTTTTGACCGTTTATTATAAAATGCATATGGTTAGAAAGATGATGTAAAAGTAGAATACAATGATCTACACAAATATGCCTCGAAATTGCGTGGTTTTCTTTTTACCTCGTCCAATAACACGGTCGGCCATTTATGGGGGTCAAAATTTTGACCCCCATAAATGGCCGACCGTGATAGTTCGCGACGTAAAAAGAAAACCGTGCAATTTTGAGAGATACTTGTGTGGATCATTATATTCTACTTTTAAAACATCTTTCTAACCATATATATTTCATAACAAACGGTTTCAAACGCTTTTTATAGACCAACTCGTCCGATCCAAGGCAACGTGTTCCTTTAAGTTTCCCCTTTTAACTTTGAATTCCAGAGTGGTGGCTTAGTTACTAACAAGAAAGAAAGAAAAAGTCAGCTGCTAAAACCATAACGAAAAAATAAACCTCAGAAATTACCTTTCCCCCTGCGGTGTAATAGAATCGTCCAAGTGCGTCGAAAGACAAATATTTCCGTTACTAAATTTGGGGTAAAACACCATTTTTACAGTTAATACAGTTTGAAAGTGAGTTAGATGCATATGACTCTTGTGCCCATATTTAGCGGTTGAATTACGTTCAAATTCTGTTAAAGTGCATTTAAAAATTGTTGTCGTGAGTTGTCGTGAGTTGTCGGTATTTAGTGCGACCAGAACTCGTCCGTCAGACAGCCCTCTTCTCATGGTTGAGACAACTCAACAGGGCAATTTGAGGAAGACTGTGTTTGTGATAAGTAAGATCTGTTGAAGTGTCCGGATAACTCTCCGTATGGCAACACCCTTTTTGTACTCATTTTTATAAAAAGGGATATGAAGAACATGTAAATTAGATACTAAATTATTATTTCATATTGAGTAAAAAAGTGGTGGTGCCATACAGAAACTTTTTCAAGTGTCCAAACTAAGACACTGATCGCAACAGTCTCCCAGGCCTAACATTCATTTACTTTATAAAATCCACTTTGGAATTTGTTTAAGGCCAAGTAAAAAAAGAAACATGCTTAGCGTCCCCGCCCGCTTCCTTTTTAGAGGACCCCTCCTTTTTAGAGGACCCCTCCTTTTTTATTTTATATTTTATTTTATTTTTGTATGCACATTTTTTTAATTTTTTTTTATTTCTATGAAAAAAGTTATTTTAAACGATCTCAGCTCAAACAATCTGAATGTCTTGTCTGAATATCTTGACCAAAATGTTTCATTTATATATTGTGTTTTTGAGCAGTAGCAAAAACTTCGGATATTTTACATTCAAAAAAAGAATGGCGGCCATCTTGAAATAAAAAATAAAAAGCCCTTCCTCCTTCCTTTTTTTGAGAAACCCGGACGCTAAACATGTTTGTTTTTTTTCCTCGGCCTTACATTGACTCCACATCCGTACTTCTATTATTTATTTGTTTCTTGATTGGTTACGTTGTTTAGAGGATCACGGCCCATCTCTATGCAAAGAAACAGGTGCCATATGTTATCAACTTGGACCCAGCAGTGCATGAAGTCAGCTTTCCAGCAAATATAGGTAGGTCTTTTATTTTTTTACAATGGTTAGTACATATAGGATTTGAGGCATCTATATTTATATAACACCCAAGCAGATCCTTGCCATTTGATTGGAGGATTTTCCGTCACGTGATAGCAAATAAAAGTACTATTGCACGCTGAGTCTCTCACCTTGCATTTTTTGTTCCATCCAAAAAGTACTATTGCACGCTGAGAAAAAAACATCACTGCGTGCGCTTGTGTTTGGTAACGCAGCAGTGTTAATACATGCAAGGCACTTACATTCGGCGTCTGCGTGTCTCAAAATAGCTGGACAGAACGCACATTGTCACTGTTTAATTCAACAGGCCGACCCAAAAGAAACGGGTGTAATTTCACAATGAACAAATTGTAGGCCTAAGCTTTGTTTGTTTTAAAAGTTGTATCCTCCAATCGAAATGACAAAGATCTACTTGGGTGTTATATAAAACAAATAATGAATGTTTTTCATTCATGCAATAGTGCAAAAATGTTCATTCGTTGAAAGATGGAAACTTATGAACATATTCGCACCATTGCACTCATAAAAATTCATTATTTGGTTTGCGGTAACACCACATGTGTATCTACATGTACTTGCCAGGTAGAGTTTGCTTTATGTAGAACTGTCTTTCTTTATTCTACTACCGCGGAGTACAGTGTAGATTGTTTGGGTGTTCGGGAGACTTTTGGATTCTGAATAGAAAAAAGCGGTCCAGTGTAAAACTTGATGGGATTACTGAGTACAGCAATTAAAGACTCTGGACACTTTTGGTAATTGTCAAAGACCAGCCTTCTCACTTGGTTATATCTCAACATATGTATAAAATAACGAACCTGTGAAAATTTGAGCTCAATCGGTCATCGAAGTTGGGAGATAATAATCTAAGAAAAAACACCATTGTCACACGACTTTGTGTGCTTTCAGATGCTTGATTTCGAGACTTCAAATTCTAAATCTGAGGTCTTGAAATCTAATTTGTGGAAAATTACTTCTTTCTCGAAAACTTCGGCACTTCAAAGGGAGCCGTTTCTCACAATGTTTTATACTACCAACCTCTCCCCATTACTCGTTACCAAATAAGGTTTTATGCTAATAATTATTTTGAGTAATTACCACTGCCATTGGACACTTTCGGAACAGAAAAAAAAGGTTCACAGATTTACAAATAACTTACAGGGTTTACAGAAGGTAATGGTGAAAGACTTCTCTTGAAATATTATTCCATGAAATGCTTTCCTTTTTGAGAAAACATTTAAACAATATCAATTCTCGATATCGAGAATTACGGATTTATTTTATAAACACATGTCGTGACACGGCGAAACGTGCGGAAACAAGGGTGGGTTTTCCCGTTATTTTCTCAAGACTCCTTAAATTTTCACAGATTTGTTATTTTATTATGTGATACACAAAGTGTGGGTCTTGAACAATACTGTTTACCGAAAGTGTCCACTGCTTTTAACTGTAATCCTTCCTGTTTCCTCTCTTTAGATATCCGAGACACAGTGAAGTATAAAGAGGTCATGAAGCAGTATGGTCTGGGACCCAACGGTGCCATTATGACGTCACTCAATCTGTTTGCAACGCGCTTTGACCAGGTCATGCAGTATGTGGAGAGCAGAAAAGCGGAAACAAAGTGAGTCTAAAATAACGAGTGCCAATAGAGGGCGCTTTGGAATTTATGGCCTCGGTAACTGTACATGTAGGCCTTTTCGCAAATGCCCATTGCGCAAGCGCTAACTGTTGAATGAGGTGCATGCTGGTCTAGCAAGGGATCAAAGGATTTATGTTTATCATAGGGGAAGACGGGACGTGTATGATGCAAACTGAAAATTTACTTTACCAGTCTATAATTTTAGCAAATATGTAGCTTGTCGACGTTTGGACCCTATTCTTGAAGTTCGACTCGTCACACCACTCACTAATTTTTGCAACATATTCACTAATGGACCAAACAAAGCAGTTAAAGTGGTGAACGTTTTGAGTTGTTAAGCTAGGACTCAACATTGGATTCTAGTATTTCTCACTGATGTACATTGTGTATTTTGTGTTCTTAGTGTAGTTTTCTTGTTTTAAGTTAATCAATTTAGCAATCCTCCCATATACATGTGTATGTACAAGTGTATACTTTGTACGTATAATATAAGTAATCACACAACACGAGTGGAATACGAAAAAATATAGCGCTTCTGCGTCCCATATCCAACAAGGCTGAAGCAAGCATTCATATCTTTGGTCTTTATTTCCCACCATTTTTCAGGTATGTTATTGTAGACACACCGGGCCAGATTGAAGTCTTCACATGGTCAGCGTCTGGGGCTATTATATCAGAAACCATGGTAACAATAACAAACATCTGTTTTCTTTACAATGGAGTGTAACTTGAGTCACAAATGGTATTATTTTTACTGTATTACAATTTTGTGAAGATATCATCTCTGACCTACATTCTAATGTAACATGAGTAACACACTACCACTGTGACTGTAGTACAAGGTTGTGTCACAAGATATCATCTCTTCCTTTTCTGTAACTTGAGTCACACACTACCAACACTTGAGTCACACACTACCAACTACCACTGTGACTTTATTTGTGTCTCGTTGTGTCATGTATAATGTTCGTCTGTCCTTTTTGTCTGTTTGTCTGTATGTCTGGTTGTCTTGTTTTCTCGTCTGTCTGGCTGTTTTTTACAAGCTCATGCTTACCAAAACGGCCCCGTACTCTATTTATTTATTTATGTTTACTGTTACTTAATGATATGTTTTGCTTTACTCCGTAATACATGTAACTGTCGTTATTCTTTTATGAGAGTATGGAAGTAAATGTATTCTTGAAATGAATTGAATTGAATTAAATTGAATGTTATATAAGGTTTAAGATGTGAAGTAACCAAGTTGTTTCCTTACATTATAGGGCTAAGATTTCTTGTCTTTCATCATACACAATGTACATGTACCTAGTTTTATATATAACAACTTTGCATAATGACCATTTTGTTTTTTCTTTGTGGGTTTGTGAATGATTTTTCTCACAGGCTGCGTCTTTCCCAACGGTGATCGTTTATGTCATGGACACTGCTAGGAGTGTCAATCCAGTAACATTCATGTCCAATATGCTCTATGCATGCAGGTAAGGCACTACTCAGATTTATTGATGCAATTCATTTCTTGATTTTTAATCTTAATAATTGCCAAGGGCTGGCAGGACCATTTTTTGTCTGCTATTGTCTTTTGATTATTCTGTATACCAATATTAAATTATGATTTTCATTCTTGTTGCTTTGCAGTCTTTTGGGAAAAAAATCCACCTGCATTTTGACTATGAGTTCCACCCCTGACCCCCTGCATTTAACATTGTTTTTGTTTTGTCCTTGCGGCAATGGGCCAGATTATGTATCAAAATAGTATTGAATATGTATCAATATGTACCATTATAACACACCTCTTGCTTTTTCTGTATTCTAGTTGGCTGAAACTCGGTTACGTGGGATGAACTAATAAAAGTCTTTTGCAGGAACTAGTTCCCGAGAGGGCACTAGTCTTTGAAAATAGTGCCTGGTTACAGCGCCCTCTCTTGGCTTGAACCAGGAACAGCAACTATAAAACTTCCTCTCTTTTCCAGATTTATGTTATTATTTCACATTTAAGACCGGGCTGTGTTATACAACACATATTGACTGGCATATTGACTGTGTATAATATTTTACCCCTTAATATAGAGTGTGCGTCAGTACTGGTGTGCGTTACTTATAATTGTATCCTGTACTGTGATGTTCTAAAAAAAATTCTGCTATTGACTATTGTTCTTTTATCTAGCTTTGAGGCTGTTTTGTGGCAATACTGTGCTTTATAAGTTTCTTCCTGGTCATTGCCTTGGTGCCCTTGAAATGCTCCAGTACAGATTAACAATTGTCTCATACATTGTAGGTTTAACATTCTTCCCTGCATGTTTGAGTTTATTACACTTGATATTTTCTTTGACATTTCTATTCATTTTATTGTTGAATTATGTGGCATCCATCGTTTCATATTTATACTCATTGTTATTTGGCAGCACAGGCTGTTTACTCCCCAGGGAGCTGAGATGGTTTAAGGAATGATTTAAGGCTCAGTGACCGGGGGTGATAATGTGGAAGCGCTTTGAAACGCCCTCCGGGTGTTCAAAGCGCTACACCGACTATTATTATTATTATTTTTTGTTTCAACTGTATATTTGATTGTCATTGTCAACATGTGCATTGAATTGAATTGAAATGAATTGAATTTAATTGAGGTTGCCCTTTACCAAGGATAAAATGCCTTGGTGCCCTTGCCCTTTCAAAAATGAAGAATACTGGCCTGCCCCAGGTTTAACTATGAATCCTACCCGAGTTTGGGTAAGATCCAAACCCTTGACACCCTGTATTTTGTTTTGTCCTGACGCAGATGTGTCACACTAGATTATCTTGTATCTCTTTGTCTTTTTTGATTGTTTATTAATCTGAATCTAATCCACTGTTGCAGGTTTTTATAAATTGTGTAAAAATGTATGTTCTGTCTTTTAAATATTTTATATCATAATAATTAATATGTACCTTGTTTTTCTTCTTCTCTGTGGTTACATCAAGATAACTATTTAAATCATATTTTTTGTTTTTTTAATCGTATTTGGGGTTTATTTCTTATCTCTGGTTAGCCTAATTTTTGTTTTTGATTGTCTTTGTAATAGGCCTACCCAATGTTTGATTTTGTAGGCATGTAATTTTCAGTATTAGCTTGTGATACTACCGACCATATTATTTTTAAACCTAAATAAATAAGTTTTTAAAAAAATAAAAAATTAGAAATAAAAAAATAAAAAAATTATAAAACAAGCAGAGATTTTGTTTTGGATTTGCAGCTCTTTCTTCATTAATTGATTTTATTATTATTATTTTTTTACAGCATCCTCTACAAATACAAACTTCCTTTTGTGGTCGTTATGAACAAGGTTTGTTTATTGATTCTTAAATTATAAACCACAATAGATTCTCACATGTGCTCGATGATTTATCCCCTTATATTTCGTAGTATTTTATAATGTCTTAGCATTGTTAGAATGTGTACTATTTATGTCAGCTGAAACTTTCCTATCAAGCCCTGGTGATGCTTAAGAAATTCTGTGCTTACTGCGTATATTCAGTGAAACTCTGTGATTTTGTGGCGACCTCCCTATGCAATTTTGTTTACACCTATTAAATCGTTGCGGTACCCATTGATGAGGATTCAAACTGGTTCTAGCCATCAGGCGAAGACATCTGCATTTGCAATGCAAAGGTCATGGGTTCAAATCTCAACCGAGTGATGATGCCTGTGGAATTGTTTTTCACAGAACTCGGGAAAGCACTGAGTATACAGCCGTCGATTTCACAAAATGCTAAGATTAATCTTATCTCGAGTTAGGACGAGTAATTCTTCCTAACTTAGGATTAATCTTAAGGTCTGCATGCTGCAGTGCAGGGTTGGGACTCGTCCTTAGTCCTAAGATTAATCTTAAGTTGGGAAGAGTTTTGTGATATCGACAGCAGTGCTTTTAAATACACATCATTGTAAGGATAAAAACAAATTATAATCATATTCATCTTCTAATTACTAGATCGATATAGTGGATAACGGTTTTGCTATTGAATGGATGCAAGACTTTGAGGCTTTCCAAGACGCTCTGAATCAAGAAACATCCTACACCTCCAATCTCACAAGATCCATGAGCTTAGTTCTCGACGAGTTCTATCAGAACCTTAAAGTAAGTCAGAGATTTAAGCTACCGTAATTTTCTGCGCATAAAGCCCGGTTCATACTTCATGAGAATGCGATACGAACTTTGACGTCACATGGCTGTTTTTGCAGCGAATGTTTCGCAGATGTTGAGCACAAGTCAACTGACGTGAATTATTTGTTGTGTGGTTTGAGACGTCAGAATTCGTATCGCATTCGCAGGAAGTAGGAACAGGGGCTTTAAGATGCGTCTTATCTGTCTTTCAAAGTTTCATGCGTCTTATCTACTGATGCATCTTATTTGATATCGATTGAGAATAATTGTGATGATCACTTTGTGAAATTTTGCATTTATACTGTTAAATTATTATTATTATTATTATTATTATTATTATTATTATTATTGTTGTCGTCGTCGTCGTCGTCGTCGTCGTCGTCGTCGTCGTCGTCGTCGTCGTCGTCGTCGTCGTCGTCGTCGTCGTCGTCGTCGTCGTCGTCGTCGTCGTCGTCGTCGTCGTCGTCGTCGTCGTCGTCGTCGTCGTCGTCGTCGTCGTCGTCGTCGTCGTCGTCGTCGTTGTTGTTGTTGTTGTTGTTTCAGCCATTTCAACGATACATTGACAATACAAAAAATACTTCCAGATGGGCTAGGAGAAACAAAAGCAAAATAATTACTGTGGTCCATAGACCTGCCTCCCCACATCTGGTTGTTATACAAGTAATAAAACGAGTAATAAAATATGTATAAAACAATTTATGTACAAAAAGATAGGAGAGTTAACTATAAAAAAAACATGTATATGTACATCAAAGTTGGCAACTAAAACAAAAATAATATAAAGCATGGACTATGTGAGATTAGAACCAGTTTTAGGAGTGTAAAATTTGAGAAACATTGCATGGTGTAAAAAACAAATACCAAATTTGATAGGCTTCCTGATAATGGAAACTTTGTCCCTATTTATTTTATATGTAAAATGTAACTCTAAAATATCTCCCTGATTGTTGGAAGTTTTAAATGAATGAACAAGCTCCCTCTATTGTCCACCTCAGGCTGTAGGTGTCTCGGCAGTGACTGGGAAAGGTGTTGACGAGTTCTTCAAGGCAATTGATGAAGCTGTGAATGAGTACGAAACGTAAGTCAAACTCACTCTTCAGTGGGGCTTGAATTTGGGGCGAAAAATAAACAAGATCGCAGGGCTAAATTGGTTCCCTGTCTTTATCCGTAAGGTAAAGTATTAGTTTTAAAGTACCAGTGATTTCATTGGATACAATTATTTCGTACATGTCATACGTGCGGTGACTTGAGCTTTCCATATCTGTGTTCTGATTGGTCCCTGAGGGTGAAGTTTGGCAGCTGCACTTTTGTTTGTATGAATGCAGCAGCGTTTTTTTGTTTTATATGTATACTTGTCCATAGGATTTGACGGTGTATCTCCATGGGAAGTAAATGTAGGTGAAAGGTGATTATGGACGGGGATTGATGTAGGCTCAATGGCAGATCTCTAGCATAAATTCACAAGCCTCAAAGTGTGATTTCAGCATTGTTAACAGTTTAATATGAATATTTGTTTAAAATTTCATTTCAGAGAATACAAGCCAGAATATGAAAGAATTAAACGTGAAAAGGTAAAAGAGCTCTTCTGCAATTCGAGCGATGAAATGTTGCAAAATATTGTGATTTTGCCAGTGGCTTTTTTCATAATACTGTTAAGCTTTGAAAGCTTGCTTAACATAGAAAAAATACTTACTCAGACCAAATAAATTACACGTAAGATGTCAAGTTATTTAAAAGAACATTTTGTATTCACTTTTTTGTTTTTATTTGATATCACATAAAATAAAATAAATATATATTTATTTTATTTTATGTGATATCCCCTAACATCACAAGGCTGGAAGGTCACTTTTTAAATGAAAAAGCTTCGCTTAACAACTGTCACCAGGGGCATGTTTCCACCTAGTTTTTGGTTCACTTCATTGTTATTTTGGTGCAAATCAGTAGTTAATAAAGTAAGTAGTTTTAATTTATCAAGCCCTTATCGTGATCTCAATTTGTTTTGTCTTTAAGCTTGAAGCAGAAGAGAAGTTCAAACACAAGCAACTGGAGAGGCTGAAGAGGGACAAGGGCAAAGGTCAAAAGGTCAACTTACCTGGGTCACCAGTTGCTATGGCTACAGGTAAGCCATGTTGATGATTAGTTCATAGTAAAGTGTATACAAAATATCCATCTATGCTACAGATTTTTTTCCAAAAATCTGGCCCTGTAAAACAAACTATGTGCCAGTAAATCATTTGGGCTACAAGCTCTTGTTAAAATTTATTCCAAATCTGAGCCCTAAACAGATCACGCTATACACCTCTCTTAATATTCATGCATGACGTCGCCATTCTAACCCAGATTGAGGCCATAGGCGCAGCCACTGCAACTAGGATTAAGTGGCTGGTACTGGTTGTTGTGTGACAAGCGTCGATGGCCTCTTTTGGGTTAGAATGCTGACGTCACGCATGAATTTTAAAGGCACCGTACAAGTTTGGTAATTGTCAAAGACCAGTATTCTCACTTGGTGTATCCCATCATTAGCATAAAATAACAAGCCTGTGAAAATTTGGGCTCAATCAGTCTTCGAAGTTGTGTGAAAATGATGAAAGAAAAAACGCCCATGTTCTGTTGTTGGACAAATTTGTGTGCTTATAGATGGAATAAAAGACTTCTAGCTAGAAGTTATTATTTTAGTGAGAAATTAGCTCTTTCTAAAAAACCATGTTACTTCAGAGGGAGTCGTTTCCCACAATGTTTTATACTATCAACAGCTCTCCAATGCTAGTTACCAAGTCAGTTTTTAAGTTAATATGTGTTTTTAGTAATTACCAACTGTGTACCTTCCCTTTAAAAGAGGCATATGGATTTCAGATTAATTTGAAGAACTAACCCCAAAGAGTGAAATGTTACTCTTTGATTTCAGATTCTAGTGATGCTGAGAGGTCAGCGGTGTCTCTTGGCCTTGGTCTCCATGACGATGAGGATGATGATGATGAAGAGCTGATGGATAAAGATGGTATGTACAAGATGGAGACTGACATTTGGGAAAGTGCCATTACAAAATTTCCGATGTTTTTGCCACAAAAACTCAGAAACTATTCAATAAGTCAATAAGTCTTTTTTCCTCAGCTGCGGCAGGCATCTGGAACTCTCTACCACTTAATCTTAGATCTTGTCTTTGTACCACAAAATTTAAATCTCTTCTCAAAACTTATCTTATGTCACAGGCTTTCAAGGACTAATTTTCTTGTGTCTGTATTACTTTTGTAACTTTTGTATATTTGCACTTTACAAGTCTTTATTATTATTAAGTGCGTGTGTTTGCATTGAATCACTTGGGTCGTTAAAATGAGGGCGCTCTTCAGGCAGCAAGGACGTGGTTATTGTTTCGTCTCCAATTTTGAGCCTCTGTTTTTTTTTTTCTTTTTCGTTTTTTCTTCTTTTTAATCTCTGTAACCGTTTTTCCAAGAAATTTGATTGGAAAAAAAAGTATGCATGCTCAAAAAAGAAGAAGTGGGTGGGATCTGCAAACGTATACTTTTGATATTGTGTGTGTTTTTCTCTCTCTCACGATACGAGAAGCAATACATAGTCAACTCTGGCGCCTTTCTGGTTTCATGTCTGTGCTTACCGCCGATCTATGCGCTTACTATTACCATCTTTTGCCTACAGAGCAAGCGTCAAATTATTTTGAGCACTAGCTGGTAAGTGAATAATGCCTATAACATACACTCGTGCACAAAAAAAAATTCCCTGCTAACCTGTGAGATTTGCTTGACAGTTCCCTGCGTCCGTAAGGTCAATTCTTTGCTAACGGTACACAGAGCCATGAAAATTGGCCCTGATAAGTTGTGTTTATGGCTATAACTTGAATTTTGTGTTGCAACAATAAATTAACAGCAAATACACCGTTTATAAACTGAGAACTCAAAATATGTACTGCGATGATTTTAATCAGTTCATTTAATTAGTTTATATGAAAAATTGAAATAAGAAGTAAACATAATGAAGAAAAAACTGATCAGAACTGATACATAATAAGTTTCTGATGATGCAACTTTAAAAAGTTAATTTCTCATAAATTCTTTGTAAAGTGATGATACACTTGACAACATTCACTATGTTGCATCGTTACTTAAAGCCAGTGGACACTATTGGTAATTGCTCAAAATAATTATTAGCATAAAACCTTACTTGGTAACAAGTAATGGGGAGAGGTTGGTAGTATAAAACATTGTGAGAAATGGCTCCCTCTGAAGTAACGTAGTTTTCGAGAAAGAAGTAATTTTCCACAAATTTGATTTCGAGACCTCAGATTTAGAATTTGAGGTCTCGAAATCAACCATCTAAACGCACACAACTTAGTGTGACAAGGGTGTTTTTTTCTTTCATTATTATCTCGCAACTTCGATGACCGATTGGGCTCAAATTTTCACAGGTTTGTTATTTTATGCATATGTAGAGATACACCAAGTAAGAAGACAATTACCAATAGTGTCCAGTGTCTTTAAAGGCACTTGACTTCACAAAAATGTACTTGGTAACAAGGGAACAGAGAGCTGTTGATAGTATCAAACATTGTGAGAAACACCTCCCTCTGAATTAATATAGTTTTTGAGAAAGAGATAATCTCTGAAAGACTTCACCCCTCTGAAAGCACACAAATTTGTGCAACTAGGATGTCTTTTCTTTCATTATTTTCTTGCGGCCACGGCTACCATAAAAATATTCGCGACTTCCTGCTTGGTGAGCCGATTGTGTCCCTCTTGACTTTTCACGGCAACTTAATTTACCTAAGAAACACAACCAGCACCAGTGACACAATCCTTCAATCCTTTCAGGGGGAATTTTACTGTATTGCGCCTGTGGCAAAAAATATGCTGCAATGCATCTTGGGAATTCAAAATTAGTCACTACTAGTGTTGAAGTTGAGACTATTTGAGGCGCGACTAGTCGAGTAGTAAAATTTCACTAGTCGCCTAGGCCTAGTGTCCATTGTCTTTTAAAGGCAGTGGACACTATTGGTAATTACTCAAAATAATTATTAGCATAAAACCTTTCATGGTGAAGAGTAATGGGGAGAGGTTGATGGTATAAAACATTGTGAAAAACGGCTCCCTAGTTTTCGAGAAAGAAGTAATTTTCCACGAATTTGATTTCGAGACCTCAGATTTAGAACTTGAGGTCTCGAAATCAACCATCCAAACGCACACAACTTTGTGTGACAAGGGTGTTTTTTCTTTCATTATTATCTCGCAAGTTGGATGACCGATTAAGCTCAAATTTTCACAGGTTTGTTATTTTATGTATATGTTGAGATACACCAATTGTGAAGACTAGTCTTTGACAATTACCAATAGTGTCCACTGCCTTTAAACATAAATAAAAAGCAATGTTGTTAAAAAATTATACAAATTTGTCTGAAAACTTTATTTTACTACTTTTATTTGTTAACAGAAGAAGAAGAACTTCGCGAAGCAGAGTCATTCAAGCGATTCCTTCAGAGCCAAGAGGCTCATCAAACCTGCCAATCAAATCAAGATACGGATACAAAACCAGGGACTTGAAACCAAGACTAGCCTGTAAGTTCAAATCAATTCAGTTGTTTATGAAATCAGACTTGAAAAGAGAACAGCCCAGTCCACATCTTTCCCTGTGAGTGAGGAATTGAACCGTTTATGTTGACACTTCGTCTTACCTCCACACAGTGGTACATTAGCTATTTCTTAGGAAGTTGCTGCTTTAAAGGAAAGGGTGTCGTGGTTGAGCCATTTGGAGCATTAAACTCAAATCTGGTTTAAGTCATAGGATTTGGGATTTAAATCCTGGTCATGACATTTGTGTCCTTGAGCAAGATGCTCTACTATAAATGCTTCTCTTCACCCAGGGGTATAAAATGCGAGGGTAGAGGAACAAGTTTTCAGAGTACCAGCAGCCTGGGACTGTATGCTCCCCAGTGAGCTGAAAATTACTACAGGAATGTTGTTGGCCAAATGATCAGGGCACTAACATTATTGTAAAATGTGCTGTATAAGAACTAGTAATTATTATTATATTTATAAATAAAGGGTGTATTGACAGCTACATTTCCCCAGGAGTTACCCAGGAATTTAGAGGGGAACTCCTTGGGGAGGTAGTAAAGTGTAAAGGGGGCTTCTTGCATGCAAATCAAATATCAAGACTTTTATTCACAATTGAAATTTGGGAACACCCGTAAATCCCAGGCTTACAAGTACCATGTCAAAATACCTTAAAAACTCCTACTCAACATGTTTGTGTCAATAATTTAAATATAATATCTCTTACAATCCGATAAAAAAATACACCTTTACCCGTAAAACTTTCTAAATATGGATCATACCGTTCAAAATAGTAAAAGATTACAAGAAATGTATTGCTAAGAATTAAAAGATACATGTATTTACAGTCTTCATTTCTGAGTCCATTTTAAGATAAAACATCTGTTTTCCATTCCTATGTCCTTTGTTGTCTGTAATACGCGCAATTCACAATAAAGTACGCCCTCTAGAGGCTATTTTCCTCAACAAGAATGAATCACGCTCGGCCGGTTTGTAACCTTTAATGGCTGAGATGAATGTGAACAACAAAACATTCATCAGCCCTGCAAGAAAATTACAGTAAATAGAACTTTACTGCATTGCAAATCATGACTGAACTTTAACAATCAGAGTAATCTTTTCCCCTATGATGCTCTTCACAAATAGCCCGAACATCTGCCATCAACACTGTGAGGCTCGTGAATTACTCCAGAGATCTACTGTTGAGTGTGCGTACAATTACCTTTGACCCCTCATCATTTCACATTGCTCTCCTGGTTCTGGAGATTCGCAATTAAATCAGACTTACATGTGTATATGTGAAAGCCATTACCTGTTCATATCCTTAGGGATAAGGACAGGGGACCAGTTTATCTCTTGATTAATGCCAGATACCTGCCTTACCAGATCCTGCCAGATGTACCTTTGACCTCGCACTCATTTCACAGGGAGATTCGCAGTAAATTCATGTGTACATGTACGCATACATAGTGAATAAAACATCACTACATTGTGTACACAACATTATGCACACGCTGCATTCAGAAGATCAAAAGTGCAAGCTGTGAAATTACATTACCTCAGACCGATCATAACTCAGGTATGGAAAGCTGACGTCACTGCATTTTTTCCGATGAAATCAATCAATCAATCAATCAATGATAAACAATTTATATAGCGCTTAAATCAAAAGTTGGCTTAAAGGCGCTGAGGCACAGAAGAAATAAAAAGTCATTGACGGTAAGCCTCCTGAAACAAGTGGGCTTTCAGAAGTGCCTTGAATGTGTTGAAGAATGTTGTGTCCCTGATGTGACAAGTGGCCTCTCTCTCTGGCAAGCTGTAGAGGGCCCCTTGTATTCCATGTTGATCTCAGGTTTGCTTTAGACTTCCTCCATTCTTGATTTACTCTATGGAGAGAAAAACAACACCAATAATAATAATAATAATAATAATAAAACCAGCTCTTATATAGTGCAAATCCCCCAAAATGATCATTGCGCTTTACACACAAACAAAAGCAAATAATTATAATACACTAGAATAAACAAGTTTTGAGGTTGCGTTTGAAAGCAGAAACTGTTGGAGAGGATCTTAGGGTACGTGGTAATGTGTTCCAGAGAGTTGGCCCGAAAACACTGAACGATCCATCGCCTATCCGCCTGCTACACCAAACAACAAACTTTTACTTCTACATCAGTCAAATAATATGTGCAACACGTTTTTGGGAGCAATCATAGCATTCATAGAAAACTAAATAAGTTGTCTGGCATGAGAGTTAGCTATTTAAATGACTTGTAACCTCTGTACATAGTGTATGCTTTGTTTACAAGTGGTCCATAAAATTGTGTATTTTTCCATGGGCCAAATATCATGCCTGTAATATAAAGTTGAGGGAGATTGGGATTTAAGAAATTTTGCATCATACTTTTTCCTTGTGTTTCTTCCCTCCATGGCCTCGGCTTTTCCTCCTTTTCTCGGACTTCCTCTCGCTACTCTGTCTCTTCTGAGGAGTCTCTGCTTCCGCATCGAACGCATCCCTGTCCGATATTCTGCCCGACGCACCCGGTCTGTCTTCCTGCGCAAAAGTCGTTCTATCCCTGTAATAACCGTCGTCCAAACTTTGTCCCCTCATATGATGAAAACCATCTCGGAGGCTCCGCCTTTCTTTACCATAGTAACCACCACGATGCAGCCCACTGGTATCCCGTCTATCAAGGGTTTCATGCATGTGTCCATGTGTCCTTAAGGGAATAGGTGCAGGGACCAGTGAGCAAGACGGCTGGGCTAAGAAGTCGTTCATCTGGGGAGGAAGGTATTGATACGGGTAGGGAAGATGCTGAGGATACTCTCTGGAGTAAGGCACGTTTTCAGGTTGCATCGGGTGAACTCTTGACCCGCGATAGTCTCTCGAATCAGTCTGAAAATATTATTGTTAAAATAGTATTATTATTATTATTACTTGAGGATTAATATTAAACAGTCGTCCCATAAAGGTAATCCCCTGGCTGCCGCTTCCCAGGTTGTAATGGGTGTGTTCATTTAGCTTACCTGGGTTGAACCCGGTCTGCCCCCGGTGCGTTCGAATAGCTTCAACGTCGTTCCAGGGGCTTACCCGGGTCAGCCCCAGTGCCCTGCTTGTGGAGTGGGTCACTTTGGGGTGACCCAAGGTGCATGACGTCACCACGAGAGGGCGAGTGTGATCGTTCGTTAGCATTTGTCAGGGGCTCACCCTAGTGACCCATGGAAGCTAATCAAACGCACCCATTGTAAATCTGGGTGTGATCCCTTGCTATAAGGTAGTTACAGGTTGAATGGCTTCTGACTGGCACCTCGTACAAAGGTATTGACTAATTGGGAGACTGCCAACATAATGCTGGATAGCTCAGTTGGTAGAGAGCCGGTTTGTTAATCTGATGGTCGTTGGTTCGAGTCAGACTCTTGCAAATTTTCTTTGTTCAACCCCAAATCATTGAGATTTTATGAAATTCTTGAAAGGGAGAGAGAAGAACGAGCCAGAAAATGAATGTGTTCTTACTTGGAATGGAACGCAGGCCATGTTGTTACTGTGAAGACTACTTCCACTGATTGAAGCCACTCTGGATTTGTGTCTTCTCGTTTCCTTTGGCTTGTCCGTCATAGGTCTGACATAACTGGAATCTCTAACAACCTAGAGCAAGAACAAATTAAGACAAAATGCATTTCAGTAAAAATGTCAAAAGATTTAGCACTTTAATGACTTACTAGTAATAAATAAATATCTGCATGAGCTTTCGTAGCAACAGCTACAGGTACTTCATCAGATGCAACGAAGAAAAACAAACTTCAAACAATTGTCACTTAGTGCGACTTTCTACAAAAACTTGAACACCAAATTATTTTTAGGAATCTTTGAAGACGTTGGTGGATGTTGGTGTCTTACACCTGATGAGGTGTTAGAGCGGAAGGCAAAGTGGTGTGCTCATGTGATGGGACAAGGAGGTCTATACAACGCAGTTACAAAGGGTCTGCCAATGGGTACATGTCGTGTCAGTGGTCACCCTAGACTGCGCTGGATAGACAATGTGACAAAGTGGAGTGGTAGAAGTGTGCAAAAGGCTGAGAAGAGCAGCGATTGAAAGAGAACAGGTTTAGAGTGTAAGAGAGTTAAATTTGCATCAGGGATAAAGAATGTTACTTTGTTAAAGTTTTTTTGTTACCCCGATGTAAACACTGATGTATGTTAGCACTGTATACTCAGTTCTTTCCCGAGTCCTTTGAAAACATGTATCACAGGCATACTCGGGTGGGATTCGACTACCAACTAGAGACTACCGAGGTTGCCCGGTAGCTAGAGGCAGTTCGAATCCTATGTCTTAGCAGCGAGGTTTAGAGTGAATCACCCCGCATATCTACAATACCCAACTTGCCTGGTTTGGACTCATAGTGAGAGTGGAAAACAGCCACTTTCAAAATGCATCCTACTTGAAACAGTATCTGGGATAAATAGACGGGGTAGGCCAAGGCAGAGAAGGGAAAACGACATCATCGCATACAGCACCTTCTACATGGAACATGAAAAGTGCAAGACAGACAGGAATGGAGAGTGAATATTCGTGAAGCCAACGTCCTTTATGACACCTTGCAAGATTGGTTGCTTGATTGAATATTGTACTCCGTATCTTCAAGACGTACCTTGTGTTGCAAGACTACATTGCCGCTGCGTCTCAGCGCCGTCGGCGATTCAGAACGACCACGTCTCCTTCTCTGTGGTGATTGCATCTCGCCCACCAGACTACCTTGCCCCGGTCCAATCATTCCTAGATTCCTCCATTGCAACATCCGTTGGTCTAGCCCCAGACTCCGTCTGTCCATCCCCCTGGAAGCGATGATTGGCAAAGCAAAAATTAGCACGGAACCAATTAATAACAAAATTACCTGGCTGGTGAACTGTTCTGCTAAACAAGATTTCTTGTATGTGTTTAAGGCACCCGACACGTTTTGGTAATTGTCAAAGTATTCTCACTTGGTGTATCCCAACATATGCATAAAACAACTAACCAGTGAAAAATGGTTGCAAGAGCATAAATGAAAGAAAAAACACTGTTTTGTCAAAGACCAGTGTTCTCACTTTACTTACTTGGCGAATCCCAACATGTGCATACAATTTCTGTGACAATTTTGACTCAATTGGTCATCAAAGTTGAAAGAAAAAACACCCTTGTGTATTTTCGGATGCATAATAAAAGGCTTCAGTGGGAGCCGCTTAGCACAATGTTTTATACTATCGACAGCTTTCCGTTGCTCATTAACAAGTTACAGTTTTTATCTAAATAAATATTTTGAGTAATTAGAAATAGTGTCTAGTGCCTCTAATGGATAATAACTTTATACTATCAAACATGTTTCAGTTGCTCGTTAATACCAAGTTAAAATTTTTATCTGAAAAATATTTTGAGTAATTACAAATAGTGTCCATTTAATTGTCTTTAATGGATGATAACTTACGGATCGTTAAAACCTGTGTCTCCTCTGTGGTAATGTCCATTGGTGTCGTGCATCGGGTCGCAGCCTAGCTCAGTGCAGTTGGTTGCGTCAGACTGAGTGTTACATGTAGAACCAAGGTTGCGATCATTGTTGTTTAAAGGCTGAGAAAATAAATAAACAAACAAACAATTTACCCGGAGAATGAATCTCTAAGAGAGGTTTGTAGCAACACCATAATAATATAATAATAATAAACCATTCTTATAAAGTCCCAATGCGCTGTACAAAGTCAATAGAGAACAAACAAACACAGTTAGTCGTAGTTTTGACAAATAAGTTTTGAGAAGGCGTTTAAATTGATCCAGAGTTTGTGCGTCTTTGATGTTTCAGGGGAATTTGTTCCAAAGAGTGGGAGAAGATGTAGAAAAGGCTCGTTGGCCGTATGACTTAGTTGAAGCCGATGAACAGACAAGTAGAGATTGTGATTGGGAGCGGAGATTTTTAAAAGGTTGATATTTGTAAATCAGTTCTTGCAAATATGTTGGTGCGTGGCCATGTATACAGCTATAGGTCAGAAGAAGGGTTTTGTACACAATCCGCTGTCTAACCGGAAGCCAGTGCAAGCCAGAGAAAAATTGTGAAATATGGTCACAGGTTAGGGGAATTTCTTTTGAGAAGTAATGGTTCTGAAAAGAACCGGTGGTTGACAACGCAATGTTTCGATCAGTTTGCTCCGATCGTCTTCTTTCATTTTCCTCAGGACTATGAGATCATACTGCTGTGTGGATTTGTTCTATGAGAACTTGTCTTGCTATTTATTATACTGCCGGGGAGTGGACTTTTGAATTTGGAAGACTTCTTCTGAAAAGAAGTGTCCTGCTTATTAACTACATGTATAGTGTACTACCTGGGCAAAAGGTAGGAAATCGGCCGGGACTTATACTTTCACTTAGTGAATCATGAGGACTTCGCAGTATTAACTCCACTGTCGCAGAGTGAATTAATTGTTCTCTGTACTTCTTTTGAAAACAGCTGTTGATAACCAGCGTTGCGACTATGCCCAGTCTGGTTCCAAAAAGTCGACTAGTGTAGTCCAAAGATCTTCGACTAGACAGAGTTCAGGCTAACTTTAGTCAAACTAATTGAGGGAAATTTGCATCGGAAATAAAGAGTATTAATTTTTTACCCATTAAACTGATGTGTGTGTCAAATGACACATTCGGTAAACAGTGTTTGTCCAAAGGCCCACACTTCGTGTATCACAAACCTGTGAGAATTTAGGCTCAATCGGTCATCGGAGTCAGGAGAAAATAACAGGGAAAACCGATCCTTGTTTCCGCACATTTCGCCGCGTCATGACATGTGTTTAAAATAAATCCGTAATTTTACCTTAAGTTATTTGTAAATCTGCGAATTTTTATTTTTTTTTCTGTGCCGAAAGTGTATAATGGCTTTAATAGCACAGGTGAGTTGGTAAGACACTGCTTTACAACTGCTAAGGTTGTGGGTTCAAATCCTACACGAGCGGCGAGTAATATGCCTGTGATTTTTTCCCCACAGAGCTCAGGAAAGTACTAAGTATACAGTGCTAACACACATCGGTGTATATGGGTAAAAAAAAAATAGAAAATTAATAGTAGTCAAACTATAATCAACAACCTCTTGGGTAGCTACATGTATGTCTCACCTGTACAAGGACTAATGCATGTCCCGTGTCATCCAATGCACTCGTTGTGGGACTAGTAGATGTCGTTAACAAGGAGTCATCAGATTTTCTCTGCTGCAGCTAAATTCAACAAGAAGAAATATTTTAGTTTCACTTTGGCCGTATATAGGATTTGATTGTGGGTTATCAAAATATTTGGTTTGTGGTAACACCATGTTTGTATCTACTTGCCAGGTAGAGTTTGTTCTTAGAGAACTGTCTTTCTTTATTCTACAACCGCGGAGTCGATTTATTGGATGTTCGGGAGACTTCTCATTTCTGAAAAGAACTGTCCTACTTATAACTACTACATGGGCGGAAGTTATGGAAAATTGGCTGGGACTACTAGCTTATAGGATTGTAATTAACTGCACTAGCGCGGAGTCAGTTCTTGGATTGGTCTTGGATTGTTCTTGGATTGGTCTTGGATTGTTCTTGGATTTTAGCCGTGTTGTTTAATCTGCTGAGTACAGGCCTCTTAGAAGCTGAATTTCCTGAGGATGTCGTACTTAGCGGTCAGGTGGTATCTTGCTTTGCATTCCACTTCTGGGACCCTGTACAAATCCTACCGGGGGCACTATGTGGATTGGGTTGGTTTCCCCCTGGAGTGGTTCTCTGAGGTTCTCCTCTCGCGTCTAATACTGAAACTTCCTTCAAAATGCCTTCTCTCGGCAAGTACAGTGATTAATTTTCTGATAGTACGCTTTTCTGATAGTTCTTGGCTTCACAGCCAGAATTAATAAATGAAATGAAAGGTGCAAAGGTGCTGGCACAGGAACACATAATCAGACTGTTAATTGTTCACAAATTGCTGTCTGATAATTTTTTCTTACCTTCTTCCTTATCTTCTTTTTTCTGTGGTTTTTCCTTGCATGTAAGATGGTATTCCTGACATCGTGGCTCAAGATTAAGTACATCACAAAGAAACATACCCCCTTGAAAAAGAAGGGCAAAACATTACAGGGAAAGCTCCATTAAAGAAGGAGGCTAAAATGAAACATCCTTTTCATTTGACAACTAACACCTGTTATCTCCATGTAATTCCTTTTCCAGAGTGTTGACTTCATTGGATTAAAGACCCCATTAAGTTTAAAGACCCTGGACACTATTGGTAACAGTAAACCCGCAGATAACTAAATTTTGTTTACTTTTATCTGCAAATTATTCATTGTTTTTCGTGCGTGACCTCTGTGTGAATATTTAATTAGTCAAAAGGGTTTCTGGAATCCGGTTATTTTCAGCCTTTTCTGAAAAGTCTCAACCAAAATGATGTATCAGCAAATTGAAATGGAAGAGCAAATCTGTTGTTATGTATGAAAAAATCGGTGCAACTCAAAGTTTAAATAAGAGAAAATTGTACGTAAAAAATGGCTTCAAAAAGAAAGAAAACAAGTCACAAAAACACGGCAAATTTTCCCGTTATGAATGTCGGCAACAGTCCCCAATTAGTCACTATGCATGGATTATTTCATATTCTTCACGGAAATGTTACAAGCGAGACCGGATTGTACCTAGTCCAGTCAGGATAAAGCAATTTTACCGGTAGTCCAAAATTTCCCTGTTAGAAAAAAATCAACCATTAAACAGCATGGTTTTCCTGCTTGGTGATTGGCTGACGATGACATCATCCATTGATATGGCAGCTTGCTGTTTTTCATAGCTATGGTGCCCCGACCGCCAACGCAGCGTTAGTCAATAACAAAACAGCCTGTCTACTATGAGCCGAATGTCAGCTCTGTTAAGCTTTGCGCAATCGGCTGCAGAACTATTTCCATCTGAAAATATTTTCTTCCTGTAGCACTTTCCCTTATGAAGATTGGCTTTTATAGGCTTGTTTTAGGCCAAGAGGGATGAACAAAAAACCCAGTACAATTCTCACCAGTATAAGTGCTGAGACAGCAAACACTTGTTGTAGGATGTCATCTTGGAGCTGGAATGCAGCAATTCCGAAAGCCCAACAGAGCGAGAGAAGAATTAAAGTGACTGCATTGGATCTCACACAATCCCTGAAAATTAAGACATTCACAAAAAAAGGCGCGGTTTAGTTTAACCCTACTTTGAGGTGGAAGGAATACTTTGGTAGTGGAAGGAGAGTTCATGTATCTCGACGATAACAAGAGTGTGTAATAATAAAAATAATAGTGACTTCTTATATAGCGCACAGTTCCATCGCGCATTTGCAAAGCATGTAATAATATAAAAATAAAGACTAAATTTGATCGTATTGACACAACCTTTCTGATTTGACCTTTTTGACATGACCTTTTTGACATGACCTTTTTGATATGACCTTTTTGATATGACCTTTTTGACATAACCTTAGGTTACTCACATTGCTCGTTGCTTAGTGTGGTTACCCACTGTTGTATCAGTGTGAATGTCCGTTCCCGTGGTGACGCTCTTTCCAGAGATGTAGACCAGCAAGAAAATGTTTGTCTGGTATTCAGAAGAAAAAAATAAATATGTTTTGGTTAAGAAATAATTCTTGTCTATAAAATTATCTTAAGCAATCATATCGTCATCATTTCTTGAAATCATACTTCATAGTTGTAACAAATGTGTTTGGTACCGACCAAAAGAGGGCGCTGTTTACAGACCTAATTAAACATGGCTTCTCCATAATAGTTGTTTCAATCGTGTGTGTCCCTAAAAATGTGTCAACCCCATACATCTAAGGACAACACAATATTTTGACAATAATTTTGATAATAATTAGTTTTTATATAGCACATAAGTTCTTATTTAGCACATTTGACAAAAATGTATCAGTGCGCTTTACATCGGTGCCCTGGTCATTGAGCCAATAACATTCCTTTAATCTGTCTCGGCTCCCTGTATACAGCCTAGGACTGTCTCAATGCTCCGAGGGACTTTTTCATACACAATATCAACCTCTACCCTAACAGGTACCCATATATACCCCTGGGTGAAGAGAAGCAATTATATAGTAAAGTATCTTGCCCAAGGACACAACTGTCATGACCGTGATTTGAACCTACACCCCAAAAACTTTACCACCAGAACTTGGCGAACTGCAAAGAAACATGTTCTGGCACAGTTATGGGTACATATATACAGTACTTGATACCAAGCATGTTTTTTTTCCCCGAGGTTTTAACCCCATACAATGAGGCCGGCTTCGTTTGTGAGAAGGGTTAACAACCCCGAAAAACCATGTTTCGACCACACGTTATCAAGTACTGTTATGTACCGTGCAGTACAGTATCTATGCAGTTTGTGAATTCAGAGCGGGCCGGTGCTTGCGCAAAGAGCAAGGCTAGCAGTTTTGGGGTGTTTTCCCTCAGTCGCAGTTGCGTTGTCAGGGCTCACTCTAAACATCAGCCGACGTACATTGTCAAGTAAAAAGAAAATATGTTCTAGTAATTAAGACTCCGATCCTTACCAGTGCAGGTAGACCTATAGAGACGACCAATCCAGTTAGAACGTTATTTCTAATCCAACATCTGTCAAAGAAAAGTAGGAAAAAAAAACTGACTTCATAGTGTCAACCTCTCCGGGTCTTCATTTACATAAACAATTTAAACCCATTCAAAATTATGAAAACATTTAAACATTTCACCAAGTTTTAAAGCCTTATGTCAAAGTTTAACAAGTGTTCTTTTTTAGTTCACTTAATAATTATTAACAAAAATACATATATATAGCCCTTTTTTTCGGTGAATATAGGCCAGCCTCTAAACACTATGATTGTTTACCTACTAAACAAAAAGTACATTAGGAATAAATGCAACAAATTGTCTTTTAGGTAGGATTTTAAACTTAGCATGGTGGAAATAACATATGGAAAGGGGTGTGGTAACACAGTGTAATGACTATCTCCAAATGAGTTGGGGTGGTTCTGAAAAGAACTGTTGGTTTCAACTCTTTTCAAGTTGTCATTATTCCCCTCTTTTTTCCTGCTTATGTGTTGTAATGACTATAATGTCTCTGTTCTTTTCCCAGAGGGTAGATAACATCAACCTCACCTATCGGGTCCACCGTAGTCCTCTAGCCATAGAGCCATACACATACCAACTGGAAGCACGGGGCCACCTGGTAAAAGAACAGCAAAAGAAAAACCATTAGCAGAAAATCAGGTCAAGAAACTTTGTTGTAAATGACTATAATTGAAGAGACAAAGCATCTCTAAATTACTTCCTGAATGTAAATATTGAATATTTTGGCTAAAAGTTTGTAATTTAATAAGGGAACAAAGGGGTAGCGACGAGTTCTTCAAGGGCATGTGAAGCGGCAAGGTCAGCAGCCTTGTGATCGCACGACAACGACCCTGCAAGATTTTAATTGGACATTTAAGAATGAGTCACTACTCTGTTATTCCCATTCATAAATGCCCTTTTGTTAAAAAACGTTTAAAAAATACAAATATAGACACTTAAACAATTGAAATATTTTTTCAAAACTTTGTGAAGAATCTGTTCGATGCGCGTGGGTTGTGTGTACACGTGTGCGCTTAAATTACATGTGCGCGCTAAGATTACGTGCCGTTTCTATAGCTATGAATTTTATTCCGCGTGATTATCTTGCGTGCCCGGCACGCGGAAGCCAGCTGGTTATAATAACTGGTCATTATGAAAGGTTTATACACCCCCACGTGACGCGCTCTCCACCAATAGGAATAGCGAAACTGTCTGAGGTATTTATCAATTGAAGATTAGGTTTATTTTTATAACAATAGAAATTGCCTTGTTTAGCTTGATATACATATACTTTGCTTGCATATCATCTCATTGTTTTATAAATGTTCCAATACATTTCATGAATTTTCAAGAAGTTTATGGAGTATCCCATTAGTTTACAAATCCAATTAGCCAAGATTGGATTTCCAAAACTGGTTTAACTTGAACATATTTTGACTCGAGGTTCAATGTAAGCAAAGGTTGCCTTTGTATCAATCTCTGTGGAAACATTTCTCTAGAATGGCAAAGGTTGTGGGTTCGCATCCCTCCCAAGTGATATGCCTGTAGTTTTTTTTTCTTCAAAGGAATCGGGGAAAGTACCAAAGTTACAGTGCTTTACAATACATCAGGGTTTGGGTGAAAACCTTACAATATAATAGTAATAAAAGAATAATAACTGTCTTTGTAAAGCGCCAAATTGCCAAAGGATACAAGGCGCTGAAGAAACATGGAAAACGGGATAGTACAAAGACGCTATCGACCAGCTACAGACTAAAGGGAAAAAATCATTTCCTTTGTATAAGGAGAACAAAGTTGCTGTCGACCAGCTACAGACTGGGGGAAAAAATCAGTTCCTTTGTACCATTTGTTTGTACTTACACCAGCCAATCACATGATAGATCCAGAGACTAAACGCTCGTTGCTCATCATGGTCTATGTTCGACGTGAAAACTATATGAATAGCGCCCTCTAATGACCATAGAAATTGCGTCGTCAGGAGGTAGTGAGTAGCAATCGCCAGAATTTTGCATAAAGTCTGTGTAGTGATGGAAGATCATAAATGTAGTTATCAGTCTTATAGATCATAGAGTTGTAGCAGTCCTTATCTGTAGTTGTCAAAATGTTGATTGGTCAGACAAGGAGTACAAAGGGAGTCTCTTTCTACACAGAACAAACCTGATTGGTTGTTTTTTCCACACAGAACCAACCTGATTGGTTGTTCTTTCCACACAGAACAAACCTGATTGGTTGTTCTTTCTAGACAGAACCAACCTGATTGGTTGTTCTTTCTAGACAGAACCAACCTGATTGGTTGCTCTTTCTACACATAACCAACCTGATTGGTTGTTCTTATTACACAGAACCAACCTGATTGGTTGTTCTTTCTACACAGAACAAACCTGATTGGTTGTTCTTTCTACACAGAACCAACCTGATTGGTTGTTCCTTCTACACAGAACCAACCTGGGCCCAATTTCATAAAACTGCTAAGCACAAAAATTTGCTAAGCATGAAATTTCTATCGTTGTTAAAACAGGATTTCCAACCAAATTTCAATTTGTTGCATATTCCTTGTTACTGGTATTCAGCTATTGTTTGCTCATCCTGAAAATCACGTTGAATTTTTTTTTTTATAAAGGAAGAAATTTCATGTTTAGCAAATTTTTGTGCTTAGCAGCTCTATGAAATTGGGCCCAGATTGGTTGTTCCTTCTACCAACCTGATTGGTTGTTCCTTCTACACATAACCAACCTGATTGGTTGTTCTTTCTGGACAGGAATTGTAAAGAATCTGATTGGTTGTTATTAATATAACCAGTTACCTGATTGGTTGTTCTTTCTAGACCAGCCATCACCACGACAAAACTCAGTATAATAGAGAGAGCTAAAGATGCGTGAATTGTCAATGCTGCTGAGTTCAAATGCCTTTTGGAAAACAAAAAAATATGCACATTATATACAGAAATCAAACTTTGTAATTCCAACTATAGAGTTAGCTGACTTGCTCACATAACTTGGGACAGTGTTTGACATTTCCTGTGGCGCTTAAACAAAGGAAACAAATGGTTTAACTTAAATATTATAGTGAGAAGTGAGGTAGTTTTGCTTTCCTTTCATTGCATCCAAATGACATCTAAAATTAGGCTAAAGGGAAACAAGTAGTCTGTTTCTTTACAAAACATACTATTGCTGCCGTTGTATGGAGATGGGGAATCAGACTTAGTCTGGTACCTTATTGAGAAGAGGATAAGTGTTGATAACAAGATGATGAAACAGGATGCTGAACATAAGACGTAGGTCAGAAGAAGAAGTTGATATTGCTGTATAACCTGCAAGAAGAAATAACGTCAACAAATCTGGAATTAAACTGCAGTCGAGCTGGTCAAGTCAGAAATGAACGCCAAGACTTAAAACAGCGCCCTCGTAGGCTCAAAGGAAGACTTCTGATTGGCTGAGAGTTGTGCATCGCGCGGACACACCTCCACTGTGAATGTATCAGAATCATGAACAAGTATGCGTTATGTAAACAAGTTTTAATAATATTGTAAGTAAAATAAATCTTCTGTAAACAATTTTGAATTTTCTGTGAGAGTTCCTTGCCGTTTCTTTTACTCGTGGCCATAAGTTGAGGCAACTTCTTCAGTGATAGATTTGTAAACGGTTCTTTAGCGATAAAACTTGTGAGCATTGTTTCTCGATGATGGTTGTAGTGGCTCTTTGGCTTTGTACAAATATATTTTTTACATAGAAAACTTGTAATTGAATAAATAACAGTAAACCACAATAACTTGTTATAATTGTATTCATCTTTGAATCGTTTATTAGGTTTGCGGTAGCACCATGTGTGTATCTACTTGCTGGGTAGATTGTGCCTTTTGAGAACTTGTTTTGCTTTATATTCTACTACCGTGGAGCAGATTTTTTTCGGAATTCGGGATCTAAAAAAGAACTGTCAAAGTTTTTAACTACAACCTGGACGGACGGTAGTAAATCGGCCGGTAATTTACTACCTTCGCTTTAGTGGAGCGAGAGGACTTTTACTACCGCGGAGTGAGTTCTTTACTGGTTTCGACTAGCTTGCTCTAGTCATTGTTAAAAAGGTTTTTACAAAAATGTTTAAATTATTACCTACCTCGGTTGCGCCAACGATAGCAAAAGATGTCATGTGATTGCAACAGCAGTGGAGCGACCCATTCTTTCTTTCATTCACCCAACAGCCGTCGGTTAACCATTCGCTTTTGCCGCTGTTGGGGTGAAATGTGACGGGAAGTGTTTTATGAAAACATGAATTCAAAGGTTGCAATGATTTAGTCTCAAAGAATTTAAGACGCTTACCTTTCGGAACGGCCAAGATAAACACAGATTTCTTCGTTGTCAAATGTTGCAACAGTCTAAGAAGAAAATGAAAAAGGCGTTTTGAAAATGCTTATTGAGGCCTAACTGATTAATTATCTGTTTAAAACAATGTGTGCCTCTTCTACCATGTCATGTTTGTACAGTAGATCAACACAAGCTATAAGTGAACTGAACTAATGTTTGGTGGTGAGGGTACAGGTTTTTGGGTTGTGAAGATACCAATGTTTGGTCGGTGGGTTGGTCGCGTAAAACAAGACTTACAGGTGAAGGCACTCATTTGGTTGAAATTATCAGACGTTTGTTGAAACTTAAAAATAACAGAAATGGTGGTGGAAGAAAAAACATTCAAAAGAAAACCCTCAATTTCTGGGTGATTTATGAGGTTTTTTCCTGATTGAAATATTTTCTTTAAATCTCCTTAAGCCTTTCAGTTTCCTTGAAAGAAGTAAAGCAGTCACCAAAGTGAGAGAGAAAAAGTCCACAATGTGTCTAAACTGGTAGTTTCTGTATTTCTGGGGATGCACAAAGTCTGTCAACCTTCTGAGTGGTTTTATTTTGGAGCTTCTGAGTTTAGAAAAGCCAGCAAGCCAGTTCCATGAATGTTTACATTTTAAAATCTCAGCCCTGAACTTCTGATATTCCAAGATCACTTTTTATACCTTGGTGAAGTTTATGCAAAGTGGAGTGGCTAGTTTCTGAAACACATCATTTGATTGGTGGATGGCTGTTGACGTCACAATAGATGACATCACCTTTTGGTTGCTTCCAATGCTGTATAGATACAAACAGGAGACACAATGTTTTATTTGTTTGACTACACACCATGTTTAAAGCTTATGTTTACGTTCATGGTTTTGAAGTAAGAATTTGTAAAATTAACAGAAGAACAAACAGTTTATTTTATTGACTGCACAAAATATCCAAAGCCTGTTTTTACGTGGACAGTTTTGAATGTGTAAAAATTAAAAAAGGAATAAACAGACAACAGTTTTTTTTGTATTGACTGAACACCAGTTGCATGAAAAGCTCGTTTTTTACGTTTTATAGTTTTGAAGGAGATTTTAAATTTGTAAAAGTAAAAAAAAAAAAAAAAAAAAAGACACAACATTTTTTTATTTTCTACAAAACTCTTTTAAAGCCTGTTTTTACGTTTATAGTTTTGAAAGACATTTTGAAATTGTAACACAAAAAAGGAACAGACGAAACAACATTTTATTTTATTAACTACACAACTTTTCCAAAACCTGTTTTACGTTCATAGTTTCGAAGGCATTTTGAATTAGTAAAAATAATCCGTGAAAAGCAAACCATTTTTTTTATTGACTGCACAACTTTTTCAAAGCCTGTTGTTGCGTTAAAAGTTTTAAAGCCCAATATAAAATCGTTGAATATAAAAAGGAATGTAAATATGGTCCGTTCGTTATTAGTGATTTTGACGGGAAACAATTTGATACCAAAATAGAAAAATGTTAATAGTTTTCGGCTTCAAAAAATACCGACGATATCGAAATTGTTTTAGTGGAAAAGTGCTTACGTTGCGGCCGCAGGTTGCGTTACATCATCCAGTAATGGTCCAATACTTGGGTAAAACACGACCAGAAGTGTGACTGTAATGTAAGGTAGACGAACATGAGGGAATAAATGCTCGTATTTAATGATACTATAAATGTTTTAGTCAATAATAGTGAAAATATTTCAGGATCTGTTCAACTTCTTTTCTCGTGACTCCAATAGCAGATTGAGCTTAAAACGTTTACAGGTTTGTTATTTCATGTAGGCCCATATGTTGGGCCACATCAAGTGTGGATACTGCCATAAAACCTTACTTGGTGACGAGTAATGGGGAGAGGTTGATGGTATAAAACATTGTGAGAAACGGCTCCCTCTGAAGTGACATAGATTTCGAGAAAGAAGTATTTTTCCACAAATTTGATTTCGAGACCTCAAGTTTAGAACTTGAGGTCTCGAAATCAACCATCTCAACGCACATAACTTCGTGTGATAAGGGTGTTTTTTTTCTTTCATTCTTATCTCGCAAGTTCGATGACCGATTGAGCTCAAATTTTCACAGGTTTTTTATTTTATGCATATACGTTGAGATACACCAACTGTAAAGGCTAGTCTTTAACAATTACCAATAGTGTCCACTGCCTTTAAACATTATTGTTACCATGCGGCACTACTTATTAAAACTACTTCAGTCTAGAGATTGTTGGTTTTACACTTCTCTATAATTTCAAAGGTCGTGAGTTCGAATCCCACCCGAGTAATATCTGTGATTTTTTTTTCACAGAAAGTACTGGGTATATGCAGTGCTAACATACATCGACGTCAGGGCAACATCATAATAATCAATCTCTAGAGAGTTAAGTTTCGAAGAGATTTAGACCTTGTGTATCAGTGACGTCATCGAATATTTCAGGAGGTAGCATAATGGATGCTCGAGGTGACGAGGCGGTGTAGGTCAAACCCTCAAAACTGGCCGTTGTTTCCACTGACTTCCTAAAGACTACACACAAAACAATCACATAAGAAAGTTATAATATTGTTTTTATTGGGACTCTTGGTGGCAGCAGACTGGGTAAATTTCCCTTGCGACCTACCTAGTGTTACATAAAATCTCCCATTGATCATCGGGTGCAGTGTCCAAGTTTGTGTAGGTCTGTCAATCTGTTCTCTTCTCCCTTTGAAGTGCGAGGGTGTTTTATTTGGGTTTCTTTTTACAGCACACGGGACCTACTGCTTCACGTCCCATCCGAGGGACGCAGCAATGATTCTTACCAACATTGTCGTATTTCCCTTCGAATGACGGAACTGTGACGTCATCTGGTGTCAGCATGAGGTTACAGTTTGCGGTGGCTGTTTGTGCGGCGAAGCTTTCGACTGCATCCATCACGCGTACAGTATCAGCCGATACCTGAAAAAAATAATACCGGTAAAATACGTGATCAAACTTATAAAATTGTTGATTAAAAACTGGGTATCCAACTATACTAAAGGTCTCACATAGGCCAAGTCACACTGCGGGGATAACGAAAACATAACGATAATGACGCAAAGAGAACGCATTCTATTGGTTGAAATGCTCCACGCAGAATACGCACACTCCCATTCAACCAATCAAGGGTGTGCATTGTTAACATTCTCGTTATTGAGGCCTGTGTCACCGGGCCTTAAACTTAAGGAAACTTGGATGCTTTATCGGAGAGGGTTTGGCCCTGTTACCATTGTACATTGTAGCAAAGAAAATGCATTCATTTGAATGTTCACATTTTATTCTTGGTGATCGTAAGACAATGATTGAAAATGTTCTGTTGTGCTATCGAAGTGGTCGTGTATAGCATGCACTGCAGTAGTTTGTAAACGTTGCCTCGTGTGATAAGGCCCCTTGGGTTAATCTTTCAATGAAAGTCTTCGGTTCAATCGTCTTGGACGGTGGGCATCGTAAAGTTAACCATGTTTGAGCAAGTTGTGCAACACGAACCTCGTATTACAATATTTTACAGACATTGAGAACATTTGGCCAAAACAGTTTTTTTTTTTTTTTTTTAACAAGGTTTTGTGAGGTTACCTGTGGACTGCCGATCCATATGGCCAGGTTATCTGGATGTAGCATGTTGTCAACTGCCTGTAGGATGGACTATAGTACAAAGGAGATCGAATATTTATGTCAAACTATAGGGCACTGTTTATATATTCTTGCACTGAGGGAAACTCAATGGATTGTTTTTATAGTAAATTGTTCAAGTATTGTATTATTTTGAATCTTCGGCCGATTTTACAAGGTGCTGTGGCGCAGTATGCTGCCAATCTAACCTGGAACACCGGGGCGAACCCTATTTTTGTTCGATATAAGTGCATTAGGTTATTTTAGACCACAGTGCGAACTGCTTCCCCTTTCGACAGTGCACTGGGTTATTTTACGTGCGTTACACAACACACTGGACCAGCGGCATTACGTCCGTTCCAAAAGAGGACGAGGACACAAGCGTCACGACCGGGACTTGAACATATACTCTGCTGACATTAAATGTCTCTTACGTTAGCGAACTTGTTAAGATCACTCGGCCTGCATTCAGTGAGTCTACTTGGTAAAGCAACCAACATCTCCAACGACTCGACCAGTAATGAATATTCATCAGCAGTATTCCTCTGTGCGCTTCCATCGTCGGACGTAGGGGGCGCCAACATCTGCGATAGCTGGTAGCTGGCTTTGATGACGTCACCGGGTTCAACGGTAGGCGAGTTGTACATGTACGTCAACTGAAAGAGATACAAACGATGGCTGTGTATTTCAACCCTTTTTGTTTATTCAAGCAAATAAATTTCGGAGTAACCCTTCCATCTCAATATTGAACTTTCTTCAGATTTGCAAAAGCCTAACGTAGTAAAATGATGGTCTCTACTAAACAGGTTCCATAGAGCATGAAAATCAGTAAGTGATTATCTCTCTCTTTCTAGTCGACCAAGGTCGGAATCATGTTGAGATTTGCCCATTTTTGTATATGCCTCCAAGTTGCCTGTAAAAATGTGACAGGACCATATACTTGGCCTACCCAAACCCCTTACCCTGTCGAATAAATTACAGAGCTTTTCGGAACATGTCTCTTCTTAAATTGTGGCATCAGGAGATTAACTCGATAGTAACTTAGTTTACTGTTTGAAATCCATCAGGGGTGCTACTTTTTCTTATTTTTTTTTTCACTTTCTCCTAATTATTGTATGTGCATGTTTTTGTATTCTGTACTGTTGTTTTATGTCTATACGTGATTTTTTACCTGACGAAATTAATAAATGAAATTAATTGAAATAGAGCAGTCACCTTGTGGGTAGTTTTGTGTCATTGCCATACAGTTCCCTATTTTGTCATGTTGACATTGAAGCATTTATAAAAGTTCTCAATAAGTATGTATTATAGTGGTAACGATAAATGTTGTGTCAAACCAAGATCTACCTAAATAGTGCAGCTGCTAAGGTAACAATATTGTGCACGTTGTGGTAAAAGCATGAAATTTGCTATGATGGTTGGCAGTGGGCTAATTATACATTTAAGACGTGAACCCACACCTTGGGTCTCTCCCATTGTTTGTGACGGAACCACATTTGCATAACAAGGGGTCTAGGGTATACATATTTAGCAAAGTCATGCTAAGAAAATAAAATAGTCAAGTAAAAAAATAAAATATATTTTTTGACCAGAAATATAAACTTGAAAATCACATTACACACAAATGAATTGTAAAAAGGTGCCAATGGTGCAAAAGGGCGCTCAATCAATCCCCATGTATATTAAAGTTGACATTTATCTGAGAGGTATAAATTACCCTTTCTAGAAGGTCTCCGGTTGTTGGAACTTGACAGTCTCTGAAGTCGGGTTGTCTCCATGTTGCAGACGTTGTGGAAATCAATACACAAGCTCGTGTGACGACAGCTGCAATGTCAATGATTTATGCATGGATGTCATTAATAATCTGGTAGATAATACTAAACATAGCCGTGGCAGTCTGTTAGATAAAACGAGGAAGGTAGTGGTAGCACCTAAAGACTAGCTAATTACATAAAACAAACTGCTTGAGATGTATTCAGCAAGGACTTATTATAGGGACCGTGGGTTCCTGTCTCCTTACCAGGAATAGATACGTTTTGTTTTAGATATTTTAGGGAGAAGAACCCAAGAGAATTATTCCATATAAACTCAAGTAGTCAAGACTCGACTAAGGCCGTGTCCGAACTGGTGGCTACGGCTGCGGCTACGACCGTTTCAGGGGTGTTGCTAAGGGCGTCCTATACTTCAATGCATGACGACGCGGCGATCCGGCCGTAGCCGTAGCTGTAACCGCCAATTCGGATACGGCCTAACAACCAAATCTACACAGTGCCTTGGCGTCATTCGAACCGGGGTCCTAGAGGTGGAAGGCGAGGAAATATCATAACCAAAGATAATATTTGTCATAACACTACAACCACCCCACCGCAAATATGGTTTGGCCATTAAACTTTAAAGGCAACAAGTTTGAAGGCAGGTAATACACTGAACATAAATAGCTAGCTTTATTTCATGAAATTGGTGATTCTGAAGCCATTTTGCCGCCATGTTGCAAATCTCTTGAAACTGATTCCTTGTTCCGTTGTATCCACTTTGGTTAGCTTTTTGTGAAAGAAATATTGTATACAACATTATAAGTTAAACTTAAAACCACGTTTATTAGTGTCATTGAGTGGCATCATTGATCAAACTACTCATTAAGAACTTTGTGCCGCCGTGTTGCAACTCATAGGACCATGTATTGCAACATTGAGGGTATTGCTGTACCGGTTTGACTTTATCGTTCCTCGTTAATACATGTACACCATTATTTCATACGCACCAAAAGGATTTTCTGGGCACGCTTGAACGGCGTTTACGCCCTCTATCGTCTCTTCCCACTCCAGTGCGTCTAGAATCTCAGCTCGGCACATAATCGGTGTAGTCGTAGTCATAACTGTTAAAAATGTAATTTTTAGTTTGCGAATTACTTCAAAGTTATTTTCTTTTTTAACGAATTCCTTGTTATATTTTGTACACCTTAATTTTAAGTTTTAAATGTTAGTAGATGGAGTTCTTTGTTAAGTATGAAATAAAGACCTGGGCTTAAATCCATGCCACTGCCTATGAAAGAGCTCTATACCTACCGCGCCCCGTAAAGTGTGTAGTATTTTGTTAAGCCGTATGGAAGTAGGCAGATACATAAACATTAAACCCTTTGGTGAACTGAATACAGCAAGTAAAAGTAGATAAACAAAATAAAAGCAAGCAAAGAGAAAATGGTGATCAAAGTTTTGATATTTTGATACACTCATTCTATGTACAAATCATTAACATGTTTGCAAGAGACAGACTGTTCAACAAGTTTGATAAACTAGATCCTTGTGAGAAGCAGTACTGTGCGTGCAAAGTGTACTATTTATACCACTAAGTGCGAATGTGTTCAGACCTTATGCACATGACGTCATTCGAACAGGGCGCCCTCGCCTAGAGGTCAAAATGAGTTTTTCTCATTGGCCACTCGGACATGTGCGCTGAGCGTACTATAATCTGGCATTGTAATACTACTACTAAGATGGCGGCTTGATGACGTCAAAGCATAAGGTGTTCGGTGCTTGTCATGCAGGGTGTGCATTTTCAGTGCTTGTGATTGTTTGCGCCTGTTTGAGGGGTACCTATCATCATGCATTTTCCATAGGGTTGGAATGTCGCTTTAAATCGACATGCTGTGCTTTCTAAAGGTAAAAATAATTCTCGTAACATCCTGCCTGAGCTAAAAAAAAAACACCATAGCCTTTTTCTTGTACAGGCCTCGCAGTGTTTCATGCACATGCAACGTCTACCAATCACGTTGGGGCTTCTTTCTACCACTCGTGGGTTTTCATGCAAACACCGAGCTGATTGGTCACAAGTTTGCTGACACTCACCGGGCGAGGTGTTACTAAAACCTGATTGGTCGTTGGTTATGGGAGGAGCCAATGACGTAGTTTCTGTCGTGACTGATCCGCCATCACGATTGGTTGTTCTTGGATCATATGTTGTTACGTCATCAGACGTTGTTTGTGGTACTTGCGTAGTTGTATCTTGGGTTGTATGGGGCCAGCTATGGTACTGACTTGGCGATATATTAGTAGAGGATGACATGGTAGGTATGCTTTGTGTGTAATGGGGTGTTAGCAAAGTGTTAGTTGCTGAAGTAGTAGGGATTGATATGGACGTAGAAACATGGCTTGACGAAGGTTGAAAAGAGGAAGAACTTGTTAGTAAAATTAGCTTGGATGAAAATGATGATGATTCTTGTGAGTTTTTGGTCACAGATGTAGACGAGGAATAATAACTATTTGCATTTGCTTGACTGAAAGATGACGTCATAACTACATCATCTGTGCCGAAAGATGACGTCATAACTACACCATCTGTGCTGAGAGATGACGGAGATGGACTTGGGGATATTCGGGTTGAAAAGACTAAATTTGTGTCAGAATGAATTTCAGACTGATCATAATGTGGTAAAGAATCTGATGGGCGGGGCCATGACGACGCTCCAGTGGGGGGAAGTGTTGAAGATGGCTGGAGCATGACGTCACTCGTGAGTGAAGCTTGCACGGACAAACCTGGTGTGGTTGTGAACGTTGGTGTCGGAGTCGGCTGTGGTAAGGTGGTTGACTCAACGACAGCGACAAAAGCTGAAGAAAATCACATAAAATAGTTAGATAATAATAATAATATTGGCTTCTTATAATAACGCTCATATTAGTCACTCAGTGACGCTCAAGGCGCTTGCGCTTCAACATTCATTTTCCTGCAAGGAAAGTGGGGCTACGTTTTGAAGTTTGAGATCTACTCCTTTTACATTGTAGCATGTAATGGTTTACATGTTGCTGTGGCGCCAAATCAAACCAGGAACACCGGGCGAACAATTTCCGGTTTTTGTTTACGTGCGTTATACACAACACACGGGACTGACGGCTTTACGTCCCATCCGAAGGACGCAGCATCATGGGAAAGTGTCTTGCTTAAGGACACACAAGTGTCACGAGTGGCACTCAAACCCACACTCTGCTGATTATACGCTCGGCTACGACTTATATTTATAATAAGAATTTATGGTTGTATACAAAAATGGCGACCTTATTGGTTGCCCGAAAAGGTATGCAGTGATTTATCGAGTGTTATTTTTAAAGGCATTCCATTTTAAAAAATCCAGTTTCAAAATCACATCAGGGTTTCAGTACACAGTGTTAGTCAAGCAGTCTTAGGCGCGGCGGCTTCAGTGTTGTCAGTTTTAGGGTTCATAATTTTGCATTCGTGTTGAGGGCTGACAATTTTATTTTTTAATCACATCTTTTTATTCTTAAACTAATGGGTATCTTTAGATATTGCACGTTCTTACTTGATAACAGCTGCACTGTGGTTGTTAAGGCGAATAGTTCCATGGTACTCGACGGTGAGGGCGTCGGTGATGGCTCAGGTGGTGCTTCTAAAAGAATTAATGGTAATAATTAGTGAACCAAAAAGTGAAATGTCCCTATAGCCAAGGGTAGGGCCAGACCCTAAACAGCATTTTTGCATGCAAGTTAAAATTAATAGTAATATTTGGGGGCATTGCATGGTGAGGTATCAATATATATTATTTGGTTTGCGGTATCACCATGTGTGTATCTACTTGCCAGATAGAGTTTGTTTTTAAATTCTACTACCGCGGAGTAGATTTTAGGAATTCGGGAGACCGCTAAGTTTTGAAAAACACTGTCCTGCTTTTTAACCACTACCTGGGCGGAAGGTAGGTTTGCCACAAACAATCCCTTCTTTACAAAGGGGTTTATAGAAGACATATATCTTAAAGATGAAAATAACTCTAGGGAGCTGAAGATTTAATTGTCTTACCTATCGGTGCCTCACAGATGTAGCCTTGTGATTTTAGGCACTGTTCGTCTCGATATATCCCGGATGTCTTTGCCGCACAGGCCAGTATGTCCACACAACATTCGTTATCTGTTTTAATGATCGGTACATTATCATGTTACTTGATTCGTTGTATTACAAAGGTTGATCTGAACTGTATGTCATCTTAATTTCTAAGCAGTTACTATGGCAACACTGACAACACATATTTAGATCAATCTTACTGCTTCTGTGCAATCGAGCCCGGGTGATATCGGTCGGGCCGGATGGCCATCACCGGAACACGGACACGATGTTCCTCGGACCGGATCACCTGCGGTCAAATCCGACTGGACTTGACAACCGACTGGACTCGATCAACAGCTCAGTTTCATTAAGCTTAGACTCCAAGCACAAACTAAAATATTTAGGAGCCATACTTGACGTTTTAGTGGGGCGCCCTTTCCTATAAAGGAACAAGACTGTTCATTGGCATGTCCTGTGCGCTGCGCGTATGTGCGTTTCGATTATTTTGTCGTCGTTTTACATCCAAGATGGCGGATGGATGACGTCAATAAAGTCTAGCCTATTGTAACAAAACTGGTGTCTTTTTCCCCCATTATTTTCCTTCAAACAGAACTGGGCCCAATATCATGGCTCTGCTTACCGTAAGCAAGGAATCAGCGCTTACGGAAGCAGGGAATTCCGCGCTTACGGTAAGCGTATTTTACGGTTTAGCGGAGAATTTTGGCTTATGTGCGTGCGTACTCCACGTTTACTGGGCATTCTTCGCTTACACTAGCTCAGAAGTTCGGCGCTTACACGTAAGCGGGGAATGGTGGTCGTAAGCGCAGATATCGGCGGTTAGCAGAGCCATGAAATGGGGCCCTGGAGCTCTGGATTTAACGTTCCTTGTGGTTCCTGGTTTAGGAATATGGTTGATATCCTTCGGATGTGTATTAATAAATCTAATCCGGGGTTCGAAAAAATCTTAGAGCACTTTTCATCAAAATTGATCACATTTTATAACTAAAAGGACAATATTTAAACAATAGTTACTTTTGAATAGTAACAGAAAAAGGTGGGGGAAATGTGATTTTGAATTTAAAACGCTAAACTAATACATGAATAAAAGTATTTTAATACTTTTATAATTAAAATTATCGAAGTAGTCAAGTATATAAAACAGTTACGATAAGTGACAACATTTTAATAACACAAATATTGTTAGAGGAGTCATTAAATGATGCACTGTTGTGAAGTTAGTGGATCATATTTGACAAAGTGGTATTAGTAGAAACAAAAGAAAATGAAATACCAAAGTTGTTATGTAATATTGGCGCGTATTAGTGGTAAGAAAAATGAAGAACTTCAGTCCAAAAATAAAAAAAAAAAAGTAAAAAAGAAAAAAGGTTAAAAAACAAAAAAAATGTAAAGAGAATAAATCGGGAAAAGGGATTTGGTATCAGATTAATGAGAATCAATCGGAAAAGAGATTGATAATGGTTTATGGAGAATAAATCGGAAAAGGGAATTGATAATGGTTTTAGTAGGGGAAATAAATCGAAAAAGGAATTGATAGTGGTGTATGACATAGATACCAGGCCTTCCGTCAGTGTTGTTTGACCTTGTTGGGTTAAATATGATGCAATCACCTGCAATGAATTCACAAACCGACCAAAGTAAAATACGTGAATAACTAAAAACCAATCGTAATTTGAGACAGCGGACCAGTCTATGTGGTTAAAAACAGCGGATAAACAACCTTGCCCTTGCCATTCAAGCGTATTCTCCAAGAAGTCATGGAAACATTTTTTTTTTAATAAACTCGTACACAAGGTAATTAAAAAAAATGCTTTTAGTCTTACTTACTGGCAGTGTAACGCACGTTTTAATGTGATTCGTAACACCGCATAAACACCGCGTAAACACCGAAGTGGTACAAATGCTTGTGTTCAGTTTTCCTTTCTAAACTCACCATTGCTCTAGACTTCATGGACATCTAAACGAAATAATACTGCGTTTATAATTATGTAGGGGTGCGTGAGAGTTTATTACACCGTGAACAGCAGTTGGAAAAAGTGCGTTACGCCGTGTCCACATTTACGGAACTTACGAGTGTTTTGAGTAACCAAACCATGCAATGTTATTTTTCTGCGTGAGGGTGAGACACCATGAAAAGAAACACAGTGATCTTCGTGCGTGTCTTGTGTTTTCGCTAAAAACTTACCGTTGCTTAATGTTATTTCACATGTGCCGTGAGTCCACAAAGTGTTAAGTGAAGTGTTTAAAACTGTTACACCGTGAAATCACCAGCAGTGAGGATATGTAATAATAATGCAAACCCATGTGATATAGTTGTGCGTGTCTTATATTTCCGCTCGAAACTTACCAGTACTTTTCTATAAAGTTATCTTACATGTGCCACAAATCCATGAAGTAATAAGTTAAGTGTTTAATACTACACTGTGCAAACACGGATTTAATATGCATTCACACGGTAACTAGAGTTAGTGCGTGAACGGGTGTGTGCGTTTAGATATGTTTTTTTAGCAACAATTCTATTTTAACACTGTAGAAACACCACGGTCATGTGAAGTACGTTGGAACTGCGTTGTCGTGTTATCGTGTTCAACTGAACTGTGTTCTATGCCGGTTACTTCATACACCGACACAAGATTATTGAGTGTCAATAAGGTGCATACGATTGTTAACACTGCGTAAACACACTGCAATAAACACTGTGTCGTGCTTCTAGATACTTACAACTGACCTGTGTTATTATGGTGATATCTCATGCATTCACACGATGTATTGATGCTTTCAAGCAGTGTGAAAAATAACATGCAATATGAAATGATATCCTTTATCTTCATAGTTTTGAAGATACAATCGAAATTGAAACATGTTGTAGAAGTCAAAATCAAAAATTATATTTTAAAAACCATCGTCGCCTGATTCACAAGAACATCATACAAAACCGCGCCTAATTTAAATAGAGTCAGCAATCATTTCGTCTCCAGGCTTTTTCGTGGTGCTAAAGACATAGCTGTTTTCAAAGAAAGTGCCAAAGTCTGTTTTCAGTTCTTGCTGAAACACAAACGTGTCTTGACATGAATAGAACAAAAACTGTTTAATTTCTGCTTTTCGTTAGAAACAATTTTATCGTGCAAAACAATTTCCTGTATAATCATATAAAACAACGATGAAAAAACAGGAAATTGTGTGCCTTACTGTAAAAGTTATCTGGCTGTCCTTGCTCCCAGTTCCTCAACTCATCCGACAGATCCACACCGCCAACCCACTGAAATATCTTAGGATCTTCTGCGCAGCCTCTGTACAAACCAATCCACAGGTTGGTAGAGGTCACATGTGACGGGTCACCGCCAATTGGACATTCAATCAGCTTCGTGATGTAACTATAGTGGTGAGAGGGGAGGAGAGGGGGAAGGGGGGTGAGGGAGGGGATGTATGGGAAAGTTTGTGATTATTAGACCGAACACCTCTTGATGTTGTTATTAAATGTTGAACTGATTTGAAGCTGAAGAGCATTGTTTGGTCTGCAACAAGCTGTGTGCTCAAATCTGGAGTGTTGTGTTGCAGAGATCGCCATACATCATTACAGCCACTCCAAGGTGAGGGCTAAACTTGACTGATTTGGGCTATCGACCCAATTCAACTGCAACCAGGGGCACGTTGAGGGTTACTCCTCCACAAGCGTAAGAATGTAGGCATGCAAATGGTATCACGGGTGCACCCGGGTTGGGTCGGGCCCCTACCGCCTCTGGACCCCCCTGCCCCACCCCCTGCTATTTCCCCCCTGGTTGCCGCTTCCCAGGCTGTATCGTAAATTTGGGGTGTGATCCGTAGCTATATTGCCACTGACTGCCCCCCCCCCCGCGAACAATAAACCTTATTGACTATAAATGTAATATGTAGACCGCCCGCCAACAAAAGGTTCAAAACCCGCTCCAGTAAATTTTTCTTCAAACCCAAAACTATGTATCAACTTTCCCAGTCAGTTTCCCCTGTGGTTTACTTATACTTGACATTTAAAATGAAATTCTGACTCTTTTTGTCAAATCTGCAAAACAACAAAACTACTAAGCAAATAATTGAATCGAATGGTATCTAAACTGACCTCTTTTCTTCTGTACTGTTATAAACTAAAAGGTCTCCTCCTGGTGTTTGCTGACAAGCTAGTCTTGCCTCGGGCCACGATAAGGTCTCGTCTATTGACAGGCTATAACACCTCTCATTCTCTTCGATCCAACCGTCTGGACACTTGGGTGCTGCCGGTGTGGTCTGAATGGTGGCAGCACTGGGATATGTAGTATTTTCACTCGGTCCTGTGGGGCGAACACAACACAGCAGGTTCATTTTTAACTGCGATTTTAAAATGGTCACTTCGTAGGTAATTTTATAACAGTAGCAACTTTTCCTAAAGTTAACTTCAAATCGTTAAAATTATGCACCTTTTCTTCATAAAATACTCCTGGGAGAAAAAAAATGTAAGAATTATGTGCAAAAACTCAGCTGAAAAGAGACGGATATACAATTTGCTACCCCTTGTTTCTCAAACCCAGCCGAAAACAGATGGCAGGGGTAAATTTAAGTTGTGTTTTGAAACTCAAACATGACAAAATATGCGATTTGCTAACAAGTTGAATCTGTCCAAGTTACCTTAGAAAAATTAGATGGATTCGTAAAATGTTTCTACAATGCGGAAGAGAGAGAAAACAATTGCTGCTTTATAGAATCCTGAAGGGACACGTTGCCTTAGATTGGGCGAGCTGGTTTTGAAAAGCGTTTGAAACCGTTTGTTATAAAATGCATGATTAGATAGATGTTTTAAAAGTAGAATATAATGATCTACACAATATATGATTAGAAATTGCACGGTTTTCTTTTACGTCGCAAACTAACACGGTCGGCAATTATTTTGGAGTCATGACTGTTTAGTGTTGTAAAACATACAGCGTGTAAACGACCTTGCCCTTGCCACTCGTACTTGAATAAGTTTCTCGAGCGTGTTCTATAAGAAGTCAGGAGAAATTAGATTCTAACTGAGTTCCTACGCAGAGTAATGAAAAAAAACCTTAATCAGCCAGTTGCTCACTGTCAGCGTAACGGACTATAGGGTTATTAGCAGAAAATAATAAACTTTACTCTATAAATGTATTTGGGCTTTAATAAATTGATTTGCATACTCAATTGATTCGCTTAATAAATGTTTTTGCTTGATAAATTGATTTGCTTAAAATTTTTATTTGTCATGTTTTTCCCACATTAGCAGACAAAAATGACCTATGTCATGGGGACACAAATAGTTAATGGTCTTACGTTTCGGCTCGAGCAGAAATGACCAGAGATTGATCATGTATATCACTGTGTTACAGTGAAACTTGTTGTAGATCATAATGCAAAACAAACCATATGGTGATACCCAAAGTGTGAAAGCACGTATCACACGTATAGAAATACCGTCAAATTTGTAGTTTACTGTCTGCTCTTGATATTGGCCTTGGTTTCAACCTTAGCAGGTGTTTTAATTGATAGGTTAAGAACAGGTTGACACATGATCATTTTATTTTAAGGATTATTATATAAAATGCATCTCATTATGAATGCAGATTTTGGTAAAATTAATGTCTGCGTAATAAAAATACTTGAAGTATTTTAAAGACATTAAAAAAACAATATTTTAAAGGCAGTGGACACTATTGTCAAAATATTTATTAGCATAAAACATCTCTTGGTGACGAGTAATGGGGAGAGGTTGATGGTATAAAACATTGTGAGAAACGGCTCCCTCTGAAGTGCCATAGTTTTCGAGAAAGAAGTAATTTTCCACGAATTTGATTTCGAGACCTCAGATTTAGAACTTGAGGTCTCGAAATTAACCATCCAAACGCACACAACTTCGTGTGACAAGGGTGTTTTTTTCTTTCATTATTATCTCGCAAGTTTGATGACCGATTGAGCTCAAATTTTCACGAACAATCGTAAGAATTTGTGTTAAGTGTTATCTTCAATAAAAAGTAACTACAAAGTAACTACCCGCAAGTTTACTATTTAATATTGAATACTAAATAGTAAATTTTGCTGCATGGTAAAAACCATGCATGCTTTATGCTTTAATATAATTATCTCTTTTAAGGGAGTGTTGGCTCTGAAAAGACCCGGTGTGGTAGTGTTTTCTTCGTTTAAAGACTCTGGGCACTATTGGTAAATAACAAAGACCAGTCTTTTCACTTGCTGTATCTCAACATATGCACAAAATAACAAGCCTGTAAACATTTGAGCTCAATTGGTCGTCGAAATTGCGAGATAATAATGGAGAGAAAAACACCGTTGTCACACGATGTTTTTGTGCTTTCAGATGCTTGATTTCGAGACCTCAAATTCTAAATTGGAGGTCTCGTAATCAAATTCGTGGAAAATTACTTTTTTTTCTCGAAAACTACTCCACTTCAGAGGGAGCTAATTCTCACAATGTTTTATACTACCAACCTCTCCCCATCACTCGTTACCAAGTGAGGTTTTATGCTAATAAATATTTTGAGTATTTACCAATAGTGTCCACTGCCTTTTACTGATGTGTTTCTTGAAAGCTATACATGATTGGACTGAATGTATACTCTTCCATTAAACCAACAATGTATCATCCCTGTAGGTCTGTGTGGGAATGTTTCTTAATATAGGATTGAAATGAATAGGGTACTCTTCCAAAAACCAATGATTTAAATCCCTTATGATACATTTCTTGATAACTATAGAGGAGTGAACAAAATGAACTCTTAAACTAACCAATGATGTATACCATTCCTTATGTCTAAACAAACCCCCAGTTATTTGGAATTAATGTAGTCTTCTTGTGCCAATGATAGGCCTACAATCCCTTCATGATAATGTGTCTTAAAAACTAGATGGATTGGAATGATATAGGCCTACACTCTAATTCCAAAAACTATTGATGTATCAATTTATGAATGACTTGCCTCTTCAGATCCGCAATATTGCTAATCTGAATACTTTCAAGGTTAAGTTGAAAACCACTTTGTTTAATCTCGTCTATGTGTAACTGGTCTATTTGTCTTATTTTCCTTGCTGTGTGTGGTTTCCCTTACTGTGCGCCTGAACACCTCATTTTGTGGATTTTGGCGCCCTATAAATATTCTTTATTATTATATGCTTCTTGATTGAGGATTGGAATTAATGACCTCTTCATATAACAATGATGTATCATCCCTTTATGATACGTTTCTTGATCAAACGGAGAGGATTGGAATGAATGAACTCTTCCAATAACTAAAATTTACTATCGCACTTTGAAAACCCGTACAAGGTATTTCATAACTCGGGTCTCTTGATAATAAAAAACTCCAAAAACCTGTTTGAAAAATACACATGGTATACAAGCAATTTGAGACGCCACTACGGACGGATCTTGCTCACCATCGTGTAAGGGATGTTTCCAATATCTCATATTAAAAATAATGGGCAAATAAAGAGAATCTTACCGGTAACTGCGATGTTAGCCACGATGGTAAGTCCCCACATCCAAAGCGACTTTACCCGTCTACCTCTCGCGTCGTTGTCCGGCATCCTAAAAACACTCGTCTTGGTCTGTCGCTAGTAGCAGCTAAGATACCGAGAGAACGTCACTGATGCCACAACAACAAACAACAAAAGTGCATTTAAAATCCCTCTTTCTTACTCCCTGTTTTTGTGTCTGACACAAAGAGTCATTTGATTTCAATTCAAATATTGAAAAGAATCCATCAGGAGGCACCAGGGGCTGTTAATTAGTGGAAGAGAATGGTAGGAAATTTTGATTTTGTACCAAAAGGAGATTGCTGTCTCTTTTCCCGCGTGAATTTATTGTGTGTCTGAGGGTAGAACCGTCTGCCGTGTTGTCAGCCTGAGACATGTCGTGCATTACAGTTTATGAGAATAACGCTCGTCCTTCGGAGCAGTGTTTCCGTCGATCGGTCAAGTTACACAAAACCCCATCATCCAGAAACACCTGTTTCTCTCGGCACTAGCCTCATTAGTATTCATAGAGTTAATTATTCATCAGTTATAAACTTTCACACTCAATCGCAAACCGTCGGTTTGGTGGGGGTTTTTTCGTGTTTTTTTTTTTTTGTCAAGATGAGTTGGTTTGCGATCAGTCTGTCTTTTAGAATGACTCTAAGTTATGTATGTTTCCCCTCGTTATCTTAAAGTCTATCAGTTCCCCCTCTTGCCCCGCCCACGAGAAGATAAAAACACTTTTTGAGAGACAAAAAGTACAGCACGACCCAAGAACTATTATAGTTATGACTCGTCATTATTTAACCACCTTCCTTTGTTGTCAAATTGTATCTATAGGAACATCTGTTTTAAATTATATGTCGATCCTAAAACATGTGACGCCCCCTGCGTCAAAAATCAGGCAGTTCTCTCGAAAATAATTTAAAATAGGGCCTATAGCATTTTTAAAAAATGATCACAACTGAAAATAAGACTTCTGAAACCCAAGACATGAATTTAATATGATGTGATGTCAGGCAATGTATACCTTTGGTCGTTCGGTTGTTTTAAAGGGAAGGTACACGTTTGGTAATTATTCAAAAAAAACAAATATTAACTTAAAAACTGACTTGGTAATGAGCATTGGAGAGCTGTTGATAGTATAACACATTGTGAGAAACGGCTCCCTCTGAAGTAGCATATAGATTTTTGAGAAAGAGGTAATTTCCCACTAAAATAATAAAAGACTTCTAGCAACTGCGATGACCAATTTAGCTCATCTTTTCAAAGGTTTGTTATTTTATGCTTATGTTGGGTTACACCAGGTGAGAAGACTGGTCTTTGACAATTACCAAACGAGCACCTTCCCTTTAAGGCTATATAATGTAGAATCAATACAATAAGAACTAACCTGTGACAATAAAGAGCTTTTGAAGCAGCGCCGAAAATCCGAAGCCGTTATGCGTCCACGTGCAGGAAGAAAAATCCATACTTGGAATACACAATCTGAGAAACGTTACTGACAGAAACGCTTCTCAGATTCAAAAGTTTCGGGGCATAAAAACTTATATCTTTTCACCATAACGACATTACTTCGAAGTAAAATATTTCACAAAACACTTTATATATCGACATCCGCTGTAGGCTTCTAACCAAAAGATTTTATTGCCATTAATTTAAGAGTGATTACCAAACGTTTCTTGAAATTCTCTTAAAGGCAGTGATGGACACTATTGGTAATTACTCAAAATAATTATCAGCATAAAACATTTCTTGATTACAAGTAATGGGGAGAGGTTGATGGTATAAAACATTGTGAGAAACAGCTCCCTCTTAAGTGACGTAGTTTTTGAGAAAGAAGTATTTTTCCACGAATTTGATTTCGAGACCTCAAGTTTGAGGTCTCGAAATCAAGCATCAGAAAGCACACAACTTCGTGTGACAAGGGTGTTTTTTCTTTCATTATTATCTCGCAAATTCGACGACCGATTGAGCTCAAATTTTCACAGGTTTGTTATTTTATGCATATGTTGAGATACATCAACTGTGAAGACTAGTCTTCGACAATTACCAATAGTGTCCACTGTCTTTAAAACACTCCATGTTGAGAATTATACTTGCTATTATATAATGGCCTAAATTGTGTATTTAATCAAATATTTTATTCTCATCTGTTTGACGAGTTAGAAGAAATTAGTCAAATTAATATAAATCCAAGTTCGTCAATAAAAGGAGCGAAACGTGATTAGAAATACTCTATAGTCTCAAGACAACTATTTATAATTCTAATAAGACAAATCCATATCTATGATTAGTAATATTTCCGTCTGAAATACTTTTCTGTTTTGCATCAATTGCACAGTTTCTTATTTCAATATTTTTAAAATCGTTTGATATACGAATAGCAGGAACATGATTCTGGTTGACGGATAAAGATTGAAACAATGTCTGTAAATACTTGACAACTTAACAACAACAAAATGAATGGACGGAATAAGAAACGACCGGAGTCGTACATACAAAGCTAATCTGTTACATACTAATTGAAGTTCCGATATTTATGACCATTTGCAAAATGTTTAGATACTTTATTGGCGCAGTTTATGTAAATCCCCACAGCCTGCACAGTTAACGCATGCCGCAAAATGATTGGCTGAACTCATGACTTGTGCCTAAACACACAATAAGCTATAATGAACAATGAATTGCAATGAATGACGCGCAAAGCAAGAAAATATATGCTAACTAGGATAACGACATACCACTCTGGTCATGTGACTGAAAACAAAGAAAACTTATCAATGAAGATAACACTCCCCCTCCCCGCATACATAGCCAAAAATTAAAACACGATCAATGGTGAAATATACTCCACACTGGAATAATACACGTAATGTTACAAACCACACTAAATACGCATTCATACTACTAAGTTAAAACTACACATAACTAGAACGTTCACTCTACAACAAACACCCAAAGCGCTTTACTTCCGATTTACCGTACTTTACATGAAAGGCATCAACACCATCAATGTCGATGCGTGAAAATTTAATGATTATTTTGTTAAATCGAATGACGCAACATTACATTTGACTAATCATAAAACGAAATCGAATGACCCTTTTCAGTAGCATTCTATTTTCGCGCGAAATAGAATAGCTTAATGGTTAAATTGGCTGCTCATTTGCCGAAATTGACCAAGAAAACCTATAATCAAAAATTCTCCACGAACCATCACTAACACCCATTCAACACCAACATGGGCTAAGTTCAGACACAATTTGCGTATCAGACACAATTTTTTTCTCGCAGTATCATGGCTACCCGAAATAATGAGTTTTTTTTTATTGTTGTCTTCGTCGTTTAAACGGTCTCTCATTCTAAGCAGACCATGATCATCTAAATATTATGAATTAAGTGTCCTTAGAGGACTAGATCCTTTAACAAACTTCCCTTTCGTAAATCTATCAATCTCTGAATGAATCTGATTGAGCCCTGCGGATAAGGATTTCACTAGCACGACTGATTTCCTCAACTGTAAGTTGGTTTATATGAGTGTATAACCTTCTTCAGATACACCACAAATTTCAACCACCATGCCAAAGCGCGTTTCTTCTTATACCAGGAGGAGTAGGGACACATAATTTGATCTAAGGGATTATTCATGCGCGACAACTACACCCAAATCACAAACATCTTCAGTCATACTAGTGAACAACTCCAAAAGCTGTAAATGAAAAAGACTTATGAACTTCTGGATCACTTTCTGCAAAGTCACTCGACCTACTCTCGCTAATTTCACAGTCATGTTTATATTTATGCAGAATTTCTGGACCACGGAACCACGTCATCTGAATTCAAGTGAGATTGCGTTCTCGTCACTAAGTCGGCTGGATTAGACTTGCCATCGATATGATGCCACTGATCAGGATCAGTTAACCGCCTAATAAGACTAACTATGTTTCCAACAAACTCATGCAGCCGTCTACTGTCGTTGCTAATAAACTTCCAAAACAATCATCGAGTCTGTCCAGAAATATGAAATTGTAACATTGTATAACCATAGTTATTAAAAATTACATATTAAAAGGATTCAATGATAACAAAAAGCATAAAGATAATGTAAGCATAAACCGAAAACAAATCCCATTACAGTGTTAATTCGTTAAACATGTTTTAACGGGTTTATGATTAGTAGGCCTATTAAAATATACACAGTTCATCTATAACATTCTCAAAATAATTAGTTGTAAAATTAAACCCCTTTATGGTAAGTCTACTGTGAGATTACGTCAAACTTTATACAGTCACAGAATGAATATCAAATGCACGTGTTGCATATTGATTAGTACTACCTTTTCCTGTAATTTATACTTTGTTACTATCGTGATGAATGGTAGAGTACATAAAAGCTGCAACACAACCTCACAAATATAAACATAACTATTCATTAGGGTGGCCTTGAACAAAGGCGGGATATCGAATTCATGACCAGACGAACTTGTGTTCCAAATCATGATAAGTGACGTGCCAATATTAGGGAGGTTTAGCTGCACCGTTACGCGAGCAAAAACGCGAACGTGAGAAAATGTTGCTGTAAAAATCTCACGTTTCAAGCATACGTGAAGTTACAATTTTACAAGCCAAACTCTTGGGGGTGCACTTTATTCTAAAGTTCAAGGGTGCACTTACTAAAATAATGGGGGGGGGGGAAACAGAGCGACGGCCCCGTGAATATTTTGTACCCTCAAAATAGTTTGCACCAGACAGATCGGAGAGCCCAATTAAAAGGGGCCATAGTGACACAAAATGCACAATATTGTGACATGGGGTATGTTGACCCTAATTTTGAAGAACAAAAAAACTATAGTCCTATTTGCCCAGCTATAAGGCATTTGTTGCTTTCAAATAATTTGCGCCCGGGTTTTGGAAATTCATACAAGTATGGGGGTGCTCTAGGGGGAATTGTTTTTGCTATTTGCAGAGGGGAATTATTTAAAAAGTTAAACTGGTACATTCCAAGTCAAATAGAGCAGAGAATAGCAGTTTCGAAATCAACAGATAATTACCCCCCTTTGCTGTAAAAAGCTGTGATGAGACTTCCACGTTTTATTTAGTGGAGTGCACCCTGGAATAGCTGAACAAGTGTCCACAATCTCGGCAAGTGAAGTTCTGCATTTACAGTAACAAGCGGCTTAACTGCGTTGGGGGGTGAAACCGGTGGCACTCTAATCTCCGAACCTGTCACATTTCCTAGTTCGTTGTGCGGGGGGAAAAAAACTGGACCACATAATTGAAAAGTCTAGCAAAAATGCCTTCGTTTGAAAGGAACTTGGCGTCTAAAAGGAACGTGTCGTTTAAAATGATCTTTTCGTTTGAAAGAAACTTTTCGTTAAAATCGGCCAGGTTCTTCTCAGTTTTCGACATCTCCATTCTGGAAAAGTAAACACAAGAAAACCCGCAGTCAGTATGGTAAACAAAATAAAGTAGGCTTATATAATCCAAAGTCGAAGATAAAACGTCCGACCACAACAAAATCGGTTTAAATATCGATGACAAACCATTATACAGACAAAGGTTAAGTGCAAACCACTTGCATGGCCGTTATAAAACGAACTTAAAGGAACACGTTACCTTGGATCAGACGAGTTGGTCATTAAAAAGCGTTTAAAACCGTTTGTTATGAAATGCATATGGTTAGAAAGATGTTTTAAAAGTAGAATATAATGATCCACACAAGTATCACTCAAAATTGCACGGTTTTCATTTTACGTCGCGAACTAACACGGTCGGCCAAATGGCCGACAGTGTTAGTCGACAAGGTAAAAAGAAAACCCCGCAATTGAGGCATATTTGTGTAGATCATTGTATTCTACTTTTACAACATCTTTCTAACCATATCGATTTGATAACAAACGGTTACAGAACGATTTTTAAGACCAACTCGGCCGATCCAAGGCAACGTGTTCCTTTAAAATGTTGCAAACTATTGGCCTACCTTGAGACCATCAACGCTATAATGTTGTAGATGCCTTTTAAAACATAAGTCATTAATTTATTTTGTAAACAAATGAGGCTAACAAATGAGGCAAGGTCAGATGTCACAGCAGCGTTAGTCTTGGCCCAAGACTATGGTGCCTGATATTGGATAGTGTACTGCGCGCAGTTGTAATAGGCCAAAGCGCGCCCCCACGGTATGATTTAGTTTATTGGACGGCTTGTAATCTAGACTATAGTGGCAAGCTATGGTCTAGATTACAAGCCGTCCAGTTAACTAAATCATACCGTGGTGGGCGCGCTTTGGCGATTTACAACTGCGCGCAGTACACTATCCAATATCAAGCACCATAGTCTTGGGCCAAGACTACAGCAGCGTCCATTTTGTTAAGAAAACGTTTTGTTAATCAGGGCCACCCCAACTCATTTAGAGATTATCATTGGGTGTTACCGGAAACCTTTTCTATACAGGGTGTCTAAAAAAAAAGGTAATCCTACATTAAAGGGTTTTTATGGCCAGACTATTATGTTTACCAGCAGAAAGCATGGCATCATCTTAAAGCTGAAACCTTGTGCTTTCCAATGATACATTTGGTTACATTCAAGGGTCATGCATCAGCGAGCACCATTGTCTTGAAGTTGTGGTGCATAAATGCAGTTGGTTCACTTTTGAACCCATGTCATTTTGGCCTTCAGACAGAGTGCATGTAAACCTCGGGTTGTCACAAATGGTTCAGCTAATAACAGCAGAGTGGTCAAGAAAAGGTATGAACCAGAAGTTTGCTGGGATCTCTCTCACACCGCTCAAGAAGCCACTCACAGAAAGTATGTCTTCTTGCAAGATCAGGAAGCAGAAGTTCATGATGGATGTGAAGATGTGGAACAGATGGAAGTGAAGGTCCAGATGAGTGATCCGATTAAAAGTGGTGTGGCTCAGTCCAACACCATTCCGTCTTGCACTTGTCTCCCGTGGGTGGTCAATCAGTTGCTGTCGTAGGATAGCGATGTTTTCCAGTGATCTCGCTGTCCTTGGCCTTCCTGAACTTCCTTTGTTGCGATTGAGGCTGGTTCCTGATGTGCTTCATACTTTCTCACATTGGCCCAGATTGTTTCTTTGCTGGTGGTTATCGATCTGGGAATGCTTCTCCAAATGCATCCTGTGTAGCCTGCAAAAAGTTCTGGTTTCATACCATTTCTTGACCACAAATATTCTCTGTTCTGCCGTTAGCTGAACCATTGTGACAACCTGAGGTTTACACACTGTCTGAAGGCCAGAATGACAAGGGTTAAAAAGTGAACCAACTGCATTTTTGCACCACATTTTCAAGACAATGGTGCTCGCTGATGCATGACCCTAGAATGTAACCAAATGTATCATTGGAAAGCACAGGGTTTCAGCTTTAAGATGATGCCATACTTTCTGCTGGTAAACATAATAGTCTGGCCATAAAACCCTTGAAAGTAGGATTACCTTTTTTTTTGAGACACCCTGTATATGTATTCACTATGCAAGTTTAAAATCCAACCTAAGAAGATGTTTGTTAAATAAAGCTCAGAGTAATATAAGGGGATATCTGAGAATCTGTGTCTAAAAAGCTGTATTTATTGTGAAAACATTTCAAAAGCATATACATTTTGAATGCATCTCTTTCGTGCATTGCAGCAGATAATCGCTTTGTGAAATGGAATAGTCAAGATTGAGCCTCGGATACTAGTGCGACTGGTGCCAAGGTCGCGACTAATTGAATAGTAAATTTCACTATAGTCGCCCAGCCGTCGATTTCACCAAACTCTTCCTAACTTAGGATAAATCTTAGGACGAGTCCCAACCTTGCACTAGTATAACATGCAAACCCTAAGATTAATCCTAAGTTAGGACGAGTTACTCATTCTAACTCAGGAAAGGATTAATCCTAGCGTTTCGTGAAATCGGCTGCTGGCCTAAGTCAAGATACCACCTCGCGATTTTGTTATCTGGCAATGAGCTCAAATGCATCTGATGAAATTCTTTTGTTTGTGTGTTCATTGCTAGATTTATTGAAATCCCCCAAAATATTTCACAATGAGCGTTAAAGGGATGGTGTAGGCCTTTGGTGTCACTCTTATAACAAATGGCTATACAAAACTTTTAGTTTGAAAGCCTACAGCAGCTTTCAAGAGTATTAAAGCAATTGTTTGAGAAACATTTTTAAAACTTCTAACCAATGTGGATATTTGAAAGGGTATTAGTTTTTATGCCTCAAATGCTGAATCTGAGAAGAGTTACTGTCAGATACGCTTGTCAGTTTGCGTATTCCTATAGGGATTATTCTTCATGTGTGGACAATTTTTGCTCCACCGGATTTTCGGCGATTTCTTTAAAGCGCGACTATCATTTGAAATGAAATTCTCACATGTTATTTTTGTTTTCTCTAAACATATACATTTACATTCACGTAGGATTAAAATAATAGAACAGTTTCGAAAACCGAAGGTGTGCTTTAATTTTAAAACATCCATGTAGGTATTCTAATAACCTTACTTTTCAAAAACAAAAGACAAATACATAAAGAGTCTGCCTTACCTTATGATCCTGACTTTCTCCAGCAGTTGTTTTACTCGGTCGATTTCCGATTTCAACTCTCTCTTTTGTTTCTCCTGTCCTCTTTGGAAATTATCCAAAACATCCAGATAGGGCTGAATTGACTCTTTGCTGTACCTGAGCGAGAATTACAAGGTTGCCAAACTGTTAACTTTTTTTCTTTTTGTCGTTCATTGTAACCTAGGAAAGCCTCTTTACCTATATTCTATATACAATTTTATCTTGAGCTGTCTGTTGCCAAGAATTGCTCCTTTGTGTTCTTAGGTCATATCACCAACCTCCTGGTTGTCTCCCTCTTTTGTGTGGAATTCAGTTTGGTTTTTTTGTATATCGAACTGTTGTCATCCTCCTTGCTAGGTATTACCTGTCCGTCCCCACTTATTTGATTCAACGGTCTTCTTAATAATATCCCTGGACTCTTGACCTCTTTCTTATGTCCCCATTTTGTCTTTCTATCGTATTCCTATCACATTTTTTTCAAAACCGTCCCTGTTACCATTGGACTTGATGCTTTTCAGTGGTGTAGGAAGGGTGTGGTCTCGAAAGATGATGATTAAGTGCTAATCATCACTCAGTATATGCTATAGACATCATAACTGTACATAATATTATATGGTGTTTTAAATCACGCAAAATGGCAGACTAAAAAATTGTAGAAAAGCTACAAGTTATTTTACAAATCTTCCCCAACCCTAAATCGGCGCAACACATAAAAACAAACTCCCCATATGTTGCTCTCTTTGGTATCATCGGGCTTTCTTCTTGGGTGTGATTTGGTTTGCCTTGACTCCTCCATGTAATGCATGGCGTTGACTTTCTATGTGGAGGAGTCGTTCAAACAGAGTGGCAAGGTTGAATACAATGGCAGTTCTATTCAGCATTTTCGACATTTCCCGCAACATTTGCACGTTTGCCTCAGATGTGTCTGCAGACATTTCAATGATTATTGTATCAATAGACTTCAATCAGACTGCCTAAGTTACCTTTTCATGACGTCTGAGCTTTTCTTCTGAACCTCCTCTAGCTTACTTTCCACGAACTTAGCAGTATTCTCGGCAGACTGTTTGCGTTGGTTGGTATCCAGGCGATCCTTGTTCCAGTCCAGCCCTTTTTTGAGACCATACCCACACGCCACAGTGCCTGCTGCTACTGCGACCACGGGTGCAGCAATTGCAAATGCTGATGCACCTGCAAGCCACATGGCACCTCCTGTCAACATACTCTGTGTTATTACGAATGGTAAAAACTCGTTATCATCATTTACGCTCTATTATATTTCATGTCAAAGACGACCCGGATCTGACCTGGATCTGACCCGGATCTGACCCGGATCTGACCCGGATTCAAGGGACCTGGGTCAGGCTGAATAATAATGGGGACTTTAACCCAAACTTTGCGTAATGTTGACCCATTATGAATCACTTCAACACAGATTCAAGGGAATGGATGACTTATTGAACGCTATAGTGGCCGCAGACCTACCAAGTAATGCAACTGTTCTCTGTGATGTGCGCATGCTCAGAACTACACGAAACATGACTTCTACCTGGTGCTGCCCGGCCTTGCGTTCCAAAGTTTCACATTGCAACTGAAAGAAGAGTGTGCGTTATGAGACTGGTCCCCTGTCTTAATCCGCAAGGATAAGCAGGCACTGATTTGAAAGACCCAGCAATTTTATTTTAATTTAAACAATGTTCAGTGACGTAAAGCTTTCTATATCTGTGTCTCGTATGGTCCGAGGTGATGTTTGTCAGGTGCACTTTCGGCGTGCACATGTACTTGATGCATGTCATGATATCCATTCATTCATTCATTCAAACTGATATTTATTTCCATACTTCATGAAAACAGAGTACAAACAATGTTTTTAAGGAATAACCAATAAACAAAGCTATTTAATGAGGGAGAGAAAAAATAAATACATAGAGTATGGGGGCATCATCTGGAAGCCGAGGCTTATGTAGGGATGCCTGGGGACAGACAATAAACGGGGACAAGAACGAACGGACTGACAAAACGAACAAAGACAGACATGATGAAGACAACAATGATGAGAACACTAATTGCACAATAATAATAACAATGATAATAATAATAATAATAATACCAATAATAACAATAAGAATAAGAAATCGAGAAATAATAAAAAAGCGTTTGCTGACGACTTAGGCAAAAGTAAAATGAGAGCGAGAAGGCAAACTATGTCAAATACTGGGAGAGGAGAGCTCTTTTATAGGCGCGTTTAAATCGACCCACAGATGATTGTGATCTAATCGACTGGCTTAAACCATTCCAAAGACGCGGCCCAAAGAAACGAAGTGTTTTTAAGTGGAATGATGAGCGGGTGAATGGCACATAAAGGTGTGATTTGTTATGTGTTCTGGTAGAGTACCCATGAGTGTCACGGACAAAGGTAAAGAATGAACGAAAGGAGGTGGGTAAAAGGTTGTGGGTGAATTTGTACATGAAGATACCCGTATGAAGTTTATTAATGTCTGCAAGTGCTAGTGAGTGTAACTGTGCGAAAAGAGGTGCGGTGTGCTCTCGGGGATGCGATAAGGTGCATATCCTGATGGCCCTTTTTTGAGTGGTTAATAATGAATGGAGTTTGTTTTTAGAAACTTGTGCCCAGATGATATTACAATAGTTAAGATATGGAAGAATGAGGGTATTATAAAGTAATACCAAAGATTTGGGAGGAAGAAAAGCACGAAGTCTAGACATAACACCAGTGTTGCGGGAAATGGTTTTAGTAATGGAAGAGATGTGTTCAGACCAGGAGAGTTGATCATCAATAATGACACCTAGAAAATTAGTGGAGTGAACTTGAAGGATAGGATTATTGTCGATACGAAGAATAGGAATATCTTCTGAGAGATGAGAGGATTTACTGAAGAGCATGAACTTAGTTTTGTGTTCATTGAGGGAAAGTTTGTTGGCTTTAAACCAGGAAGAGACTTTAAGAAGTTCGGCATTCATAATATTTAAGGATTTAGCCGGATTGGAGTCAGAGAAAGCAATAGTTGTGTCATCTGCAAAGAGCGTAAAAGACAGAAGGGAAGAAGAAGAATGCAGATCATTAATATAGAGCAGAAAGAGGAGTGGGCCAAGAATAGAACCCTGTGGAACGCCATGATGAATTTCTTGCCAAGGAGAGTTGTGATTTTTAAAAGAAGTGAACTGCTGTCTATTGTCAAGATACGAAGAAAGCCATTTGAGAGCAACACCTCTTATGCCGTAGAAATTAAGTTTGTCAAGGAGAATGGAGTGATCAATGGTGTCAAATGCTTTCGAAAGATCAACAAAGACACCGACAGTGCTCAATTTATTATTTAGAGCAGTGGACACATTATCAACAAATTGAATAAGCGCCATGTCTGTAGAGTGTTTAGCTCGAAACCCGTACTGAGAGTCAGAAAGAAGATGGAAGCGAGAAAAAAAAGTATTGAGTCTGTTGTAGAAAAGTCTCTCAAGAAAAGTCTCTCAAGAATTTTAGAAAAGCAGGATTTGGCTGCATCTTCATGTGAAATTGATGCAGGGTCGAAGGTGCTTAAGGAATGGGATTGGCGTAGGGTCAATGCGGGTCCCAATTTCATGGCTAAGAATGTAAGCAAATAACGAAGTCTTACATAGCGCACGTATCTACCAACAAGGTACTCAAGGCGCTTAGTATATACATTAAAACAGAAAGAGAGGTCATTGAAAGCTATGAATTCTGAGAACCAATTATGTAGCACCTTATAAGGGTTTACAAGGTGCTACGGCGCATTTAGCAGCCACAGCCAGGGACACCGGGGCGAACCCCTTCTCTTTTCGATAAGTGCACTGGGTTCTTTTACATGCGTTACACAACACATGGCACCAACGGCTTTACGTCCCATCCGAAGGACGCAGCAATGGTTAAGTGTCTTGCTTAAGGACTCAAGTGTCACGGCTGGAGACTCGAACCCACACTCTGCTGATCAGAAACACCGGAGTTTGAATTCGGTGCTCTTAACCGCTCGGCCACGACACTTCCAAATAATCGGTGCTTGCGGAAGCACAGGATTCTGCGCTTACGTCAAGCCTATTTCTCAGGTTAGCGGGAATTTTTGGCTTGAATGCGTGCATATATACTCCACGTTACTAGCGCTCTACACTTAAACAGCTAGCGCAGAAATTTGGCGCTTGCCGTGCAAGCGGAGAATGGTGATCGTAAGCGCAGAATTCGGCGATAAACAGAGCCATAAAATTTGGCCCTGGTCAGATGTTCAGGCTAAGTATGGAACCGTATTACGACAATCACCGAGGCATGATGTTTATTCAACTTGACAAACTTCAGGTAGCGTAGTTTATTCTTTATGCATGACGTCAGAAGCGAAGATTTTTTCTTGCTCGATTGAAGGTGCTGTTTTGCATCTTTCGCCAGGAATAGATCATAAGATTCGTCACACGTCACAATTATTATGGGATCTGGGTGCTTACGAAGAATATGTAGAAGAAATACTAAAAGTTCACTACCGAAAAGCCTACACCAGCAACAGCATTGTCTCCGGTTAGCATCTTTCTTGCACTCCCACAGCTTTCGTTCACGAACCCAACGCTGATATCCCGCCCGGATTCCTTGGCAGCATCTCTGAGGTTAATATCCACGTGTTTGTTTCTACTCTCATTAATCCCAGTCGGAGTTATGTCTGGAAACGACTTCTTGAACAACTCTATGATAAATATATAAAGAGGAAGAAAAATGTAAATTTCAAATTAGTGTTGTCCTCATATTCAAAAAGATAGAGTCCTCATGCGAGTGATTTTTAAATCATCATGTTTTTTTAAACCCTCACTTAATGTGGGTGTCCAATAACCTTAAGTTGTTTTCTTTGGGTCTACGGGTGTTTGTTTGTTTGTTTGCTTGTTGGGTTGTTGGGGTGTTGTTGTTGTTTTGTTTTTTTTGTTTTTTTTTATTTGGGGGTGTATGCTGCTGCTGCTGATGATGATTTTTTTTCCACTTTTATATTGGTCGAACAATATTAATGTTATATAATCATTTTAGCCCAGGACATACCTACCTTTTACATATGCTTTTAATTCGTCTTGCTCACACTCAATGGCTGATTTCAAAGACTCCTCCATTTTCTTAGTTCGTTCAAGAACTATTTGGTTCACTTGCTGCAAAATTTGTGAAACAATCGCCGAAGTTTAAATTCGTCTTTAAATATAAATGGCTACACATTTCTGTACGGGTAATTTGAAGTTCATTCCTGATGTTTTGATGATATTCGATCAAAACGGTATTGAATTTGAGGCCTTTAATAACGTAAAATCCCTCTTTGAAGTTGACAGACCTTTAATGTCAGATGACGTCACGCTTCAAATTTCATTCTGAAACTAGCGTCAAAAACCCCGTTTGCGAATTCAACATTCCCAAAGTGAGGCAAAAACAAACAAAAACAATGTATTAACCTCCTGAAAGCGCTCGGTGTTATTCTCGTCTAAATCATTCACGTTACGCTTCATGTTCACGTCTTGTCGAATGTCTTTCTTTGCATCTTCAACAATCTTCCTGGCCTGTGAATAAGAACATTTATAAATAGACTCCTTGCATTATGACGACACAAGACCAAAAACTGTTGAATGAATAGACACGTTTTGTAGAGTGTCATAGCCGAGTGGTTAGGAGCATCGAATTCAAGTTCTGGTGCAGTCACCGGAGTGTGGGTTCGAATCCCGGTCGTGACACTTGTGTCCTTGAGCAAGATATTTTACTATAATTGCTTCTCTTCACCCAGGGGAATAAATGGGTACCTGCGAGGGTAGAGGTTGATATTGTGAATGAAAAAGTCTTTTGAGCGATATAAACTGTTGCCCAGGTTGTATACTCCCAAGGGAGCTGAGAAACATTAAAAGGGGGTGTTTATTGGCCCTATGACCAGGGCACTAATGTAAAGCGCATTGATACGGTTATTGTGTAATGCGCTATATAAGAATTGTCATTATTTATTATTTATTTATGTTTTCATTGTTGGGCAAAACAAATGGCGGCCAATGTAGTCCTATAGAAACTGTTGCCAATAAAAACTTTGATGTCCGCAGCATAACAGAGATTAAAGGGACACACCGGCTGTATTGGGCTATTTGGGCTACAAAATAGACTAAGATATGACTTCAAAGGTCTTCCAGGAATGGAAAGGAACAGTCCCTACGCAAATCATAAAATGTTGCCGTTTTTTAGCATTTTTCAAAAAACCGTAGAGTCGCGTGATAGTTAGAACTACAAAGTGGCTCTAATAATCACGTGATCTTCCGAGTTAGTTTTACTTCCAGCCGTAGAAAAGCTAATTCGCTGAACCAAATTTAAATATTGTTGTTATTCATGAGTATATATGACAAAAAAGACTATGTATTCAGATTATGGATACAATTCGTAAATAGAGGTCAAACATCGAACGTAAGATTAGCATTCAGAGAGTCCGTGTAACGGAAGCTTGTTGTATGGCCCCACGGCGTGGAGCAATCGGAACGTGAGCCTTGGGGCATATCACGTACCGCCCATGCCGTGTCTCGTGGGGCTGGAGGTGTAATCCCGGGCGAGTCTAGCCGCTAGCTCAGTCGGTACACCTCGCTTGTCGAATCCATTATTTCTTATGATCGCAACGTTCCAATGCTGTTTTGTTTCCTTCCCCCTAATGTTTTTTGTTAGGAGTCAGGTAATTAAAAAAAATCGATGTTGTCAAAACGTAGGAATACCGCATTTTGTTATGTTGACGATGTTATTGTGGGAGTAGCTTGAACAATGTTTCATGAAGGAGAAGGGGAAAAAAGGAACGGAGCCCCTCGATCGTGAAAAGGACAGGTGAATAAGATTTTTTTATAAAAGGTTAAACAAAAATAATGATAAAACAAAACTCCCTCAAAATATAATTTTGTCAAACAAAATATTATTTTTTTATTCTGTGAATGAAATGTTATTTTTAGATTGTTGAGGTAATGATTAACTTGGGCAACAGTGGAATTTATTACTCGACTTGTCGCGCTTCAAATAGCTGCGACTTCGATACTAGTCGCGAACACTAAACTCCCATTGCCGAAGATGCATCGCGAAATACTTGTTGCCGAAGGCGCAATAAAGTAAAACTCGTGCTGAAAGGATTGAAGGATTGTGTCACTGATGTCTGGTTGTGTTTTGTAAAAAGTTGTCGTGAATAGTCGTGAGCGACAAAAGTGGTTAACCAAGCAGGAATTCGATCACGACTACGTTTATAGTAAGTAGTCGTAGCAGCACGATTAACCGAGTGAGTTGAACAGCGGTAGTCGCGACTCGACTAAGCAATCAAAAGCCGCAATTTCCCATGAGTTGTTCCAAAAGATATGGTTACGTTCCAAGCAACGCAGCAACGCTTACATTCCAAGATACGCTTACGTTCCTTCAAGTAACACTACAATTCCATCAAAAGGTACGCTTTCAATCCCGAGTCAAGCCACGCTTACGTTCCAAGATACGCAGTACGCTTACGTTCCAAGATCATTTACGTTTCCTCAAGTTACGCTTTAATTCCATCAAAAGGTGCGCCTTCAATCCCGAGTCAAGCTACGCTAAGGTTTCAAGATACGCAGCTACGTTTATGTTTCAAGATACACTTACGTTCTCTCAAGGACGCTTTCGAATCCCTCAAGATTCACCTCCCTTCCCCCAAGAATGATGCTTTAAAAAATCTTTGACATACCAGGGCCCACCAGTTTCACCTGTTTTGCAGAAAATATTGCTTAAAAAATTCTTACTAGCCAAAAATGTTTTACTAGTCGGGCAGCAGCCACAAGTCGACAACATTTCAAGTTTAAGTAAAATTGGGCTGGTAACCAGTTTCTGCTAAGCAATACTACTTTGTGCTAAGCAAAATATTGTTGTGCTAGTACAGGCTTTATGAATTGGGCCCTGGCACGTCGGGAGCATGTAACGCCACGATCGCATTCCATACTGCAACATGGCAATGCAGTAGGCCTAGTTTATTTATGCCAGGAATGCTTTATTTACTTGCATTGTCCCATCATATGTTGGGTTACTTTGAGTTCTTCGGGACGATCTTTGGATATACGTCGAAGGATTTGCCTGATGCGTGTATTTTTTGTCGGTTGTTTATAATACATGGATATGTAGACTAGATCCTCATACTGCGTCATATTAAAACGTTGTAAGCGACAATGTCACGAAGAGTTGACGGTTGCAACGGCTGGAAAAGCGTATACGCTGGCCTTATACCGTTGTTTGGTTTGTTTGTTTATTCAGTTTTCGCTAATTATACGGATATTTTGATCATTTTGTTTTACAGCAACCACCTAAACAAATTTTATTTATGATTCGCCACCACTAAAATGCGTAAACGGTCAGCCGGTGTGTCCCTTTGATAAATAAAACACAATAAATATTATGCATTGGCCGCCAACTCGCGTTTAAACCCAAACCTTTTCATGGACAATCCTGTTGTTAGACCTATCCACAACCAGCTGTGACGTTACAGCAAAATTTTCCCTTTTTTCGGGAAATGTTTTGTTTTTTGTGTTATGTTCTCGAAGCTGATCTTCTTTCGCTTTCCTGAAAAAAAATAATCCAGAAATAGGTGATCGATAAACTGATAATATTACTCAATGAGTGAGTGTCTGGTTAGGAAAGTTATAATCACTAGCGGGAAACCCGCGCTACGCGCGGGTCCCGCTAGATTTCCGCGCCGTATCGATTTCACAAAGCACTAAGATTGATATTAACTTTGTATCAATCTTAACTGCTAAGTAAAGAGTGACGTCACAATACCAATTACACTGTCCTTTTCTGTACTCCGTTCAGTTTATTTTTGTCCTGTCCCGTATCATAGTCCCTTTTCTGTTTTCATTTCCCATATTATTTAATTCCCCAGCCGGCCCGTTAATTTTTTCCAGTCCTGATCATTATTTTCTAGTCCTGTTTTTCCCGTTTTGCACTATTTGTCAGTCGAATGAAATTGGTACAAATTCCTGTACTGCGGGTCCTGCTAGACAGGTAAACTTGGCAGTTAACACAACCTGAATAACTGCTACGCATAACAATGTGCACTGTTGATGATCTGATTATAGTGATTGAGGACGGATGCATGTGTCTTTAAAAAATCGAGCTGCGTGATAGGTGCCGTTCCCCCGTCCCCCTGCCCCTTCCCTTTCCCCGCCCCACGTGCTCTAAAGCCTGCCTCCGTTCTCCATGATCCCGTCGTCCCAATAGCAACACAGTTAAATAAAAGGTGCCGTTCCCCCATCCCCCTGCCCCTTCCCTATTCCCATCCCACGTGCTCTAAAGCCTGCCTCCGTTCTCCATGATCCCGTCCCATTTATTATAGCAACAGTTAAATAAAAGGTGCCGTTCCCACGTCCCCCTGCCCCTTCCCTCTCCCGTCCCAACCGTCCCAACGTGCTCTTAAGCCATGCCTCCGTTCTCCATGATCCCGTCCCATACGCCTCTCTTATTATTTATGCATGACGTCAAAATTCTTACCCAAAATGAGGCTATGGGCGCAGCCACTGTACTGTACGCGCGCGCGGCCCATCGCAACAGTTTTTTTGCTTGCACTGTACGCGCGCGCTGCCCATATAGCAACAGTTAAAACCATAGATATAGAATAGAATAACTAGAATCATTTTTGCGCGTTGCCTTTCGAACGTGAAATTTTTACCGCGTCCATGGCGAACAAAACTTTTTCTACACAGGCAATGGCGCGTATGTACGCGCGGCCGATCTAGTTATTTTAATTCTATATCTATGGTTAAAACGGCGCGCAAAACCCCACTAATTTTGGTGATTTTTGCTCATAAATCTGTCAATTCTCAACGTATTTTTTTTCAAAAATAGATGAGTGTCAAGACTAAGTCGGCGTCTTTCTTCCGTGTAAATTTGGCGAGTTCTAATGCGGTATCCAGGGAGGAGATCCAATAACATACACACACAGACACACACACACAAACAAATCGGCTATTCATAAATACCTCATACAGTTTCGCTATTCCTATTGGTGGAGAGCGCGTCACGTGGGTGTGTATAAACCTTTGTTTGTGACCGGTAAAAAGTGTTAATTCATGGGCGTGACACGCGACATTGCACCTGTGCTTATAAGACAGTTTCTTCATTCATATTGGTCGAGAGCAACAGCTGAAACAGTTGCGCCACATCACGAAGTACGCGCGACGCGCACAGCATTCCCTTATAAGGAGTTGTTTACTCGAGGGCGGCGGAGGGCTTTACCATTTCATAGCTGGAGGGGTGTTGTGTTGAAAGAAATCATTTAAAATTATAATGTTTGCATTTATTTTACTTTTTGACCAAAACGTGATGATGCTTTTGACCGAAAAGGTATTTATGAATGTGAATCAAAGTGTGTTGAATCGGTTTTCAACTAGTGGTTTAAACCCGCCGAGGCCTGGTTCTTTATAATTTACCTCGACTTCGTCTCGGAAAAATTATCAAGAACCAGGCCTCGTTGGGATTAAACCACTAGTTGAAAACCTATTCACCACACATTGATTCCCCTATTTATACGGAACTATAAGGGAAGGGGAACTATAGAATCAAAAATAAATATTTGGCGAAGACCAAGATGACATGTTACATGACCTATATTTTGTCTTTGAATCAAAATTTTCACTTGTTCACGGACAAGTGGAAATTAGTCACTTCACCGACCATTTCTTGCAAAGGCAATCTTGCCTGAAAGATGACGTATACGTTAAAGCCACCACTGACTCATTTTTCATTATTGTTCTTTTATAACATTGTTACTTTGAAACACTGCATAAGTGACTGGAATTTCACAGCGTGTTTCTCTACTATAAATGGATGTTAGAGTTAGAATAACTATTCATAATTATATTATTCGATGTACAAGCGAATACTATTCGATAATACACCAACGTATACATTCGATATACCAACTCATAGTATTCGATATTTAACTTGTACTATTCGATATACTAACATGCTGCTCTGTAGTACCGTCGCCATTTCTTCCAGATGTTCGGTGGCTTTATCTACAATCCTTTTCCCTTTTTCATAATGACCTTTGAACTTCGTTTCGATCGCTGATGTTGAAACAAGCTCCTGGATAAAAGGATGTTTGGTAATCACTTTATAGTATTAATAGTAATGATATCTCACTTGGTTTAGAAGTACAGCACCTTTTGATGGTATAACACATTTTACAAATGATTTCACTTCGAAATAATGTGGTTATGGAAAAGGTAGCAGTTTTTATGCCCTAAAATTTGAATCTAAGACACGTTAAGTTTCTCAGATTGAGTGTTCCGATTTTGGATTATTCTTTTTGCGTGGACATATCCGCTCCGAATTTTCGGCGAATCTCAAAAACGGCACCTCCTTTTGAAATGGCCTTTTTACGTGGTAGTTTTATTGTATATCTACATTTGTATAGGATTGTGACAGTCAAACGGCTCAAACAAAAAAAACAAAGGTATATTTTACATAATCCATCGACGTTAAATTATTACAGGATAATTTATGTTTCTTGACAGTTATGATGAAAACTCTGACTGATGAGACGAAAGTCTCGATGGCCTTTATACCTTAAATGTGCCCTCAAAGCGGTAAAACTCTTTCTCCCTTTCTTGCCAATCCTTTAAAAGTGACCCTGACAAAGAAAGTTTAAAAAAAAATTGTTAAATAACACAGGCAAATCGGATAAACGTGACTGCGGCGAGAAGAAACAACTTGTCATTTTCACCAATTTTGTTTTATCTCATTCCCAGAACATGGATTAATAGTACCTGGTAATTCTGCTCCAACCTACCAAAACTATATCTCCCCCCCCCCCTCTCTCTCTCTGGCATAGGCTTAGCAGTCTACATACTGTGACCACCCCGTTAAAAGTGATGAACAACCACTGACACTGCTGGCAGCTGCTAGCTGCTGCTTACAGCTCGACCCTTTTTGAAACCTAGGCTTTTGGATTTGGTTGAGGCTAGCGATCCGTCCACCTACATATGGAGCCCTTGAGGAAAACACACGTTTTCAAGGATAATTGACGGAGCCTGTAAACCCTAGTCCCAGCCCAAGCCTCCTTTTTCGAAAACGGTGAATGGATCACAGCCACAGTTTGGCCAAGCATTATGACTGTAACACTACAAAATGGGACCGAATCAACTAAAACTGGGACATTGACCAATTAAAAAAAAAAATACAAAATGCCAAAAAAAAAAAGAATTACCTTTATCTTTCTTCAAGATTTCAATAGGTGCAGTGAAGAAAATTCTCTCTGCTGCGTCCTCGTCGGTTTCAACTACTCCCAGCTTGTCTTTGAGTAGTTCAGTTGCTCGTTGTTGGTGTTGTCCACGCACCTTTTCCTGAGTGTTTACAACGATCGTCAAATCATACCAAACGATAGCAATCCTACGGTCTTCCAGATGGTCTAGAGATTCTATTTCACCATTCCAGGGGCGGACCCATGAACTTTTTGAGACGTTGGGTCAGTGTGTGTCAAGCAATAGTATTACACTACGGACTAAATGGCCGGTCACACTGCAGCGATAACAAAAACGATAACGATCACGACACAAAGAGAATGCATTCTATTGGTTGAATTGCTCCGCGCAGAATACGCGCACGCTTATTCAACCAATCGCGGACGTGCCTTGTTGTTAACGTGATCGTTATCGTTGTTCGATATCGCTGCAGTAGTGGGACTGGCCCTTAAGGTTCGTTTGTGTACGAATCAATGGGGAGTTCCCTTGAGACAGCGGACCAGTCTATGTTGTAAAACACCCAGCGGGTAAATGACTTTGCCCGGGCCACTTAAACTTTAAATTATGTTTGTCAATCGTATTCTCTAAGAAAGTCAGGGCAAATAGAATTTTAACTAAATTCATACGCAGAAGATTAAAACAAAGGGTTTAACTCTGCCAGTTGCTAACCACAGAAGTGTAACGCACTATGGGATTGAAAAGCAGGTAAAAACAATAAAGACTAAATACAGTTTCTCTTAATCAGGAATGAAGATGAGATTGTTATCAGACTTAGGCCTAGTAACAAAATTCCGTTTCACCACAGAAGAGGTGGAACAGTAGAAATTATGGCCGTTATTGGGGCGCCTAACAGCTCCAGTAACGTAAGGATTGTGAAATATTGCAGGCTTACCTGGTCGATTTTGCTCGTCCATCATCTGTTGAGCCATGTCCCACATTGTGAATACTGCCAGAACGTTGGGTTTCGAAAAACGTCTTGCAACTTCCTCGAAGAATTTGCAGGCCTTTAATTAAAAGAAGAGGGGAAATGTATTAATGTTGTTGCAAGTAGTGCGGATAGACGTACATGTAGTGTAGTAATATAAGTTGAAGTTGTTGTCACTTCAGGGAGGACCGGGAGAGCTACACGTACTGATATGGGCTCTCGTCGAAACAAATCAACTGGCACCACTGGCACCCCCGGGGCTGAAACTAGTGCCCATATCAGCCTGTGGAGGTAACAGGTTGATATAGGCACAAGGGGCATTCCTCATTTTACAAAGCAATTAGTGTCTTGCTCACAAGGGCACACGGGTCAGGACCGGGTATCGATCGAACCTACGCTCCACTGCTGACAACACCAGAGCTTGGTTCCTGTCACGTCACACAATGGGCCAGAATTGAATCAAAGTGTGCCAAAATTATATTTAAACATAATATTTATGATGGAAAGTAGGTGTAAGGGGTTTTGGGATACGTAGAATTCGATGGTCATGTTGTAAAGGTTTATGACGTCATCAAAGTCCTGAATCGTGATTGGTCGGCAAGAGTTTAATAACTACTAATATGCGCTTTGTTCATATTTTTTTCTTTTCAATTAAACCTAGGCATATCAAAGAAATACTTTGTAAATAAATTTTTGCGATGCGGACTTACCCAAGTTAATTTCCATTGTTTATGTCTTCCTGGGCAAGCTTACATTTCCAAGAACAATGTATTTGTGCACGGGAAAGTGCAATAATGTCAATAAAATTGTGACGTCAGAGGTACATGATCTCAAATATTATGCAAGTTTCGCGCGTATTTGAACCATGGGACCAATTAATGTTAACATACTTACCGCTTCATTTAGTGAACTTATTGAATTTACAACAAAGATGTAGATGTCGGCATCTACACAGTACTCTGTCACTTGATCATCGGTGTCCGATGAGGTACACGTACCTGGACTGAAAACAACAGTTCAATCCCAAGAAACATTATGTTCAGTATACTTTTAGACTTAAAGATTGGTTTTCATCAACGTAATGCTGAGTTGTTGGCATTATTATCGTGTAAGAAACTATAAGAGTCACATAAAGTGACCGTTCCAGCTGAATACATTGTCTAAGTTGCTGAGCAAACAGGGGGAAACTGCCACTGTATTGTCAAAAGAAGGTCAAATCCATCCACATTTAGCGAAGTGACCCACCGAATCTCTGGCCGGAGCATTTGTGAACGAACACCAACGCTCAGAAATCTGAGTAAAGTTTGGCAGTCCATATTATATTGTCAATAGTTTCACATTCCTATATTTTTAAAGATAGAACAAGAAAAACTAAGGATTCAAGTTTGCTTGAAGAACAAAACAAACAAAAATTTGGTTCAAGGAGGGTTGTCATAAAACTGTAAAGTTACCAGTCGACGACGACCAACTCATTTTTAAGTAAACCGCACTTCCGTTTTGGCCAGTAGACTGTGATCTTGTCGCAGCTCATTTTACCCGATTCCAGTACGCTACTTCTCTTCCCAATGTCCTGGCGTGGGGGGAATGGGATAGTCCAATAATAAATATAAAGATTTTATGATTTTTTTTTTAATAACACAAAAACAAGGTGTTCGTGAGACAGCTTGCAAATTGAGTACCTTTTATTAAAATAGACATACTCCTCTTGGGAACGTTCACTAGTCATTCTCCACCTCTTTTCGAAGATCACTCAATCAAAATGTGACGAATATTCTTGCGATTATGAATAAATTCTTGCGAATAAAAATGATTACATTCGCCGTGAATTCGCCAAACAATTGCGATTGGATGGTGAATATTTTCATCTTGGTCACCCCTCGGTCGTCCCTCGACCTCTCCTTAACAATATATGACGAATGCTTACCAACGCTTGACAACGCTAGCCAATGCCTTACAAATAGGCAACGAACGTTGCGCACGTCGCGACTGAGCTTACCAACAATTTCAAACAAATGAAGCGATTGCTAGCGAATGTTACGAAGTATAAGCGATTGTCAAATATTTCCATTCGTAAGCACATTCACTCTAATATTATTCGCAACAGTGTGAAACAGAATTGAGAAGCGCTTTTTAATTTCAGCGAATGTTGCGAAGACAGTCATTCACCGTAGATTTTCGTAAGCATTGGTAGCCATTAGTAAGCGTTGGCAACTTTCGTAAGCTATTGTAAGGCATTGTCAATCATTGACTAGCATTGTTAAGCATTCGTAAAAATTCGTAACATATTGGTACGGACAGGTCGAGGGGTGACCGAGGGCGAACGTGAAAATATTCACTATCAATTCGCAAATTTTGGGCGAATTCACCGCGAATTTCAAATATCCATATTCGCAAGAATATTCGCCCAAGTGTGAGAGTCATTATGGAGAAGGAACTGTCATAGATTTATCAATTTATGGTATGGACAAAAACAAAGTTCGGCTATTACTTTTGAAACTCTTAAATTATGAAGATGTTATGCCGAAAATGTATTAATAATGACTGCCAAAAAAGCCGTGGAATGATCAAGGATTTATTTTTTGTAAAAAAGGTTACTACATGGTTGTGTTATCGGACTCGTACTTCAATTTTAATCCTTGACCCTTTGACATCCTCAGCGTACTCATTTGGTTCGTCTGTCCCCTCAACCGTAATGAAAGCAGATGTTGTTTCACCACATAGGCTTGGCAAGACGTTGTCCCGCAGCAGGGTATTGATTAGCGCCGATTTACCGCTGCTTGTCCTGCATGAAAAAACAAACAAATCAGAATCAAAGTACACAACAGACTTCATTTTGGTTTTGAACAAAAACATGGTGTTCGGAATGTACTCTTTGCAGCGCGAACAGCTATAACAACTTGTGGTCTGAGTGGGAATTTTCAGCAGCTCTGAGATAATTAAGCTTAAGTTGCAAGATAGAAACTCATACAAATTGTGTACAACAAACACTTCAAGAGCTTTTAAATGGTTGAGGAACATAGGCAAAATTGCAGCTTGATATTCTGTGTGACAGTGTTAAAAGCCATGGTCAAAGTGGTTCACATCAACTTTTGAACAGAGATGTCAACAATGTTCACGTTGTATTGTTCAATAGCATATGAATACATTTAGCATCGATGTTTTGTATCTACCAACCAAACTTTAAATCTAATACTTGAAAAATGCACAATTCCGAATAATTCGCAGCGAGGAGGGAGTTGTGACGTCCTATCACGTCAATTTCGCATCGCATTCGCAGGATGTCGTTCAGGAATTGTGCATTTTTCAAGTATTAGATTTAAAGTTTGGTTGGGTAGATACAACGTGAACATTGTTGACATCTCTGTTCAAAAGTTGGCGTGGGTTTACTTATCTATACCCTTATGCAAAGTTAAGATGAAATTTATTGTAGTCTTTTAGATATAAATTTAAGTAAATATTAATATTAAGGTTAATTATGTCTGATGAGTTTCAATGTTCAATTCCATTCAAATCTTGCGTTGTGAGTCATGAAATAGTGGCTCACTGTTAAGCCCGGTTCATACTTCATGGGAATGCGAATGCGAAGCGAATGTTGACGTCACAAATTCGCAACGAATAATTCGCAGCAGTTGCCCTCTGATCATACTCACTTGCGAATAATTATCGCTGCGAAAGGAGGGTCGTGACGTCAAGTTCACGGCAAATTCGCTGCGTATTTGCATTCGCAGGAAGTATGAACCAGGCTTTAGCCTATGTTTAATCACTTTTATGGTAAACATTGATATAATCCCGTTCTTTTCTCTGGGTCGGGGTATTTTAGAACAGAGCTTGTTCTGATGGACAGAAATATATGAAAAATAAGATTTATTTTTGGTACATATAGGAGCAAAGAACGATGACCTACATTCCGAAGAAGACAGCTTTCATTTTGCCCCGTCCGATGATTTTACAGATACTTTTTATTTTTTCTCCCATCTCTTTCAGTATCTCAAATCCCCATTTTTGGGGGAAATCTGCGATGAAATAAGAAAGACAAAAATATTAAATGGGTCAGGTTATTATTTGCGATCGTGCAATATGTAGCACAAGAGGGGGTAGTGCTAGTTGGCATGTGGTGGCCGGGGGGGCGGAAGGGGTCGCGCCACGAACCCGCCACCTACGTTGAAAATAATCTCATTCTTCTCTCGCGACGAGCGCCGGTCGAAGCTCTCCATACAAACCTACGCGAACGGCGCGCTGTGTAGTGCACGTACATTCCCTGTATACAATTTAAAGATTTCTAATACGTTCTCCCCTTTGAACGCAGGCGCGGCCGTTGAGACTGCCTGGACGAGTCCATTTAATCAAAGGGTGCGTTTATCTCTAAGTAATGTTAGTTCACCCAATGTCTACACTAGAAAACATCGTAAATGATTTTTTTTTTTGCATTGTCAACTGCTGTAGTAATTTAATAATTCAATAAGCAACATATATTTAGCGTAAACAACATGTCTTACATATTAGGTTTAAGATGTGCGCTTGCCTCAGAATTAACATTACCTGCGGCGAATGTTCCCGCCCGTCAACAGACGATCGTTTGCGTGGAAACCAAGTATAGGCAGAAACCATTTTCTCAAAAATACCTCTCAAAAAACGTCAAATATCCAGAGGATGTACGGAGGGATTTTGTTTAAACTTTCAGGAATGAAAGATCTATCCCTCATCACAACATTTAGTTAAAAAAAATCAGAGGATGAACGATAATTTTTTCACATTATGTCGATGTTTATAGCCATTTTAGAGGTGACGTTTTGTAACAAAACTCCCGCCTGGACCCATTCATACACGTTGGCCGCTGCAATAAGCCAACGGAAAATTTCGGTAAAATGTTTAAGCATTTTATGTAAAACTATGTAAAAACGCGCTAGCAAATGATTGCGCAATACCCCTTCCGCCCCCCCCCCCCCCCCCCCCCCTGGTGGTGGCCGATCAGATAAGAGCACCGAGCTATAAAGCCCCGGTGTTTCTGATCAGCAGAGTTTGGGTTCGAGTACCGGTCGTGACACTAACTTGTGTCCGCATTGACTTAATAGAATAGTAAGGTCATATCTTTGGATTCCGTGACCATTTTTTTGCTACCTTTTTTTCTCGATGGGTTTGGCTTCAGGAACCATTTAAAAGGAAAATTAGCTCCTATGAACCGCTGAAATGTGATAGGAACTTTTTTTATTGCGCAATATTCAAAATGGCCACCGACGCCATCTTGAAAAACATGAATTGTAATAGCTCTGGCACCAGATGACCTAGATGGACAAAGCAGATGTCCTTTTCCACTATATCTGACATGACAACTACACTGGAATGGTAGTTGTAAGGTTTGAGGACCATCTTGACCTCTAAATCCAATACGGCCGCCGACGCCATCTTATATAAACATAAATTGTAACAGCTCTTGCACCAGATATGACCTAGACGGACAAATGAGATGTCCTTTTCCACTATATCTGGCATGACAAATACACTGGAGTGGTAATTGTAAGGTTTGGGGGCCATCTTGACCTTGAATAGGACATTTCCGTTGTCCGTCTAGGTCATATCTGGTGCCAGAGCTATTACAATTTATGTTTTTCAAGATGGCGTCGGCGGCCATATTGGATTTGGAGGTCAAGATGGTCCTCAAACCTTACAATAACTACTCCAGTGTATTTGTCCTGTCAGATATAGTGGAAAAGGACACCTCCTTTGTCCATCTAGGTCATCTGGTGCCAGAGCTATAACAATTTATGTTTTTCAAGATGGCGTCGGCGGCCATTTTGAATATTGCGCAATAAAAAAAGTTCCTATCACATTTCAGAGGTTCATAGGAGCTAGTTTTCATTTTAAATGGTTCCTGACGCCACATCCATCGAGAAAAAAAGGTAGCAAAAAGATGGTCACGGAATCCAAAGATATGACCCTACTATAACTCAAGTCCCGTTCTCGTGTGAGAAGTCCCCAAGCATATCACGCCAACTACCAAAGCGCGCTCGACGTCAAAATGGAAGTCCCGAGAATGGGGACTTGACGAGGTCGTTTCTTAATCTGCACGTTGTTTATGGAAAATCTCCCCAAATGGGGAGATGTACAAAACCAATGGGAGCGAGCGTGGAAGCGCTGCCCTGCCAGTAAAATATTCATTACACTCTGTTACATCACACAGTGCAAGACATAAAGTGCACGCGTCTAAACGCGGTGACACGTGAGGGGGGGGGGGGGGCAAACTCATCATTAGGCAAGGGGGTGTCGGTATTATAAGTCGTTGAATTGCTCTTCCCAATGTTCAAATTTTACAAACAAAACCGATTCAAATGTATGTTACAACGTATTAACTTAGATTTCAATGAACATTCAGTGCTTTCTTTTTATAATTAATTGGTTATTTAAAAATGTATTTCAATCCTCATCTAAGTACTTAACCCCCACAAATAACAAATGAACGAGTCTTCTTTTTGAATGCGTTTGATTGGACAACACGTATCACGCAGCAAGTTTACCTATTCAGAAGTGAATACATTTACATATCAGGAGACTGCGACATCGTCAAGTCCCTGGCACGGGATTGGGACTTGAGTCAAGTCTAGTGTCCGCAAGACAAAAACCAATTGCTTCGTCCTGTAAAAACGCACCCTGTAATAACCTTTCAACAAAGGCGGATGTAGGGGTGGAGGTGGGATTTAATCCAGCTTGCAATAAAAACTGTGTCAGGGTGACAATCCGTTCAAATAAACAACATGATATAATTGGTTAGCCTGTAGCCACGCTCGGGGATTCGTTGTATATAGCTGTGTTTTCCCGCATTGTAAAACCTGGTTTTTCCAGGGCTCCATGATGGCAACCGTCTTCTACAGGCCACGAAACACCTGAACAATTCACACCGTAAACATGCTACACATGAAGCACATACACCTAGCTAATACACGTTGCCGTGGTTTCGTCTTGTTACTAAGTAAGTTTGTTACTAATTAACGTACACCTCGCAACAACGAAAGGTGACGTAGGCTATCAACACATCATGAGAATGTCTTTGCCGCAATATACACACATAAATCACATAGAAGGCATTTATAAAACGCCACTACATCAAGAACGCAGTGCATTTAGATCGGGTATATATAATGTTTGAACTTCTTGAATTTGCATAAAGTCAGATTTCCTGATCGAATTCAACGTTGCCTGAATGTTGCGCTTTCGTCATGTAACATACTGCTTGACTTATACAACGTTACAACAACTGTTATTTATACGTTGTTTTAAAGGCACTGGACACAGTGGTAATTACTCAAAATAATTGTAAGCATTTTAACTTACTTGGTAACAAGCAACGGAGAGCTGTTGATAGTATAAAACATTGTGAGAAACGGCTCCCTCTGAAGTAACGTAGTTTTTGAGAAAAAAACAATTTCTCACTAAAATTTAATTCGAGACCTCAGCTGAGGTCTCGAATTCAAGCATCTCAAAGCACACAACTTGTACGACAGGTTTTTTTCTTCCATTATTCTCAGCTAATGATATTAAATAATAATAGTAGGACAAGGACAGAGTTAGTGAAATGGTGGCAATCCCCGGAAAGCGTTTGCTTGATTTGGGGAATTTTCAGAGAAAATGGAGAAAAAATTTAAAAAAAAAAACCGATTTAGTTGTTAATTATTAATTACCACCCAACTAACATGTATATGACGGCCCAATAACGGCAACTTATACATTTGGTTAGGCAACCGTAGGCAAGTGTCGTTGCGCTGACGTTGTGTTTTCCATCGGGCCAACGTCCAGGACATTATTACCAACGTTGGGCCAGCGTAGGCCCAACCCCGTTACGACGTCGGATTTTGTTTTTTGCCGACGTCTGCATTTCCAATGTTTGTTAGACGTTTTAGTTAAACGTTGGGAAAACACAACATTTTGTTATCGGGCCCAATGTCGGCAGCTTATGTCGTACTGACGTTTATTTCCGACAGTACCCCAACGTTGGCCAACGTATACGAACAATCTAAAAACATAATTTAGAGATTAATTTTCTTTAAATTAGTTCTAATAATAAGTGTATGTTAATTTATACTTATCAGTTATGTTATTTACAAGTAATTGACTATACACCAAGTGAGAATACTGGTCTTTGACAATTACCAAAGGTGTCCAGTGCTTTAAAGCCATTGGACACTTTTGGTACAGAAAAAAAAAAAGTTCACAGATTTACAAATAATTTACAGGGTTTACAGAAGGTAATGGTGAAAGACTTCTCTTGAAATATTAGTCCATGAAATGCTTTACTTTTTGAGAAAACGGTAAAACATACGGATTTGTTATAAACACATGTCATGACACGGCGAAACGCGCGAAAACAGGAGTGGGTTTTCCCGTTATTTTCTCCCGACTCCGATGTCCGATTGAGCCTAAATTTCCACAGGATTGTTATTTGATATATAAGTTGTGATACACGAAGTGTGGGACTTGGACAATACTGTTTACCGAAAGTGTATAATGGCTTTAAAACAATGCCGACGAATGTCTTTAAATATAGATAATGATGTATCTATAGTCTGCTACATAGAATACAACCATTTACTTATTAGATTTGTTAAAGATACTGATTGATTTAATCCTATATTGATTGTTATTACATAGATTCAACACTAAAGGTGCATTAATCTCTCGTTTTACACCCTGTTTTTGTGTCTGACACACAAATTTATTTGATTAATTTAAAACTATGAAAAGAATGCATCAGAAGGAACCAGGGGTTGATAATTAGTGGAGGAGAATGGTAGACAAGTTTGATCGTGTCCCGTCACAGCGTATACAACAATTGTATAATGTTCACACCTTTTTCGGTCAAAAATAACAACATACCACAGAGTGCAATTTGCATGCCTGGGAAAACAAGCCAATATATATTTATGTTTTATGTAATGCCCGAAAGGTGGTTCAGTAAGCGGAACTTTGTGTATTGAAAACTCATTTGTACCTTCAGCTCATCAAACCATTATTGGCGTAATGAACTATAACAAACTTCAATGTGATTAAGGGGTTTGAAGTGGAAATAAACGGTCCTTTCCTTGATTGTTTATATAGTTTTTAAATTTGCAAAACAAGTTTTAAAATTAATTCTGGGTGGTTTTCGGGGTTGGGGGTTGGGGTTGAGTTTTTATTTTATTATAAGACTGCTTTCTCATATAATTGTTGGTGATACTTTTTATTATTTGATTTTCTGGGTGCAAGAATTACGTTGTAAACATTATCCCCCCCCCCCCCCCCTTATTTGTATTATATAACTGTTATTAATACGGGACATTGTTTGCTGAAACTGTAAACAACATGATATTATTGGCTAGCCTGTAGCCACGCTCGGGGATTCGTTGTATATAGCTGTGTTTTCCCACATTGTGAAACCTGGTTTTTCCCGGGCTCCATGATGGCAACCGTCTTCTACAGGCCACGAAACACCTGAACAATTCACACCGTAAACATGCTACACATGAAGCACATACACCTAGCTAATACACGTTGCCGTGGTTTCGTCTTGTTGCTAAGTAAGTTTGTTACTAATTAACGTACACCTCGCAACAACGAAAGGTGACGTAGGCTATCAACACATCATGAAAACGCCTTTGTCGCAATATAAACTGCTCACAAAAAGTAAGGAAACTTTTTTTCAATCCAGTATATCTGTTATTATTAAATACTCTCTTTGTATATGGTATATACAAATGCAAAGCTGAACTGTTCCTCTTGCAATGGTTACATGTTGCTGAACTTGGATACATGCATACCAATGAGGCAAAGTCACAAATCAAATGTGCCAAAATTACCGTTGTCTGTGAATGGTCAATAGGTAATGCAAATTAATCAAACCGATCAAGCTTTTCAGAACCATTAATTGTTTACACAATGATTTGCACAAGTGAGCTCATCGGACACAATAATTTACCCTCATCTCATGAAAAACACTTTGTTTGATGGGTATTTGCAAGACGATATTCTACAGCCGAATGCAGTCCCATACTTGCCGACTTTGGACCAAATGCCATCTTTCAAGATGACAACGCTCGCCCCAATCGAGCCCGACTGGTGACTGACTACCTGAAACATGTTGGGGTGCACCGGATGGATTGGCCCGCTAACAGTCCAGACCTGAATCCCATGGAACATCTGTGGGACCAGCTTGGCCTCGCTGTCCGTGCCAGAATCACCAACACATCATCTGTGGCTGACCTAACCAGGTTCCTTATTAGTGAAGAATGGAACGACATCCCTCATCATCAGCGCATCACAAGACTTGTGTGCAGCATGAGAAGAAGGTGCCAGGCTGTCATCAACGCCTTCGGATCATCCAGCAACGTGTAATCATAGCAATTGTGGTATCATTTTAAAGAGGAACAGTTCAGCTTTGCATTTATATATACCATATACAAAGAGAGTATTAAATAATAACAGATATATTGGATTGAAAAAAAGTTTCCTTAGAGAAAATGCCACCAAACTAGTGGGCGGTTGGGGGCAGAGGACAGGAGTCTGTCCTCCAACTTAGACATGAATAGGTTGGATATGAGGGTGCCGTTTTGGTACTCTGTATCTGTAGAAAATGCATGTCAGGAAAATGAAAAATTATTCTTCATGCGAATGTGGCTGATGAGTTTCTTAATTATGTCTCACTGGGCCTAGACATTATTTTACTTACCTTTATTTGCAACAATATCCACCATACTCTGAACAAAATTCTTTTCTGTTTCGTATATCGTCTTCATTAATTCCTTAGCTTCAGCAAATCGACGATTCCGAACGTCTACGGCAGAGTTTGCCATTTTGATGATGCTGCAGCGTGATTGTTGTGTGGAAATGACACGTTCATCGGCAGGTTGAGTGTGTACCTACTGTCTGGCGTGCATGAAGGGAAAAATCAACCAAAAAAGAAGAGGTACGCACGTTGCGCAATCTCATCTTAATATAAATTTATGTTTTTCGTAATGCCAGCAAAGGTGGTTTAGAAAGCGGAACTTTGTGTAGAGAAAATCACTTTTGTTCCTAAACATCAAACCATCACAGGTAATCAGTGACCAAGTCAGAGATTAGAGTTGGAAACGAAAATGGCAAGCCTTTCCTTATTGTTCATATAAAATTAAAATTTTCGAAAAGTTAATTCCCTTAATATTATATATTTTTTCATATTTATTTCTTAAAAGTTTTTTGTTTATTTATTTATTGTTGTTGTTTTAAGATTGCTTTATCATTGTTGGTGATATTTTTATTCAGTTTTGTTTTGGCATCAATGCAATGCAAAATTTGTAATCGGTTTTTCACTATTCTCTCATGACCCAGATGGCCGATCGATCTCAAACTTCTACAGGTTTGTCAGTTTATATATGGTGGATTACATAAAGTGATTACACTGCCAGCAACATATATGCAAGCAAAACCAATTCTGTAATGTTCCTTTAATATTATATATTTTTAAATATTTATTTCTTAATTTTTTATTAATTTATGTGGTATAAATCCCCCTATCTTCTTTTAATTGCAATTAACTTTGTGCCATGGATGCATAGGCACCGGGGGAACTGTTTGCTGAAACCGAAAGCAACATTTTATTTTGTGTGGCCACATAAGTAGGATCTGGTTTAAGCCAGTTTACTCAAACAAGACGTGTCTGGGAATTTTCAGAGAAAATGGAATAAAAAAAATAAAAAAAAACGATTTAGTTGTTAATTATTAATTACCACCCAACTAACATGTATATGTCGGCCCAATAACGGCAACTTATACATTTGGTTGGGCAACCGTAGGCAAGTGTCGTGGCGCTGACGTTGTGTTTTCCATCGGGCCAACGTCCAGGACATTATTACCAACGTTGGGCCAGCGTAGGTCCAACCCCGTTACGACGTCGGATTTTGTTTTTTGCCGACGTCTGCATTTCCAATGTTCGTTAGACGTTTTAGTTAAACGTTGGGAAAACACAACACTTTGTTATCGGGCCCAATGTCGGCAGCTAATGTCGTATTGCCTTAAACAATGCCTACGTAAATTAATCAAATAAATTTGTGTGTCAGACACAAAAACAGGGGGTAAAACGAGAGATTAACGCACTGTTAGTGTTGAATCTATGTAATAAGAATCAATATAGGATTAAATCAATCAGTATGTTAAACAAATCTAATAAGTCATAGTTTTAAATTAATCAAATAAATTTGTGTGTCAGACACAAAAACAGGGGGTAAAACGAGAGATTAATGCACCTTTAGTGTTGAATCTATGTAATAAGAATCAATATAGGATTAAATCAATCAGTATCTTAAACAAATCTAATAAGTAAATGGTTGTATTCTATGTAGCAGACTATAGATACATCATTATCTATATTTAAAGACATTCGTCGGGAGAAAATAACGGGAAAACCCATAAGTATAAATTAACATACACTTATTATTAGAACTAATTTAAAGAAAATTAATCTCTAAGGTTTTCAAGTAGGCCCTACAAAGAAAAACAAGTTCTGTCAAATACTACAATTACAATGTGGTATACTGATTTTGGGGGAAATCAATCACTGGATTAATTATTTCCCCCCCCCCAAAAAAAAAAAAATGAGTAATCCATTTAAAATCGAAGACTTTGTTACAAATTCAAAAGAACCATACAGGCTCAAAAGTTAGCAGTTGGATGCTCAAGCAGGATAGTATCTGAAGAAAATTGTTTCGGGAAAAAGTTTATTTTCTTTAACTTAGAACAAGTTGTGTAATAAACAACTTTCACCTCAGGTTTCGGATTGTCCACTAGTCATAGCAAGTTGAATATGATGACGAGACATAAAAAGGTGTTAAGTAGTTTAGGAACCAGCATCATTTGTTGACAGCTGGTCCTTGCTCTGGCACTGGTAAGTTATTTAGGGATGCCTGCAGTAAGGTATCCTCATAATACAGTTTGACCATGGGCAGAGCATAGAGTAAGGACAGATCCTCCATGGGCAAAGTAAGGCCAACTCCAGTCATATAATACATTCACCTAACAACAAATGTTGCAACACTGTCATGCTGACAGTGACACACAATAACTATTGTTCCAAGAAAACATCAGTTCAATCTGCCTCAATCGGAAAGCGACCACGCCCTTTCCTAGAATGGTCATCCTGCTTCTTATACGGTTAATAAGCCGCGCATTAGAAAATTACTATGTCCACAGATTTACTTACACCGTGTGAAGATAATGATCGTCAAAAGCTTACACATTGAAATATTACATGCTGAGGTGGTGTAGTTTTGTTTTGTTTTGAGAAACGAATAACACAACATCACGAAAATACGTTTTACATGCTGAAATAATTTTCATCTCCCGACACAAAATTATTCGCCTAATTAGACCCTTGGACATTAAACAAAAATCTGACATTATCATGTATGGGGCGGGTCGTCGCCGTTACACTTCTTGTTAAAAAACTAAATGCCTTTGTCAAGTTTGTTCACATAATAATATTGGTTCTAATAATGGGTGCTACGCATGACTTTTGTGCCATGAAAGTCGAGTTCTTTACCTCCATGGTTGCATTCAATAAATAATTTAACCATGAGTAATAACTGAGCACGAACTGTTTGTGTTCAAGTCATACGTAGGGGAACATTACAAAAACATGCAAAAACTATATGTGCCTTAAAAACATTGTTTTAAAGTGACAGGTTAAGTTTCTCATCATAAGACTACATGTATAATGGGAGTAAAGGTGGAAGACATTCGTGGTTATAAAGAGCCCTATCCCATTCAGTACAATGTCCCATGGAGGAATAAATCATTCCTATAACATTGTTGTCCATACATAAACATTCGACAGCCTTGCATATCAGTTGATGACACTAAATGTAATGCAGACAAGCACACCAGCTTTGGTGGAGACATTTTTACCCACCACATCCAAATGACTTTTTCCTTTGCCGCATCTGATTCATCATTACTGGATCTCAAGCACCTTTCGATATCTATAGTGTACAAAGCGGTGATACATGTAGATGGAATAAAATATTGTCAGATGTTCTGAACCGGGTCAGAACCTTTATTTTGTGCATTCATGGAGGTTATACAACCGTTAAATTAATCAACATTGCTGTGATGAAGACAGTCAATGGTCTCCATCCATCATACAAGAACAGAAACCGTAAACAGAAAACCAGATGGCGTCGTTCCCTGCAGCCTGTTGTGCCGTGCAGGTGGAAAGAATAGGGCCTCTGAACTAACTGCTTGCAAAAAATAGTTTAGTTTGGGAATCAACATTAACATTAACTACACCACAATCAGGTACTTGGTACATCATTTAAATGGTGTGTGTAAAAGCTAATGCTTTGAAAATATTTTATGCTTAATTACATATTTTGATGTTTGTCTTTGTTTTCGGTTCTCTCGATGCATGTTAACAATCCTTTATATTATTTTTAAATCATGGCTATCCATGCAGCCCGACCGTGTAAGCGCTAAATCACGCTTACGTAGGCGCAAAGTTCTTTGCAAAGTAAGCAGAGCCATGAAATTCGGCCGTGCACATGCCTGGCGGCATTTTTTTTTTCCTGATTCTTTTTAAGGATTCCCTCTTTTAAATCCATTTAGAGGAAAGAAAGGAAAAAAAAGTCCCATTAAAAAGCATTATGAGAGTGGCAATTTCGTAGGAAGAACAAAAAATTGCTGCCTGGTGCGTTCCTTCATCCTGAAAAAAAAATCACGCTCCCCCGTTTGGAAAACCCTGGAGCCGCCCCTGGTGTAGGCTAATCCATTGGAATCGGAATAGAAAAGTAAATAACGGAGAGGGGGGGTCTAGGACATAATATTAACAGTTTAAATTGAAGGTGATGTGATTTTGATGCATACGATGACTCTTCTACATATATTTAACGTTCTTTTAATATTTATTTTAAAGTATGCGGTGAGGGATCGTGACACGACCGCTATAAACTAAATCTTGTCATGGTTAGTTACAATTACGCAGTTTGTAAACGGAATATTTAAAGATTTGACTCGTACAGACGAAGGAACTTTTGCTGCGTTTACGCCGGCAATAATTATTATTTGTTACAAAATACAAGCAGTACCAGTTGCACTGTTGGCTTTTCTCCATGCTTTTACCATGGAGGAATAAATTAGTAAGGAATACGCTTGTTGTAGTTTTATGGCTTGTAAAATGTAAATAACCGTGTTGAACATTCAGCAGAGGTTTGCAACTCAAATCTGCCGGTTTGTGAATTTCTACTTCCTATAGCTGGAACAGGGTATGATTTTGTCATGGATAGACTATTAAATACCAAAATACCTTGCAATCTTGATTCTGAGCCATCCCCATATATAGGCTGAGCATTCAAGGTTGATGCTTCCGGCCGGCAGCCAGGCACACAGGGCACTCCATTTCTCGCAGAGACATTTCCACTTTTCGTTGATTCAACAATTATAATCCCGAAATTACTCTGCTTGCATTAAATGACGATCCATGGTTTCTTTGGCCGATTTAATTATTACTTTTTAGCAGATTCGGAAACTCAACAAGTGTGTGTGTGCCACTGTTTGTTGTGGAACAAACGTTGTTTCAGCTTGATGTTTTTGCCTGTTTCCCGCGAAAACCAGCACTTCGGTAGGGGTCGATTACATAATGCAGCACATGGGTGGGCGCAAGCGGCTATTGAATAAACAGAGAGTAGTCCTAGTAAAACCTGCTGGGCCCAGTGATGCCAGGTGGGATTCAGCCAGAGCAACATTTTCAACTGATAAAGCTTGGTATAACAATTTGCAAGCACAAAATTTGATTATTAAGGAGTCGAGTCAGAAATAAGTGAAGGACATTTTTACCAATCATTAACCAATTTCTCCTTCTTCAGCTCCTTTCAACCCCCCCCCCCCCCCCAACCAAGACTTCTTCTTCTCCTCACTCTTTTACCTCGCCCCCCGAGATAACTTTTTTTCCAATTGTGTGTATGGAAAGCTTTTTTGACAGATTGAGGTTTTTGAGGTTGTTAACGCGAAATCTCAAACCAGATGTCGGACAATTCTTGTGTTGCATTAAAATTTTACAAGCAAAAAGCTATTCGTTTGTACTTAAGTTTGCAAAACACAAAAATGTACAAAATGTACAAAATGTAAAAATTCAACATTATTTGAGATAACTTATTTTCAATTGTGTTTATGGATATGCTTTTTTGACAGAGTGGAGGTAGTTGAGTCTCATCTCAAACCAAATTTTGGGCCATTCTTGTGTTGCGTTAACATTTAACGGGCAAAAAGCTATACAGCTGCAGATAGAGGGCCGAGATGAAAAAATTCAACATTTTTAAAAATAACTTTTTTTCAATTTTGTTTTTGGAAATATGCGTTTCAGACTGAGTTAAGATAGGTGACGCAACATCTCAAACCAAATTTGGGGCAATTATTGTGTTGCGTTAACATTTTACAAGCAAAAGGCTATTCATTTGTACAAAAGTTTGCAGGCATTAGGCCAAAATGTAAAAAATCAACATTTTTTTTAAATTGCATTTATGAAAATATGCTTATTTGACAGAGTTTAGGTAGTTGACACGACATCTTTAAGCAAATATGGGGCAGTTTCTGTGTTGCGTTAACATTTTACGAGCAAAAAGCTATACATTTGCAGATAAAGGGCCAAAAATGTTAAAATTCAACATTTTTGTTGAATGAACATTTTTTTTCAATTGTGTTTATGGTAATGTGCTTTTTTGACCGAGTTGAGGTAGTTGACGCGACATCTCAAACCAAACTTGGGGCAATTCTTGTGTTGCATTAACATTTTACAAGCAAAAGGCTATTCATTTGTACAAAAGTTTGCAGGCATTGGGCCAAAATGTAAAAAATCAACATTTTAAAATCAACATTTTTTTAAAATTGCATTAATGAAAATATGCTTATTTGACAGAGTTTAGGTAGTTGACACGACATCTTTAAGCAAATATGGGGCAGTTTCTGTGTTGCGTTAACATTTTACGAGCAAAAAGCTATACATTTGCAGATAAAGGGCCAAAAATGTTAAAATTCAACATTTTTGTTGAATGAACATTTTTTTTCAATTGTGTTTATGGTAATGTGCTTTTTTGACCGAGTTGAGGTAGTTGACGCGACATCTCAAACCAAATTTGGGGCGATTCTTGTGTTGCGTTAACATTTTACGGGCAAAAAGCTATACAGCTGCAGATAGAGGGCCAAAAAGTAAAAATTCAACATTTTTGAAGATAACTTGTTTTCAATTGTGTTTATGGAAATATGCTTTTCATACTGAGTTTAGATAGTTGACGCGACATCTCAAATCAAATTTGGGGCAATTATTGTGTTGCGTTAACATTTTACAAGCAAAAGGCTATTCATTTGTACTTAAGTTTGCAGGCATTTGGCCAAAATGTAAAAAATCAACATTTTTGTTGAATGAACATTTTTTTTAAATTGCGTAAATGAAAATACGCTCTTTTGACAGAGTTGAGGTAGTTGACGCGACATCTCAAACCAAATTTGGGACAATTCTTGTGTTGCGTTAACATTTTACGGGCAAAAAGCTATACAGCTGCAGATAGCGGGCCAAAATGTGAAAATTTAACATTTTTGCAGATAACTGTTTTTCAATTGTGTTTATGGAAATAATTTATGCTGTTTTAACAGAGTTAAGGTAGTTGACGCGACATCTCAAACCAAACTTGGGGAAATTCTTGTGTTGCGTTAACATTTTACAAGCAAAATGTTATCCATTTGTACTTAAGTTTGCAGGCATTGGGCCAAAATGTAAAAATTCAACATTTTTTAACACAACCTTTTTTCGCGACATCTCAAACCAAATTTGGGGCCATTCTTGTGTTGCGTTAACATTTTACAAGCAAAAGGCTATTCATTTGTACTTAATTGCAGGCATTGGGCAAAAATGTAAAATTTCAACATGTTTGAAGATTTCATTTTTCATGTGTTTATGATGTTTTTTGATGTTTGAGAACAATGTCAAAATAAAATGTTGGTGCAACGTTGTTCATACGTCAGTACGTGTCATCAAAGGCACACCCTTTTCAAGCAACATTGTGGCATATATTTCTCGCGATGTTTGATACAACTTCATCATTTAACGTTGTCTTAATACTGCATGGAAATAACATGACACAATCGCAACCTCCAAGCAACATTTTAAGAAAAAACGCTGGGCATTGTTTGGGAAGAGAGAAAATTGTAACACTGTTGAAATGTTTTGTGTAAGTTAGATCGTAACATCATGAAACTGCGACCCCCATGCAAGGTTGCGACAAAACGTGCACGTCATGTTTCAAAACAATGGCCAAAAATAATGGTTGTTGTACGAAAGCGCATCATTCAGGCAGCACGGCTGCAAAAAGTTTTTGCGATAAGTTTGGATACGATGTCACCTTTCGCTGTTGACACAGCGGTGTACGATACTTATTAACGAGCTTACTTGGTAACGAACCCATGGTAACGTGTATTGATTAGCTCGGTGTATGTTTTTCATGCTTAGCATGTGTGTTCAATGTACAATGTTCAGACCGTGGTCTGATACAAGACGGGGAAAACCAGATTTCACAATGCGGGAAAACCCAGTTCGCAATGCTTCCCCGAATGTGACCACAAATCAAATAAAATGCTATTTACGGTTTCAGAAACAGGTCCCTTTTATATATATCCAAGTTACGTGCAATTAAGGGTGGGGGTATTGAGGGGATGATGTTTACCACATAATTATTGATTGCACCATAAAAACCCAAATAGAAGTATTACCTACAATATTATAAGAAAACAATCTTATATAAAGAAGAAAATGACAAAACAAATTAGGTTAATCTGTTTGTAGAAAATTTAAAATTTATTAACAATAAAGGGAAAGGCGGCCATTTTCACTTCAAAGTCCTATCTTGGATGCGCTCACGTTGTTTTACTGATGGAAGTTAATTAGTTTATTGCCAACAAATGGCTTTACGAGCTGGAGCATTGCACAACATTCCACTTTCTGAACCAACTGTTCTGGGCCAAATTTCATAGAGATGCTTAAGCACAAAATTTTGCTTAAGCAAAAAAAATCATTGCTTAGTAAAATCAGATTACCGGCCAAGCCCAGCTAACATGCATACGTTGGGCCAACGTCGGTGAACGTCGGCAAAGTCGGCATCAAAAAACGAACGTTGAACAGACGTTGGGAAGGTCGGACTAGTGTTCATAGGTTTTGGAGGTACGTCGGCCGGTCGACCACGTCAGAGCCAGTGAACAGCTCTCCCTGGGTAGCTCCACCCACAATTTACATACACGACGAACGTTGCACAAGGGTTCCTTTATTTTGATTCATTATACAGCAAGGTGAATACTCATGCATCGGCCTCTGCGATGACGTAACACCTGGTAAGCTTACCGTGGTATTCAAAGGCGAATGCATAGACTGTGTGCCTGTGACATACCGAGTGAAACAACGAGTTCAAAAACAGCCAACGTGAGTGGAGACAGTCCTGCACTCTTTGTGTAATACTTGGTATGTCACAAGTACATAGTCTATTCAATCGCCTTTGTATAATATGCTTTGTACACGAAGGCTTAGGGTTTTCGTTTAACGAACGTGCGTATATAAATAGGGGTTTTTGACGACGACGACATACCATGGTGTCCACAGAATTACACTAGGGACCTTTAGATTCGAGTGAACGTGGACCTCGTTCACGTCGCCGACCACGGTTGTGGTTTTTCCAAGTGACGTCATAACCATAGTTTTGGGGTCGCGGCTCTATGGGGCGCCAAATGTAAAAAAATTATTAAACGCAATTATTTACATATAATTCATTATACAACACATAGTTCATTATTCATCGATTATTAATTTTGACTTATATTTACAAATAATAAATTTTAAACCACACAATTATACATAAGCTTTGCAAGGGTGATGACACACACCGCAAGCATAGAGAATCACACCGGATTCACCAACTCAAGACAGTCCAAGAACCAAACATAAACACTGGTTTTGAATAGCTTACCATTACCCTCCATTTTACTTCAGCTAAAGAATTTATATTTATTTTATGTAAATAAAGTGTAAAATAATACGTTTTAATATATATAGGCCCTGGCTACAAAAACTGTCTCCATTTGCAGTGGTATGTGGTAACCCGTTTTCTCCACATTAACAGCCCCCTACATGTTTTGAAAACACCCTACCTTTGATCTTGTTTTTCTGTAACTTGTCCATTATAGTGGCATCATGCAAATTGCTCTCTAATCCAACCCTTTTACGTTTCCCTGCATTGTTATACATACAATGCATTACGCCCTACTATAGGTCCAGTAATCCATTCTTTCATACGACCATCCTTTGTACTCATACTCCTATTGGGGTTCGTAGCATAGTGCCTGGCGCCCTACATCCACGATCTTAGGTTAAAGTCACCTGGGCCAAATTTCATAGAGCTGCTCAGCACAAAACTTTTACTTGGCAAAAAGTCTTCCTTGATAAAAGAGGATTAGGCCTACCAACAAAATGTCCACGTGGTTTTCAGGAAAGGCAAGCAACAGCTGACTACGTAACAAGCAATATGCAACTGTGGCTGGTAAGCCTATTTTTATCAAGGCAGAAATGTAATGCTAAACAAATTGTTGTGCCTAGCAGCTCTATGAAATTGGGCCCAGTGGTTTTTCAAATTAATAGAAACTTTGATTGGCTATAATGTTCCCGTTTTATGGATCCTTCCCTTAATCCATTCCCCCCATTGTCTATATAGGAAATGTATTTTTTCCGCCTCGCAAGAAGGTTCAGTTTGGATCGAAAGCTAATTATATAAGGCCATATACCCACTCATTGTTGCACGAAGCTTTTATATGTAATTCTACACCCCATTTCATTTTGTATTTTTTTTTTTTTTTCAAACAATGATGATTGTTAATTTTGCTCATGCAGTTATTTTGATATTCATATTAGACAACTTTCATTTTATATGGCAACGAAAGCGTTCTTTCAATTATACACAAATATTTGTTTGTTGTAAATACAAGTAAAATAGTGGATAAAATGATTTATGTTATGTGAATAACATCGTTAAATAACTAGTTTACAATTGGCGCCTCATACGACACAACGTGCAGACAACATTCAGCTTTAGATTTCGCATCCAAGACGTCGACTGACACGTGACTACATCTTGCTGTGGCTTTGCGCATGCGTCAAGTCGTCACCAATGTTGTCTGCACGAGTTGAGGACCCCAAAACTGTGGTTTTGACGTACGTTCGGAAATACCACAGCCGTGCTCGACGTGAACGTAGCCTTTATAAAGGCGCACGCGGCACCCAGATGTCACTCATGCCACTCAAGAAAAGAGAAGAGCGAGAGTAGCGACGCAACCAAGCGCCTTGAATAAAGGCTAACGTTACAACGTGAACGAAGTCCGCGTTCACTTAAATCTAAAGGTCCCTACTAACTTACACAGTTTGAAGATAATGACAGTTGAAAGCTTCCCTTAAAATATTACTTACTGTGGTGTTGTAGTTTTTGAGAAATGAGTAAAAAAATGTCAAATTTAGACTCCGAGGTGGCGTCCTCTAGTGGACGAACGTGCGTAATTGAATAGGGGTTTTTGACGACGACGTCCTCGTCAAAAACCCCTAAAGGCATCTAATACCAACCCTACTTAATAGTTAAAGGCGTTAGCAGTTCATATTTAGTGACAATGTTCGCAAAATCATGACACGAGAATTATTTTGCCGGATCATAATCCCCTCTGTTGATATACATATCCTGGTGTCATGTGTTTTCAGTAGGATAACAGGAAAATTGTTCACAATCAAAAACTATTTTTTTTTTCAAATCATCTATCCAATTTTTTAACAATAACACTTTCACTTCATGGTGTGTTGAAATTTTTAAAGTTTTGGTTTTACGTTGCGAGAGACAGTCCGCCATTAACAGTGCTTATGCATGCACGACATTGGAGCAACGTCATATGTTTTCACACCTTTCATTGGTTGGTATTTTGTTGAATATTCAGAAGCTAGTATGGCGTGCAAAATAAATCAAAAATATTGTTCAATTAGTACTTAACAAATTTAATTACATTTTTGTCCTAAGGCATTATGGCTACTATATTAGAATCCAGAGATATCATAAGGCATGAAAGTAAAACACCCCCCCCCCCTTGATGCACTCACACTTCATAACAATCCGTTTTCCCCCATTTCAGACCAGTAATGTTTGGTTTCAGGAGATAAGAAACCAATCTATGATATTTTCTCTTTAATGTAGACTTAATATTTATTATGCTTATCGGAATTTATAACAGTTATGCAGTAAATAAATTAAAAAAATTGTTGTCATTTTCACAAAAAATATTTTAATATTTTCCCCACATTTGCACACCATAGAATCCCAAATAGTAACCACCTCATGTGATCCATCTAGTGACTAAAGCAGAATGAAACTCAATCTAGCAGATAGTAATTTTGTTTTGAACTTTCGAGGTTGGATGATGTTTCTTTGACTCATTTGAATGTTGGCATAATAATGCATTAGTGAATAGTACCAAAAATCAATCATTTTATAAATGTTTGAGCATAGCATAACCAACGACAGGAGACTTTATTCTCAGCATGATTAAGCCTGATGAAAATACAGTCCGTAAGTAAACTGCATAGCTTCTGTCAACGGTGCAGCTTGCACATTTTCGCTGTAAACGGGAATCAAAGTTGGGGACCGAAAACATATGAGGGTCGATAACGTTTGACGCTACGATACATGTAAACCCTCGACGTATGCATTGGCCCTCATAGCCTAGTGGTCATCAGTCGCGCTTACCTCACTGATGTGTGCGAGTTCGAATCTGCACACGGGATAAATATTTTGTTTATCCCCCAAAACTAACAAAAATATTTCTTTTTGTAATATTTAAGTTAGATTCTTATCTTTATATCGATAGTGTTGCCTTTTCTTTTTCTCAATTGTTAGCCCAACATAACATGTGTGATGCATGACGCGATGATGTTTGAAAAACACAGTAAGCGGAAAATGGTGATCATAAGCGCAGAGTTTGGTGGTTAAGAGTTCTGTGAAATCAAATCGTACTAGATCAAACATCAAACCACCGACCCCCAAAAATGTTAAAAATCGTAATTAATTAACCACGTGACCCATATTTGCATATTTAATTGGGAAAACTTTGTAGCACCATATCGCAAGAAGTACACTGCCGTTTTTTAGACTGTTTGTAGTTAAAGACTCCTTGGGGATTGGAGATTAATTTTGAAAACCGTGACCTCAAGTTGACCTCTACTTCCGGGTCAACCCAAAGTGTGGCAATATCGATTTTCAAACTGTTCTCAGTTAGAGACTCATTGGGCATTGGAGATTAGCCTTAGGTTACCATGACCCCATGTCGACCTCTACTTCCGGGTCAACCGGAAGTGGCACCATAACTCATTCAGCATTTTCTTCTTTTTTTCAATGATAGACTCCTTGGTCATTTTAGCTCATAATCCAAGCAAAAGAACACGGAACAGCTTTGTGTTTGTTCACAAACACCTATTGTCTAGTTGTTATTATTATTCGCATCCCCCTGGGGTGATCCCCTGGCTGCCGCTTCCCAGGTTGTATCGTAATTTGGGTGTGATCCCTGGCTACACGGCAGTTAACGGTTGTATGGCTTCTGACTGGCACCCCGAACAAAGATATTGACAAAAAAGGGACACTGCCAATATAGGGCTAGATAGCTCAGTTGGTAGGGCGCCGGCACGTTAATCCGGAGGTCGTTGGTTCGAATCCCACTCTAGTCAATTCTTTGTTCAACCCCAAAATTTATTATTATTATTATTATTATTATTATATATTTTTTTACAAAAAAATTACACATCGGCGCAACAAACGCAGGGGAGGGTTGGAATTGTTATAAATTGAAAGCTCGTGAAATGTTATCAACACGTACACGCACCTATAACAATAGCAAAGTACCGAGTATTTTATTGCCAGCTAACTCGGGGAGCCATAACTCATGTTTATAACCACACCAAAAATGAAACGCATGCCCAACAAGCAACAAAATCATGTGATTCGATTATCTTTATTTGATTTCATCACTTTTAAAAACAGTACCAAATTCAACTTATGAATGTTTAAACCTATTCCCGGCCGAAATTCGCCGGGAAACAAAGTTGTAATACAAGTTGTGTTTTTGTCATTGATCAACAGAGTAATAATGTGCGAAAATAACTTGTCGAAACATTCGGGTGTCGGAACATCGGAATATAGGGGTGTCGAAACATAGGGGTGTCGGAATATAGGTTGAGTTGTCGGAACATAGGGGTGTCGAAACATAGGGTCGTCGGAATATAGGGGTGTCGAAACATAGGGGTGTCGGAATATAGGTTCAGTTGTCGGAACATAGGGGTATCGGAATATAGGGGTGTCGGAATATAGGGATGTTGGAATATAGGGGTGTCGGAACATAGGGGTGTCGGAATATAGGCCGAGTTGTCGGAACATGGGGGTGTCGGAACATAGGGGCGTCGGAATAGAGGTGTGTCACCGCACTATCAAGCCTATTATATCTGTTGACAGACAAGCTTGCAGTACGTTGTACACGTAATGTATGCTAAGGATTTTTTTGGAACCTTGGAACCTTGCATCTGTGCCACTTGATATAGATGTAGCAGATAAACCTGATAAGCCAGGCCACTCAAATTCTCCATTATGTTTCTCAATCGTATAATGGAGGAAGTCAAGAAAAATTGCTTTCTACTTTATTCATGAGAGGTGTAAATAAAAATAATAAAAACGCTAATTGTGTCATGAAAACCATGGCTCGCTAACTTAAAGCAGGGTTAAGTTTTTTTTGTTTTTTTTTTACCAGGGAGAACTGCAGTTTGCTGAAACCAAAACCGAACCAAAACCCAAACCATTGTTGGTCGCATTGTGTTTTTTCTCGCATTGTAAAACCTGGTTTTCCCCAGCTTACTCGAGTCTTTGGGAATTTTCAGAGAAAATGGAATAGAAAAACCCGATTTAGGCCTACTATTATAGGCAACCGTTGGCAAGTGACGTAAACGTCACTTGCCAACGGTTCGTTGCGCTGACATTGTGTTTTCCATCGGGCCAACGTCGAGGAATCTATGGTACAAAGTTAATTGCCTTCGGCGCTTTATAATCTTTGCTGCACACACAATTTCCTCACAACAAACGCAAGCTGTTGTATGTTGTTATTTTTTAGCGGAAAGTTCCAGCATTTCCCCTGGAAACCATAAAAATGGCAACATCCGAAGGAACTGAACAGGGCGACTCCACCTTTGGCTTATGGACTCGTCCATTTGACCGTGCTAAGAAATCGATGCAGAAAATCTACGAAAATGACATGATTTTTGTTCAGAGAATGCTAGATATTGTTGCAGATAACGGTAAGTAAAAGAATGTCATATAGGTGTGTAGACACCCGCGTCGACAGTGGCATAATAATGAAACGGGGCGTATGGGTCGGATAAAGGGCATTGTCCTAAATATTAATCTCATCTATCTTTGAAATGCAAACTCGCTGCAGAGAGGTCAGTATATCTACCCAGCTAAAAACATTTCAAGCACGTTGCTGCACTCAAAATCACAACATTCAGGCGACGTTGCGGCAAAACGTTCTGGCAATGTTACGATTCAACGTCACTTTCATGTTGCTGTAACATTGTATGTGGGCAATTACACAGAAAATGATACCTCTAGGTGAAAACATGAACTTTGTATAAAAGCTTAGTTTTCAACTGAAACTCAATAAAGACAGTCTATATTGGATGATAAAGTGAATAAAGTAAGAATTTGCATCATTTCAACACCTTTTCAGCTACTGAAAGAAAACAGTGTCCAAAGGTGTAATGTCCAAAAACGCTTGCGATGTTTCGATACAACGTCACCTTTCGTTGTTGCAATTATTTCATCGGTGTACGTTACTTTAGACGAAACCACAACCTCCAGGTAACGTTGCAGTTAGGTCTTCGCGTGAATTCATAAAAATTGTAGACTTGTGGACAAGTCGTTAAATCGGCCCACGCGCTGAGATAGTGGTCTCGCGAGATCACTGCTCTCGCGCGAACTGATGGCTCCCCGATTTCGACTCCTCATTAACAATCGGGGAGCCATCAGTTCGCGCGAGAGCAGTGATCTCGCGAAACCACTATCTCAGCGCGTGGGGCCGATTTAACGACTTGTCCACAAGTCTATAAAAATTGCGGCCATGACTTATATTGAAATCTATTTATAGATCTTTTTTTGCATCGTCACAGCCCGAGTTTTTGCCAATCCAGGTTGGAAAACTATGAAAAGCCATAAATGCAAATCAAAATAAGATCGCTACTGTTTGTAACTATGTTACCAAATTATTCAAAAATTATGTTGATATTGTTGAAAACAAAACAACTAATTATGAGAGGTATTTTATTAATTGGAAGCTTGCAGAAAATGTTGAAATTGGTTAAAACATCTGTTAATGCGATTGCGTTTTACTAAGATTATTTTGGCCGACCATGCCAACCAAGGCGGTTTGTTTCTCAACAAAAGAAAGGTTTATAGCTAGGTGTATGTGCTTCATGTGGAGCATGTTTACGGTGTGTATTGTTCAGGTGTTCCATGGCCTAAAACGGTCACCATGGAGCCCGGGGGAAACCAGGTTTCACAATGCCGGAAAATCCAGCTTTATACAACGAGTCCCCGAGTGTGGCCGACCACACATAAAATAACATGTTGTTTACGGTTACATCAAACAATGATTTTTATAATCTCGTATTGTATATTTGCTGGTTATTGATGTTTGAATGCATTTTTATTTTGTAAACCTAAACACAATTCAGCCTTTTGCCTGATACGTTTGATTTTTAATAAACCAATAATAATAAATGACCCTTGGTGTATACATCAATATTAAAATAGGCAAATAAGGGGTCGATAATGTTTACTACGTAATGCAGAAAACCCAACAGAAAGTGTCACCAAAAATTGTATGAGAAAGCAATCTGATAATAATAAAAACATCAACCTGACCCGAAACAAAACTATACTTACAATAAAGACGACCATTTTCATTTCAAATTGCCATATTCGATGTAGTCACGTTGGTTTACTGACTGAAGTTTATCAGTGTATTTTCTAGTGATGGTTTGATACAAAGGAGTTTTCATTACACAAAGTTTAACTTTCTGAACCTAATTTCTGGCATTACGAAAAACATGAATATGGGCGATGCCATGGTTAGTCGCATTACACTTTTTAGTGTCATTTCTTGATCTTGGTGCTAGTAGTTCTATGTGAGATATTATTTCCACTAAGTTTATAGACTGATATGTACTTGACACCCAAGGCTTTGAAGAGATGATATAAAAAGTGTTGTGGGCGTTGTACTCTGGATGTTATAGCTTTGTAAAAAGCGGTTAGTCGCATTACACAAAAAGGACATGATAAAAAATACACTTGTCTCAATTCAAAAGTTTCCTCAAACTAAAAAACTTGCAAAGGTTTTACTACACTTAGCACACATCTCTTATACATTAGTATTCAACAGGATACTTATAAATAGTCAGTAACTTGAACTTTTAGGTTTACGTGGCAAAACCATGGTTAGTCGCATTACGGTTAGTCGCATTACAGTTTGTCCGGCCACTTAAGCCAAGCCCAATGGAGCCCAAACTGAGTTCTTGTTTGGCAAAATTGGGTTCATTCCTTATCAACAAACAAAATAAATTAATTTCACTTGTTTTTACTAAAATAATAACGCTTTTTCACTTAAAAATCATAGAAACAAGGCTGAAATGTGTATTTTTAGAAAAGCAAACTTACATTTTTCGGAAATATTGTTATTTCCCATTTGTCTGACCACCTTTATTTTCAGAGCTGGCTGTGCATTCAACATAAAGTGTTAAATATCTTGCCGAGTATGTAGGAATTGAACAAAAATAAAATTGCAGATTTAAAGTGACTTACATACATGTAACCATGTCCCTGAAAAATCAAAGTTTGGGTTATTGTTTAAAAGTGGACTGTGAATTTAAAATGGCCTTGTTGGTTATCACAGGTTCCTCAATGCAACAAACAATTTGTTTTGTGTCGAAAAAGTGTATAAAACAAAACAAAAAACCTTCTTGATCACCCATCTCCTCGACTCTACCTGGATACATTTCACTGCATGTTACACCACACACCACTGACCATGCATTGCTACCCTTGCATAGCTACCCTGGTTTGTAAGGCAGCATTTTGTAGTTATCATGTTTCTTCTTTCTGAAGGAAAATGGTGGCAAGAGGACATCAGCTTTTTGCTTTTGTTTGCTCTTTTGGGAGATTTTTCTGTGCTCTTCTTGAATTCCTTGTATTTTGACATCATTCTGCTTTTTCAGCCTAGGCAATGGTACAACATGTACAGAGATACCAACATACACGATTTGGGCGTAGCAAATACGATTTCGAGCCGTGACTACGACGCTACGATAATACTCAATAAAACACGCTAAACAAGCCGCCCAATATAATTTGATTAAATCGTACAATACATGCAAACAACGAATGAACTATTAAGTGGAAATAAAAATTAAGAAAAATATCCAAATAATTCTAACAGAAAAGAAAAACACTTTTATTTTTAGAACGCAGTGTTGAATAATAGCGGCGAATTCACTCGAACAATGTACGTGTCTCGACGTAGTGATTGTTGCGTGCCCTCTGATCCCCGCTGGCTGGCCGATGAGTATTTTTACGCTAGTGCATTGCTGCAAGATCGTACCCATTGATCCTATTACACCATGGGGAATAGTGCACACGTGCGTGGGGAATGAGGTTGTGTGAGCTAACGTGTCACAGTAACCAGAACCTCATTCCTCATGTATCCACTATTATTGTGCCCACGCTGTCTGTACATGTACTTCATCGAAGCTTGGCACAAAAAGTAAGAAATAATGGCGACAAAAAAGGAGACCTTCTGAACAAAAATACCTTCAACTGAGTGGCCTGTGAGATCTAAGCTAGACAGTGTCCATGTTTTCTTACTAGTAATTGTAGCGCCGACGTCCAGACAATGCCCAAAATACGGACACGTATATTTTGCCCAAAATCCGGACACGTTTTTTTTTTTTTTTTTTCTTTTTCTTTTTTTTCCTCTCTCCCAATAGCTTGTTGTTGCATTTCTGACCATTAAAACAAAAACATTTAAGTAAGGCCACCCTTTGTTATGTGGTTTTTTTTTAAACAAAGTCAGAAGATGAGGGAGTTTTTTTTTCTTTTTTCATTTTCTTTTTTTTTTCACTGGCCATTATAAACATTGTTGTAGCTGTTCTGGTGGTGCATACAGAGGTAATTGTTATTTCACGACAATGCCTGAAAATGAGCTAATTAGCATTGTAGAGAGTAATAGAAAGATCGGTTTAGGGAGCCCAAGCCACGCTCGCCCTTAACTTTTGGGAGATGCTACTCTTTTTTTAAATTCAATGTTGGCATCTCTGCATGTACATATATGTCCACAATTTGTGGAGTAAATTAGTTCCATTACTTCACTTTTCTACTCAAAATTCTCAGAAATGTTGCTTTTCTTTATTTTGTTTCATATATTAACATTAAGACTCTGTACAAATGATGACACTATAAGTTACAGATTGGAGTGGCACATGTACAACACATGTTATAGTTTTCAGCATGTGCTTTGGAAAAATGCATTGTGGGTAGGGCATGAGTGGCATCTGCAGAGCCCCAGATCTCTTAATTCATGTAATATTGTCCTCTAGTAAGTCAAAACCAAGATATCCAGCTTTGCTGACCTCTTAGCGTCCTCCTCTTGAAAAAAGATTTGGTTAGTCGCATTACATTGCATGGTTAGTCGCATTACCGGTTAGTCGCATTACACTTTTTGATGACTCGTTATTAAAATACACCAACTGGAGTGTTGATTTCTTTACTCATTTCAGACTTGGTAATAAGGGTAGAAGCATATTTTGAATTGCCCTGACGATAGTCAGTGGATTTTTCGTGCAATTGAAATAACTTCATCTCTCGGTTAGTCGCATTACGCCCTGTTGAAGTTCCCACAAGTACACTCACATATTGCTTAAATGAGAAACACAAATTAAAATTCATTCTGGATTTTAAATAGTTGTACCTGCTGCTAATCACAACTATTAAAGTTTTGCTGGAAGAACCTTTGTGGGGGACAATATTTAACTTTGAAGAAATCATCTTAATGTGCTCACTTTTTAGGGTCTGTTCACAGCTTGTGCAAACATGAGCTGAACTTGTACAAAATGGTACAGAGTGTGTAAAAAAAGTTAATGTCTGTTTCCTTTCATATGTTAGCTATAACTTTTACGTGGAAAGAAAGTTGTTACACAATTTTTATTTGTTGGTGTCATGTCTATGTTTGCTTGGAATCGCCCATATACATTGGCTGATTTCCCATGCATGCATGCTAATTGCACGCTGTTGCATGTTGTTATTTTTGACCGAAAGGTGCGATAATTTCCCCTACAAACCTAACCCTCAAGTAACAAAAAAGAAGGGTAAAGCGTCGATGCATAAAGACGAGAATGCATTAAACCCCAAAACGTTATATACACAAATCCAAGGTGGATGTTTGTCGTTTTCGCGTGCATGATTTGTAAATGTAGTGACCCGCTAAACCCCGTCGCTTCTGATTGGTTAGCTAAAATAGTAGCAAAAGTTTAGGTTTATAAAGAAAAGCATGCTCAGTATCGCGCATGCGCAGGTTGTTTTTTCTGCTCCCTTGCCGTCCCCTTCCTCCCCCGTCCCGAATCGAAAGCTCCCTAATAACACTACGGTACGGGACCGACCATACGGCTTTTATGGGTCCCATCCGAAGGACAGAGCAATTTGTTATGAAATGTCCTGCGGGCACAAGTGCCACGACCGGGACTCGGACCAAAACTCTGCTAATCAGAAACACAGGGGCTTTAGTTCGGTGGTCTTATCTGCTCGGCCACAACTCGCCAACTGGCACTACCCCCTCCTGTGCTACTTATTGCACGATCACAAATAATAAATGACCCAAATAATATATTATTATTATTTTATTGTTCCATCGCAGATTTCCCAGGAAAAGGATTCACGAAATGTGAGATGAAACTGAAAGACCTGATAAAAAAGATAGAAAGCATCTGTGTTATCATCGGACGGGACAAAATGAAAGCTGTCATCTTCGGAATGTAGGTCATCGTTCTTTGCTCCTATATGTACCAAAATCAATCTTATTTTTTTATATATGTCTTTTATCCAGAACAAGCTTAGTAATCAAAAATATCCCCACCCTAGAAAAGACGGGCGTGGGATTATATCACTGTTTGCCATACAAGTAAGGTACATCGTAGGCATTCAGTTAGAATGAGCCACTTTTGTTTGACTCATGAATGTCGTCAATCCTGATAAATACAATAACTTTGCGAAACAGACGTTTTCATTCATTATTGGCCACGCTACACTATGGGAGCTGTTTGACCAAAAGCTCTATGCTTGGGAAACAACCAGGTATGAGTAGCCCCATCTGGTGTCTTTGGCAATGACACTGTATAGTCTACAGTCAATCGTTGGTTTAACATAGACAAAATTGCAACAGAAATGATTTTTCTTTTTTGCAAGTGTCTCCTGAAACCCTCTAAAACAACATATCCAAAAAGTAGAAAAAAAGTAAGCAGGGGGAATACGCATAATTTGCATACATTAAAAATTACCACCCCCCCCCCCCCAAGTAGAAATTTTATTTTTTTCACATATTTTTTTTTTTCTTCATGGGAATGGTCACTGCATTATTTCTAAACACTAGATTACGAAGAAATTCAAGATGGCGGTCATTTTCCCCGCCAAAATCGATTTAACGCATTTAAATAGGGTAATAATCTGAGTTACCGCTAGGCTGGTGTACATGCTTTAGACTCTGTGGTAGGTTTAAATGTGATTTTCAATGATTATAAGTGACATTATTTTTTAGTAGCATGACAGTTCTTTCAGTATTTATCACTATAGTAATCACATTTTACAGACTATACTTGTGACAATGGTATATTCAAATAAACAACTATCAACTTTATTACACTTAATAGAGGCCAGACAAAATGTGCAATTACACTTTGGACGGCATAGTTTGTTAATGGCTGGCATCCATGCTAGATGTATGGATCATTGGCTCGGGAAGACGATTAGGGTAGATGCCCAGCTTGATTTTGAATTTTAAGGTCATTTGGGGGTCAAAAGGTCAAAAAAGGTCAAAAATCAATATTTTCAAAATTTGTGTCAAATTTAATCACATTTTATAGATCTATTAATAAATAATGTATTTTTAACTTTATTGATACTACAAACCTATGTTATTAACGTATAAACTTTGACCTTGTACATAAATGTATAGCAAAACAAAATGTAAAAGTGTGATTATCTTGAAAAGGGTACATTTTGAGTACACCAATTGTTTTTGCACTCCCCATCCTCATTAGTGCATATGTTGGTTCCAAACAACTGTTTTTGAAAGGTAAATATACCCAGGCAGTTTTTGGGAAAAACAAATAATTCAAATTCCACCTTCATGTGGGGTCATAACGACTCATTTTAAGGTCAAAATTTCAAATAAGGCAAAAAATTTGCATTTTTGAAATTTTCACAAACTTTGACCCCAAGTGATAGATCTATCCAGAAAATATAGTTTCATCATCATATTGACATGCCAAGTCTGTGAAATTATGAGTTAATCTTTTGTCTTGTACACAAACGTACAGAAAAATTAAATCTTAAATTGCAATTTTCTCAAAAGTGCGTATCTTGAACATAATACAGTGTTTTGCACTTCCTATCACAGCAATGCATTTAATTGTTTAAAAACAACTTCTTCTTTTTTAAAGGTCAATATACCAAGGCATTAAAAAAAAAATCATGTCAAACTTTCCTATGTGGTAAAATGAAACAAGAAGGTACTTGTATGCTATTCACACCGAATAGTTTGACATAGTTTTACAGTTTGACATGGTGCCCTTTGATTTACACCCTTATAAAACTAGATCAAATCAAGCATCTGAGATAGGGGTAGTCTTCCAGGTAACCTCACTCTTTCTTTTAAGCTCCTGTGTGTCTGTGTCAGTGTGAGAGATGAGACGTCCATGTATTCCTAGTTTATGCTGTGTGAATTGTTTCAGTGCATCTCTTGTTGGCGGTAATATCTCCCGACGCTTCTTCGCCTTATTTACCAAAGAGTTGGAGCCTGCCAAGGTTGATGATTTTATACCAAGGTGCACAAGTGTTACCAAACTGCTCAATGAGCTTTTCAGAGACTTTCTTTTCCCAATGGTCATGTAGGAGAGGCTGTGTCGCATCATTTAAGAGCATGTAAGCTGCCTTACAGGTTGGCAAGTCTCTCACTGCACGTATCGGGTAATTAATGTGCATTTCTTTCCAAGTTTCTGACGCTTTTGAACACACTAAGTTCACCAGAAGTGACATTTCTCCACCTGCAAATCACTCTTATCCTTCATTGACTGCCTCTATGCATGGAGCATCAACCGGGTGTCAGCCTGCTAAGGTGTCCTCAAAACGTCATCTCTCCTAAAGGACCATGGCTTCCGTAACATAAAGGAACTCCCGCCTGTACTATTCCTCATCTTTCCAGTAGACCCTTGCCCTCCTCTACGAAAACGTCTGACAAGAACTTGAGATTTGCTTTGTTCAATAGCCTATCCTGACGTGTAGGAGTGGAACCCGGGTCTATCGATGAACTTTCGAATTTGCTTTTTCTTTCCTGTTCTCTTTGATTGTGTCACTGCCTTGGTGGAGCCCTCTCCAATCTAGCGATCAAGACCACGTTGTAGGTTCCAGTGGCAGCATTAAGCAATTGTTGCAGTAACTTTCTGTTCGTTTTGATAGGCTTTTGTCCGTACATAATTTGTTTGGTTGAAACATTTGTATTGTACAGATCAGAGAAAGTTTTTGCGCAATGTTTTTTTCAGGGCGTCACTAAAACCAACAGTTTCTTGAAGCAGACAGTGCTTCCAGATGGTCATCATACTGCGTTCCATGATATGAGGGTTGTTAGAAGATCACTTACCACATCAAATGGTGCAATGTCTTTGGTTGTCAAAGATACCAGTGGTATCTCTCTAACAATATCAGAGTCTGTGTCATCTTCTTCGCCAAGGTTGGGTTTTGTCGGAACACATCAAATCTTAGTATAACTGTTTGTTATGAAAGCTTCTAAACATCATCAACATCTCTGTCTTCTTGAGGAGTTTCATATCTTCCAGATGAACACATCCCTAGTGATCAAAGTTACTGTGGTCATAGATGATGGGGACGGCAGCATTGCGGAAAAAGCTCCCAGATAGGTGATCAAGTGTCCGTCTTTCCGAGTCCTTGATCTCAATCTCCACCATCTCAATGTAATAAGACCACAGTTGGGAGTTTGGATTTCTAGAGTGCTTGTTAAATTTGTTTATGAGCTCATGACCATTGTCACTCCTTAGAAAATCTTACAGCTGGCCTTCTGGCTCCGGAGAGTTCTGCTTTGTGATTGCCGCCCCTCTGTTTGAACTGCTTAACCACACTTTCGGCAAGTTTATCAAATTCCACATAATAATTCTTGTTTAAACAATTTTAACCAACCAAGATTCAAGCACAGACCATTTAATGTGCCACAGAGCCTCGCATGTCAGTCGATGTCCTAAATTAAAGGCGCAAAAGTAGGCTTTGCCTTGAAGTATGGGCTCAGTCATAAATTATTGGCTTCATTAACACCCGCCTCTGTCCACAAGTAGGCCTAACCAAGCCCAGTATACTTTCCATGTGTTGGCAACCCTTCAGAAAGTTGAAACAGACGTATAGTCCTCCCTTGAGAAAAATTTAAATCTCAAACTTAGGACTTTCCCAAATAAGTTCATTTCTTCCTGCTGTGTATAGTGGCCGGGCAACTGTGGTGGTGGTATGTTTCTGACCTGGTTTATGTCCACAAAGTGATTGATCAAAGTGATGAGAGTGTCATTGTCTGCTAGTGCCTGAAGAGTAGTGAGAATTCTTTCATCAAAGAAACTTGGCATAAAAGTATGTCAAGCTGTAGTGGTTTTGGTGTGCCTGGTTACATGTAGCTCTGGAGTTACCTTTGAATACGGCACTCCAGATAAGAAAGTATACAATGTATCACTGCACGATACCCCATACCCCCATCGTAGCTACACTGTATAGGCCTCACTAGGATAAAACAACACTTTACTGCAAAAAGAATGTTCAACTTTGTTAATTCACTAATAAAAGTTGAGTATTTAACTGCGTACTTGGAAAGATTGGGAGTAAACATAACTTTGATATCAGACATGCAGTTTTTGAGCATGTCAAACTGTACAACTACTTTATCAAACTAATTGTATGAAGCAGAATACGCATATTTTGTTTCAATTTACCAATTCGGAAGGTGTAATATGATTTTTTTTTAAATTTAAAACTGCCTTTGTATAATATTTACCTTTCAAAAAAGGTTCATTAAAACTGTTATTATGCAGTGCTGGGACAGGGTGTGCAAACAAACATTTGGTACGCTCAAGATATGCACTTTATTGCACCTTAAGATTTAATTGTCCTACAAATTTGTGTACAAAACAAAATATTAACTGTTATTTTCACAGACTTGGAATGTCATTATGATGATGAAAATTTTCAAAAACTGCCTGGGTACATTTACCACATAAGAAAAAAGTTGTTTAAAACATATACATGCACCATTGAGATGGGGAGTGCAAAAAATGTCGGTAAACTCAAAATGTACACTTTTCAAGATAATCACACTTTTATGTTTCGCTTTGCTATACGTTTGTGTACAAGGTCAAAGTTTATCCGTTAATTACATACGTTTGTCATTTCAACATAACAATACATTAGAAATACATTTTATCACTTGGGGTCAAAGTCTGTGAAAATTTCGAAAATGCAAATTTGTTGCCTTATTTGAAATTTTGACCTTAAAATGAGTCGGTAAGAGCCCACATGAAGGTCGTATTTGAGTTATTTTTTTTCCTCAAAAACTGCCTGGTATTTACCGTTCAAACAATGTTGTTTGAAACCAATATATGCACTAATGAGGATGATGAGTGCAAAAACAGTTGGTGTACTCAAAATGTACCCTTTTCAAGATAATCACACTTTTACATTTTGTTTTCTTATACATTTGTGTACAAGGTCAAAGTTTATACGTTAATTACATAGGTTTGTAGGATCAACATAAAGTTAAAGGCACCTGGAAATAGGATTTTTTTTCTTCTTTCTTTTAAACATAAGAGTATATGTTTATTAACAATAAAACAATTTTTTGAGTAATTGTTTGTCACGATTTATATGTTAAAAAAATTAATTAAGTGACTGAGGGTTGACTCCGCCTACCCCTTTTGTGACGTAGGAAAAGGAAGACTTTGCCTCGATCAAACATAGACCCCCCTCGATGCGTAGATAAACACACGTGCAAAAGTACATGTAATTCTAAGACGTGAGTTTGTACGCTGCGAAAAAGGTTTTTTTTCTGGCATTTTCCCGGCCAGGTGTATTGCTGCTGGATGCAGCAAAACAACTGAAGATGAGGTCAGTCTTCATCTGTTTCCTGCAGATCCCAAGTATAGGCGGTTGTGGGCTGCGAAAGTCAGATTAACTAGATCAAAGTGGTCCGGTCCGACGTCTTTTTCAGCGCTATGCAGCGAACACTTAGAGCCGTCGTGCTTCGAATCCGGGATACACAACTCATTTGACATGACGAAAAGAGCCATTCTTAAACACGACGCCGTCCCAACAATTTTTCTAGCTAGTGGGAAGTTGAAGAAGGTATCTGAAAGACGTGACGAACTCAGAGGAGCATTTGCTAAACGTGAAAAAATTCGGGTAAGTTTGAACTTTGAGGGTATGTTTTTGGCTTTTGCCAAGTGACACGATTTTTTGTTGGTACCGCATGCGATTCACCGTGCGTGCAGGTCCTATGTGACCGTCCGCCCATTATACAGCAGCCATAGTGCGTGCGTGCAGTCTGCTCCGTGGCCGTATTTCTATAATAATACGTAGGCAGACCCACATCTTACAACCCATTTGGTCACTAAAAAGTTGCATAGTTAAATAAAAATAGCAGCAATAGCTTTTGTAAAAACCACTAGGCGTTCAACATGTTCAAGTTTCAATGTACGTATGTGTGTAAAATCGTGTCTAAATTTGTTTTGATGTGCCATGTTCCCAAACGTAATGTACGGGGGCCCGACTACAAATTTTCTCTCCAAATATCGCGCCTTGAAATACGTCACGAACAGCGCCCTCTCGGGTCAGGGCCTACTCGTAAATTTGTAAATACAATCAAAACTAAGATTTTTAAACCTTAGTTAACTTTTTATTAACATTCCTCTCATAAAAACACATATTTTAATGACAAAAGCTTTATTTAAAAAAAATACCACTTCCAGGTGACTTTAAAAATACATTTTATTTGTTAGATCTATCAAATGTGATTAAATTTGACACAAATTTTGAAAATGTTGGTTTTTGACCTTTTTTGACCTTTTGACCCCAACATAACCCTAAAATTCAAAATCAAGCTGGGCATCCACCCTAACCGTCTTCCCGAGCCAATGATCCATACATCTATCATGGATGCCAGCCATTAACAAACTATGCCTTTTTTTTTCTTTTTCTAGAGCACTTTTTAAAGATTGGCTGGTCTCCTATAATATAGGAGACCAGCCAAACTTTAAAAAGGGAGACATTCAAAAGCAACTCTAACTTGCATGCAGTGTTTAACTGGAAAAGTTGCATGACCCCCAAATGTAATAGTACTATTTGATTTATCCAAGATTCAGAAAAGACACAGTGCGATGTTTGCATACATTTGAATCGGTATGCAACGGATTTTGATGTAACACTACCTTCAATATGGTTTTAAGAGTTTTGAGAACTAAAACGGGGAAAAGAACATTATAGCTCCTCGCTCAAACTGTCAGTGGCTTCCTGAGGCGAATTCGTACAGTTTATTCCCTTGCTTTGGCCATACACTACTGAGCATTCCAAGCCCAGCTTCTTGCAGACATCTCCAGGTATCACAGTATGTTTTGCATTTGCATCGGATCACCTTCAAATAGATTGTATAGTTATTTGACATGTTAACTGGCGATAAGACAGTTTTGGCGGGAAAATGGCGGCCATCTTGAAAAATGGCCGTCATCTTGGATTTGTTATTGCTCATATGTGTTTGGAAAATATTTAGTGACCATTCCCTTGAACAAAAATCATGTGAAACAAATAAAATTTCTACTTTGTATAGGGTGGCAATAAGTATTTTAGGGGAAAACGGTAATTTTTAATTTATGCAAATTATACATACTTCCCCTGCTTACTTTTTTTCTACTTTTTTGATATGTTGTTTTAGAGGGTTTCATGAGACACTTGCAAAAGAAAGTCATTTATGTTGCAATTTTGTCTAGGTCAAGCCATATTTTGGATTAGATTGACTAGACTAATATGCGAAACTTCACCAAACACCATTTGAGCAAATAAAGTCGACATTTGTATTCAAATATAAAAAGATGTGCACAATTGCACTTGTTATTGTTCTGTGTTTTTTCTTCTTCTTCCCTAGAACTCTTCTCTTTACGGCATAACTTAAGATTGAAACTGAATTGAACCTTGAAACTCATCAGACAATTGAACCTTGATATTAAAGATGGCACCCAGTGGTCATGATGTCATCGATGGTCAAACAAACTGCAGGGTCTTTAATGTTGAAAAACTACCATTTGCTATCTTTCAACAATAAAAGCTCTTGAAGTGTTGTACAAAACTTATAAGCTTAATTGTCTCTATTGAAAATTCCCACTCAGAAAATTCCGCACTGCAAAGAGTACATTCCGAACATCTTGTTTTTGTTTGAAAACAAAATGAAGTCTAGTTGCGTACTTTGATTCTGATTTTGATGTTTTGATGCAGGACAAGCAGCGGTAAATCGGCGCTTATCAATGCATTGCTGCGGGACAACGTCTTGCCAAGCCTATGTGGTGAAACAACAGCTGCTTTCATTACGGTTGAGGGGACAGACAGTCAAACTAAGCACGCAAAAGTGGAAAATAGAGATGGCTCCCATAAACAAATATCAATGGAGGTAAGAGTCCGATAACATAACCGTTTAACCTTTACTAGCGGGATGCCGCGCTTCGCGCGGCACCCCGCTTGATGAGGAGGATTGTAGTATACAAATGTTGTAAAAGGTAATGTGGGGGAAGGGAGTTATTCTTACAGGTAATAATCATTTCGTAGGATTGGATTAGAAATTATATTTATAATCGGTATGGAAATTTGTCATTAATGTTGTATTTTGATAAAAATTAATTGTTGAGCGTGCACAACTTAGTTGTGAAACGTCGGAAGCTTCAAAGAAGTTCTGGTATACAGCAGATTTAAAAAACGCGCCAGTTGTATGGACTTTAACGACAAAGTCAATTTCTGCAAAATTGTATTAAAAATAAATAAATTTAATGATTAGTTGCTATAACTATTGAATGATTTTGGCTTTGTTTCCAATAACGTGTACACGATTTTAGAATCTAAGGCCCCATTCATCGTGATTTATTGAGCGTACGTCCAACGACGCATACAAAGTTGTCGGAGCACCAAATAAAGCGAGTTTTCGGAACGTGCTGTGCAACATCTAATCTACTGTTTTTACCACCGCTTTTGGGAGTAACACAGCGTCGGCCTCATGAGCACCAAATAAAACGAGTTTTCGGAACATGCTGTGCAACATCTAATCTGGGTTTGTCAGTCGGTACACCTCGCTTGTCGAATCCGTTATTTCTAAAGTTCCACTCTCTGTTTTGTTTCTGATTACTCCTAATATTATTTTTGTTAGGAGTTTTCATGAAATAAATGAATAGATTGATGTTGTACGAAACGAATTGGCCGCATTTTGTTATAAGAATTATGACGGTGTTAATGTATGTAAAAAATACTATACAACGGAGCCCCTCCATCGTACACATGTGAATAACAATTTTATAAATGGTTAAGCAAAAATAAGACTGAACAAAATTCTCTCAAAGTATTATTTGTCAAACAAAGTATTATTTTTGAATTCTGTAAATCAAATGTTATTTTGAAATTTTTGAGGTAATGATTTGGGCAACTACAATAACTTATAACACACCTCTTGCCTTTTCTGTGTTCTGGTTGGCTGAAACATGGTCTCGTGTGATGAACTAACATAGTCTAGTGATCGCGCGCGCGTGTTTTGCGGGAACTAGTTCCCGAACGGGCACTAGTCTTTGAAAATAGTGCCCGGTTACAGCGTCCTCTCTTGACTTAAACCGTGAACAGCAACTACAAAACTTCCTTTCTTTTCCAGATTTCTGTTCTTATTTCACATTTTAAGACCGAGCTGTGTTATAAAATACATATTGACTGGCATAATTTGGTAACTAGTGTACGTCTATTCCCCCTCGGGCCTGTGAGTGACCATAAAAAGGGGCCTATTTCCCTCGGCCTTCTGGTCACTCAAAGTACCTCGGGGAATAGACGTACACAAGTTACCTCATTGCCAGTCAATATGTGTATAATACTCATATTGACTGGCAATAAGGTAACTAGAATGTACGTCTATTCCCCCGAGGGACTTTGAATGACTAGAGGAGGGATCTACACCAGAGGCCACTAGTTACGAATTATGCCAGTCATTATGCCAGTCATTATGTGTTTTGTAACACACCTCGGTCTTTTGTGAAATAAGAACATAAATCTGGAAAAGAAGTGAAGTTTTGTAGTTGCTGTTCACGGTTCAAGTCAAGAAAGGGCGCTGTAAAACCAAACTTTACTTTCATAGTGCCCGCCCGCCCGCCCACAAAAACCCGCGCGCGATCACTAGATCTATGTTTCAGCCAGCCAGAATACAGAACAAGCAAGTGGTTACCTATAATGGAATTTATTACTCATCACTAGTCATGCCTCAAATAGCTGCGACTTCGATACTAGTCGCGAATCTTTAACTCCCATTGCCCAAGATGCATCGCGACATTGTTTGTCGAAGCACAATAAAGTAAAACTCATGCTGAAAGGATTGAAGGATTGTGTTTTGAAATTCGTGAATAGTCGTGAGCGACAAAAGTGTTTAACCAAGCAGGAATATTCGATCGCGACTACAGTACGTAGTCGTAGCAGCACGACCGAGAGTGAGTTGAGTAGCGTAGTTGCGACTCGCCTAAGCAATCAAGTGTTGCAGTTTCCCATGAGTTGTTTCAAAAGATATGGTTACGTTCCAAGCTACGCTGACATTCCAAGATGTTGTCTAACGACTTGATTTCAAGTCAAGCATACTGGTCCGTCGCGCGGGCGGCGCATTCTGCTATTTATGCTTATGTTCGTGCTACTATGCTAATGTTCGTGCCGTGCTACTATATATGCTAATGTTCGTGCTATTTGCACCACTGTGAACAAAGAGGGCGCATGATTCAAATCATTCGCGTTTCTGGCGTACCCGCAGCTGGACGTGAACTGGTTCGTCTCCGGTTGGAGGATCAGAAACACATAGAGGCCTTATTGAGCGCAATATTCTGAAGGGATTTCGGGTGATGTATACAATTAATCATGTAGTAAAGTGACTAAGGGTATAACCCCGAAAAGGTGTACATGTTTTATTCGGGGTGTTTCCGCCGTGTTACAACCTTAAGTTTACTGGCACAGGCGAGGGGTTGGTTTACGAAGAAGGATCGTCGGTGCCGCCTTGGTGTGTCTCTTTGCGCTATTGTAGAACATGCCCTATGACACAGCAGTGCGGTTTTAGAGCAGAATGGTGCATACTGGTACATATCAGGGAGTATTAACATAGGGGGTACACGGGGAAAGTTTTCCTTCAGAGCTGGTAGTAGATACCATCATTTCTTCGTATTTCATTGCCTTTTCATCCATTTAAAATTATTCCATGTCAGCCGGGTCAAATAATTTGCGGCCTTTTGTATACATCGGGTCCTCCCTTCAGGAGTCTGCCGAGTAACCAACGTAAACGAAAACGTATTAAAGGGAGCTATAGTCAAATGCAGAAAGGAACCCCCTTAAAGTAATAATAAATTCAACGTGCCAGTTTCATCGGCTCATCGTATAAAATAATGCACACAATTTGCGAATTGTATTTTCGTTTACTATTTTCGGTACCATGTTTACTTTGGGGCAATTTTAATTTAAATGGGTTTAGATGGCGTACAAAGGGACCTTTTGTGTACACTGGTTGTGCCTTCTTGAACCTCAGACCATGAATAGATCACCGGTATTTAAATCCTGAATGCACTGAACCGTTTTCATTGTGCTTTGCGAACGCGGCTTTTCAGCTCGCCTACACCGGTCATCAGTGTTTGTCCAATCTGTGGTCACTGAGCCATGGACTTAACTCGCAAGAAATGTGTCAGAGATTGTCCAGGTGAGCAGTATTTTAAAGTCACTAGCTTCTTTGTTCGAGTCCCACACATTCGCTGTGGGGTTAAACATTGGTAGGCCTAAGTAGGATTTGAAACTTTGCATGGTGCAAATACGATATGGAAAAGTTTGCGGCAACACCATGTAGTGACTAACTCTAATGAGTTGGGGTGGTTCTGAATAGAACTGTTGGTTTAATGGTAAGACTAATGGTTTGTAAAGCAGTAAAAGATAGCCACCGAATTTAGGCTGGATCAACACAATTAGTCTTGGTTTGAGCAGATAGTTCAGGGTTCGGCATTTTGTACGCTCCTAAAAGACCAACAACAGTCAGTGCCGGTCCTTTTGTTTATTTTTATTATAAGCCTGCTTATCCAAACGGCTTATTTCATTAATAACATTTACGTTTACTGTTATAAACTTACTGACATTTGGCCTGATTCCGTTGCACATGTTACTGTCGATATTTCTCATGGAAGAATGGAAATACAGGTGTATTTGACTTGAATTGAATTGATTTCTTCCAGGAATTTCGAAAATGCGGAGGCATAAATGGGGCTGCATGTGAGCCATGCAGCATAAGCTTCCGAGGAGTGCTTTGAAAGTTTAGAGTCGTCCCCCGGTGTTTCAAAGGTCTGGTAGACGGTACTCGGGACGAAGCCGATCAACATTGGGAAGCGATCCATGTAAAGACACTGTAACAAAATTGGAAACCTTGGCACAAAGATTGTGTCATTTGCCGCTCAAAGAAACACTTCATGGTCATGTAAATGTTACGTCCTTAAATGTAGCCAACACTGGGCTCGATGGTGACCATTATGGGGCGGCCAAATAAGGGGGCCATCTTCACATGTACATATGTAATATCATTTACAAAGCAAAGTTGGATGGACAAAGCGGAACGGGCCCAGTCAGCTAGGAATCACTTGTGGATGTAGCTTTTAAAATCGCCAAATTCCATAAGTCTCTCAGGGCATAAAGATATAAATTATTTATGCAATGAGAGAAAGGTGCAATTACAATTAAGCAGATTACAAATCAGCAGTCTCAAACAATGAGTTTAACCGCGTGATTTAAAACAGTGAAAAGAATTGGCCTGGCGAATATGCTCAGGAAGACTATTTGAAAGAAACTGTGCGGCATATCAAAAGATTTGTGGCCATTTAAAATGATAGAAGTTTTTATTGATAGCATTGACTGCATTAGTACTGGTATAATATTAATTTAGAAACAGTCATGAGTGTGTAAAAATCGCTGTAGTGTCATGAGACAAGCCTGAGTAAGCAATATGTATTAATTATCCATTACCTGAAGAGTCACGAGATATAAACATCAGTTTGAGTTGTAGAGATATGGCTGGGATGACAACAATGGGTATGCAATATGCCTTCATAAGTATTACTACACGCCATGTAGATTAACACACGAAATACATAAATTTTTGTTAAAAGGATCAAGGCCAATCCTTATGATAAAGACGCGGGAGATGTGTGCTTTGTATTTTTTGTGGAATTGTACATGTCAAACAACCATTCTTATCAATCCAAAAGACTCACTATCAATCCAAAATATTCAGCATAATAGTGCGCTTCCACCGTTTAGCGGCGTGCATCAAAGGGCAATATTTTGTCATAGTTGAAGGCTGCTTTGTTTTACTTTTACCATAGTGCACCAAAGCGGCTATACAAAACGGGGCACCACAATGTGGTAACATGCCTGAAAACGGGCTTTGTGGCCCTTTCTAATTTCACAAGTTTAGTACGTCCAAAATTCCAAAATGTTGGCCAAAAGAGTACTAGCCGGGGCAGGGTCTCAACATAGTAGGATGGTTGGACCTCACGTATGAATAATAATAATGGGCCCCGAGAATGTGAGTAGATCTGGCCTCACAGAAGGTTGAATTATGAAATAATGATGATATTTATAATATAAATAACAGTCAGTTCGTATATATATATAATTTGGTCTCACAGACGAAGTATTATGGGGATGGGCCCCGAGATTGTGATATGATCTGGCCTCACAGAAAGTATTAATTATGATAATAGCAATGATACACTTATATTACAAATAACAGTCAGTTTGTATAATTTGGTCTCAAAGGCAACAATTTATGGGGTGGGCCCCAAGATTGCGAGATGATTTGGCCATACAGAGAACATTAATTATGACAATAATGATGATATTTATAATAATATTTATAGTCAGTTTGTATATATATTTTGTCTCATATTTTGTTTTATGGGGTTGGGCCCCGAGATGTGAGATGATCTGGCCTCACAACAAGTATTAATTATGATGTTTATAATGATATTTATAATAACAATAACAGTCAGTTTGAATATAATTTGGTCTCAAAGCCGAAGTTTTATGGGGATGGCCCCCGACATTGTGAGAGGATTTGGCCTCACAGAAAAAGTATTATGGGGTTGGACCCAGAGATGGTGAGATGAAACTTTGCCTCATAGATGTAGTATTATGAGGATGGGCCTGAGATTGTGAGATGATCTGGCCTCACAGAAAGTATTATTACGATAACAATTATAGTATTTGAAATACTAATGACAATAGTCAGTTTTGTAGGCCTATATATATAAGTCGGCCTCACATACAAAGTTTTACGGGGATGGGCCCCAAGATTGTGAGATAATCTGACCTCACAGATGTAGTACTATGTGGTTGGGCCCCAAGATGGTGAGATGATTTGGCCTTCGAAAAAGTATCAATACGGTATTAGAATAGTTTTTATAACAGTATATTTTCATGCTACTTCGCTGCGCTCATTCGCACGAAAGACAGTTGCAGTCTATTCGACAACGAATAATACAACACTCTTTTAAGACAACAGGCATTTTTAGGTGGGGTTTTTCCAGGTTAATCAAGCATGTTTATGTGCCGGCGCTAGATCTTATTCTTTAAGTCCTTAAACCCGTTGTCCTCACCCTGTTTGTTGCTATTGGCTATACTGTCGAACTTTTGATTGAAATAACCTTTGAACCTGTTGGATAGCATTTCAGGGGGGTTGTACCACGGCTGCTCATTTTTGGATGTCATCTTAAAATCTTAACCAAACAAGCATAAAAGCTATAGTAAAACGTAGTAACACACCCAAACGCATCAGCAAGTGTACTATTTATAGGATCACGCTTCAGTGAGCTGTTTTGAATATGCCGCATTTATCACGTGATAAACTTTGCGGGGCGCGGAGTGCTTAGAATATAAGTTATCCCACTGAATAAAACCACATTAACTATGGTTAGTTGTATGGGGATGGGCCCCGAGATGGTGAGATGATTTGGCCTCACAGATGAAGTGCTATGGGGATGGGCCCCGAGGTGGTGAGATGATGAGGCCTCACAGATGAAGTACTATGGGGATGGGCCCCGAGGTGGTGAGATGATTTGGCCTCACAGATGAAGTACTATGGGGATGGGCCCCGAGGTGGTGAGATGATTTGGCCTCACAGATGAAGTACTATGGGGATGGGCCCCGAGGCGGTGAGATGATTTGGCCTCACAGATGAAGTACTATGGGGATGGGCCCCGAGGCGGTGAGATGATTTGGCCTCACATAAGTACCAATTTAATATTTAAAATAGTATTTATAGTAATGTACTAATTATGGTTAGTTGTAAGTATATATCTAGTTTTACAGACGAAGTTTTGTGGGGACGGACCCCGAGATTGTGAGATGTTTTGGCCTCACAGATGAAGTTTTACGGGGTGGGACCCCGAGATTGTGAGATGATTTGGCCTCACAGATTAAGTACTATGGGATGGGTCCGAGATCGTGAGATGATTTGGCCTCACAGATTAAGTACTATGGGGATGGGTCCCGAGATCGTGAGATGATTTGGCCTCACATAAGTTTTAATATGGTGTTAATAATGATATTAATTTTTGTAATAATAATAATAGTCAGATTGTATCTTTCATGAAAAGTTTTACGGGGATTGGCCCCGAGATTGTGATATGATTTGTGCCTCACAGATAAAGTATTACGGGGTGGGACCCGAGATGGTGAGGCGAAATTTACCTCAGAGAAGTATATTTATGGGGATTGGCCCCGAAGTGGTGAGGGGATTTGGCCTCAAAGGAAGTTCAAATGATACTTATAAAGGAATTTATATTAATATCAATAGTCATTTGCTATATAATTGGCCTCACGAATGAAATAATATTATGGGGATGGGCACGAGCAGATAACGTATAATGGTGATGTGCCCCGAGTTTGTAAGATGAACTTGCCCCGACAAGATGGAGTATGGAGATGGAGTATGTATAAGGTCACTATATGTTCCACTTGTTTTATTTAGAGGGGTCAAGAAATATTCTAGAAACCTATGGGGGTGGGCCCCCGAGACTGTGAGATGTACTTGCCGCTCAGGATGGATTATTTACTAAATGTGAACAAAACAAAGAACAAAAATAAAAAATAAAAAATAATAAAAAAAGTGGATTTAAACATGATTCTAGGGCCTCTAAGCCATTTGCTTTAAAACGAGTCTCGGTCCTTGGGCCACCAGTGTCTTATTGTAGTGTGTTCAAATAAATACACCAGAAATATATGGGGATGGGCCCCGAGACGGTGAGATGCGGCAGACCTGCCGCACAGATAGACTGTGTATGGGGTGCAACCCCAAGACCCCCAAAATGTTTTGCTCCACAGAGGGAATACAAATACAGTACATTACAATGCCTACAGATTGCGAGGTGATTCGGCCTCGCAGAAGGTTATGAAATGATATTGCCTCAAATTAAAAGCATCTCCCGAGATGGCTAGAGATGAATTATATATTGTATTTAATTGAGTCCAAAAAAAAAAGTTTCAATAATTTGCTTTTAGGTTTATAGGTGTGGGGACGGAACCAAATATTTTTTAACGTATAAAGAGTGCTGGCCGAAATGGGCCGAGGTGGTGAGATAAATTTGCCTCTCAATAGATATTAAGATGCAGTTACTTTTTCTGCGATCGTGTGAGAAATTTGGAGTTGTAACAAAATGTGTTATTATTTATAGTTGGTTCCGAAATCGTGCGATCACTTGGCAAAGAACAATCATCGGTTGTGGCGTTAAACCTTGCTCGGCGCCAGCACGGGTGCAGTCCCTCCGTAGTCTAGTACACGAGTGCAAAACGGCAGTAAGTGTCGAATTGTATTATGGAAATTTGTAATTTGAATAAATGTGTGAATCTTATGTGAATTTTAATCCGTGCCACGTCAGCAACATGATGCTATGGATGGCTTGAATTCTCAAAGCCGTTTCATAGAGACAGGGTAGGGGGCGTACGTTATTCATCTCTGCTTGCGGGCGGCGTGTCAGAATTATGCAATTATTATCAGCGCAGGACGTAAATGCGTCGCGCAGTGGGCGAATCTATCGGCATTTACAAAACACGCCGAACGAAAAAAAAAAAAAAAAAAATCAAAAAAAAGTGTGTATGTAAGCTTAGCCAAACAAACAGAGGAAGATGTCAGGTATAACGATTGTTTGCAGTTAAATCAAATGAAGCTAATATTTACAGGCAAAGGGAAAAAATGAGTGAAAGAGGTGGAAAAAAAAAAAACGTCCTTTGCATTGTTTCCCTCTTCTTCCTTGAAGTGGGTAAACTTAAAAAGGCCGGTGTTTGCAACAGTTGTGGTTTAGGCACAAACAAAACGCAAATATTTTCACTACAGCGTCCATTGTGTGGCAAATTTTTTACCCGTTCCCAGTACCTCAACGGTCAACGGGACATGTTTTTGTTTTGTTTTTAGGAGTATGGAAGGTACCTTCAAAATACTCAAGACGCACTTGGGGAGAATATTTCACCGCTTCAAAATCATTCCAGAGGAAACAAGAGAGACGGCGAGCGAAGGGTTGTACCCTTCGGTGGGTATGTCATGGACGCCGGCTTTAAAGAAGAAAGAAAGAAATGGCAGGCGTGTAGATAGATTAAAGAGTTTCCATTTGACAAGGTCTAGGGTGAAGGCAACAAAGGTTTACAATGGGTCACCTATACACAGATTGTGGTCTTCTAGAATGGAGGCAGACTTCTAGTACTGTTGGAGTTTCGGAGTACAATCGGGCGAAACTCACCCAAGGGAGTCGTCGAGGGTAGTCACATTATTTTAAGGGAAATTGGACAGACCAGTTTGGCTTTGCATGTTTCTTTCTAAAGATACTTAGGCAGCCTCCAGATCCATATACGAGTGGTGACCAAATCTATTTAAGTTGTTCAGCCGACGGAGGCCGCGGTCGGCGATGGAAGCTGAATGGTTTTATTTTTATATTTATACTTTCCAGTATATACTTTTCACTCCGTCTAGACAAGGCTTTCCTTCAGTTTCGGGCATTAGAATGTTTCTAAACGAGTATAACAGATGGACAGAACCTCATGCAATGCGTGTGTTCTTTGGCCAAATAATGACAAGCTTTTGTTGGCTAGCCTCACAGGATGTTCAATGGAGCGTGGAAGGAAGGCGAAGATGGGTGGTTTGGACTGATTGATGCAATCTTGTTGCCAAGTAGCCTAACTCGGAGGTTTTGCATGGTGGATATATAACAACTATTTGGTTTCGTGGTATGCAGTCTGTCCTACACGGTGCCGTTGAATCACCGTTGCGTTGGTCATCGCCAAATTGAGGAAGTTGTGTCAGGACAGAATCTAACTATGGTGACCTTGAAGCGTTACTGCAATTATGTTTTCCTTCCCGTAGCTCTCACGAATGTCGGTTGCTGACCATCATACGGTTGGGGATGACCATCTAGACGACAACTCTACCCGGATGGTGTAGTCAAGTTTGATTGATAGGACACACGTGTAGCCTCATACGGAGGGTAATGACCTTACACGGCAACCTCACAAGGACACGGAGGTACCAATTATAGCTCCATACTATGGATGATTTTAGTTTTAATCGGCTGGGTCCTCAGGTAGAGCTATTTTTTATTCTTCCTAATGGCTTGGGTCCAACATGAGAAAAGGGATATCACTCAAGTAGTATATTATTTTGTATAGGCCGATATTTGCAACGGGTACAGAAGTACATTCAACCTTTGGAGCAGTCAGAGGCCCACGTCACGAGGAAGGAGATATCCATACGTTCTAGGCGAGACCAGCTCGTTGGTAGGCGAGGTTAGGAGCTAGCTCCCATCAGGTCAAAAGAAAAAAAAAGAAAAAAAAAAATAATAAAAAAAAAATAATAATAATATAAAAAAAAGGGGTAAAAAAGGTGACGAGGTCTGATGGCAGTGATCTTTGTCTATAATCACTCCTTGGCAAACTCTGCGGGGATGTGTCCTCCCTTGGTTGTCGCCCCTAAGCTGGACACAGTTTGCCTTTTCATCAAAATGAGTTGGTGGATGGGTTTTTGCTGTTTTGTCCTTTTGCTTGCTCCATCCGACGATCTCCTACCACAGGAGGCAGTAGATTCTAACTGCTTCTCGCAGCATCAGCGGGTCGAGATGACTGCGCATTGTGTGCCCACGTAGGTCGATTTTGGGGGTTTCCGAGTTTGGGCATCTCAAAGATGTGAGAATTCAGCAGACGGTCAATGGTCATAGAGAAAGTATGAGAAGCATTGCAGGGGTCTTCATCAGATGAAGATGTTACCGAGCATAGAGCTCAAACCTCAGAACCAAAAGGCTTTTACAAGTTGGCTATTTAGCTGTGTTGCCGGCTGGCGTAGCAGTTTGACCGAATGGCGGGCGTTCAACCCTTGGGCCGTCATTTAGGTTTGGGTGAGAAATGGGGAGTTTTGGTAAGAAACGGGGGCTTGAGGCGGACTGGGGTTTGGTGAGAGATGGGAGGTTTAGGGTTTCCTTTGCTTTGTCGGCGTGAGGAAGCACGTCACAGGGTTAGAAGCGAACAATCGTTTACACCCACATCTAAACCTAAATGTAGAGTCTTGAGCCCGCGAGTGAGCAGTGGTGCAAATAGTTTACTATTTGCACCACTGTGAACAAAGAGGGCGCATGATTCAAATCATTCCCGTTTCTGGCAGGCTCAAGGTTGAGAGGGGTACGGGGTCAGTGATGCAGCAAGTGGTTTGTAGGTTAGCAAAAGGGGGAAAATGTACCCACCCTCCCTCCCCCTTTTTCCCGGATCAGTATAAGAACTGTTAACCCTCCTACTTGGTGTACCCCTCCCTAAAAGTCCGTCTGGTTGTTTAGTGAGGGGCACAACTTTCACTTTATTTGGTCCAAAACATTTGGATATGGTCCGTGGTCCCCCTAGGTCAAAGTAAATAGCAAAATCAGTACAATGTATTAATTCAAACTTAGAAGTTTGTAATGGCTAAATATGCGTACAGTGAGGTTTGGCCACTGGGCCGGTTTGACAGTACGTCTGAGTAGGGTACAACACCTTTTAAACCTGTGTAAAATTTTCCCTTTTTTTTTTTTTTTTGCATCCCACTTATCCATTCCACAGGGACAGTTGTAAGAGAGGGAAAACTCCGGACTCGGGATTCTATACTCCAAATCGTTTACACCCATATCTAAACCTAAATGTAGAGTCTTGAGCCCGCGAGTGAGCAGTGTTGCAAATAGTTTACTATTATGCTAATGTTGTACAACCCCTGGCCCTCATTCGTCGAAGGGGGCGCTTCGTTCTATATATTTTTGTTTCGATCTATATATTTTTGTTTCGTTCTATATATTTCTGTTTTGTTCTCTTTTATTTTAATTTTATTATTTCGTTATATATTTCATTCTCTTTAATTTTTATTTCATTCTATATATTTTTTATTTCATTCTATATATTTTTTATTTCATTCTATATATTTTTTATTTGGTTCTATATATATTGGTTTCATTCTATATATATTAGTTTCATTCTATAATGAATTGGGTAGATGGCCTTAGCTTTCGATCCAATCCGGACCTTCTTCAGAGGCATATAACAAGTACAAACAAATACATATCCATTTATAGAAAAAGAGAGGGGGAAGGGATTAAGGAAAGGATCCAGAAAGAAGCGGGAAAATAACAGCCAATCAAAGTTTCTATTTCAGAGACAATGTGTGGCTATGAACCAATAGGAGTAAAGTGGCGAGGACAAAGGATGTTTAGAATGAAAGGATGGGTTACTGGACCATAAAAGTGGTAATTGTATTGTTCGACAACAATGCAGGGAGACATGAAAGGGTAGGATTAGAGAGCAAGTTGCATCATGATGCAACTAACAATGGTCAATTAATAAGAATAGCAAGATCAAAGGTATGATGATTTTAAAAATAGGTATGAGGGACCTGTGGAAAAAAAAGGAGGGGGGTTACTTACATCAGAAAAAATTGGTTTCATTCTATATATATTGGTTTCGTAATAAAGTCATAAACGGCACCTCATAGACAACACACGCTGCATTTGATTGATAAGGTTAAAGTTCGTCACCAGTTCATTCACAATTTGATGGCACCGTTCACGAACACATTAATCTCTAGTTTAATTTACTACTGGGCTATCTCATTTTCCCCACATCCAGGACGTTTGGAAGAGGAGTAACGTACTGGAATCGGGTGTAATGAGCTGCGACGAGATCACAGTCTACTGGCCTAAAGGGAAGTGCGAATTACTTAAAAATGAGTTGGTCATCATCGACTGGTAATATTATAAAGCTTTATGTTTTATGACAACCCTCCTTGCTGACAATTTTTGCTTTCTTCGTCAAGCAAACTCAGTTCTTCTTGTTTTATCTTTAACAATAGGAATGAGAACCTATTAATAATTATTTGGACTGGCAAACGTTTCTCAGATTTCTGAACGTTGGTGTTCGTTCACAGATTCGGCTGGTACTATTGTCACTTCGCTAAATGTGAATGGATTCGTCTCAGCAACTTAGATACTGTTTTTAGCTGATTCGGTCAAGTGTATCGACATCGATGGCAGCAACTCAGCATTGCGTTGACGAAAACCATTCTTTAATTCTTAAAGCATACTCAACATACTTTTTCTTGGGTTTTAACTATTGCTTCCAGTCCAGGTATGTGCACCACATCGGCCACCGATACCCAAGTGACTAAGTACTGTAAAGATGCCGACATCCACATCTTTGTTGTGAGTTCAATAAGTTCACTCAATGAACAGGTAAGTATGTATGAGATAAAGCCAAGTAGCCCTACAGTATAGCATATGGCGACATTTTTGATGACAAGCAATGGAGAAGTGAACGCGCACAAAACTCACCTAATGCAATTGTCTAATGGAATTTACCTGGTAAGTCAACTGACGTCCCCAAACGTCTCACATTGGCACAATTGTACGCTATGATTACGTGCACTTTCCTATATTCAGCTTTGAGTCTTTGTCCAGACATGAATCTCATAGGGAAGTGCACATTGTCAATAAAATTGTGACGTCAGCGATACATGGTCTCATATATTGTGCAAGTCTCGCGCTTATTCGAACCCTATGGGTCCAGTTAATGTGCGAGTTTGTTTCCTTCACTCGTTAACAAGCAAGGGGCGTGGGACCAAAGTGTCCCAAAATGCTTTAAAAATGCAGGAAACGTGATTGGTCTGTTGGAGCAATTAAAATGAGTTTTCTAAACATCAACAACTTACATCACTTTATAAATAATATATACGCACTACTACCAACAACATTAATAAAGTGTTCTTTTTTCTTTTAATTGAAGGCATGCAATTTCTTCGAGGATGTTGCAAAGTGTATTTCTAAACCGAACGTTCTGATAGTATTCACATTTTGTGACATAGCTCTACAAATGAAGCCAATCTACCAGGTAAGCCTGTAATATTTCACAATGCTAATGCCGGTTTACTGGACCTGGGCACCCGAACAATTGTCATATTTACTGGTGTTACCACCTCTTCTGTAGTGAAACGGAAATTGTTACTAGGCCTAAGTCTGACAACAACCTCATCTATTACTCCTGATTAAGAAACTTTTTGTGTGTAAACTGTATGGAGTCTTCATTTTTATTACCTGCTTCTGAACCCCATAGTGTGTTACACTTCAGCCAGTTATTTTATTTATTTATTTATTTATTTATTTTAATTCTTCGAACAAAAAAAAGCAAAACAATAAAACAAGCACAGGCCGTCCAGGGAAGGGCAAAAGTCCAAAAACTGTCATCAAAAAAGATGTGCTCTCCCAGACCTAGCTCATAAAAAATATACATTTATATACTACACATTAAACATTCTAAAATTGCAGTAAAAATTTAAACAAAAGATGGCAAGTAAAAAGCAATAACACAAACGATCTACACAAGGTACTTTTTCAAAATGTCCACAGATTCACACCAAACCTACAGGGCCCGAAATAACACTTACCGAGGAACTGCAGCCCCTGAGAAATGAGCAAAACAAGTCACAAAACATATTTCGTCTCTGTGAGATGAACATTATTTTAACATGGAAAAACCCATCAACCAGCCATGATATTATACCAAAACATCCCATAACTGGCTAATACGACCCTACACGCCAAAACTGAGACGGAAATTAACTCTGCGACATTGCCCCACTCATCCCCCCAAAACCACAGCACACCAGCAAGCAACACTCCAAGGGAAGCCCTCCACCATCACCATCCCCAAAACCGTGGGGGGGGGGGTAATGAAATAATAACAAAGACAATAACAAGATGAAATAAAAATGTGCACATGTAAAAATTAAACTTAAAATAACAACAAGGCCAGTTGAACCATTGCATTAAAAACGTAAAACCTACCGGGCCGAACCAAAATGAACTTAGTTGGCTAAATTATCTCGCAAGATGGAACGAAACGTCTGAAAGGAATGAAGAATTAACGAGTTTCTGGTTTGTGGTTTGAGTTCAGAAAACGCTTTAGGAAAACGAATAACTGCAGAATATTTATAAAAATCTGTTCTAGGTTTACCGAGATGGAAAGTAAGAATGTCGGAGTGCCTACTGTTGATCTTAAAATTGCTAAGAAAATTACAACCAGAATGAGATGTGTTAAAAACCAACTGCTTGGCAATAAAAGATAAGTTTAAAAAAACTCTACGTTTAGATAAAACCATCAATCCCAATGCATTTACTCTGTCCAGGTAGGACTGCTCCATATATCTTTGACGCAAAATCATCCTGCTAGCCCTACGTTGAATTCCTTCGAGTATGTCAATATGTTTCCTTTTGTGTACCCACCAAACAGGTGAACAATATTCCAAAGTAGATAAAACTAGTGATTTGTACAGGTGTAGGGCAACTTCAGGATTGCAATTGCCAATCATACGAATCAGTCCTATCATACGGTTACATTTAGAAACAGTTTCCTTGACCTGGAGATCCCAAGATAAACTGGCTGGCTGGCTGAATTAACCCTTTTTTCTCTGTGTAGGAACGTAGTTAAAATCATATTTGCCCTGACTTTCTTATGGTTGACAAACATAATTTAAAGTTGATGGGGCCCGGTCGAAGTCATTTACCCGCTGGATTTCTTTACAACATAGACTGGATGCCTGAAGGGGACTCGCTGTTGACTCGACGTACACAAAAGGGCCGTAGTGAAAAGCCCACGTTTTCAAATATTCATGGGTCGGCCATGAAATACGCCTCTCTTAATAATTATATGCATAATTCTAACCCAAAACGAGGCTATAGGCGCAGCCACTGCAAGTGGTGGCGGACGTGCGCCTATAGCCTCATTTTGGGTAAGAATTATGACGTCATGCATGAATATTAAGAGAGGCGTATGGTAAAATAGAATCTCTAGACTATCTGAGGGAAGACTGTGGTATTGATGTCATTTGGTATTTCGACGATCATTGTAAACTCTCAGGAAAAGGTGCGTGGACAACACCAAGAACGAGCAACCAAACTACTCAAAGACAAGCTGGGAGTAGTTGAAACCGACGAGCAAGTAGCAAACAGAATATTCTTCTTTTCACCTAATGAAATCTTGGAAGAAGATAAAGGTAAAAAAAAAATTGTAGTGGTGTGTTTTCCTAATTCGACCAGTTTTCAATGTTTATGTTCCGTCCCAACTGTAAATTCGTCCCAATTGTAGTTGGTTTGGTCCAATTTGTAGTGTTACAGTCATAATGCATGGCCAACGTGATCCATTAACCGTTTTCGAAACCACGGCAGATTGCTATGCAAGAGAGATAGTTTTGGGGACGCTATAGTTGGCAGCCTACTTACCAGGTAAATCCATTGTTCTTGGAAATGTGGGCATCATATGCATGAGATAGAACCAAATTGATGGAAACTGCAAGTTGTTTCTTATACCGCAGTAGTGCGATTGCCTGTGCTGTTTACAAAATTTGTTTTTCAACTTTCTTTATATCAGTGTCACTTCCAAAGAATTGGCAAGAAAGACAGACAGAGTTTACCCGCTTCGAGGACACATTTAAGGTATAAAGGCCTTCGAGACTTTTGTCTCACATCAGAGTTTTCATCATAACTGTCAGGAAACATGAATTTTCTTGTAATAATATAACGTCGATGGCTCAAGGCAAAACATACCTTTGAGTTTTGGAACCTTTTGATTGTTACAATCCTATACAAATGTAGATAAATTAACACGTGAAATGCCATTTCAAAAGGAGGACCCATTTTTTTAGTTATCGCCGAAAATCCGGAGCAGTTACGCCCACGCAGGAAGAATAAACTAAAATCGGAATAATGTATCTGGCAGTAACGTGTCTTAGATTCAAATTTTGAGGGCATAAAAACTGCTACCTTTTCCATAACCACATACTCCGAAGTGAAATCATTTGTAAAATGTTTTATACTTTCAAAAGCTGCTATACTTCTAAATCAAGTGAGATACCATAACCATTACTATAAAGTGATTACCAAACACCCCTTTTCAGGAGCTTGTTTCAACATCAGCGATCAACACGAAGTTCAAAGGTCATTATGAAGAAGGGAAAAAGATTGTAGATAAGGCCACCGAACATTTGGAAGAAATGGCGACGGTACTACAGAGCAGCATGTTAGTATATCGAATAGTAAAGTTGTATCGAATAATATAAGTTGATATATCGAATTAATGTTGGTCTATTATCGAATAGGATATAGACTTGTGTAACGGATCATATATAATTATGAATAGTTATTCAAACTCTAACTTCCCCTTTATCAGACCAACATGATGTGAAATTACAGTCACGTTTTCATGCAGTGTTTCAAAGTAATAATGTTATAAAAGAACAATAATGAACAATGAGTCAGTGATGGCTTTAACGTATACGTCATCTTTCAGGCAAGATTGCCTTTGCAAGAAATGGTCGGTGAAGTGACTCATTTCCACTTGTCCGTAAACAAGTGGAAATTTTGATTCAAAGACAAAATATAGGTCATGTAAAATGTCATCTTGGTCTTCGCCAAATATTTATTGTTGATTCTATAGTTCCGTGTAATGATTATAACTTTCCTGACCAGACATCAATTGTTTCTCACTCATTATTGAGTAATATTACCAGAAGATTCTTAGTTAATTGATCACCTATTTCTTGATTTTTTTTTTTCAGGAATGCGAAAGAAGATCAGCTTCGAGAACTTAAAACAAAAATCAAAACATTTTCCAATAATAGGGAAAGTTTTGCTCAAAAGTCACAGCTGTTTGTGGATTCGTCTAACAAAAGGATTGTAAAAGAACAGGTTTGGGTTTAAACGCGAGTTGGCGGCCAATGCATAAGATCCATTGTGTTTTGTTTATTAAAGGGACACACCGGCTGACCGTTTACGCATTTAAGTGGTGTAGAATCATAAATAAAATTTGTTTAGATTGTTACTGTAAAAAGAAATCATCAAAATATCATGTAGTTAGCGGATAATGATTTTAAAAACCCAAAAGCGGCAAAAGGCCAGCGTATACGCTTTTCCAGCCGTTGCAACTGTCAAATCTTCGTGACATTGTCGGGCAATGTTGTAAGTAGACTGGTAAGTAGTTGTTTATATCAACGTTTTACTATGACCCAGTATAAGGATCCAGTTCACATATCCATGTATTATCAACAACCGACATAAAATACACGCATCAGGCAAATCCTTGGACATACATCCAAAGATCGTTCCAAAGATTACAAAGAAACTTACCAAATGATGGGCCAATGACAAGTAAATAAAGCATTCCTGGCACAAATAAACTAGGCCTACTACTGCATTGCCATGTTGCAGCTTGAAATGCGATCGTGGCGTTACATGCTCCCGACGTGCCAGGGCCCAATTTCATAAAGCCTGTATTAGCACAAACATTTGCTAAGCACAAAATAGTATTGCTTAGCAGGAACTGGTTACCAGCCCAACTTTACTTAAAATTGTGGCTGGTGCCCGACTAGTAAAACATTTTGGGCTAATAAGTACTTTTTTTAAGCAACATTTTCTGCAAAACGGATGAAATTGGTGGGACAGGCCTGGTATGTGAAAGTTTTTTTTAAGCATCATTCTTGGGGAAAGGGAAGTGAATCTTAAGGGATTCGAAAGCGTCCTTTAGAGAACGTAAGTGTATCTTGAAGCATAAACGTAGCTGCGTATCTTGAAACCTAAGCGTAGCTTGACTCGGGATTTAAAGCTCACCTTTTGATGAAATTAAAGAGTTACTTTAAGAAACGAAAGTGATCTTGGAACGTAAGCGTAGCTGCGTATCTTGAAACATAAGCGTAGCTTGACTCGGGATTGAAAACGCACCTTTTGATGGAATTCAAGCGTAACTTGAAGAAACGTAAGTGATCTTGAAACGTATGCGTAGCTGCGTATCTTGGAACGTAAGCGAAGCTTGACTCGGGATTGAAGCGTAACTTTTTTGATGGACATGTAGTGTGACCTGAAGGAACGTAAGCGTATCTTGGAATGTAAGCGTAGCTGCGTGGCTTGGAATGTAACCATATCTTTTGGAACAACTCATGGGAAATTGCGACCTATGATTGATTAGTCGAGTCGCGATATTGGTTAAAGGAACACGTTGCCTTGGATCGGTCGAGTTGGTCTTTGAAAAGCTTTTGTAACCGTTTTTTATAAAATGCATATGGGTAGAAAGATGTTGTAAAAGTAGAATACAATGATCCACACAAACATGCCTCGAAATTGCGTGGTTTTCCTTTTACCTCGTCGACTAACACGTCGGCCATTTATGGGGGTCAAAATTTTGACTCCCATAAATGGCCGACCATGTTAGTTCGCACAGTAGAAGGAAAACCACGCAATTTCGAGGCAAACTTGTGTGGGTCATTGTATTCTACTTTTAAAACATCTTTCCAACCATATGCATTTTATAAAAAACGGTTACAAACGCTTTTGTTTTGACCAACTCGTCCGATCCAAGGCAACGTGTTCCTTTAATCGTACGACTACGTACTATAAAAGTAGTCGCGATCGAGTTCCTGCTTGGTTAACCACTTTTGTCGCTCACGACTATTCACGACAACTTTTTACAAAACACAACCAGACATCAGTGATACAATCCTTCAATCCTTTCAGCACGAGTTTTACTTTATTGCGCCTTCGGTAACCAATATGTCGTGATGCATCCTGGGCAATGGGAGTTAAATTTTTCCGACTTGTATCAAAGTCGCAGCTATTTGAAGCGCGACAAGTCGAGTAATAAATTCCACTAAAACACACCTCTTGATTGTTCTGTATTCTGGTTGGCTGAAACACGGTCACGTGGGATGAATATAGTGCCCGGTTACAACGCCCTCTCTTGACTTGAATCGTGAACAGCAACTACCAAAACTTCCTTTCTTTTCCAGATTTCTGTTCTTATTTCACATTTAAGACCGGGCTGTGTTATAAAACACATATTGACTGGCATAATTCGGTGTGCGTCTTTTCCCCCTCGGGCCTGTGAGTGACCAGAAGAGGGGCCTATTTCCCTCGGCATTCGGCCTCGGGAAATAGGTCCCTCTTCTGGTCACTCAAAGTCCCTCGTGGGAATAGACGTACACTAGTTGCCTCATTGCCAGGCAATATGTGTATACTGGTTGCCCAAGTTAATCATTACCTCAGAAATCTCAAAATAACGTTTCATTCACAGAATTCAAAAATAATATTTTTGTTTGACGAAGTTATATTTTGAGGGAGTTTTGTTTTATCATTATTTTTGTTTAACCTTTTATACAAAATTTGTATTCATCTGTCATTTTTATGATCGAGGGGCTCCGTTCCTTTTTTCTTCTTCTTCATGAAACATTGTTCAAGCTACTCACACAATAACACCGTCAATATAACAAAATGCGGTATATTCCTACATTTTGACATCATCAATCTTTTTTTAACTGCCTGAAAATTCCTAACAAAAAAACATTATGGGGAATGAAACAAAACAAATCATTGGAACGTTGCGATCATAAGAAATAACGGATTCGACACGCGAGGTGTACCGACTGACAAACCCACGATGACAAACATGTACTTTGATGTCTGGCTCCCAACCACTCCCAAGCTAACGGCTAGACTCACAAGCTGTGAGTTCGTAGCGAGACACGGCATGGGCGGTACGTGATATGCCCCAAGGCTTACGTTCCGATTGCTCCACGCCGTGGGGCCATACAACAAGCTTCCGTTACACGGACTCTCTGGATGCAAATCTTACGTTCGATTTTTGACCTCTATTTACGATTTGTATCCATAATCTGAATACATAGTCTTTTTTGTCATATACTCATTAATAACAAAAATATTTAAATTTGGTTCAGCAAATTAGCTTTTCTACGGCTGGAAGTAAAACTAACTCGTAAGATCACATGATTATTAGAACCAATTTGTGGTTCTAACTATCACGCGACTTTACGGGTTTTTTTTAAATGCTAAAAAACGCATAGATTTTATGATTTGTGTAGGGACTGTTCCTTTCCATTCCTGGAAGACCGTTAAAGTCATATCTTAGTCTATTTTGTAGCCCAAAATAGCCCAATTCAGCCGGTGTATCCCATTAATCTCTATTATGCTGCGGAGATCAAAGTTTTCATTGGCTACAGTTTCTATAGGACTACATTGGCCGCCTTTTTCATTGCCCAACAGTAAAAACTTTTCTATTCATTCAACAGTTTTTGGTCTTGTGTCGTCATAATGCAAGGAGTCTATTTACAAATGTTCTTATTCACAGTCCGAGAAGGTTGTTGGAGATGCAACAACATGCGTTAAAAAAGATGTGAAGTGTGATGACGTGAAGGCTGTAGACGAAAATGAGTCCGACAAATTTAAGAAGGTTAGTACATTTTATTTATTTATTTTTTTCACTCTGGCAGATTAATTTTTTTGTCACTTTGGCAGATAATTTTTAAACATGACGTCATCTGGCATCAAAGCTCTGTCAACCCAAAAGAGGGATGTTTACGTTATGAGGCCTCAAATCCAATGCCGTCTCTATCTATTATCATCAAAACATCAGTAATGAACTTCAATTTACCCGTACAGAAATGTGTAGCCAATTTAAAATGTGACGTCATCGAACATTTTTGAACTTCAGCAAAAGTTGCACTTGTCTGATATCAAAAACAGTGCCATTTGACACCGTTTTAACCATGAGGGTGATGACTTGATATCTTAAGCAATTTTATAAATGTACTCTATTAAAAGTCATCTGACTTTCCCGAATCATTTCGCCATTACTGCAGAACCTAACAGAAATAGCTCTTAAGCGGACTAAGGAAGTGGAGGAGTCTTTTAAATTAATCACTGAGCGTGCGCAAGACAAATTAAAAGCAGATGTGAAAGGTAGGTATGTCATGGACTCTAATGATTAGCTTATTGTTATTGTTTTAACTCAATAAAAACAACAACAAACAACTATAGAAACCCACACTAAGTGAGGATTGAAAAACACGTGAACAGATGTTTTGGATGTAGACAAATTTTGCACTTGAAGGGTATTGAATACAGTGGCATTTTTTCAACACTCACTTGAGGACTCTATTTTTTTATGAAGATATCACAAATTTGAAGTTGGCATTTCCCTTCCTCTTCAAATATTTATCATAGATTTGTTCCATGAGTCGTTTCCAGACATAACTCTGACTGGAATACCGGAGGGTGGACACAAACACGTGGAAATTAACTATAGTGATGCCGACAAGGAATCGGGACGGGGTGTCAGCGCTGGGTTCTTGAACTATTATTGTGGGAGTACAAGAAAGCTCCTAAGCAGCAGGCCTTCTGTTATTTGTGCAGCAGGTGGAACAGCATGGTCAGGCATTCAGGTAGTACCATTTTAACATTCTTCTACATGTTCTTTGTAAGCACCCAATCCCATGTATGTCGGCCGCCACCTAGCATTCAATGAGTCATACGGGTCGATTTTCACAAGGAATAATTAAAATTGAGCGTAATGGATGATAATGAGTTTTTACCATTCGTAATAAAACAGGGTGCGGTGGGAGGTGGCATGTGGTGGGTTGGCGCACTTCTCGCACCTGCGGTCGCAGGCGCGGCAGTCGTCATAGGTGGCGCTGTGGTGTGTGGGTATGGTATAAAACAAGGGCTGGACTGGAACAGGAATCGCCTGGATAACAAACTCCGCGAACAGTGCGCCGGTAATACTGCTAAGTTCATGGAAAGTAAGCTAGGCGAGTTTCAGGAGAAATACCCAGACGTCATGGAAAGGTATGTGGCAGTTCAATTGAAGTCGTCTCTTGATTTGTATTGAATTGTTTGCATAAATCTGAGGAAATCGTGCAATATTGGTGCGGAAAAGATCGGAAATACTGAATAAAAGTGCCATTGTAAATATTCAAAATAAATAAACTAAGCATCCAGTAATATTATTAAGGAGACCGTTGCATCAAATAAGATGGGACGAGCATATTATAGCAAGAAGAATGACGACAGTTGGATATGAAAACACCCGATTGAATTCCACAAAAAATGTAGCAGGCAGAAGATGGGTGATATGAACTATAAGAACATTTGAATATAGCAAACTGGGGAAGAGGCTTTCATCTAGTGGAGTTATGTTAGAACGAAAAAAGAAACACAATTGACAGATTCAAAACATTGCATTTCTTGATCAGGTACAGCAGTGAGACAATTCAGCCCTATCTGGATCGTTTGAATGAAATCCAAAGAGGACTGGAGCAACAGGAGAGAGAGTTGAACCAGGAAATCGTCCGAATGAAAAAACTGCTGGAGAAAGTGACGAGCATAAGGTAAGGTGGACTTTTGATGTAATTGTCTTTTGGTTTTGAAAAGGAATCCGGTAATTAAGGTTTATTAGAGTACCTTCATTGTCTTAAAATAATCATACTTTTTGTTTTTTGAACCGCTCGATTGTTTTAATCCTACGTGAATGTAGATAATAATAATAATAAAGAAAAAAACTAACGTGACTATACATTTCATTGCAAAAGATGGTTGCGCTTTTGAGATATCGCCGAAAATCAAGAGCAAAAATATCCACATACGGAGATACCCCCCCCCCCCTGATAGAGACACACAAACTGAGAAGCGTATCTGACAGTAGCTCTTCTCAGTTTCAGCTTTCGAGTAATGCAATACAAATATTGACTGCTTCGAGTGATATGGTTAAAACTACGACTCCCGAGGTGATCCCCGGAGCGTTCTATTTTCCCGAGGCGCAGCCGAGAGAAAATGGAACGGTCCGTGGATCACCTCGGGAGTCGTAGTTTTAACCATAGCACGAGTTAAAGCAGTCAATATATGTTTTATAACAGCCCAACAGACTATAATATTCGTACACGTAACGTTCGTACGCGCGTTTCATATACACAGATGCACAACTGATTGGGTTCGAGGTGGGTAAAAAGACGTCTGGGTACTGCACGCCGTGTGATAGTCATCGGACTATCACGCGGCAAACGATGCACTATCACACGGCCGCCGTCTAGTAAAACAAAGACATATCACGTGACGTGCTCTAAACCAATGAAAAGGCAGAATATTTATAAGGGGTGTTGTAAACACTGATACCCTTTCACATATCCACATTAGTCAGAAGTGAAATGTTTCTCCAGGTGCTTAACTCTCAAATGCTGCTGTAGGCTTTCAAACTAACACATTTTTCAGCCATAAATTATAAGAGTGATTTTTAAACCAATTTTGTTGTAATATTTTATCTTCGACTTTGATAAATTTAAAGTTACTTTAAGTTTGTTGACCGCACTGACTGCCCGTTTTGTGTTTTGTGTTTTCCAGAAATGAGACGTCAGAACCTAAGGAGGCACTAGCCGCTTTTTACAAAAAATTCATTATAAACAAAGGCCTTTTCACTGTAGTTAAGGATGTTATTGTCGATTACATTTCCCCCCTCATCGATTGTGGGAATCAGGCTGTTAGGAATGTGACAGGTTCGGTGATAAATTAGAGTGTCACAGGTTTCACCTCCAACGCAGTTAAATCGCCCGTTACTGTAAACTGCAGGACTTCGTTTGCGAAGATTGTGGATTCCACTAAATAAACTCCTAAAGCAGACAGGGCAAAATACTAATACTCACACAGCTTATTTATTTAAACTTTGAAGCCTCATCACAGCTTTTAACAGTATTAAAGGGGGTAATTATCTATTGATTTCGAAACCGCTAATGCCTGCTCTATTAAATGACTTGGAAAGTCCAAGTTATTCCCCCTATAAATAGAGCACATTCATACTAGTGTGAGTTTCCAAGGGATCCATAATTTGAAAGCAACAAATGCCTTATACACATAGGCTACAGCTCGGCAAATGGTACTTTTATTCTTTTTCAATATGAAAGGCAACCTACCTCAACAGTAGTAATTAATCAAACGTTTTCTCTTATACGATAGAGTAAATATCTGGTGAGGTGAGTGATACACATTTAATTCATTATACTTTTCAAACATTTCGCAAATGTAATCATCTGGTTTATTATAGAACAATTTTATTATGATTATCAACCAAAAATTTATATCAAATTCACACTGTTCTTGAAGGCCGCAAATTTGATAGTGAAAACACCCCGACACCAGTTATAACCGGAAGATTCTCATGCCTGGCCATTTCTATAAAACCGATCCTCAAATTACCTATCCATAAAATTTGCTGTTGATGAAAACACTTTTATTAAGGGCAGAAATTAAAGGGAAAGATCGTCCAAAACGCAATTTCACGAACTTCACGTCGTTTGTGGGCCAAGCTGCTACTTTAGCCCAGCACACGCCCAAATCTAACCCTAACGCGCCGACGTACAATTTTTCAAAACAAATTTATAAAATAAGAAATTTAAAAAATCCTGGTTACGGGCCTGGCCTCCGGCGGTCTTTCGCGAGTCATCGATAGCCAGCCTTTACGCAGCCTCTGTTCACTACGTTGCTCTGGAACTCAAGAGCAAGAGGGGGCACCACTTGTGAATTTTTGTCGAAGATATTGGCGTGTTAAAAATTGACAACTTGTGCACAAGTCGTGAATGTTGGCGCCAATGTAAAAGTTTTAGGGCACACGTCTTAATCTTTGTTCATGATTTGGGACACAAGTTAGTCTGGTCATGAACTCGACATTCCGCTTTCGTTTAAGGCCACCGTAATGAATTATTATGTTATTGTGGTGATGTAGCTTTTATATACGACTATTCATTACGATAAACGAAGTATAATAATTACAGGAAAAGTGTTTACTATAAATCAATATGCAACACGTGCATTTTGATATTCTTCTGTAACTGTATAAAGTTTGACGTTGTCTTACAATAGACTACCATAAAGGGTTTAATTTTACAACTTATTATTTTGAGATTATTATAGTCGAATTGTGTATATTTTAATAACTAGCTTAACAGTAATGCCACAGTTCCTTTTTGTTGATTGTAGTATTTTTAATGCTTTCATTTCAACAGCTGGTGTTGCCTATATAGTTTTATATAATTTTGTTAATAACTGCTGTTAATAAGCGCTTTGAGAAATGTTCTATGCAAGCCTCGTTTTGCTGCCAATTTTGTTTATTAATTTGTGCGTGTCTGCTCCCACCGTAGATGTATCTATAATTAAATGTTGCTATTTTTGAACGTTTCTCTTACGTTTAACAGAAATCTATTTGCATAATGTCAGAGTTCAATAACCACGACCAATCCCCTGTTGGCATCTAAGGAATGTTGTTTAGGGTGTGGTAGACCCTTATCTATACGCTATAGCACGCATGGGTACCATGGATGCAGGAATGTTTCAGTCATTTCTGTTTCTGGTTCCGTATGGTTTGGTTCTACCTCATAACCACCTAGCACTTCGGCCTTACGTGAGATTGCACCTGCCACCGGTATTTCGTCGTCACACTTGAGAGAGTTCTTTGTTAAAAGGAATCCTCTCCCTATATAAGTGAGCCCCAAGATCCACACCCCAGAGCATTCAGTGCTAGTGGTTACTCGGTAGAATCAAAATTAAACTTCAATTTCATTCTATTACATTTCGTTCAATTGAGAAATTCTCAGTAATTTCTGTAGTCAACTCAAGCTAGTTTCCATCGCCGATTTCGTAAGTAGAATATTTTTTCATTGTTTAAGATTTAGTGTCACTTATTTTCTATTGTGAATGTATTGGTTATTGTAAACTTCTTTCCTTTCTATTTTGATGATTTGGGCCTTTTGGGGTTATATTCTGGTCAAAAAAGCGATATGTAGGCCTATTTCTGTAGGATCAATTGTTCCGATAACATTTTTTTGTATGCAAAGGTTTGATGGTGCACTAGCAAAGTGGTTTTTATTCTGAAAGGTCCTATGAAGTATCACCGATATGTGAGATGGGAAGAAATCACTAATATGAGAGGAATCACCAAAGTGGAGAATAATAGTTTTTCCCTTTATCTATAACTGTTTTATTGCTCAACAACTTTAACTCGTGAACTGCGATAGTTGTGTGTCTGCACCACATGTGCATTAAAAACAAGAAGTGAGTAGCTCACACTGTGTATGGTTAATTAATACAATTGTGTGTGTACCATTGAGTACAGTAGACCAGCTAAATGCACTATGACCTCATTTGCATAATGTTGTCGTATGGAGCGCCTGCTAGGGCACAATTAGAAATAAAACATATCACAAAATTGTCACTTCAGTCCTATTTTTGACCCACTATTTTTATTTAAATTACTTTGAATTTTCCTGTGTGTAATTCCCCACATTTTTTGTTCAATCAGTATGCTGCCGCATGAATCCCGTAAACCTCTGTACATATCACACCTAGCCTCGCCACGGTTTCCAATGTGTTGAAAGGATTTCCCAGGTAACAATTTGTAGTGTTAATTTATGTATGGACATTGTTATAATTGAACATCGTCTATTTTGGGTGCGTTCGGTTAGCTTCCCTGGGTCGACCCCGCGGTGCTCATCCGGGTGAGCCCCTGACAAGAGCTAACCGAACGATCACTCACCCTCTCGTGGCGACGTCGTCATCTCGGGCCAGCCCCAAGTGACCCGTTCCACTAGCTGAGCACTTGGGACTGACCCGGGTGAGCCCCTGGAATGACATCAAAGCTATTCGAACGACGTACCGGGACAGATCGGGGTCGATCCGGGTAAGCTCATCGAACGCACTCATAATTAAAATCGGTGTCAACTTCGATTCGAGGACGAGGTTGGGCTGGGCTGACATGTTTGGTGTTGGGTCGCCATCATTTTGTCTCGCTCACGTATGGTGATTTCTGGCGTGTGATTGGTCCGTTATATCCTCGTTTGTGGGTGTTCACCACAATTTCCCAGCTCTCTCGAAAGGATCGTTTTAATGATGATTGTCTTCAGAAGATATTTGTTGCAAGTTTTGTGAGTAAATGGTATTAAATAATTTATCCATAAATATCTGCAGCATTTTTGGTCACTAAAAGACCTCGGTTTTAACGACATGAGTCTTTTCGGTGAGCAGTCGGAAGTAGCGTTGCATGCCTAAGGTGTGTTAACAGGTGCCCTTATTTTCCATCGCCCAACACTACATGAAGAGAGTACCAGCCATCTTGTTTTGTGTCACGTGTGATGATTACTTGTGATTGTTCCCTTATTTTCTCGGTCTTGGGTCACTAAATGACCTCGGTTTTAAAGGAACACGTTGCCTTGGATCGGACGAGTTGGTCAAAACAAAAGCGTTTGTAACCGTTTTTTACAAAATGCATATGGTTGGAAAGATGTTTTAAAAGTAGAATACAATGATCCACACAAGTTTGCCTCGAAATTGCGTGGTTTTCCTTCTACTGTGCGAACTAACATGGTCGGCCATTTATGGGAGTCAAAATTTTGACCCCCATAAATGGCCGACGTGTTAGTCGACAAGGTAAAAGGAAAACCACGCAATTTCGAGGCATGTTTGTGTGGATCATTGTATTCTACTTTTACAATATCTTTCTACCCATATGCATTTTATAAAAAACGGTTACAAACGCTTTTCAAAGACCAACTCGACCGATCCAAGGCAACGTGTTCCTTTAACGACACGTGAGTCTGTTCAGTGAGCAGTCAGAAGTAGCGTTGCATGATTTAGGTGTGTTAACCGGTACCCATTTTTTTCCATCGAGCAACGCTACATGAAGACTAGAACTCATAGCGACGTTGGGTCGCCATCTTTCTTGTGTCACGTGTGATAATTTTGTCACGTGTGATTGGTCCCTTATTTTGTCGGTCTTGGGTGTCCGTCACAATTTCTCAGCTCTCTCGAAAACATTGTTTTTATACTGTTTGTCTCATTTCTTGCAAGTTTTGTGTGTGGGTTAAATGGTAAACAACGAGTCTATTTAAATATTTGCTGCATTTTGTGTCACCAAAAGTCTTCCTCGGTGCATCATACTACACCCTGAATATATGCCCTGACAAGCTCATCAGCCTCATTACAGCGATCTTGGAGACCGTTTGGGCCGAGTGAACTGAACATACCAAATAGTACCGCGTATCAGTAAAATAATTTATAGCAATAGACCTTTTCGCAAATACTGGGGCGCGCGCGTAAAGCTTGGAATTAGATGCATTGTGGTCTAGCTGGTAGCAAAATTTGATTCATATCTATCCCACAATGCACCTCATTCAACAGTCTGCGCTTGCGCATTGGTATTTGCGATAAGGTCTATGGTTTCCAGTCTGGATGAACAGCGCCACCAGTATGACTGATGATATTTACCGCGTTTCGTAGAGACCATAGCGCACTCCAAACGTCTCACCGTAAATAGAGACTGACCATCCTGTTTAGCCCCCTCTAGTGACAATCCATGGCTACACCAAGGAGCTTTTGTTTTATCATAAGTAACATTTATTGTTAAAAACAAGCTAAAAGCCAGTGTGACTTCAGCAGAAGTGTTAGACTTAATTTCAATTCTGATATTGTTGATTTACCAATACTGTGCGCCGCCCGCACAAATCTTTGCGTTTCGATTGTTTCGTCACCGTTCCTCTAAAAATGGCAGCTGGATGACGTCAATGCATAAGGTCTGCTTTAACCATAATGGAGATCAATGGCTTCAACACCATTGGTCGTTAAGTTAAGCATCAAAGCAACTAACTAAGTTATCAAAATCTATTTAGACAAACTAGCTAGACAAGTTACATGACAAGTCCCAGAGCAAGCCGTCCTTCTAAAAACTATTAAGAACCTATCAGCTTGACCAATTTAGAAACTGATATCTTCAAACCCCGGATGCTTCTATTGTACCTACTCCTGATGATAGAGCCAAGCATACCATGATATTGAAATTAGTCTTCCTTTGTTAACTATAAAATTAAACCTTATATCAATGTTTGTGCTTGCGAGGGATTCCGTTTCACTCAATACTAACCCTTTTGTCCAATCCTATATTTATTTTATCAACCAATACGCTCACTTTTCTCGATGGTCTTAAACTGTGTTTCTCCAATACTAATATAAATCAATTATTCTTTCAGAGAGTGCACGAAACAAAAGGACTTCATTTCCCGCGATAACCCTAAACAAAGGGCTTCAATTCCCACGAGAAACCTAAACAAAGGGCTTCATTTGGAGGCATTGTCAGAGATCCGCAAACTATCCATAACCTAATGTAACATTAAACTACGCAAATAGAATACACTTAGTTACCAATCAATGGCAAGTGTTTACAGACTAGGAAGTGAATAAGGTCGGGTTTCCGTTAATTGCCTAGCAGACGACAACTTGGCGATACAAATACACACGTAACAAAAAGGCGCGAAACGTGAGTGAAAATACCAAATACAGTTTTAATTCCGCGCCATAATTTTCCCGCGGAAAGGTCACGCACGAAAATAGATCAGGAACACCTAGGCCTACTACCGCTCTGAAAGAGAGAAAAAAGGCAGAACGTTTAGTATTTGTTTAGGCGGAAAATATCGTTGGATAATAATGTGACATGAGCCAAGAGGATTCTGTGGTTGGATTATTTCACGAAAATGTCAATCCTATCCGAGGAGTAATCGAATCTAAGAATACACACTTCAAAATAAACCCTAAAGATGCTATCAATACTAAGTAAGTACTTACGGTGTTAAAGGCAATGGCATGTTCGGTAATAATTATTGTCAACGACAAGTATTATCACTTGGTGTATCCCAATATATGCATAAAATAAAAAACTTACTGTGAAAATGTTGGCTCAATTGGTCATCGAATTTGCGAGTACATAATGCAAGAAAATTCTCCCTTGTTGCCGTACTTTGTTTGTTTTTTATTCCAGCTGCAGAAGTCGTTTATTATTCGTGTGAGAAAATACTGCTCTCAAAAACCATGTTACTCTAGAGGGAGCCGTTTCCCACACTGTTTGATACTATCATCACCTCTATATTGATCGCTAACAAGTAAGGTTTTACGCAAACAATTATTTTTAGTAATTACAATAGTGACTAGTGCCTTTAACATGGTGTGGGTGTTCCAAACAGTTGACAGCGCTATCTCGCAGTACACATTGCAATATACAAGCTACATCTTATCAACTCTGAAATAAATATACACCATTTATCGATGACATCAACTACACTGTCATATCAGTAACATTTCATCCATAAACCCGAAACGTAATCAAAACGATATTTTACACATAATAAAAATAATAATAAAACAGCCGTCGTGTGTCAATTCCTAATGTTGACTGGTCGTGACTTTGTAATACAGACGGCTTTTCTAGTAATAAGATATTTGTTTGTCGGCGTGAGACGTACGCAGGTTCACTAGTCGCGGTATTTATCTTTTGTCCCAAATTGAATTAGGGCGAGTGGGTGGCAGTGAAACCCATTAGGTTAAGGTTCTGTAAGGTCAAGAAATAAAATCAATTGGTTGAAGTACTCTACCCTAATAATTATGTCATATTGGGTAAAAGTTAAGTGGTTTCTGTTGTTGTTGTTGTTGTTGTTGTTGTTGTTGTTGTTGTTATTGGTGCTGTTGTTGTTGTTACTGTTATTCTTGATGTTGTTGTTCTGTTTGTAACTAAACAATTTGTTTTGGTCAACATTTTGAAATCTTTATAGTGTAGGCAGCTAGCTTGAAGGTTTTGTTATTGTTGTTTTGTTCGAGTTTGTTTTATATTCAAACTCTCATTTTGCAAAAAAAATATCGGCAAGATATTTTGAGAGTAATCGAGGAACGTTAATAAGAGCCAACACAATTTTGCATATTTTTATGACGTGTAATCTCAAACAGCGCCCCCACTGGGGGTTAAAGGCAGTGGACACTAATGGTAATTGTCAAAGACTAGCCTTCACAGTTGGTGTATCTCAACATATGCATAAAATAAACCTGTCATCGAACTTGTGAGATAACAATGAAAGAAAAAAACACCCTTGTCACACGAAGTTGTTTGCGTTTAGATGGTTGATTTCGAGACCTCAAGTTCTAAACCTGAGGTCTCGAAATCAAATTCGTGGGAAAATTACTTCTTTCTCGAAAACTATGGCACTTCAGAGAGAACCGTTTCTCACAACGGTTTATACCATCAACCTCTCCCCATTACTCGTCCCCAAGAAAAGTTTTATGGTAATAAATATTTTGAGTAATTACCAATAGTGTCCACTGCCTTTAAAGTAGGACCTGTCATTGGCTGAAAGTTGCGAGTACAATGGTTTGCTGTTGTTTGACCCTAGCGGTAATGGCCGCTATTACTGATTCATGGTAACTTTGGGTGATTCAATCAACATTCTCTCGTTAATGCAAAAGAGTGAAGTGGCACTCTTTGAAAAGCCATAATAATGGACAACTCTTTTTCGAGTGGTCTTTCACTCTTTGAGATTGAAGTTTGCATCTATTTTAGTGATTTTTCACTCTGTCCTGGAGTGAAAACCATCAGAAAGAGTGAAATTATCACCACTCTTTTTAAAAAAGCCATATGAGGGACAACTCGAAATGTAAAGAGTGGTGTTTTTCACTCTTTTACATTTAGCGAGTTCGTACCTATACACACTTTCACCAAGGAACATAAAAAGATCATTATCAAAACAATTATTGCTTCCTTCGCGATATTATGGTTAGTTCTATCGTCATTGTCAATTAACTTTTACATCAATAATTCGCAAATCAATTTCTAACGCAAGGGTGGATAAAGAATGAATGTGATTTCGGTAATTACCAAAGGATACCATTCGCTTAATGATCACTTTGATTAAGAGATCATAACTGTCCAAAATGAACATTTGGAAAATGTATATAAATTAGTATAATTATTACTACTGTTTGTTCCATTTGTGTACAATTGAGGTTCCATAATGTTTTGGTTGTGTTGTACTACTCTTATACTATTCTTACTTAAAACCAACAACGGTATTAAACATGTTATTACACAATCAGCTATACGCGAACGAAAATGTCAAGTCGTGAACTTTGCTGAATTCCACTTAAAATGTTTTCGATGAATAAGGAAATCGAGTCATATGATTATAAATAGGTTTCAATTGTGTAAAAAAACAATCATTTTGTATGCCCTTATCCAGAGCTTTTCTGCGAGATTTGCGAAAAGCCCCGTTACGTAATCACTCTCAAAACGTCATAAGTAGATAAAGCCGCTTTGTTGCAGCGTGAATGTATAACAAAGCAAACTCCCAGAAATGACGTCAGCGGCATTGTCCTTTGACGCCCACTCTCAACGGCAGAAGTGTTTTTAGTTTTTCAAAAAACCTTCAGGTAGGGGCCTGATTTTTTGATCGATAATTACGAAAAGTTCAGAAGTGTACACATATCAAAATTACATTAAAATGGTGAACAAGTGCATTATAAACAAGTACAAATACCATTTCTGTTGAAAACATTCCGCTCAGGTAGGTGTTTAAGGGTTTTGTTATACATCACTTGGAAAGGTTTGTATATTAGGTATAAATTAGCATAATTATTACTACTGAAGGTCCATATGTTTTAATTGTGTTGTTTACACCTTCTGGGCTCAGAGGAGCGAGTGGGTAGCATTCTTTATAAACCAAAAACGGTATATATTAAACATGTTCCTATAAGCAGCTATACGCGTTCTCTTAAGGGTTTTGTTTTGCTTGGTAGATTGACATATACATCACTTTGAAATGTTCGTATATTGGTATATTACTACTGAAGGTCCATATGTTTTAGATGTGTTGTTCACACCTTCTGGGCTTAGAGGAGCGGTAGCATTCTTACCTCATAAACCAATAACGGTGCTTATACCATGTTCCTATAATCAGCTATACGCGTTCACTTAAGGGTTTTGTTTTGCTTGGTAGATTGACGTATATCATTTGGAAATGTATACTTTAGTAAATTACTAGACTGAAGGTCCATATGTTTTTATTGTGTTGTTTACACCTTCTGGGCTTAGAAGAGCGAGTGGGTAGCATTCTTACTGTAAACCAATAACGGTATTAAACATGTTCGTATAATCAGCTGTACGCGTTCACTTATGGGTTTATTTTGATTGGTGACATCATAATATAGAGTGACATATATCATGATTGCACCCAGAGATAATCTAGTTATGTGCTGAAAATGAAATGTCACTGGCTGAGCAAATGGAAATAATTAAGACTCCCAGAAGAGGTTGCGTCTAATTTAATTGTCGTATTTACTTTGTAATATTGATATATGAAGTGGTGCGTTGGGGAAGTGGTGCATCGAAGCTACGTAACTGTACCCTTTTTAACAATTGGGTTAATATTATAGCAATGGCTTAAAGGCAATGGTCAGGACACCATTGGTTATTGTTAAAGACCAATCTTCACATCACTTGGTGTATCTCAATAAATTAACAAACCTGTCAAAATTTGGACTCAATTGGTCGTCGAAGTTGCGAGATTATAATGGAAGAAAAAAAAACACCCTTGTCACACGAAGTTGTTTGCTTTCAGATGCTTGAGTTCAAGACCTCAGCTGAGGTCTCGAACTCAATTCAAGTATTTTTTTAATGAGAATTTATAATTCTTTCTCAATAACTACGTTACTTCAGAGGCAGCCGTTTCTCACAATGTTTTATACTATCAACAGCTCTCCATTGCTCATTACCAAGTAAGGTTTCTGCTAACAATTATTTTGAGTAATAACTAATAGTGTCCACTGCCTTTATTAAAGCAACGGCTAAATTAAAAGCTTGGGGAGGACATTTCTTGGGGGTCGGAGGGGGGGCGCGAAATCCCGGCTCTCATTGGGGTTTCACCCTTATGTTACGACACCCCGTTATGTTTCGACACCGTTATGTTTCGACACCATGTTTCGACATTCCTATGTTTGCTTTGTACATTGAATATTATGCTACATCATCACCATCATAGCCGTCCTCCCGAGGTAGATCCCGGAGATGGCTTCCCAACTAAGAGTCTCCATAGGTCTCTGTTCCTTGCTAGGTGTCCTGCTGCTGCCACAGATGGTATGTCGGCCTCTTCACAGAAGTGCTTGATATCTTCCAGCCATCGTTTCCCTGGTCTTCCTCTGGGTCTGTTTCCTGCAATGTGGCCCTCTAGAAGTATTTTGGGGTATCGGCCATTGCTCATTCTGTTCACATGCCCAAAATACTTGAGTTTAGTTTTCCTAATTGAAGTTGGAAGATCTTTATAGTAGTGAAGCAGTTCACGTACTCTTGTGTTGCGAAGTCTGTCCCTTCTGGTGACCCCCAGTATTTTCCTCAAGCAGGCCATCTCGAAAACCCTTAATCTCTGCTCATCTGCTTTCTTTAGTGTCCATGTTTCGGAGCTGCAGGTGGCTATTGGTAGAACCAAGACTCTGTAAAGATTAAGCTTGGTTGAATTCTTGATGTCTTTGGATGTCCATATAGAGTTCAGCTTTTGTATGGCCCCCATGGCAAGTCCAACTCTACGCTTGATGTCATTTTCACTGGTGGGGATTTCTGAAATCACACCCCCCAAGTAGATGAAGTTTTCGACTTGGTCCAAGGATTTACCATCTATCTGTATGTTAAGCTGGATCGATATGTATTTGTACCCTATTTAAAGGCACTGGACACTTTTGGTATCTACTCAAAGTATTATTGTCAGCACAAAAAACTTACTTGCTAACGAGAAATGGAGAGCTATTAATAGCATTGTGAGAATAGGCTCCCTCTGAAGTATTGTTGAGAGCCCAAAGGACAGTTTATACCGACCGGGAGAGGGCCAGACAACATCCCCAGCCGTGACACTTGTGTCCTTAAGCAAGACACATAACCATTGCTTCGTCCTTCGGATGGGACGTAAAACCGTTGGTCCCATGTGTTAAACGCATGTAAAAGAACCAAGTGCACGCATCGAAAAGAGAAGGGGTTCGCCCCGGTGTTCCTGGCTGGATTGGCAGCATATTGCGCCACAGCACCTTGTAAACCATTACATGGTGCTTAAGGATTAGGTCTTATATCTCAAAATTCGCCCCACTCCTTGCAGTAATAATACGTGGCGCATCCTTTGGCAAAAGGCGCGCTATAAATACGGTTATTATCATTATTATTATTATTATTATTATTATTATTATTATTATTATTATTATTATTATTATTATTATTATTATTATTATTATTATTATTATTATTATTATTATTATTATTATTATTATTATTATTATTATTATTATTATTATTATTATTGTTATTGTTATTGTTATTGTTATTGTTATTGTTATTGTTATTGTTATTGTTATTGTTATTGTTATTGTTATTGTTATTGTTATTGTTATTGTTATTGTTATTGTTATTGTTATTGTTATTGTTATTGTTATTGTTATTGTTATTGTTATTGTTATTGTTATTGTTATTGTTATTGTTATTGTTATTGTTATTGTTATTGTTATTGTTATTGTTATTGTTATTGTTATTGTTATTGTTATTGTTATTGTTATTGTTATTGTTATTGTTATTGTTATTGTTATTGTTATTGTTATTGTTATTGTTATTGTTATTGTTATTGTTATTGTTATTGTTATTGTTATTGTTATTGTTATTGTTATTGTTATTGTTATTGTTATTGTTATTGTTATTGTTATTGTTATTGTTATTGTTATTGTTATTGTTATTGTTATTGTTATTGTTATTGTTATTGTTATTGTTATTGTTATTGTTATTGTTATTGTTATTGTTATTGTTATTGTTATTGTTATTGTTATTGTTATTGTTATTGTTATTGTTATTGTTATTGTTATTGTTATTGTTATTGTTATTGTTATTGTTATTGTTATTGTTATTGTTATTGTTATTGTTTTGTTATTGTTTTGTTATTATCATCATTATCATTATCATCATTATCATTATCATCTTTGAATGTTATCTCAAAGTAATGTAAATGTCATCTCTCGATTCTTGTGAAGATCTAAACCAGAAAGTGTCTTACTCAACGCCCAGTCACAATGTCGCTCAAACATACTTACCACTTACCGCCCACCCCCGTTACACCCATGGGACCATCATGCAACGCACTGGAACCGTTTTTTGACTTTAGAGTCACATGGGACGAAGCCCACGTACACTTCAAACCGACTCAAGTAGTCTGTTATTCCGTATAGTTAGATTGTGTGTCCCTTAAAGGAACTGGACACGTTTGCTTATAGTCAAATATCAGTATTATCACTTGGTGTATCCCAACATATATGCATAAAATAAACAAACCAGTGAACATTGGGGTCAATATTGGTCAACGATTTTGCAAGAGAATAGTGACAGCAAAACACACTTGTTGCATTTCTTTTGTGTTCTTTCAGATGCATAATAAAAGTATTTTATTATTTAAGAGAAAAATTATTTCTTTCTGAAAAACTAAGTTACTTCTAAGGGATTCATTTCTCACAATAATTGGTTACATTATCAACAGCTCTCCATTGCTCGCTAGTAAATGTTATTCTTCCAAATACTGTCAGTAGTTACCAACAGCGTTCAGTGTTTTGAAATGCATCGAACACACGTTTGGTGACTTATCAAAATAATTATATTAACGCATAAAAACTTACTAGGTTCAAGCGAAGCAACGGAGAGCGCTTAAAAACATTGTGAGAAACACTCCCTCTGAAGTAACTTGCGTAGCTTTTGAGAAAGAGGCAATTTCTCACCGGAATACTTGAATCTGAGGGAAAGCCTCGAGGCCTGAAGCCTTTCTCGTGCATTTTTGGTAAATAACACAAGTGCAACAATGAAGGGTGTTTTTCATTATATATTTGTGTTACTTTGAGGATCAAGTAAGCCCAAATATTCACAGGTTTGTAATGTTTTGCATGATGTTGAGATACACCAAGTGAGAATACTGGTCTTTGACAAATTACCGAAGGTGTCCAGTGCCTTTAAAGGTCCTTCAAATTATGGCGAAAGAGAAAATAATATTTGATCTTTAAAAGGTGTCGGTCTGGTCAACTGATGGACATTTCCCTCAGGTGTTTTGTTGTGCCAGCCAGACTTCTGATAGTTATTATGTACACACCACACTCGGTAAAAGTAAATAATATAGGTACTTCCAGATTTGTGTAATGTGTTAGTACACACAGTTCATGCGGTTATGCCATAATGTGCTTATGCTAAATTTAGACGGCAAACTTTAGTTTGTTTAAAGGTGAATGCCCTGTTATAATAATAAATAATAAAAAATCGTGCAAAAAAAACGTTTGTGACATCAATCAATGCACCATTGGTTAAAAAAAAAAAAGATGTAAAAAAAAAAGGAAAAAGTTGTCTGTTTTATGGGGGGGGGGGGTTATGTAGAGGATTTTGCTGTAATATTTTCAACAATCCAATAACACTTTGCTGTCAACTTTGCTGTTCACTTCGTTTTGAACAATAGTCAATCCTTTCCAAAATACTATTTTCGTAGGTCCTGGAATTATTTTAAACTAGAGTTTTGGTAGCGGCCAATATTAAGTAAGTGGTGCACTGTAAACACTTTGGACATTTCATTAAATTTCATTTTGTTCTGGGGCCAATTTCATAGAGCTGCTTGTTGCCATTGGACACTTTCGGTAAACAGTATTATCACAACTTATGTATTAAAAAACAAACCTGTGAAAATTTAGGCTCAATCGGTCATCGGAGTCGGGAAAAAAATAACGGGAAAACCCACCCTTGTTTCCGCACGTTTCGCCGTGTCATGACATGTGTTTAAAATAAATCCGTAATTCTCGCTATCGAGAAAAGATATTGTTTTACTGTTTTCTCAAAAAGTAAAGCATTTCATGGAATAATATTTCAAGAGAAGTCTTTCACCGTTACCTTCTGTAAACCCTGTAAGTAATTTGTAAATCTGTAAACTTTTATATATATTTTTTTCTGTTCTGAAAGTGTCCTATGGCTTTTTAAGCAAGTTTTGATTAAGCACGAAAATACCCTGCTAATTTAACCCATGTTACTGGCCAAAATGTCACGCCCTATACTTGTAAATGGTATTGAGCCATTGTTTACTTAGCATTACAATTGAGTGGAGTCTTGGCTGGTATTCTGATTTTACTAAGCATGGATTATTTTTGCTTAAAGCCAGTGGACACTATTGGTAATTGTCAAAGACTAGCCTTCACAGTTGGTGTATCTCAACATATGCATAAAATAACAAACCTGTGAAAATTTGAGCTAAATCGGTCATCGAACTTGCGAGATAATAATGAAAGAAAAAACACCCTTGTCACAGGAAGGTGTGTGCGTTTAGATGGTTGATTTCGAGACCTCAAGTTCTAAATCTGAGGTTTCGAAATCAAATTCGTGGAAAATTACTTCTTTCTCCAAAACTATGGCACTTCAGAGGGAGCCGTTTCTCACAATGTTTTATACCATCAACCTCTACCCATTACTCATCTCCGAGAAAGGTTTTATGCTAATAATTATTTTGAGTAATTACCAATAGTGTCCACTGCCTTTAAACAGAATTATGAAATTGGGACTTGGTTGTGAGGCCAATGACTCTCAGAAAAAACGACCCGAATTAAGGCAGTAGTAACCACGCAATACCGTAATGAGAAAAGACAATAAAGATTCAGTTTTGCATGTGGGAGGCAAACCACAAAGAAATACTCCAGGGGAAAACCCACACAGTCAGCTAGGGACTGCAAACCCAATCCATGTAGTGCCCAAAGGCGCGATGTGAACCGGGTCTTGTAGGTGGATGGCGAGGAAAGATACTCGATCCGACTTTGTGACCTGGAGGTTGATGACTTTCCAATTTAAAACAAAAAAATCCATATTTTGCTCAGAGGTAAGGCACGTTTTAAAGGCAGTGGACACTATTGGTAGTTACTCAAAATATTTATTAGCATAAAAACCTTACTTGGTAACGAGTAATGGAGAGCTGTTGATGGTATAAAACATTGTTAGAGACGGCTCCCTCTGAAGTAACGTAGTTTACGAGAGGAAGTAATTCTACACAAATTTGATTTCGAGACCTCAGATTTAGAATTTGAGGTATCGAAATCAAGCATCTGAAAGCACACAACTTCGTGTGACAAGGGTGTTTTTTTCTTTTATTATTATCTCGAAACTTCGATGACCGATTGAGCTCAAATTTGCACAGGTTTGCTATTTTATGCATATTTTGAGATGCAGCAAGTGAGAAGACTGGTCTTTGACAATAACCATTAGTGTCCAAGATCCAGTGTCTTTGAATATTTCTTAGAGCTTTTTTTCAAGTTTGGTAATCGCCAAAGACCAGTATTCTCACTTGGTGTATCCCAACACACGCATAAAAAACACAAATCTGTGTAAATTTGAACTCAAAAATGGTCACCGACGCTGCAAGAGCATAATGAAAGAACAACCCAGTGTTGCACAAATGTGTGTTTTCAGATGCCTAATAAAAGGCTTCAGGTCTGAAGTATTTTATAATTTGATTCTCAAAAAAAAGTTACAGAGAGAGCCGTTTCTCACAATTTTTTTGTATTTTGTATACTATCAACAGCTCTCCATTGCTCGTTACCAAGATAAGTTTGTTATGCTAACAATTAATTTGAGTACTTACCAATAGTGTCCAGTGTCTTTAAAAGATGTCAGACTGATATTAAAGCGTCGTCTGAGAAAGGGTTGAAGGATTGAGATGAAACTAAACGCAGCACTAAAACAATCGACAAAAAAATCCTAAAAGGAAACCCGTTTTGAAAGGAAAATATTTTTGAAAATTCATCAAGAAGTTTAATAAGTCAAAGATAAATATGATAATATGAAGCAAGGTAAACAAATAAACAAGATACAACGTACAATTAAAATACTCTTAATGAAAAATAACTCACATGAAAATATTACAATGTATACATTATAGACTGAACAACGAAAACCTCAAAAACACTTAAATTGTACAACACAGAATAAATAGTACATGTCTTAAAGTTACATCAATAAATATTAATAGCTTAATCATTAGTTTAAACTTTTAAGTGGAAATAAATACACGCAAATGCATACAACATTGCCATGCATAATATTATTTACTAATTATTTTAGAGACGTTTTGTACTGTATTGCTAAGATTTATTTCTTAATAGGGATTGCTCCTTTTTCTTTGAAACAGAGTTCCTCGCTGGAGGGCGCCCTGTAATCATATCAATAACACTTTAATTGTGTAGACTTTACAGGAATAATTATTAGAATTTAACAAAATTAGTTTAGACGACATGACTTCCATTACAGAAAGCGTGCGCAGCTTCCGTCTTGGGTACTTTTTTGTCGTCCGACTTGACGATCATTTTTTAAATAATTGAACTATTTTGAAAATACCAATGCTCACAATAGCTACTACACAAATACTTTTAAGGCGCAATCTCTTTCTAGCCTTGGAAAGGGTGGTGCTTGGACATTATCTCATTGCAGATTTTTTAATGAGTTAAACCCATACAGCAAAATAATTGGTTTAAATGTTAAAATGTTTTTTGGGTATAAATTATGTACCCAAGTACGACTCATTGCACGACGCGCTGTGCTACACGCGCAATTTCTGTCCACCATTTTGAGTGTCAAACTAATCTACAGAAAGAAATTGACATAACAACAGCAACAGCAGACGCGTTACGTGCAGAGGTGCACTTTCGCCATACAAGGGGTCAACGGTCAAACTTTGTATAGCCGTCATCCTCTTGCTAGTTCTATATTCTGATTGGTTATTACTCGATCACGTGGGGTTAATGTGGAAGTGTCGTGGCCGAGCGGTTACGAGCACCGAATTCAAACTCTGGTGTTTCTGATCAGCAGAGTGTGGGTTCGAATCCCCAGCCATTTTGTGTCCTGAACCATTTCTTCGTCCATCGGATGGGACGTAAAGCCGTTGGTCCCATGTGCTGTGTAACGCATGTAAAAGAACCCAGTGCACTTATCGAAAAGTGAAGGGGTTCGCCCCGGTGTTCTTGGCTGTGGCTGCTGTATACGCCATAGCACCTTGTAAACCCTTCTAAGGTGCTACTATTGGGTCTCAGAGAGTCATCACTGCAAAAAATCTTTCTTTCTGAAAGTTTGTATATACTCAGCGCCTCAAGTACCTCGTTTGGTAGATACGTGTGCTATATAAGACTTCGATATTATTCGATATTATAATGTGCTGGTGAATGACATCTTCGCCAGTTAATACATCGGGCAATATTCGTAAAAAAAAATTGCTCATTATTTTTCGAAACCTTTCCTGTCCCGAGTTTACAAACTTGAAGTAATCGTGGGAGGAGTGAATGTACCACGTGACATAGATGAATAAATTAAAAAGACCTCTCCCATGAAGTTATGCCAATTGAACGTCACTCGTGCGCACTAACTCTTTGGTTGGCAAACTGAATGAGCATCATACCTTTAATTTTTGTGTATGGGGGTGATGGTGCTGTGACGCATGTGCGTTTGTGCGTCTCTTTCGTGCCACATCTCTATTGCGTTTGCCAACCAAAAGCGTCTGATAGGTAAGGCACGAGTGATGGTAATTAGCATATTTCATGGTGAGGGACTATTTGATTAACTACTTAATATGCATGTTTTGACGCACCATGAAGTTTAAGTACAGCTGGGAAATATTTAAACAAACAAAAAATCAAAAAGGATGATTTGGAACTTGAAACGATGACAATGGCCCATATTCATCGAGCTGCTTTTAATTAACGGCCGATGTTGTGCTCACTGTATGGCGATGCTAGTCGTAAGCACACGAAAAGGCATGCTAACCTTCCGGTGCTTACTGCACGGAAATGAATGACGTCACAATTCGTACTTTCTAATTTGTTTGCTTCTGCTAAAGTAAGCACGAAAATGTGCTCACCATTAAGAAGCGCCGTGAAATTGGGCAGGCAGGCCGAATGAAACAAAATGGTCGTCCACAGGAAGGGGATATACAGTACTCGCTACGCACATTCCCCTCCTTGACTGTCGTTGACGGTTGTTTCGTTGACGGTTGTTCCGCTGTTGTTGCTGAGGATGGATGGCGTTATTGGATCAACTTTCCGTGGGCGTCCATTAAAATTATTGTCTGTTCACAAATCGATCGTGGTTGGGTTTTTTTTATAGAAAGTCTATTAATTTATTCTATTTCCTATGAAATCACTGGTATTACCGCCTCTTGTTGGTGAAACCATTGAAGAGTCTCGTGATGAAACTACCAGGAAATCCATCTAAGAGAACAACACAAACAAAACAAAACCTTTTATTAGTCTTTTTAATGATAATATTAAAGACACTGGACACGTTTGGTAAATGTGAAAGACCAGTCTTCTCACTTGGTGTATCTCAACATATGCATAAAATAACAAACCTGTGAAAATTTGAGCTCAACTGGTCGTCGAACTTTGTGAGATAATAATGGGGATAAACCACCCTTGTCACACGAAGTTGTGCGCGTTATGTTTGATATTGAGAACTGAAATCAAATTCGTGGACAGTTACTTCTTTCTCGAAAACTATGTCACTTCAGAGAGAGCCGTCTCTCACAATGTTTTATACTATCAACCTCTCCCCATTACTCTTTACCAAGAAAGGTTTTATGCTAATAACCTATCTCTTATCCGTCACTCAGTGACGCCTAAGGCGCTTCATCAACACTCACCTTTTCCTGCAAGTTGTGAGAGCTATACGTTTTTGAAATATGAGACAAATTCCTTTACTACATAGCAACATGTAATGGTTTTTACAAGGTGCTGTGGTGCAATGTGCAGCTAATCAACCAAGAACACTGGGGCAAACCCCTTCTCTTAACGATATAAGTTCACTGAGTTCATTTAAAGGCAGCGGACACAAATGGTAAATACTCAAAATAATTATTAGCATAACACCTTAATTGGTAATGAGTAATGGGGAGAGGTTGGTGGTATGAAACAGTGTGAGATACGGCTCCTTCTGAAGTGATGTAGTTTTCAAGAAATAAGTAATTTTCCATTGATTTCGAAACCTCAGATTTAGAATTTGAGGTCTCGAAACCAAGCAACTTCGTGTGATGAGGATTTTTATTTATTCATAGTTATCTCGCAACTTCGACGACCAATTGAGCTCAAATTTTCACAGGTTTGATATTTTGTGCATATGTTGAGATACACCAAGTGAGAAGACTGGTTTTTGACAATTACTAAAGGTGCTCAGGGTCTTTAAGGTACCTTTTTTATATCTGCCTTTTTTTTTATTGGTTACTCCTTTATAAGTTATCGGTTGAACTGTTTTTATGAAGTAATGGAAATAAATGTTAGTTTGAATTAAATTGAAGTGCATTGAACGCGAAATGAGACCAACGGCTTTACGTCCCATCCGAAGGTTTATGAACATTACACATTAATTATAGAGACTTAAAAGATATTTCAAAGTTCATCCGTTTTGGGGTCAAACTATAGCTGTTAAACCAGAAAAATGATTCCTTGCAAACTATAATTATATTTGATGGTTAAAGGAACTGGATACGTTTGGTAATAGACCCTTCCCATGAAATATGTCAATTACACATAGCGCGTGCGCACTAACATTTTGGTTGGCAAAATGAGGGAACATCGCGCTGTTTTGTACACGGCTAATGGGTGCGTGACGCAGACGCGACTGCGCGTCTGCTTAGTGCACAACTCTATGGCGTTTGCCAACCAACAGGGTCTGTACGCATGCGTGAATGTGATTAGCATATTTCATGGGAAGGGTCCATTGTCAAAGACCAGCATACTCATTTGGTGTTTCTCTATATATATGCATAACATAACAAATCTGTGAAAATTTGGGCTCAATATTGGTCATCGTTGTTGCAAGGAAATTGCCGCTTCTCGCTATGTTTTATACACTCAACAGCTCTCCATTGCTCGTTACCAAGTAAGTTGTATGCTAACATACATTTTGAGTAATTACCAAGCATGTCAGGTGCCTTTTATAAAGAAGCGATGTGTTTAAATTGCAGTTTATATAGTAACATTTTCGGGTATTAATAATTTACTGCATGGAAAGCAATACAATTGATAATTCTGTGCTAAGCGCACTGCAACAAAGTCAGTCTACTTTCTGTTTCTGTTTAACAATCTATTGTTAAAATGAAAACAAATAATGAAAAGAAAACAAACGAACAAACAAACGTGCAATGAGATGTAAATATGACATACATGATGCCTACCGGCCATGTTCGTCAATACCTTCATATTTGACCTTTGGCCTACACAGGAAGTGACGTTGGCGAGAGTCGTATTGGCATTTGGTTGGAATGGCGACTAAAAGACCGTCCAGTTCGTGAACCTCGTCGGGGCAGACGCACGTCTGGACGGTGTTTCTGTAGCGTCTACCGAGGCAGAACTCGTCTGGTTGACACTGTGAGAGAAAAACAAAATAGAAAATGCATAAAAATATAAGAGCCAAGATGGCGGCCAGCCAGGACGTTTTCTTAGTGACGTGGTAATAAATATGTTTTGCATTCATGGCTTTCCATAGTTTTCCAACCTATGGTTGCCAAAAACGTGGTCCGTGACGTTAAATGTGAAATATCTATAAGAGCTGCAATTCAAGATGGCCGCCAGCCAGAAGTTTTCTTCGTGGCGTTGTGACTATTGCGTGTTGTCATGTCGGGTGGCGATTTCTTTTGAGTAAGCGAGAATGTGTTCTAGTTTTGTACTCGTTTCGTAAACTGTAAATAGACCTTCAACTGTAAATAGACCTTCAACTGTAAATAGACCTTCAACTGTAAATATCACAGTGCCGCCGTCTTGTTTATCTTCCGTGCAAACTAAACCGAGGCCGGGTGGAAAAATAGTCAGGCACCTTGGTATTCAGGGAACCTGACAAAGGTTGCACCATTGACCACACGGCAGGTTCCTCTTACGAAAATTGCAACTAAAGAGGTTTTTGTTGTCATTTTTTTGCAAATGTTTGTCAGCACTTTTCAAAAAAAAGTTGAACTAATTGGTGACTTCCGGAAGTCTGTAGTGTGACGTAATAAAACTGTGTCATCGCCGCAGCTCTTTCATTCACTCAAATAAATTGAACAGACTGTCGTATTATCCCACGCATATTTAAAATGCCAATAGATCAGCCCAGAGCTGTAAATAGAGACGGGTCCAGAGAAGCGTTTCTTCCCCATGGTGAGTCAAGCCGCTCTCCGGTGTGAACCTAATCCCAGCGAAGAGTGAAATTTAACGCATCTATCACCAACCACCACTTTGGCGCCATTTTGGTTTTTTGTCGAGATGCGCTAGGTCGTTGATCTTTAACGTGATGTAAAAAAAAAAAACATTGGTCATTACCCAGAAAAGGGACGAGTGGGGTAATTTTGGGTTGGCATTTGGGTAAGACGTCGGCTTTGGTTGATCTGTGTCTGTCAGCCTTATTAGCAAATGACGTCACAATGTGAAAAGTGTGACGTATAATGCTGGGTTTTCTGGGCTTGCAAAACTCTGAGTGTTAGAAGGCAATAATATGTTGTAGTTTCACTGCCGCCCGTCACATTCACATGCCTCACTGAATTTACTGTACAGAAATGTTTCAATGAATGTTAAAAACTATGTATAAGAGGCATGTAATTGAAACTTTGCGCCATTTCATGGCGCTGTTTAACATTATATAGTTGGCTTACGGTGCTCTGTAAAACACATGCCGTCGATTTCACAAAACTCTTCCAAACTTAAGATTTATCATAGAACACAGGACGAGTCCCAACCCTGCACTGTAGCATGCAGACCTTAAGATTAATCCTAAGTTAGGAAGAGTTACTCGTCCTAACTTGAGATAAGACGAGTCCTGACCCTTTGTGAAATCCATCCAATGGTTCCAAAGGACTTGCGTGCAAAATATTCTTCTTCGTACCTTTTAAAAGAGTGCATTTGTTTTAAAATGTACCTTTGTTGCTTGTGAACCGAAGAGTTGGTGGTTTAATAGGCTCCAATTATGTCTTTTTGTTAAATTGGTTCACCGTCCATTTAGTAAGTGAATGTTAACATGTAGTTTGTATGATCATACAACTAAATAAAAATTTATATGAAGTCAACTGATAGTGGCTTCAGACTCTGCAATGAAAAATGTTGGCGCGCGTAAACCACACAATCAAAAGCTGCGCGCACAAAAATACTTCTGTAAAATAAAAAATTAAACAATTTGACTCTTCTCTAAAACAGAGAAGTATGCATATTTTTCTTTGTTAAACCAAAATAATTATTAAGTACTATGATCAGTAAGTATTTTTTTTTCAAAAGCTTTATTCAAATATGTAAACTGGAACCGTCTCCCGGTATCACTTTGTGAATGTAATCTCTTGCACTAGCTTTTTGTTAAGACACAAGCTGAAATCTTCCTTAATCCACCAGCCAGTTTAATAACTCTTTGTAACCTACTTCACTGTAATACTTTTCTGTTTTACCATTACGCTATTAACCTAAAACAACACAAAAAACCTCTCCATCACTCAACCAAATAAACACAACATAGATCTCTGCATATTTTCTTTTAAATACTTAAAATTCAAAACCCTCCCTCAGTATCAACATGATCTTCCCTTCATTTTGTAACTAAACGATCATTTTCCACATAATGCCTTGGGGGTGAGAAACATAGCCCGAGAGATGAACTACTTGTGCATTGTGTTTCATCAGGGTTAATGCCATTTTACATACGGGTAGATTACGGCTAAGCTACGGGTCGGTCATCCTTGCCACCCACTTACACACCTCGTACTTTGTGGACCTATTTTTTATTTCGCACTGCCTGTCACTACATCTCAAGATTTGTTCTCGTCCCTAGACAAACAGTTTGTTTATAATAACAAAACAGTTGCTGGCAGTGTAAGCACTTCAAACAAATTGAAGGATGAGCTACAATATAATCCACAATATATAACTGACAAACCTGTAGAAGTTTGCGATCGATCGGCCATCTGGTTCACGTGAAAATGGTGAAAAACCGATTACACATTATTTTTACATGACATCAATCGTACAAAAAATGAATAAAACGCTCACTGAGCGATAAACTCCATCAATTTATTTCTCACCAAACATGATATTTCAGACATAAATATTTCAAGGGATGTTTTCTACTATTATCATCATCATTAGACAGTGAAAGTTTTATGTAAATCTGTGATCTTGACGATTTTTGTTCTTACCAATTCTGTAATGTTCCGTTAAGTAACCATCCATTACTTTAAGAGTGCCATTGGTTGCGTGTATGTGGTCAACCACTGAGATATTAATAGAAATGAGTCTGTACTAAAAATGCTTGTTCCAATTTAATTTGAAGAACTGAAACGCAAGCCGTGTGCAGACCACAAATCTCTGTTTGTGCTATGGCGTGACAAATAAGTGATGATAACTAAGTGTTGATAGATTAAAGATATCCATTGCATTGTGCTCTACTGCATGCCATTTATAACACTCACACAACTTTGTGGAAAGTCCATCTTTATTTTTCTTCTGGAATCACGCGACAAAACAAGACTCGATGACGTCTTAATATTTAAATACGGGGCGCCCTCTGTTGATTAATGGCTCTGTTTTTAAGACAGGCATAGGTTATAAGTTTATTATTACCACGTATGTGATCTTCGACACAAGATGTACTCGATCTTGAGGAGTTAATGGATGATGTTTATGAGTGGAACTAGCGAGGCGTAATAACAGTTCGTCTCTCATATGATTGAAGTTCAGTCCTAAGACTTGGAGGATGATGCTACAATATATTGAAGGTATTAACTATAAAACTCAGGTATTGATTGCAACAACCCACGCACTCCCAGGTCTCAGTTTCACTAAAGGAACGTGCCTGCCATCACTCATTCCTTTTTGTCAAGTATAGAAAAAAACTTGGCAGTTGTAAGGAATTGTTTTCAAGTCCCACGCTAACCTTAATCAGTTCATTACACTGCCAAATAGCGATTGGCTAGTTCAGCTGTTATAACGTCCATGAAATGGACTGAAATGACTCGACCTGGACTTGAACCTGCACTATGTTGAACAACAGAGAGCACCCTTGTGCTCTTAGCCACTCGCCCATGACACGCCAACTAAATCTCTTGATGACATTTCCAAGCATAAATCGGCTGATGCATTTCCGTTGACGAGTATGGTACCATGACAATGGGAGACTTTGGAACGCTAGGTGGCAGCAGACTTACCATGTAAATTTCCATTGTTTACGTAGTTCTGAGCATGCGCACATTACCAAGAACAATGGATTTTACCTGGTAAGTCTGCTGCCACCAAGCGTCCCAAAAGTCTCCTGTTATTGTTTACTGCTTACAAATAATCGGCGCTTTACGAGAGCAGGAACCTTTGCACTATCGTCAAGCGTATTTCACGGGTAAGCGGTGTTTTTGTTTGCTAAAATTGTGGGCGTGTATACCCAGCGTTACTCAGCATACTCCGCTTACACAGCTAGAACAGAAATTCTGACTTTCACATTAAGAGAATGGTGCTCGCAAGAGCATAAGGTGGCGGTTGGCAGAGCCATGAAATTTGGCCCTGATTGAAAAAAAAATGCACTCCGATTTTCAACTTTACAATACATGCATAACACCTTGAATATTAACCCCGGTGCAGTGAAAACTGGTTCCCCCGATTTAACGTGTTTTTACACCTCGAGTCCCGTACATTTAGAGACACTAATGGGATGAATTAATCTCTCTGACACTTGACTGATCTGATGACGTGATGACACTTAAGAGCTTTATATAAGAAGCAGATCTAGAAAGAGAATTATGATGAGAGGAGATTTGCCCCACAGGAAATTTGATTTCAATTTACGGAGGGAATTTCGTTTTTGGTTTTCAAGTGTTGGATGATCAAGTATGATTTAGTGGGTAGGGTGATTCAACCGTGTGCGTGTGTGTGTGGGCTTTTATCTATTGTCGTCATGAATACGAAGATTGTCTTTGTTTGTTGAGTCTATTTTCTACTGATAAGTAATGCTTTTAATGGATAATACATTATTGGTTTTGAAAAATAAAATCATTTATTCCTTGCAGCCCTAGAATTGTTATATCAACGACAAATAAATCAACCTGTTAAAAGGACACGTTGTATTGGATCGGGCGAGTTGGTCTATGAAAAGTGTTTGAAAACCGTTTTTTATCAAATGCATTATGGTTGGAAAGATGTTGTAAAAATAGAATATAATGTATCCACACATAAATGTCTCGAAACTGCACGGTGTTCTTTATATACGTCGTGAACTGACACGTTCGGCCATTTTGTGGAATCAAATCTTTGACTCCACAAAATGGCCGACCGTGTTGGTCTGACCAAGAATCAATGTGCTAACTGAATGATCCCAAATGGGTCAAACTGACTCAGAATCCGAGGTCAAGTCTATTATTTGTCAAGCCTGGAAGTACGGACTGCGAGAAGGCCATGAGCGTCACTGCCGGATGCCCCAGTCTTTGGTTTAAAGCCAGTGGACACTTTTGGCACAGACAAAACAAATTAAAGTTCACAGATTTACAAAAGACTTCTCTTGAAATATTATTCCATGAAATGCTTTAATTTGTTTAGAAAACATTAAAACAATATCAATTTCTCGATATCGAGAACTACGGATTTATTTTAAACACATGTCATGACACGGCGAAACGTGCGGAAACAAGGGTGGGTTTTCCCGTTATTTTCTCCCGACTCCGATGGCCGATTGAACCTAAAATTTCACAGGTTTGTTATTTTACATATAAGTTGTGATACATGAAGTGTGGGCCTTGGACAAAACTGTTTACCGAAAGTGTCCAATGGCTTTAAAGGCAGTGGACACTACTGGTGAATACTCAACACATTATTCAACCTGCTGTGAGGAAATGACAAATGACTCGTTGGTAACCCACACCTGTAAGTCTGTTGAGGTGTCACCCGTGAGTTAAAATTCAAGGCAAGATTTATTACCACATATCAAAGTGTCACGGCCGAGTGGTTTAGAGAGCGTTGAATTCAAGTTCTAAGTTTTCGGATCCCAGGCGCATGTTTTTCATTGAGCAAACTGATACTTTACTATAATTGCTTCGCTTCACCCAGTGGTATCAATGGTCATCTGGGGTAGAGGTTGCTATGTGCTAGCAAAGCATTGTGAACGCTACGGTTACCAGGGGTTGTATACTCCCAGGGAGCTGAGAAAGATTAAATGAATGTTATTGGCCTAATGACCATAGTGCACTAAATGTTAAGCGCATTGATACGGTTATTGTAAATTACGACAAACTGAGGCTGGAAGGAAAAGCAATAGTCGGACGAGCACCTTTAAAAAAATACCCCAATTGTTTTTATCGTACAATCAGGGGACTTAACCAAGATCTTTGACCACTCGCAATCTCAGTGATGCATGTGCTTTATAGTGCATAAACTCTTTGACTTCACTTTTCCTTTTTGAATTCGAAATGGCCCTAAAAGGACACCAATATCAAATATATTTTTTTTTGCAAGTCATCTCAGCCCCAAAAATGTCAACTTTGCTCTGATTTCTTGGGAGCCAACTGATTGAAATTGTGACGTCTATGTTTGGATGCGTATATTTTCCCCATCAACTTCTACGGCGCTGTCTGTCACTCGTAGCCCCTTTTACCTCTCTCTTCAATCTTTCAGGAAGTACTTAGATAGATGAAAAGTTGTCATCTACTGTCTGAGGAGAAATCTAACCCAAAAACTTGCCCGTATTCATGAACTGGTGCCCTAATTACCTTCAAGATCAGCAGAAGTGGGTTTTAAAGGCAGTGGACACTATTGGTAATTACTCAAAATAATTATCATCATAAAATCTTACTTGGTAACCAGTAATGGGGAGAGGTTGGTAGTATAAAACGTTTTGAGAAACAGCTCCCTCTAAAATAATGTAGTTTTCGAGAAAGATCTTTCAAGAATTAGATTTCGAGACCTCAGATTTAGAATTTGAGGTCTCGAAATGAAGCATCTGAAAGCACACAACTTCGTGTGACAAGGGTGTTTTTTCTTTAATTATTATCTCGCAACTTCGACGACCGATTGAGCTCAAATTTTCACAGGTTTGCTACTTTGTGCATATGTTGAGATACACCAACTAAATGAAATGAAATGAAAAGAATTGTCAAGCGCGAGGGTTCAGTTTTAAAGACTTGTTGTTCCTGGCTTTATTTGCAGCATATTTCTCCAGAAACACCTCGTAAAATTGTACATAATAATAATAATATAATATTTATTCGGGCAATCACATTTACAAGCACATGTACATACATTCAAAAATATTTAAGAAAACAAAGTAAAACAACAGTGGGGTGCCCAGGAGAGCATAAAAGTTAAAAAAATAACTGTCGCCAAAAGGCGTATGTATCCTAATAAAACCCTTAAAATACATGGTGCCGTGTAAAAACAAATTTTTAGGTCTCATAATTCAAACATATCTCAAAATACCTTCCACAAAAATACTGAATGTTAAAGCGCCTTATGAGCTTCACAGAGTGACGAATAATATGCGCGGATATGCGTTTATAACTGGGATAATACTGATTTCTGCTTAGCATACAATTGTTAGGCAATATTTTCCGCTAAAACGGCGCCATGGAATTGGACCACGTTCTTCTAAGAACCAACAATACTCAAAAGAGACTTACACGTGGTTTTTTTTCGCAAACCTCAACTACGTGGTAGTATTTCTACAAAGCAAAAAAACATTAAAGTTTTTGATTGATTGTGAACACCTGTCAGAAGTTTTGAATCATAAGTTACTTTTTTGTGTTCTTCTTTTTTTTCTTCTGTTTAATCTTTTTTTCTTTACAGATTAATCATATTAATATACGTTTTTCCTTTTCAAATGCATTATTTGCCCTTTATAGACATTTATTATCGTCATCCCTCCTTCCCGTTTAGCAACACCCCTTCCTAAATATAGCCTAGCCTGGCTCCTTACGCAGTTTGATGTTACAAAGCAAACGCTCGTAAACATCCACAGAGATCAGTCAGTGGTCTAGCACCTGCCTCACACCTGCACCTAAATCAATCAGTGTCCATCTTGGATTCAATGTAAACTGATCTTGCGCTAATTATTTTATTCGCATTGATACTGCATTGATCTATCATCACATGCTAGTTACGTGCTTAACGCTCTCAGGTGTCATATTGCACTGGTCCATTACAAACCAGTATGGATGTACATCAAGTGAAAACATAGATGTCCTTTTATAATGCACCGAGTACTTCTTTTTTTTCGCGAGTATTCTCTCCGTCTTGGGCAGGATTTTGTATTAAAGGTTACTATAGATTTGTAATTTCTGTAATGGAATAGTTCCCGATTAACTGCCAAGCGTAGGTTTTGGCTTTGAGCTACGTCACTTGGATTCAAATTCTTACAGACCTCCTTGCTTATACGTCAAACTTTCAAACAGCGCTCTTACCGAGGCAAATAGAGGCAGCTCATTGGTGCGTAAAAACGTACACGTGACCGCCAGCGTACCAGAAGCGTACCAATGACATTGCATGATACGTTTGCCCAGCCCAGCGCCTTTGGTTAAAGCAAGGCGCTGGGGACGAGCGAAACGCAGATTTGCCTCATTTGGTATCAGAACAGACGCTTTTTGCTTCAGAGAGGGCGCTTTCTGAGAGTGTGACGTCATGCAAGGGGTCATTGATCTCTAATTATGGAAATGAATGCAATTTCTTAAAAATGGCAGAATTTACACTTTGTGACGTCAAGTGAAAATTATATATCCAGGAAAATGTTTCAATTCCAGTAATTATCAACACATTATTAAAACAACAACCTGATGTGCCTTTTTTTTTTTTATTTTTTAAAGGTGTCAGGTTTACCATAATTAAGCGCTGAGTCAGTGGTGGTTTTAAAGGTGACTTTGTTTTCGTCAGAAATATCTCTATCATCGCGTAGGTACACCACGTGATTCGCCTGGAAACAAAGACACATTGTAACCATTCCCTGGCGATCTTTTTATTGCGTAACCGCAGACCTCCCCAGTCATAAATTGTGGTTACATCTCAAGTTCAATGTATTGTGCTATGTCCGAAGAGCATATATAGCTTTAACAAAAGTCAGCTGACTCACGATAACTGACACAAAACGGGTCCTTGTCGCCCCAGGGTCTAGCCTAATCAGGGATATTGATCTCCTCATAGGGACTAGATCATTGTCATTCCTAAATGGGTGCGATTCCTGGAAGGGGCAGAAGTTAATACGAGCTTCAATCATGATTTGCCCCAAAGCTCTTGATCTAGTGCCTGATTACAACAAACTCACAATCTAGAAGTTCGCTTTGCCCAGATATGACAAATAATCCCAAGGTATTGAAACCAGTTGTGTGTGTAGCCTGAATATGTGACGTCACAGTTAAAGGCTCGTCATTACGCCAGACAGGACCCAACTTCATAGAGCTGCTTAAGCACAAATATAGCTAAGCATGATTAAATTATGCTTACCAGAATAAGAATGCAATCTAAACTTAATTCCATTTCACATGTACACTATGTTGTGTACACTTATGAGTGCTATTTAAGAAGCCACTACTATTAAACTTCCTAAAACTATTAAACTTCATTTGTGGAAGTGTCGTGGCCGAGCGGACAAGAGCACCGAATTCAAACTCTGGTGTTTCTGATCGGCAGAGTGTGGGTTCGAATCCCCAGCCGTGACACTTGTGTCCTTAAGCAAGACACTTAACCATTGATTCGTCCTTGGGATGGGACGTAAAGCCGTTGGTCCCATGTGTTGTGTAACGCATGTAAAAGAACCCAGTGCACTTTTCAAAAAGAGAAGGGGGTTCGCCCCGGTGTTCCTGGCTGTCACTGCTGTATGCGCCATAGCACCTTGTAAACCCTTATAATGTGCTAAATAATTGGGTCTCAAAATTCATCACTGCAATTACCTATCTTTCTGAAAGTTTGAAAATACTCTGCGCCTTGAATACCTTGTTTTGTAGATACGTACGCTATATAATACTTCGATATTATTATTATTAAAACGACATCTTTAAACAAACTAACTGCCATGAACAGGCAAATAATTATACGAGACACCTTAAAAAGTTTGACCTTTCAAGTGAAATCAGGTGGAAAATTAGTTCCATCTTACATCTGCTCACTTTAACATGGTATAATGTCAAAGGTCTATACCTCACTGGATGGTAATTGGAATATTTTCTTAATTGATTGAAGGTTCTCGGGACCACGCCATGTCCAAAATTCACTTTCGTTTTTGACGTTACTCTAAAGTTGCCTTACTGGGAGGTGTGCACTTATACGTATACATATTTTTAAAGGCAGTGGACACTATTGGTAATTGTCAAAGACTAGCCGTCACAGTTGGTGTGTCTCAACATATGTATAAAATAACAAACCTGTGAAAATTTGAGCTCAATCGATCATCTAACTTGGGAGATAATAATGAAAGAAAAAAACACCCTTGTCACACGAAGTTGTGTGCGTTTAGATGGTTGATTTCGAGACCTCAAGTTCTAAATATGAGGTCTCGAAATCAAATTCGTGGAAAATTACTTCTTTCTCGAAAACTATGGCACTTCAGAGGGAGCCATTTCTCCCAATGTTTTATACCATCAGCCTCTCCCCATTACTCACAACCAAGAAAGGTTTTATGATAATAATTATTTTGAGTAATTACCAATAGTGTCCACTGCCTTTAAACCGTGGACCTATAACAAAGGACAATAGAGTCCATGGTTCGGGAAAGGTCCACAGTTGGAAAACAATAGGAGCTGTTGTCAAAAGTGCAGGTGATGTGACCTGTGACATCACATGTTTACAAAAGAGCCACATCAGAGCCTGGACTTCCTGCAGGCACGATTCGTACACAGGCTAATGGAAGAAAGCATCAAATCTTAAATTTAATGGAGATTGCACTGTCTAATTCCTATCATTCCTATCAACCTAAACTTGATATGATGAAAGGGTGCACATCTCGAAACTTTTCCAGCTTTTACTTTCATAACTTTTGGATTTATGTGGAAATTGTGGCACAAAATGTCATCGTTCCATAGGACCAGTGCAGTATCTTGCCTGCCAGAAAACCCAAAGAATGCATAAGGTCGCACTTATTGTAAACCAAGTTCACATGGTCTATAAACAAAAGAGGGACAGTAGGAGGTCCACGCGGTTGCAGGCGTATACAAGCTTGTAAGAGTTGCTTCATATACCCGCACTGGGATGAGCTGCTGAGCTGACGTTGGAAACAAAATTTGAAGTACAAACTTCAAACCTATATTTATAAAGATAAAGTTTTTTTTTTTTTACAGTTTTGAAAAAATCACAGCAACTTTCAAAGAATAAGAATGGTGTTAATAATGTGTTCCTGTATTTCTTTGTGTTGTTTTATCAATGAAACTCAACGGATCTGTATTGGTGGAAAATCAACGGATCTGTATTTGGTGGAAAAGACAGACAGTTTTGACACACCGTGACAAACCGATCACAAAAAAAATGCTTAAGCTGTCGATGACGTCATGAATGTGACGTCATCCCATTACCGACCTGAAGTATCCTGTTTCCCTAATGGTTATTTACAGGTGTTTATAAACTTCGCTGACTTTATATATACCGGACTTAAAAATAGCGAGACTGCTCAAGTATTTGTTTAACCATTACAGCCGAGTTATAACCCAGATCGATGATGTAATGAGATATTGTTTATGGTGCAAAACATCCTGTGTATGGCTTAGAGATAAATCCAAGTTGTCTGTTTTTTGGCGCTCAAACCGAATTCACTGCCAATTAAGAGTTATTATAAGACGAGCACAGACGAGGAACTGTAAGCAGAGACACAATACCAGCTTAAAGGCACTGGACACTGTTGGTAATTACTCAAAATAATTGTTAGAATAACAAAATACTTGGTAACGAGCAATGGAGAGCTGTGGATAGTATAAAACAATGTGAGAAACGGCTCCATCTGAGGTAACCGTAGCTTTAGATTAGAGAAAGAAATTCTCGCTCAAATATTAAAAGACTTCAGGCATTATATTGACACATTTCACAAGGGTCGTGGGTTCGAATCCCACCCGAGTAACATGTCTGTGATATTTTTTCACAGGACTCGGGAAAGTACTGAGTATACAGTGCTGACACACATCGGTGTATGGGTAAAAGAAAAAAAAAAAAAAAAAAATGGATATTCTTTATCCCCGGTGCAAATTTAACATCTATTATATTTCACAATGTGCAGCGCTCATTACAAGCGCCTATCCTGTGTTCGCCATTTTGGGAGTAAAATAAACTAAAGCGAAATGACCAACGTATAGAGGTGTGGCCCGCGTCGTGCAAGTATCCTGTTTCTGACTGGTCCAATGCGCTTGTGCTTTGCGGCAACCATAAATATTATTCATAATTACCTTATACAGTTTCGCTATTCTTATTGTGGAGAGCGCGTCACGTGGGGATGTTTAAACCTTTGATAATGACCGGCGTTTATAACCGGTTGTGAGCGGATACTCCACGCTAGTCTGGGTGCAAGATGTTTCTTGTTACGGGAGATGCGGGCGCTGTCGGTGAGTTGGCCGCGCTGTGTGTGAAAGGAAATACGAGACCGTATTGCACAAAGACTATACGCGCACGAACGGAACCGGAAACTGTCGGAAATAAGCGTTTCGGTCATAACAATGCAACAAGCACGTCGGAAACGGATAAGTTTGACATAGTTTCTTGCTTTATTACGCATTTTAACCAAAAAGGCACTTATGAATGGGAATAAAAGAGTAGTGACTCGTTCTTTAACGGCCGTTTAAAACTTTGCAGGGTCGTTGCCGTGTTTAAGTCCCTCGCCTTCGGCTCGGGTCTTTATCACACGGCAACGACCCTGCCTGTTTTAAACAGCCGTGAAAGAACTCGTCGCTACACTACACTTTTATTCCCTTAATAAGCACCATGCTACCATTTAAATTTAAAAAAATTCAATACACACTTTCATTCACGAAGTACCTATTCTCACTTATAATCAGCCCTCAATAACAGAGTATTAGGTTTGTCAGAAAGGAGTTACCCGCTAAAGCGTCACGTAATATTATGTAACTCCCACCAGCCGTTAGCTTGGCAACACTCTGGCTAGTCTTCTTCAACTAATACCAAATTAAAACAACTGTGGTCCGACAACTTTGCTACAATGAAATACAACTATGCATGCATACTTACGATTGCGTCCGCCGAACTTGCACGTATGAATGCCGCTAGACAGACTGTAACACACATAACTGTTAGAACACACTGGACTTTTACTTCCATCGTTGTATTGTTACTGATATCTTCCTTTAAAGTTCCAGTTCAAATAATGTTTTTGCCGCGTAAAATAACCTTTCGGCGAAGTCGTCTGCTAATAATTGTCTTGGTTGGTTTGGTCGGTATCTCTTGACGTTTTGTCTGACGACGCTGGTGAAAAGAGCTGAATGTGAAGCTGGTGAAAATGATGAGTTGCTAAAATAACCTTTCGGTGAATGTCGGCTGCTATTTGTCTTGGTGGTTTGGTCGGTATCTCTTGACGTTTTGTCTGATGAGGTTGGCTAAAAAAATGAGTGTGAACAAAGATCAGTCGTTGAATTGAATCAGATTCATTTTGAGTCCAAGATAGCACGCAGGAAGTTTTTTTTCTAGAAGCGAGACGATGTGTTGAGTGTCACCCTCGTACCCGCACGTCCATTCACACGGACTATTAACTAACCCGCCAGCAGAGGAACATAAAACGAAATGATCTCTCAACCACATCTATGAGGTCCCTTTATATACCCGTCGTCACTGGTCATTGATGACGTCACAGGGTTCCCTCCTCCCCCATCATCCCCAAGTGATTAATGTTACAGTCACGTGACGGCACGTGGATAGGATTTTCGCAACCTTGTGTCCATCCATCACTTTCATTGGTTCAAGTACGTGGTGTGTACTTTTGAGCAGGATTTATTAATGCCTAGGTGCTTCGACCATGAAGGCACACGCGTGGCTAGGCTGTAAAAGGAGTGTTGGCAGACTGTAAGTAGTATAGATTTGCTGCAAGCAACATTTCATTTCATTTGGGGAAATGCTTACACGCGTAATGTCCTGTCGTTCACTCATTACTGATTGCATGACTCCTTGCAGTCAACTCGAACATATTATTACTGCTCTAAATTAAAACCTTTATGGATCAGTCATACCTGATATTCATAGTGACAGATACTCCCAGTTACTGAAAAAGAGCCTGCCTTTTTCTGTCATTTGAGCCTTGGTTCTGTATAGAGTTTTCCTTTTGTTAAAAAGATTGTGGCCAAAATTAATTTTCTGTACGATGAGCTGAAGTATCTCTTATGATCATTGTTGGTTTGTTTCTCAAAATGACAACTCATGTTTGAATATTTGTGTAAAGGCTGTCTGTTTTTGCTTTGCACTGTGGGTTTTCCATAGTTTTATTGGCAAAAACTCGGGTTGGACGTTTCAATCATGAGTTGGTTTTTAGGGTGAAATGAGCCACATAGCTTTGATAGTATTCGAACCCACAACCTTGTAAGTCCTGCGGTCTAATTACGGGACCACGGTGGCTCCGGCCATGGTCAGGTGGTCATTTGACCATAATCAGGTGGCCGTAGTTTGACCATCAGGTGGCCGAGGACCGACCACAGACTAATGACCCGATCTTCCAAGGCTTTGGTCACAGCCATGAGACTTGCTGAGACGTCACCATGGCCTTTCCTCGAAATACTTCAAGATTAATATCCGGACTTTCAGTCCAATCATTTCACCAAGGTTCTGCATGGTTTTCAAAATGTCATACACAACAATAAACATGAGATCAACAATATGGTGGCTATATTCCGTGAAAACACCATGGTTAAAAGTTCAGGGATTTTACATAGGGCCATTTGCTTGGCAGGATTTGAAACCAAAATATTTCACAGTATATTGGTAGAGGACAACATTTTGAAAAGGAAGTTTTGTAATCAGAAATCACCGTTATTAAGTTGCTTTAAATAGTTTACATTTTTTGTTGGCCTATTGTGTTGCCGTGCCTTGAAGGTATATTGCGCACGCGCAGCTGTCAGTTGAATGTAACATAACTATAAGTATATTTAATACACCTTCATTATTTAATAAATTTATGTGTTTTTAAAACCAATATACACCGTCTACTATTTCAGTATCAAATTCCTCTCTTCAGTTAACATTCCCACATGAAAAAGGTTCTGCCCCACGCCACAAACATAGAACAGTCTCTTTTACTTTCACTTTTGACGCTGAAGACAAGAACATTCTTTGTGCCCACTGGAACAGTTTTCTTATTAACCCTTCAACCCCAATTTTATTAAACTCCTACATAATTTGGGGAAACCCACTCGTACCCTGAAGGCTCATGAACATACCCAGTGTATAGAAGGGGGATGATTGTGTCAAAGGGCATTTCGCCTTAAAGGCGCTGGACACTATTGGTAAATTGTCAGAGACTCTTCTCACTCGGTGTATCTCAAGATATGCATAAAATAACACACCTGTGAAAGTTTGGTCTTCGAAGTTGCCAGATAATAATGAAAGAAAAAACTTCCTTGTCACACGCAGTTGTGTGCTTTCAGATGCTTGATTTCGAGACCTCACAATTCTAAATCTGAGGTCACGAAATCAAACTCGTTGAAAATTACTTCTGTCTCAAAAACTACGTCACTTCAGAGGGAGCCGTTTTTAAACAATGTTTTATACTATCAACCTCTCCCCGTTACTCGTTACCTAGTAAGGTTTTATGCTAATAAATATTTTGAGTAATTACCAATAGTACCTTTAAGGGGCTTGCGTGTGGGTATTATAGGTAGCTTAATCCATTAGTGATTGACGTGGGTCTCAGGGTTGGCGCGTGGGCCTTGAGCGGTCCTGGGCGGTGACTGTATATCAGACAAACTACTGGGTTGGTAATTATGGGGGCAATATTATATTTATTGGTTAATCTCTAAAAGCATACTGATTGTGAAGTACACGTTAAAGGAACGTTACAGAACTAGTAAGAAACAAAAATTTACACAGATTTACATAAAACTTACACGGTCTAATGATGACAATTAGATAACATCCCTTGAAATATTTCTGTCTGAACTTTCATATTTTGATGAGAAGTAAATGATCTAATTTCGCGTTTGGAGTTTATCGCTCAGTGAGCGTTTTATTCATTTTTGTTTTGGCGTCGATGCAATGCAAAATTTGTAATCGGTTTTTCACTATTCTCTCGTGACCCAGATGGCCGATCGGATCTCAACCTTCTACAGGTTTGTCAGTTTATTCGTATATGGTTGATTACATAAAGAGCTTACACTGCCAGCAACTTTTTTGCTGCAAAACCAATTCTGTAATGAATCCCACTCTAGTCAATTGTTCTTTGTAAAGCCATTATACCCTTTCGGTACAGGAAAAAAAAATCACAGATTTACAAATAATTTACAGGGTTTACAGAAGGTAATGGTGAAAGACTTCTCTTGAAATATTGTTTCATGAAATCCTTTACTTTTTGAGAAAACATTAAAACAATATAAATTCTCGTTAGCGAGAAATACGGATTTATTTTAAACACATGTCATGACACGGCAAAACGCGCGGAAACAAGAATGGGTTTTCCCGTTATTTTCTCCCGACTCCGATGACCGATTGAACCTAAATTCTCACAGGTTTGTTATTTTATATATTAGTTGTGATACACGAAGTGTGGGACAATACTGTTTACCGAAAGTGTATAATGGCTTTAAAAACCCCAAAATCATTTATAAATTTACCCAGTCAGTTTCCCTTGTGGTTTATATTGATTGTAAAGTACGTAGTTCCAGTCTTCATAACCAGAACCCTTTACTTTTGTTTGACCTCCTTTACTTGTTTTTCATCCATAAACAAAAACAAGGTTCCGCCCGAATATATTATTCTGCTCTATAAAGACCGTCTGATATACGGCATTTTCTGTCAGCCTGGACCCGGAATATTTGACAAAATTCATCGAAAAAATGACAAACTGACTTTCCGGGTAAACCTGACCGTAAATTTTGCTCCGGGTTTGTAAAAAAAGAAACAACAAAAATCGAAATTGTGGGTAGGTGGGTCAAAAGAAACATCTGAAAATCGAAATTCATAAAAAATAAAAAATACAAAAATACAAAGTAAGTTGTTTGTTCAAGCCATGCAGGAGAATAATAACAGTGGTGAAGGTGTAACCAAAATTGCCCAATTGTGACCTGGGGTTGTTGACTTCCAACTTGAGTTATTTTGAATGACAATATGGCCTGAAAAATTGTCCTGTTTGCCGAGAGGTATGGTACAAGTTTCCGAGATCGATGCTTGGGCGTATGGAATACTACACTGCTGTAGTAGGGGTGTTTTATCTGGAGGGAGAATAACTAATCGGGCCTTGTGACTCTCCATATCAAATTGATCAGAGGATACAATTTCAGGTGCTCTCTAAATGTAAAAGAGTGAAAACATCACTCTTTACATTTCGAGTGGTTCCTCAAATAGCTCTTTAAAAAGAGTGGTGGTTATTCACTCTTTTAGATGGATTTTACCCCATGACAGAGTTAAAAATCATTCAAAAAGATGCAAACTTCAATCTAAAAGAGTGGAAGACCACTCGAAAAAGAGTTGTCCCTCAAATGGCTCTTCAAAGAGTGTCTTTTCACTCTTTTGCATTTAGAGAGTGTCAATGAATAATTTTCTTTGAAAAGCTGTAAAACTTCAAAATATTTTGTGTGTGTTTAATCTTGAATGTGTAGCATTTTACACTGTATATATGTGATGGGAGTTTGTTCAGTGGGAATTTATTTAGTGGGGTGTAGGGTTCCGTAAGAATAAAAACTGTCCCACAAAATTGCCATACAAAAAGCTAAAGTTACTGGGACTGGTGCACGAAAGGCCTATGGGGCCCAATTTATGGAGCTGCTTAAGCAGAAAATATTGCTTAACAATTTACAGCTAAGCAGCAATGAGAAGCATACATGTCACAACTTGTACATATACTTTGGGTTGCAACCTTATTCTGGTAAGCAACATTTTATTGCGCTTAGCTTCTTTTTGTGCTTATAAGCAGCTCTATGAAATTGTGATCTTGAGTTGCATGTCAGGTTGCCTGACTTGTTAAGTTGTGTGTATCATGTTTGTGTTCGATCAAACTCAAGAGTTATGTCCACAATGTGACACGGATTTGGGACTTATTTGCTGGAAAGGCAGACAACAACGATGTCATTATGTTCCAGAAAGTCCTTAATCCGGAACACAAGTGCCGGATAGTCCTTAATCCGGAACATAAGGATGACTCAGTAACAACGATCACAGAGAGTTACATTCCGTCTTTTTATAGTTGCAGAATTTGTAAATTGGGTTCCGTTCCCACAGAAATACCAGATGATGTGGGTTTCGTGAATTCGAAGAATCGTCGAGCCCAAAACCGACTCAGAATTGCTTAGTAATCCCTCGACCCCCTGACCCTGATGTTCCACGTGTTTCTATTCAGGTCGGGGGTCAGTTTATTAATCTGAACTTGAACTCTACACCCCCTGGATTCAAAGCCACCTCCGGTGTGAAGGTTGATGCCTTGTTACTCACACGTGATTAATATAAAGGCCACGTGGGGACTTAAAGTAAAAATGTGTTTCCCTTTCTAAACATGATTGAAGTGGATTTGAGACTTCGCAAGGTGTGAGTACATGTAGGTGAGATGTGCGGTAGCGTTGGTTTGAGCCAAGCCAAACTACCCGTTAATCTCAAGGCAGTACTTAAAGCCATTGGACACTTTCGGTAAACAGTATTGTCCAAAGGCCCACACTTCGTGTATCACAACTTATATATAACTTGTGAGTTCATTGAAACAAAGGCCACGTGACATGGGGACATTGAGTACAAGTTTGTACAAAAATAGTTGTTCGTAATACTTATAGATTTTGAAACTTTCAATGCAAGGTGCGAGGGAGTGCAATTAGGTGAGAGGTTTGTAATAGCACCATGTGTAAATGTTTTTTTGAGAGTGTTGGTTTAAGACTCAACAACCACTTAATCTCCAGGCAGCTTAGCAGCATAGTCCAGCATTCTCCTGAAGACGATCAGAGCATACTGATTGAAACGTTGGGTGTTGTTGTCAACCACCGGTTCTTTGACATTTTGATGTTTTCGTTCCGTATTACCCTGTCAAATCAGCGAGTCTTAATTTGCACAAATCATCTGACATGTGAACTTCTTAGGTTGGTTGCCTACATCCATTGCAAAGCATCCCTCCATAATATAAGTCAGCACATGTGCTCCTTTGTGGTTTATCAGAAAGTCCACGAAGCCTGATTTGGCATGATGAGTCTAATCCATGCAAAAACCTAACGTGAGAGCTCTCGATCAACAAAGACAACTATTTAAGGACACTGGACACTATTGGTAATTACCAAAGACTAGTCTTTACAGTTGGTGTATCTCAACATAAGCATAAAATAACAAACCTGTGACAATTTTAGCTCAATCGGTCGTCGAAGTTGCGAGATAATAATGAAAGAAAAAAACACCCTTGTCACACGAAGTTGTGTGCTTTCTGGTGCTTGATTTCGAGACCTCAAATTCTAAACTTGAGGTCTCGAAATCAAATTCGTGGAAAATTACTTCTTTCTCGAAATCTACGTCACTTTAGATGGAGCTGTTTCTCACAATGTTAAATACTACCAACCTCTTTCCATTACTCGTTACCAAGAAAGGTTTTATGATGATAATTATTTTGAGTAATTACCAATAGTGTTCACTGCCTTTAAAATTAAGGGGAAAAAACTTACAAAATGTTGACAAGTTCAATTATTTGTATTTGTCTTATCATTGAAAAGTTCGATAATCATAATCATTAAAAAACAAACAAGAATGACTGTTTTGAACTGCTGTGTTTTGATTATTTTATCAGAATACCTTTTTCTTTCTCCTGAAAAAAACACTGTTCACCCCATAGTTTCCTTGTTTGTTTGATAGAAAAACACACAAAAAACATTCTCGGAAATAAATCTTATAATAATGGTAAACACTCACCTATTTTTGACCTCAGCCGTTTAATGTCAGATATCTTTGCGGGAGCTGAGAGCAAAGATCAAGGGTAGAATGGTAAATAATGGGGAATTATAAGTGGACGGAAACAGCGCGGGGAATGTGGTGCGTAAAGGCTATTATATCTAGGTTATTCGTATCAATTACATAACTCTATTAAAGACCCTTAGCACGTTTAGTAATCGTCAAAAACCAGTTTTCTCACTTGGCGTATCCCCAACATAAGCACAAAATAACAAGTCTTTGAAAATTTGAGCTCAATTGGTCATCGAATTTGCGAAAAAATGATAAAAGAAAAAAACACCCTTGTTGGAAGTGTGCTTTCAGATAGGAATAAAAGACTTCTGAGAAATTACCTCTTCCTCAAAATCTATGCTACTTCAGAGGGAGTCGTTTCCCACCATTTGTTGTATACTATCAACAGCTCTCCAATGCTCGTTACCAAGTCAGTTTTTAAGTTAATATTTATTTTGAGTAATTACCAAACGTGTACCTTCCCTTTAAAGGTAAAGTATACCACTGCTTTGAGAGCACTTCAATTGTTTGTATCCTAACCATAGATGTATACAATACAAAGAACATCTGCAAATTATATTTCAAAAGGTGTTCGCATTTTTGAGATATCGACAAAAATCCGGAGCGATATGTACACGCAAAGAGAATTATACACAATCTAGTAAAGCTTCTCACATTACCTTTCTATGTTTTCGTCCTTGTAGTACCTAGAGTGGCTTTAAGCCTTGTTTTTGGCGACTTGCATAAAAAAAAAAAAAAAAAAAAAAAAAATTGTCTATAGGAAGAGGAACTTGCAGTGACACTATTTGTAATTACTCAAAATAATTACAGCATTAAACCTTACTTGGTAACCAGTAATGGAGAGCTGTTGGTAAGTATAAAACATTGTGCGAAATTGCTCCCTCTGAAGTGACGTATTTTTTTAGAGAGAAGTAATTGTCCACGAATTTGATTTCGAGACCTCAGATTTAGAATTTGAGGTCTCAAAATCAAGCATCTGAAAGCACACAACTTCGTGTGACTATGGTGCGACAAGGGTGTTTTTTCTTTCATTAATATCTCGCAACTTCGACGACAGATTGATGTCAAATTTGCCAGGTTTGTTATTTTATTCATATATGTTGAGATACACCAACTGTGAACACTAGTCTTTGACAATTACCAATAGTGTCCAGTGTCTTTAAATATGAATATTTCTGACCCTAGTTTTTCTTTAATGTTTTTAGTATTTTTTGATCACGATTAGACACACGTGTGGGGTATGTTTTTTTGTTTTGTTTTTGACTGGACTCCAAAATAAAACTTCAAGTGGGGGTAAATTCCATTGTATGTGGTCATAACAAGAATGTTATTTCAAATCAAAATGAAAACAATATTTAAAGTATAAAATATGGGTTCTTAATCAGTTTTGGCCTCGGCATGCATTCCGATCGTCTTTGGGGTCTTTCAAAACCATCGCCTTTTGTGAAATATTTTGTGGTCATAGGGTGTTTTTAAAGTGTACATTAATTCGTTATGCTGTTTTCAACATCAACAACAACAATGACAACGACAACGACAGCGGCAGCGGCAGCGGCAGCGGCAGCGGCAGCGGCAGCGGCAGCGGTAGCGGCAGCGACAGCGACAGCGACAGCGACAGCGACAGCGACAGCGACAGCGACAGCGACAGCAACAATAACAACATGCTGAATGAAGTTCAGAAATGTTGGTAAATGTTCAAATTGTGAAGAAAACAAAATTCATCAGTCAGATGCTGATCTATTTAAATACACCTAAAATTCGAACTTTTTTCTCGATACATTTCCCAGAGGTTAGAATATTAGTAAAAACAACAGATATTGGAGGGAATGTTCGTTTGGTAATCACTCATAAAATTAATGGCAACACAAATATTGGGTTATAAGCCTACAGCAGCCTTTGATAGCATGAAGCATTTTTGAGAAACACACTTCGAAGTCATGTGGCTATAACAGTTTTCCCCTGAATTTCTACTTCTCAGTTTTCCCCTGAATTTCTACTTCTCAGATTGGTATTCCAGGAAGTTCCCTGCGTGAACTTCGCTCCGGATTTTCGGCGATATCTAAAAAATGAAACTTTCAGAATGTTATTATTTTTTATTTTTTACATCTACAATTATGATTAAAATAATCGAACGGTACCATAAACCAAAGATATACTTAGCATAAAAACTTACTTGGTAAACAAGCAATGGAGAGCTGTTGATGGTATAAAATATTGTGGGAAACGGCTCCCTCTGAAGTAACGTAGTTTCCGAGAAAGAAGTAATTTTCCACTAAAATATTTTAATTTTATTTCGAGGCTTAGAATTAGATGTTGAGGCCCCGAAATCAAGCATCTGAAAACACACAACTTCGTGTGACAATGGTGTTTTTTCTTCCATCATTATCTTGCAACTTCGACGACAGATTGATGTCAAATTTGCCAGGTTTGTTATTTTATGCATATATGTTGAGATACACCAAGTGAGAAGACTAGTCTTTGACAATTACCAATAGTGTCCACTGTCTTTAAGCAAAGCCATCCTCACACAAAATACTATTGTACTTTCATCATGTTTTCCTTCATCATTATAATTTAATGTAAATTATATCACTTTTCTTTGTGAGTGGTAAAAATAAAAGAAATGACTGAATGAATGAAAGTATGACTTGATCCCCCTCCCGTCATACAAACAAAAAATACATTACTGACGTATTCGTACTCGAGAAGTCACCTTACTGGATTACTGGGTTGAAGTTGCCGCACAGCAGCAAGCCTTTATCTAATCTCGACTTAAAAAATATCCTTAAAGATTACAATCTTCAAATTGAATTACTCAATCAATCATGATGTCATCGGCACTGCGGATTGTGACGTCATACAGTCGGTATGACGTCACTGGTGCAAGGTTGTGGGCTTCTCTGCTAGCGAGCGGCGTAATTAAATATTTAGGGATTTTGTTTTCACTGCGACTTTTATGAAAATTGATTTTAAAAAGGTCAAACACAATTGGGCAGACAGAGGATTTATTTTGGTAGCCTGGTTCTTTGATCTTAAATAAAGAACTGTACCTCGAAGTAGCAACATAACAGAAAAGCATCCGGAAGCAGTTTCATAAACATTTTAAGCAGAAACAAATCTTCGGAAATTTCTTTGATAAGCAAAAATGAGTAGGGCACCAGTTGCAACACTGTCAGCTTTAAGGAATTTTGACTGGTAACCAGTTTCTGTTCAGCAATACTATTCTGTGCTTCCCAAATTTGTAATGCTTACATGCTTTATGAAATTGGGCCCAATTAATTTTGTTTGTTATGGAGTGCGTCAGAAAAAAAACAGACGCCAAGGTTGACTTGTATGTGAATACATGCTTATAAACAGACTATAATTTCAAATAAAATGTCATTTTAACGCCATAAATATTGCATCAGCTCAATTTAGATCTACATTACTTTAGTATATCCGAATGTCAAACAGCATCTATTCACGCCCCCACATCCCCAATATTTATCACTCCATCTCGCTCGCTTTGCCGGAGCAGACAATATGTTAATCGATAAACGCTCATCTTAAAGGCAATGCCGTCGATTTCACAAAACTCTTCCTAACTTAGGATAAGTAATCTTATGACTTAGGACGAGTCCCGACCCTGCACTGTGGCATGCAGACCTTAAGATTATTCCTAAGATAGGACGAGTTACTCGTCCTAACAACTCGAGATAAGACGAGTCCTAACTCTTTGTGAAATCGACGGCTGTACACGTTTGGTAACCGTCAAAGACCAGTGTTCTCACTTGGTGTATCCCATCATAAGCATAAAATAACAGGCCTGTGAAAATTTGGGCTTAACTGGTCATCGAAGTTGCGAGAAAATGATGAATGAAAAACACCCTTGATGGACAAATTTGTGTGCGTTCGGATAGGAATAAAAGACTTCTAGCTAGAAGTCTTTTATTATTTTAGTGAGAAATTACAAAAATGTACCTCTTTCTCAAAAAATACGTTACTTCAGAGGGAGCCGTTCCTCACCATGTTTTATACTATCAACAGCTCTCCAATGCTCCAATGTTACCAAGTCAGATTTTAAGTTAGTATTTGTTTTGGGTAATTACCAAACGTGTACCTTCCCTTTAAAGACAGAGGCAATGTATACATTCTGTTTTTTGAACCATTCTATTGTTTTAATTCTATACAAACGTACACTAAAATTAACCTGAGAAAATGTCGTTCCAAAAGGTGATATCGCCGAATAACTCCGTCGCGAATATGACCACGCAGGAAGACTATTTAGGAAAACAAAAAGCACTACCGCGCGAGGTAATCTTCTTTTATTTAACATTGGGGGGGGGGGATTAAAGGTGATATATTTGTCTAAAACCGCAGCGCTTTGAAGTGAAATGTTTCTCAAAATGCAAGCTGCTGTACTTCTTACCACGTGACGTAAGTTTGTACTGTCATTAAAGACACGTGCCACTTATTGGTAATTGTCAAAGATAAGTCTTCTCATAAAATAACAAACCTGTGAAAATTTGAGCTCAATCGGTCGTCTAAGATAAAAAATAGAAGAAAAAACACCTTGTCACTCGAAGTTGTGTGTTCTTTTACATGCTTGATTTCGAGACCTCAAATTCTAAACCTGGGGTCTCAAAATCAAATTCGTTGGAAATTACTTCTTTCGCGAAAACTACGTTACTTCAGAGGGAGCCGTTTCTCACAATGTTGTTTTTACTATCAACAGCCCCCCAATTATACTCGTTACCAAGTGAGGTTTAATGCTAAATATTATTTTGAGTAATTACCAATAGTGTCCACTGCCTTTAACTTTCAGTCATTACCAAACGTGTACAGACCCTTTAATGAATCTTTTGACCTTTTATCGATGGGAATATGAAACTGGGAACTATAATTAATTGCAACCTTTAGAGTTTTAAATGTTAGCGGTTAAGGTTAGATAGATCATGTAATATCGTTTATGGCCATCACTCTTCGGAACGTGTACCGGCTTGAGAGCAGAGTACACCCACAAATATTGACGCTAGTCACTGGAACTTTGATCGTTTGTAGTCTTTGTTTCAAGTCGTATTTGCTTGTCTGGTAATGAAACAAAGAAGTCATTGGCGAACATGCAGCTTGCAAGCATGAGGAAACCTGTAAAGAAATGTTTGTATGAACCAGAAACACGAGGGGGTAAACCCCGTCTCTGATTTTGTTTCAAAGGATTTTGGTACTTTTTGTAACACAAAACACAATGTTTACAGATTTACATTAAACTTACACCGTTTTAAGATATTGATAGTAGAAAGCGTACCTTAAAATATTAGCTAATGAGGTGCTGTAGTTTTTGAGAAATGCGTGAAACAATGTAATAAAAATACGTTTTTACTGCTAAAATAATTTTCGTCTCATGATCACTGAGACAAAAATTATTTTAATGGCATTGTTTTACTCATTTCTCTAAAACTACAGCATCTCAGCAAGAAATATTTTCAGGGAATCTTTCTACTATTATTATCTTCAAACTGTGCATGTTTAATGTAAATCTGTGGACATTGTGTTTTTTGTCCTACAAAAAATACAAAGACCCTTTAACGTAAGGTGGGGAATAGAAATTTGAAACATGGGGTGGGGAAGAAGGCATTTTATTAATTGAGAAACTTCTTCGTTTTTCTGAATGCTTTAGGTGCCCCTCTTTCGTTTTCTTACATTGTGTTATAATGTTTTGCTCATAAGTAACCAAATATGTTTTACATTAAAAATCAAAATTTACCTGACTTCTAAGAGAATACGCCTGAAACATAATTTATATTTTTGATTGTTAGGTCGTCCGCTGGACCTTTTACAACATAGACTGGTCCGCTGTTTCAAAGGAATCCCCATTATGTTTATGTCATTGGTCCTGTCCACATAGAAGAATTTCAACATTCGCCATTCAGACCCTCTCCTCAAATTGTATCTTTCATCAATTCTGGACCACCTATATTTACTGAACTCATTAGTGTAGTAATCAGGGACAATCTTACTTAGCACAAGCAGGTATAATACATCTTAATACGTCTCTTTTGAAAATGGGATATTTATGCCATTTTATCGATACTGTTGTTGTTGTTGTTGTTGTTGCTGTTTTTTAAATAAATTGTTACGCACTTAATTCTTCTGATTAGCTCTATACAAGGCATGGGAGGGCACGTCTTTTTTGATGACAGTTTCTTCTTTTTCTTTTGCCCTTCCCTGGACGGCCTGTGCTTGTTTAATTATTTTGTCCGAAGAATTAAAATAAAATTAATAAATAAAATAAATACATTTCTTTCTTATACTCCTTCGACACTACTCACATTCTACTACTTCAAAATCACCAGGGAGCAAAATTGATACAAACTAACATTAGATTAAACACTTCGCTCCAGTACATTTTTACTCAGCCAGCCCATTCTTAATTCAATTACAATACCCACCGGGGTGATGCCATTTACCCTCAGCAGTCTCGGCGGTGTCACAGCGTCGTTTCTCCCCCCTGAAGGTCCTCGCGGATACGCGCTCTTTCTGCTCCCCCCGTAAGGGCAACTAAATCGATTTAATGCTACGTCCGATTAGGCTTTGGCTTCTGCGTGATTTGCGCGTGAAATCGGCACCAATTTGGTTTAACCTAAGAGTAGCTGAAACGCACATCTTTTTACCTATGACGGATAAGGGAAAATAATCGTAAAGGTAAACATAGAATATCAAATAGGAAACCACAAGGGAAACTGACTGGTATATTTTGTTAATGATTAAAGGCTGTATTGCTTCTGATTGGCACCCGAATAAAGATGTTGGCGAAATACGGACGCCGCCGACATATAGGGCCGGCTTCATAGCGCCGGCACGTTAATTCTTGAGATGGTTGGTTTACTATCCTGCCTTAGTTTTGTCTTTGTCCGACCCCAAATCGGGAACAAAATTACTCCGAGTAATTTTGTTATATATTCTGTATATAGATCATAAAGTAGGGCACCCATTTCCATACTATATTTAATGCGCAGAAGAGAATCTGCGAATCGATCACGACTCAAAATGGCTGCCGCTGACGGGACGGTAAACTATTTGGCATTTTGGTTTGTAATCAATACCAGCGTGAATAATCAACTTCAGATGTTCTCAATGATCTGACTCCTATTTCTTTGACTTAAATGACTTGTGTCCTTAAGCAAGACACATAACCATTGCTTCGTCCTTCGGATGGGACGTAAAGCCGTTGGTTCCATGTGTTGTGTAAACGCATGTAAAAGAACCCAGTGCACTTTATCGAAAAGAGAAGGGGTTCGCCCCGGTGTTCCTGGCTGGATTGGCAGCATATTGCGCCACAGCACCTTGTAAACATTACATGGTGCTTAAGGATTAGGTCTTATATCTCAAAATTCGCCCCACTCATTGCAGTAATAATACCTGGCGCTTTGTATCCTTTGGCAAAAGGCGCATTTTAAATACGGTTATTATTATTATTGTTATTATTATTATCATTTTACTCTTCAAATTTTCAGCCGAAAGGTATAGTAAAAGATCCATCCTGTATAAACAACAGGTTGGCAAGTCTAATGGTATATCCCTGGCGGCCTTTCATGTACAGCACAGATGAATGGTCCTTTTATACATTGGGCTAGTCTAGGTACTGACTTTATAATTCAATTAGTAAACAGGTGTGGTATATTAAAACGCAAGATTGCTATAGGTGCTAAGCAAAGTGAACCATTTGATTAGCCCATCAGAGTTCTTCTTTTAAGATCCTTCATTCTGATTCAAATTTCATTCTGTTCATTGACCATGTCAATGTCTGTTGGGCTATTGTTCACATTTGCTCCTTATATATAAAAAAACAAAAAAAAACAAGACAACTTAGTCAATAAAATGATTTTTCCGTCGACAGTCACTCGATGCCCTTGAGTCAAAAAGATGTAATTTTGTTTTAAAGCGCTGATTTGAAATGCTTTTAAGTTTATTATGTTTTCCTTTGACCCATCAGTGGTTTATTAGATATCAATAAATTACCAATCACGTTAGTGATGTGTCACACACGTCTCCACCAAGGTGTTTGGTGCTCTAAAAAGTTACTGACACGTTAAAGGGAAGGAATACCTTTTGTTTGTGGAACCGTTCAATTGATTTCATCCTATATAAATATAGATATATATAATATTAAAATTAACCTGCGTGTCAGCTACACCAATCCTGAACAGTACCTTTAACTGTTTAAAGGCAATGGACACTATTGGTAATTGTCAAATACTAGCCTTCACAGTTGATGTATCTCAACATATGCATAAAATAACAAACCTGTGAAAATTTGAGCTCAATCGGTCATCAAAGTTGCGAGATAATAATGAAAGAAGAAAACACCCTTGTCACACGAAGTTGTGTGCGTTTAGATGGTTGATTTCGAGACCTCAAGTTCTAAATCTGAGGTCTCGAAATCAAATTCGTAGAAATTACTTCTCTCTCCAAAACTATGGCACTTCAAAGGGAGCTGTTTCTCACAATGTTTTATACCACCAACCTCTCCCCATTAGCTTTCGATCCAGACCGGACTTTCTACAGAGGCATAAAACAAGTACAAACAAATACATATCCATTTATAGAAAACGAGAGGAAAGGTATTTAGGGAAGGATCCAGGAAAAAGCGGGAAAATTATGATAATAATATAAATGGTCGTTTTGAGATAAAATATTGCCGAAAATCTGGAGCGACTATGTCCACGAAGGGAGAATAATAACTTGTTTTTGGAATACACAATCTGAGAAACGTATCAGACAGTAACGTTTCTCACATTCAAATTTTGGGGATATATCTTCTCCATAACTGCAAAGTGAAGTGGTTCTCAAAGTATAAGAAGAAACTATAAATAATAATAAACTTGCGGGTACAACCATGTGTAAATCCTTTAGGGTGAGTGTTGGCTCTGAAAAGAGGCGGTTGGGTCTCGACGTTTCGAACAGTATACACTGCTCGTCTTCAGGAGAAACTCAAGGTTCTCACAGTGTTGTGTGACAATCGAAAGTTGCTGTACTTCTAAAGTAAGTTTTATTGCAATAATTTTCGGAGTGGATACCAAACGTTATATATTCCCTTTAAGCCTTTCATCGTCAATACTCTTGATTTCATTAAACATCACATGGGAAATCCGTTTTAGACTACTGTCATATCTGATAATAATTATGAGCTCAACTAAAGTGATTATTCTGAAGTAATTTTCAGCATAGTTACATAACAATATCCTTCAGTTATCAATAATGCCCCCGTCACACTAATAGCCCTGTCAACAATCAGTCATTAGTGGTCATTATAGACCAATTAGTCATACCTCGTTATGTATTGAAATGAAAATGAATTCAATTGATGGGAAATTTGGGACATTGCGGCAGAGCCACGAGAATTCGTTCTTTGTTTACGTGGTAGTGAATAGTGAAAATATAATAACACCTCCTACTTTATTTTCCCAAAGAGGCTTAGGCAATTATTGTATAGACTACATTAATTTGAGAAAACTAGGTACAAAGTCAGTGTTTTGGTTTGTTGAATTGAATACCAGTCATCTCGCCCCCTCCCCCCCCCCCCCCCCCAGCAAAGTCGCCCACGACAACATTAACAGCAGATGAGTGTCCCAGAAAAACGCCGCGGTATTTCATTTATCAAGTAGACACTGGGCGACGTTGTTAGGGGGCGACTTTGTTGGGGGCGACTTTGTAAGTGAGGGGCGACTTTGTCATGGGCGACTTTGCTGGGGGCGACTTTGTAGTGTGCTACTTTGCTGGGAGCGAGTTGACTGGTCCATTGGGAGTATGAATGTGGATGAATGGCGACATCATCTTGACCCATTGCATATGACGTCACACTCTCAAACAGCGCCCTCACTGAGATAAAAGGAGGCAGCTCATTGGACGATAGCTGTTCTTGGTGCGTTAAAAAACGTGCACGTGACTTGATGGTAAACAAAGAGTGAATGGAGGGGGCGGAGTTTGTGTGATACACCCCCCTTCTCTTTCTCGCTTGGTAACCACTCCCATGAATGGCAATAAATAAAAAAACGTACTTGGTAGAAGGTAAAACAACTTTCAATAGTAAAAACATTTTAAGAATCTTTTCACTACGAAGTAATATGGCTATGGCAAAATATATCAGTTGTTATGCCCCAAATTTTGGAGTCTGAGAAGCGTTAGGCTACCGATTGCAAATGATAGATTCTAACTTTGAAATTGACTGCCTATGGTTTTCTTCCCACATATTTTGCTTCTTGTTACTGGTTGACACTTTCTTTGCTGAATCAGCCCACCTAACACATTTTTCCTTTTGTCTTGCCTAAAAATGAGTTACCAATCAGTACACAATCAACAACTCGATTATTGCAACTCAGCCTTGGCTACTGCGGGGTGTATCGAGGTTTTTAACCGTATAAACGCTGCCAGCAACTCGGCGGTGGTCGCACTCTCGGAGACGAGTTATAGCAACATGTGGGCCTGTGAGTGGCTTTCGCTTCAGTGTTTGACTGTGTAATTGTATTAAAGGCACTGGACATGTTTGGTATTATTGTCAAAGACCAGTATTATCACTTGGTGTCTATCCAAACATGTATAAACTAACAAAGCTGTGAACATTTTAACTCAATTGGTCATCGAAGTTTCAAGGAAAGAAAGAAAACATCAATGTTGTACAAATTTGTGTTCTTTCAGATGTCTAATAAAAAGCTTCAGGACTGCTGATCCCTTCAAAGGCACTGGACACCTTTGGTATTGTCAAAGACCAGTATTCTCACTTGGTGTATATCCTAACATGTATAAATTAAAAAAGCTGTGACAATTTTGACTCAATTGGTCATCGAAGTTTCAAGAGAATAATGAAAGAAAAACATCCTCGTTGCACGAATATGTGTGCTTTCAGATAATAATAATAAAAGACTTCAGGTCTTTCAACATTTTAGTGAAAAAGTACCTTTTTTTCTCAAAAGCTGCGCTACTTCAGAGGGAGCCGTTTCTCACAATAGTTTATACTACCAACAGCCCCCCATTGCTCCTTAGTAAGTTTTTATGCTAAGAATTATTTTGAGTAATTACCAATAGTGTCCGGTGCCTTTAAAGCCATGTGTGGGCTGACAGACTTTCGTGTCATCGTTTGCTTTGCGTGATTGTATTAAATCTGACAAACATTAAGAGCTAATCGTCTTTAGAGTCATTAACGCATAAACGTCTACACTTGACGACTGAGTCATTAGAACTGCGAAGGTTTTTTGACAGTAATTGCTACTAGATTTCCTGTTTTGTGGAGGACGAAGGACGAGGGATAAATGCTCGTTACATCGTTGTTGTAGAAACCACGATGTTTCATGTATTCATGATTTTTTATACATATTTATTTGTTTATTAGTTTGTTTGTTTGTTTGTTTGTTTGTTTGTTTCTTGGAGTGTTTGTTTGTTTGTTTGTTTGTTGGGTTGTTTGTTTGTTTGTTTGTTTGTTTGTTTGTTTGTTTGTTTGTTTGTTTGTTTGTTTGTTTGTTGGGGTGTTTGTTTGTTTTTTCTGTGTGTTTGTTTGTTTGTTTGTTTGTTTGTTTGTTTGTTTTTTTCTGTTTCGTCATCATGACTTCAACTCTCTCCATGATGGACTATGAACCGGAGGCATACGGGAAGCAATTTTTGTTGCGATTCTCAACAATTTTCCTGATGTTTTCCCTGGATTCCCTGTTTTGTATCGATTTAGAAAGAATAAAAACACTACGACGAATTTTGATGTACAGAAAAAAATGCATTCACGGGAAGCACAAAAAACATGAGACGGAACGTAGTTGAAGTTTGTCCGTTCAAAGCCTGAACGCCTGACGTCACTATGAGACTCGTGATTTACGTCTGCCCGAGAGCCTCGTCCGGCCTTTGACCTTTGACCTCGTCCCCTGATAGTAAATCCAGCCCATTCCATCACCCGGACCTTACGTAGGGCCTACATGTACAATACTGTCCAAGTTGTACCAGGATATTTTGTCTCCCTAGAGGACATTATCTCATATGTAATAGAATGCAGTCTAGGATATCCTGATTGGCACGACTCTTTATCCTAGGAATGGCCTCCCGGACAAATTTTTCTTTTTCACAGCTGAAAAATGCAGGTCCCACCAGGGCGATAAAACTGCCCCACTGAGACGAAACCAAATCTAAAATGACCAGAAAGGTAATATTTTGTTGTTGTTTATATATATTTTGAGTTATTGCTCATGTCAAGTAGAACACTCCCCATGGAAATAAGTTATTGGTGGTATTCAAAACTCTGACAATATTATTTGACAATTTCAAAATAAATACAGCAAATCTGGGAATACGGTGTGCTGAAATGAGCAATGTATACAACCGATACTCGAACGATAAAATTGTTGTGCTTTGTACAACTTTCCTTGAGTGATAGGCATAACCATTACAGTTCTATAGCTTGGCACCCATAACTGGTGCAAAAACATTGACATTATGTAATGGGAAGGTAAACATGTACTGTCTGTGGCTGGTATCCTGATTAATTTTGCTTACCAGAAATTATTTAAGCAGTATTTTCTGCTTAAGCAGGTCTATGGACACTGATTGAAGCTGGCAATCGCAGGATGGTTTACTGCATGCACGGCGTACTGTTCAAGTACGGTTCAAGTGCTTTTTGTAAACATTGTCAAATATTTAGCTCGCTGGATGAACAGCCTGTCCATTATTGGTGTCCATTACGAATTATGAAAAATCGATAATTGAGTGAGGTTTAGAAAAGACATCACTCAGCAAAGATTGCCATTAGGTGGGGAAATGTTTGACGAGTGTGATTTTATTCAGAATATTTTAAAAGTGATTTTCATTATTTACTCGGCGTACTATGTCCTGAAAATTAACATGTTCTATGTATTTAAGTATAATCAACGATACGTTTCTTAACTGACACCAGTGATTTAGTTATTATTCAATCAGCCAATCAACTGTAATCCAATATTCATTTGATAAGAAAAACATTATCAATTTGTCATTTGCTTTGATCCAATTAGCAGAAAGACCCAATTCGTCATTTTTCAAACAGGTTGCTTCAAAAGTGTTCGGCCGGAAATCCAGTTGTCATGTATTGTGCGCAAAAAAAAGCAGTTATAGCAATAGCAAAAGAGGGACACGCTTGAGTGTGTGGGCGTCGGAACCAGCGCAGTTTACATATCAACCCCTCATAAACTCAATGAGTGAATCACAACTCTGTCTACTGTGCTGAAGTGTCTCCAAGCGCACCGCGCACTTACAAAACCCAACGCGCCAAAAGGTGACCCGTACACCACAAGGGACTTAATCATCTCTAATTCCATCAACCTGTTGACCTCACGCGGGTATCAATTTCTTCACTACTCATCTCCAATCTCCAATGGGTCTACATCTTGACATAAGAACGTCTTAGCTCCGGGAGTACTCATTTTTAAAGGCACTGTTATGGACACTATTGGTAATTACTCAAAAAAATAATTGTTACCATAAAAACATACTTAGTAACGGGCAATGGAGAGCTGGTGATGTGGTGATATTGTTAGCATAAAAACATACTTAGTAACGGGCAATGGAGAGCTGGTGACGTGTAAAATATTGTGAGAAATGACTCCCTCTGATGTAATGTAGTTTTTTTTTGAGAAAGGGATAATTTCTTTCTCAAATAATAAAAGACATCTGGCCTGAAGCCTTTTATCATGGATCTGAAAGCACACAAAGTAATGCAACAAGGGTATTTTTCCTGCCATTATTCTCTTGCAGATTTGATGACCCATTGAGCCCAAATTTCCACAGGTTTGTTATTGTATGCATATGTTGGGATACACCAAGTGAGAAAACTGGTCTTTGACAATATAACTATTATTACCAAACGTGTCCAGTGCCTTTAACCATTTCCGTTTTCCCAGTGTGCCTTTAGAATGATCGAACCCCTCGGCCCCGATATGGCCGTTGATATTAAATTTCAAACTTAGATGCTCTTGACGTGTTTACAAGCATCGTTCCGGTTTGCACTGCAATGCATCGTAGGGAATTGATACCCATATCTATGTGGACTTTATTTGTGGTAGAGGTAAACTGGAGTATTTTGAGCTCGGGTTTCAAGGGTGAGGGGTTTTTATAAGCAAACTTGGGTTTGACCATGGAGGAAGTCTATTTTCCTTCCTACATGGTTTGACCTAGTTATTGTTGAAGTGGCATGAAAACACAAAACACTGCGTAACATGTGTCCGATTTCATCATTAATAATTGATGGGTAGTAAGAAAAGCTTGAATGCGTTGATCTAGAAAGTTATTTTTCTATAATTACCATGAAACATGAGCCTAATCGACCGAGGCTTCAACACTTGGTCTGTATTCAGTCAATAATGAGTTTACTAAAGCTCAAAAAAAGTGTCAAACATGAAGGGCAATAGGCCGTGGAACTCCTTGAATACCTCTTTGAGAAAAACTCGTTGTTTATTCTTTATTCAAGCGGAAACTAAATACTCAATTAATCGGCAAATATTTCTAACTTTTATTCCACCCTCGAGTTTTGTCGAACCTGTATTTTAGTTGTGATAGTGTCGCTCAATTAATTGTCAGACTAGCAAACCCGGTGAGGCACAGTAAACATTTGTTTTATATAATTTTAAAACGCCTCACACAATGCTGCACTGAGTGGGGCGGTGGTCTCGATTCATTGTCGAGGCGAAGTCTCTTTTCATTCTGTAGTTCAGTTAGATTTTGAGGTGACACGAGTCCAGCTGCACTCTATTAATTCTCACGTAAGTGCAATCTCTAATAGCCCCTCTGCTCTTTGCAATAAGAGTTGTTTATGGTTAAATCTGATCATTGGAGGTGCCCGTTTGTAGAGATGAGTTTTGAGCTGTCGTTTGAAGATTGAAAGATTGTACTGTGTTCTAAGGTCAAGCGGCAGTGAATTCCATAGACGAGGTACATTGCTTCGGGGGGGGGGAGGGGAGGGGCTCCCTATTTTCCTCTTTTGTTATAGATCCCCGGTTTGAATGTGCATACCACTCCCACCCTTTTACCCATCCCACCACCTCCAGCCACCCACCCCACCCTTCCACCCCTCCCCCTGCCATCCATTCAATGTCACCCTATCCCCACCCTGTCACACTCACCGCCCATCCCCACCCTGCCACCCAACAGTGAAGGGATTGATTTTATAAGTAATCGTTTCCCTTTCACGGAAATAAGGAAAACATTTATTAGTATTTGCCATGAGAATAAGAATACATTCGTTTTCAGTGCAGGTGTTTGGCTATTTTAGTAACTCATTATTGTACACAATTTCAATACCGTTAAAAGAGATTTTCAAATTCAAACCCAAAGCAATATTGGACAATCCGTGAAGAAAACCCCCTGGGGGTTGAGACCGGACAAAAACAATTAAAGTCAGGCACTCCAAAAACTGAACAAGTATTCACTCAGTCTAAAATAATCAAGAAATCCATACAGCAAGATGATCTTCTTGGAAACCAACGCCCTCTATGCTCTTGTCTCAGTTACAAACGTTGCATTATTCATAGACTTGCATCAGTCCAGGCAAGTCATGGACTGGGGCAGGGTATTTCAATTGAATGAGTTTCCTGGAAACTTACTTGACCAGTTATTTTAGGTGTTCTTAACCTGCTCTGATCTGGGATTTCGATTGAATTTTGGATTTACAGGGGCAGCCTTGGGTGATTTCTGTCATTTGGAGGATTCTGCTGGGTTTATTGATGGTGTTTGAGCTTTGGGGAAGGGGGGCAATGCTCCCAAAATATCGAGCAGGAAGAAGCCGCCAGTCTGTTGTGTGGTTCGGGTCAAATTGTCGGCATGGTATTGTTACTGGAACTCAGGAAGAAGGCTACAATCTTTTGTAAACTTGACTTGGGAAATGTTTCCGTATGGCGCCACCAGTTTTTCATTCGATATGAAATAATAATATAGTATCTAATTTAACCTCAATGAGATATCCCTTTTTGTAAAAATTAGTGAAAAAGTGGTTGCGCCATACGGGAAGTTATCCTTTAAGATCATGGTTTTCAGGAGTTGTGCCCGTCTTGAGGCAAAGTGTACCTTGGTTTTTGGAACCGTTCGATTGTTTTAATCCTATAAAAACGCATTTTTATAAGGGAATATATGTGCTTGGCCGGTTTTAAACACTCAGTTTAGTACCGGTTGCAGTCTGGATGTGATAATAACCCGAGCCGGAGGCGAGGGTAATTATCAAAATCCAGACTGCAACCGGTTTTAAACAGAGTGTTTAATACCGGCCAAGCACATTTTTATTCCCATTCATAAATACCTTTTCAAAACTTTTTGGTCCAAAAGTAAAAGAAAAAATTGTAATTGTTCAAAACACCCCTCCAGCTATGAAATGGTAAGGCCCTCTGGTAAAAACTCATTATAAGGAGATTGGCGTGTGCGTCGCACGTATCGCATGATGTGACACAATCATGTGTTCCAGCCGTTGCTCTCGACCAATGGAAATTAATAAACTGCCTTATTTATAAGCACAGGTGCTAGCACGCGTGTCACGTCCGTGTTTAAACACTTCTGGCTGTGGTTATATCTACCGTTTAAACACCCCCACGTGATGTCCTTTCAACCAATCAAAGGGAGAAACTGTCTGGGGTATTAATTATGAATACACAATAAAACTAAACTTTGCAAATTTCATTTCAAAAGGTGGCTGCATTTTTTTTTATGGCCAAAAAACCGGATCGAATAAGACCACGCAGTCTTCTCACTTGGTGTATCACAACATATGCACAAAATAACAAACCTGTGAAAATTTTAACTCAATTGGTCGTCGAAGTTGCGAGATAAAAGTGGGGGAAAAACACCCTTGTCATACGAAGTTGTGTGCTTTCAGATGCTTGAATTCGGGACCTCAAAATCTAATTCTGAGGTCTCAAAATCAAATTCAAATATTTAAGTGGAAAATTACTTCTTTCTCGAAAACTACGTTACTTTTCTTCAGAGAGGGAGCCGTTTCTTACAATGTTTTATACTACCAACAGCTCTCGAATGCTTGTTTACCAAGTAAGGTTTGTATGCTAACAAATATTTTGAGTAATTACCAATAGTGTCCAGTGCCTTTAAACTCGATATATTTTCTAAAATAATGTGTGATTAAGGGAAGGTACAGTCCATACTGGAAATTAAGAATTGAAAAAAAAAAAATAATAATAATAATAAAATTTCAGAAATAAGCAGGATGGATCATACCCAGTACTTTCCTGAGTCCTGTGAAACAATATCACAGGCATTTTACTCGGTTGGAATTCGAACCCACGACCCTTGCAACTTTTGTTGTGCTTAAGCAGCTCTATGACGGAACTGGGCCATTTAATACCTGTTCAAGTTCACGCGCTGGCTTCGATGGTCTAAAAACTCAAACGCTCGTGCTGTGCGATTCCTGGATAATTATTCATACTTGCTTATTAACATGTATTTATTCACGCCACGCCTACTTATAATTCCAAGATGGCGACGCCCGTGCGACTGCCGAAAAGTGCGGACAAAATCAGGCAAACTTTTAGCTACTGTGATCTTTGTCGACACAGCCATGAACAAGGAAAACGACACGCGTTCTCTAGAAGACACAAGGATAAAGTGAAGGCAGTTCTGAGTAAATTTAGTGTCAAGGTAAATTGAAATAAAAATGATTCTCAAATTTCGGGGTTTCGTTAACCGTTGCGCCCAATCTAAAACGCGTCTTTTTCCGACACTCATTGTATATTAACGTTGAGATTTAGAATGAGTTCTCATTCCGCCATCCCCAAAGCATGCCAACAGAGGCATCCCCCATGTCTAGCTCAAGGCTAGTCACGAAGTATCAAAAACCTCAACGTTTACACAAATCGTCCCCTCCTGAGTCCTGGCTGGACCCCAGTCCCTCAGTTATAATTATTTTTTGTATAAAATAATTAAAAATTATTTATATAGTTATTAATATTTTATAAAATAATTGTGTTTTTATTTATTTAAAGCCATTATACACTTTCGGTAAACAGTATTGTCCAAGTCCCACACTTCGTGTATCACAACTTATATATAAAATAACAATCCTGTGGAAATTTAGGCTCAATCGGACATCAGAGTCGGGAGAAAATAACGGGAAAACCCACTCCTGTTTTCGCGCGTGTCTCCGTGTCATGACATGTGTTTATAACAAATCCGTAATTCTCGTTAACGAGAATTTATATTGTTTTACCGTTTTCTCAAAAAGTAAAGCATTTCATGGACTAATATTTCAAGAGAAGTCTTTCACCATTACCTTCTGTAAACCCTGTAAATTAATTGTAAATCTGTGAACTTTTTTTTCTGTACCGAAAGGGTCCAATGGCTTTAATTGTATGTGATTTACTTAACCTTGTAATGTATTATGTAGGCTAGATAAGAATTGTTGTTGAAATTTATATATTGAAAGTCACCTGCACCTGGGAAGTGGTATTTTGTCAAAATAAAGCTTTTGTCACTAAAATATGTGTTTTGATGAGTTGAATATGAATAAACAGTTAACTAAGGTTCTACAGAATTAGTTTCCATTTTAGTCACAAATTTAAAAGTAGGCCTGACCTGAGAGGGCGCTGTTCGTGACGTCAATCCAGGCGCAATATTTGAAGAGAAAATGTGTTGTCTGGCCCCGTACACTATGTCTGGGTACCTGATCGGTATTATGCCTACGTACAGAACTATGGTCACGGAGCAGACTGCACGCACTGTATGGCTGCTGTGCGGATGATCCACTCGGATTACCCAGCACGGTGAATCGCATGCAGTGCCAACACAAGAAAGTGACGCTTGGCGCAAGCTAAAAACATGCCCTCAAAGTTGAAACAATACCCACATTTTTTCATGTTAGGCAAATGCTTCTTGAGTTCGTCACGTCTTTCAGGTACCTTCTTTGACTTCCCACTAGGTGGATAAATTGTTGGGATGGCGTAATGTTTTAGAAAGAACTTTTCTCTTCATGTCAAAATGTGTGGTGTATTCCGGATTGTCGAAGCACGACGGCTTGAAGTGTTTGCTGCACAGCGCTTGAAAAGACGTCGTACCGGACCACTGTGCAAACTGACCCCATCTTTAGTTGTTTTGCTTCATCCAGCAGCAATATACCTGAATCGTACATACTCACGACTAGGACTTGCATTTACTTGCACATACTTGTGTTCAATGTTCGATCGAGGCAAAGTCTGCCTCGATTGACGTCACAAAAGGGGGAGGCGGAGTCACCCCCCAAACAACTTTATCTATTTTTTAAACATATCAATCGTTACAAACAATTACTCAAAGAAATATTTTATTGTTCACAAACATATATACTCTAATGTTTGAAGAATTTTTTTAATATTTCCAGGTGACTTTAAATATTTACCTGGGCATTTCAATAAAGTGAATCCTTGGAAATTTTTGTCATGTTTGTTGGGTCTAACACACCATACCCACCAAGTCTATCTGTGGCAGACCTGATACTTAGCCAATTTCCTCAACTCTGGCCAGTCATTTATTACGGTTTCCCTTTATTAAATGTTCCAATGGAAATTTACAATTTTATCATTATTGTATGCGTCCTAATTAATATTAAAATAATACCCTCTACGATAAAGAAATCACCTTGGTGCCCTTGCCCTTTCTCAAATAAAGCATCAGACCTGTTACTGATTGCAAAATGTATACGCTTTTGACTGATAATGTTGGTCCACGATCCGATTCCAAGTACTATCCATCACCGGCAATTTAACCGACTCAAACTATCCATTCAGTTTTTGCCTTTTCTCGTTGGCCCCAATCGGTCCATTAAATTTGAAAAAAAAATCTTAGAGGAGTCTTCAGGGGAAATTCTTGATTTGGTATGGAATGACCAGACCAAACAATGGAAATCAAAATAATTTGTGGTACTTTAAAGACACTAAACACTATTGGTTATTGTCAAAGACTAGTCTTCTTACTCAGTGTATCTCAACATATGCATAAAATAACAAACCTGTGAAAATTTGAGCTCAATTGGTCATCGAAGTTGTTCTTACTGTTTTAGGTGAAGGCTGCCAAGCAGGATATGAAGACACCTTGTATCCTCCAAGGCAACTATGAGCCTCAGACCAACTACTGGTGCTATATGTGTGCCTCGGAGGTACCTAAACACATCACTGATAGAGAGGTGACTGTGAGGCACGCTGGCTTTATTGAACATCTCATGAGGTGAGGTTTGTTTATAAATCAAATATCTCTCTATTATGTTACTTTAAGTTTGCGTTTGAGACATTGTAGAATTCCTCAATTGATATTCTATGAGCCTCAGACCAACTACTGGTGCTATATGTGTGCCTCGGAGGTACCCAAACACATCACTGATAGAGAGGTGACTGTGAGGCATGCTGGCTTTATTGAACATCTCATGAGGTGAGGTTTGTTTGAACGGATATTTGAAGAATATCTCTCTATTATGGTACTTTAAGTTTGGGTTTGAGACATTGTAGAATTCCTCAATTGATATTCTATGAGCCTCGTACTAACTACTTGTGCTACAACTGTATATGTGTGCCTCGGAGGTACCTAAACACACCACTGACAGAGAGGTGACTGTGAGGCATGCTGGCTTTATTGAACATCTCACGAGGCGAGGTTTTATTTCAAAAGATATTTAAAGATTATCCCTCTATATATATATATTTCGTTTGCGGCTCTAGTCATCTTCAGGAGACTGCTGATGACTAGAGCAAGCTAGTCGAAATGTTGAGACCAATTTAAAAACTCGCTCCGCGGTAGTGCAGTTAATAACGATCCTATAAGTTAAAGTAGTAGTCCCAGCGGTTTTATACCTTCCGCCCAGGTAGTAGTTAAAAAGCAGGACGACTCTTTTCAGAACTGTGAAGTCTCCCCCCAAAAAACTCTGATAAACCTAAAATCTGTCATACTTGTATCTCCAATTTACGCCCAGTAATTGTGAAATAAAATTCAGCATGTTTTCAGTTCTCTCCTTGAGGTCTATTTATCCAACTGTAACTTTTAGTTTCTGCAAAGATTATTGAATGTATTATCCTATACAGACTTTTTGACCATTTTTGTATTTGCAGTTTTTGAAGGTGGATCGTTTCTGGCGGTATTTAGCATGCTTGAATTTTTCTACTTAGGGTCCATTTTGATCGAGGATTTTTATCTGTGTTTTAAGATTAATGAATGTTTCTATCTCTCCTTTTTTTAACGTTTTGTCTATTTGCAGTTGTGAGCATGCTCAAAAGGTGGATCGTTTCTGGCGGATGAATCGTATCGAGACTGCCCTCCAGCCTAAGTTCATCTTCAGTCAAGACACCAAGGAGTTGTTTAAGAAGGCAGTGGAGGAAGCGTTAGCGAAGCATGAGGAACAGCAGGATCGTCTTTTATCCCAGGTATTAATTTCATCCAGACAGTAGACATCCAGGGTTCGAAATTAGCGGTCGCCAAATGCGAGTGAAAATAGCAGCGGGCGAGTGAAAACTCTTTCTCACTAGCCCGCCGAGCGAGTCAAATAATTGTTCTTTTTCACATTTAAATGAGGGTACAGTGGCAAAATCCTATAGAAAGCTTTTAAAATTGTAAGTTTGACAAAGGGAAACCCCTGAATCCAAAAAAAAGAAACTGTTGAAATCAGGGTAACTCTTCTCAGTTTCAAAATTTGGGGCATAAAAACTAATACCTTTAAAGCCATTGGACACTTTTGGTACAGAAAAAAAAAAAAAAATCACAGATTTACAACTAACTTACAGGGTTTACAGAAGGTAATGGTGAAAGTCTTCTCTTGAAATATTATTCTATGAAATACTTTTTGAGAAAACATTAAAACAATCTAAATTCTCGGTATTGAGAATTGAGGATTTATTTTAAAGGCAGTGGACACTATTGGTAATTGTCAAAGACTAGTCTTCACAGTTGGTGTATCTCAACATATGCATAAAATAACAAACCTGTGAAAATTTGAGCTCAATCGGTCGTCGAAGTTGCGAGATATTAGAGAAAGAAAAAACACCTTTGTCACACGAAGTTGTGTGCTTTCAGATGCTTGATTTCAAGACGTCAAGTTCTAAATCTGAGGTCTCGAAATCAAATTAGTGGAAAATTACTTCTTTCTAGAAAACTATGGCACTTCAGAGGGAGCCGTTTCTCACAATGTTTTATACCATCGACCTCTCCCCATTACTCATTACCAAGTGAGGTTTTATGCTAATAATTATTTTGAGTAATTAGCAATAGTGTCCACTGCCTTTAAACACATGTCATGAGACGGCGAAACGTGCAGGAACAAGGGTGGGTTTTCCCGTGATTTTCTCCCGGCTCCGATGATCGGTTGAGCCTAAATTTTCACAGGTTTGTTATTTTTTGTAGAAGTTGTGATACACGAAGTGTGTTTAAGTGTCCAATGGCTTTAAATGTTAGTCAAAATGCTTTAGGCCTACATGGTATACTATCAAATGCAGCTGTATGAGGCTTCTAACCTTGTTAATGTATTGCCATTAATTTGAAGAGTGATTACCAAACGTACACCTTCCCTTTAAGTTTTGTTTGGATGTTGTTTTATTTTTCAGACTGCTTCCAAGATACGCAAAGTGGAGTCAACTCGCTTACAGATTGTAGAGTCATCGGGCAGTTCTACCTCCATGTTTGGCTCTGAATCCAGTGAGGTCTGTTACCCTCGACAGAGTCAAATAACGTATCCAAATAAGACTGTGTACTCTAGATTTCTTGTGCCGTCTTACCTAGAATGGCATGTCATAATAGATGTTAAATTGGAACGGGATAAAGAATATTAATTTTGGTTTTTTACCCATACACCGATGTGTGTTAGCACTGTATACTCAGTACTTTCCAGAGTCCTGTGAAAAAATATCACAGGCATGTTACTTGGGTGGGATTCGAACCCACGACCCTTGCAATTCTAGAGCAGTGTCTTACCAACTAGACTACCCAGGTTGCCCGGTAGCTAGAGGCAGTTTGAATCCTAATGGCATGTCATTGGCCGAGTAGATGACAATACTTGTATTTCTCCACAAAGACTGGTTTTACAAAACCAGTGATTTCATTTGATAGTTAATGTGCAATGATGTAAGCTTTCCATATCTGTGTTTTTATTGGTCCGAGGTGATTTTTGGCAGCTGCACTTTTGGTCATCTGCGTACTGCATTGGTATTTGTTTATGTTTACATACATGTATGTATGATTTGACTGCAAATTTTCATGTAAAATTAATGCGAGGTTAAAGGTGATTATGGAAGACGATTGATGTACGCTCAAGGCAGATCCCTGGCGTACATCATGAGCTTCAAAGTGTGACGTCAGATTTTCAGGCTAGCGGTCTCTCTTGTTTTTTCAACATTTAGCCAAATTTTCTTTGTTCAACCCAAAATTATAACAAATTTACCCAGTCAGTTTCCCTTGTGGTTTATTACTTGATCCAAACAGAATTAAACTTAACAGCTGTGGCTATCATATTTTATTGTCATTTAAAGGCAGTGGACACTATTGGTAATTACTCAAAATAGTTATTAGCATAAACCTTTCTTGGTGACAAGTAATGGGGAGAAGTTGGTGGTATAAAACATTGTGAGAAACAGCTCCCTCTAAAGTGCCATAGTTTTGGAGAAAGAAGTAATTTTCCACGAATTTGATTTCGAGACCTCAAGTTTAGAACTTGAGGTCGCCAAAATCAACCATCTAAACGCACACAACTTCGTGTGACAAGGGTGTTTTCTTCTTTCATTATTATCTCGCAACTTTGATGACCGATTGAGCTCAAATTTTCACAGGTTTGTTATTTTATGCATATGTTGAGATACACCAACTGTGAAGGCTAGTCTTTGACAATTACCAATAGTGTCCACTGCCTTTAACACTTTTGTCCATGCCGGTTTTTCCCTATCCCTATATTGTATCCATTGCAATGGAAATAATTTGCACAGATCTTGTTGTGCATTTTATTTCCATTCTTTGTTGTTCTATCCCATTACATTATTTCCTGAATAAAACACAGACCTTTCCTGCAACAACAAGAGTCTCAGGGAATGACCCTGTGTTTCCCCCTGGAATTAGAAGAGCTGGTGAGACGAGTGGGCCTGGTGAACTTCCAGAAGGAGATTTGAAGCCAGGATGTTCTTCTTGGTATGTTCAATTCTGTTTTTCTGAAGAAATATATTCTTTTTACAATGTTTTTAGATTTGTATTAAAATATTTTTTTGCAGTTGAACTTTCTTTGACTTTTATGTTGCAGTAGAATCACTTTGAGGAAATCAGGCTCGATATTCTTCCTACATTAATTTGATTTTGGATTTGTTTGGCCTTGAAGAAATCAGACCACCAATATATTGCTAGATAGCTGAGTTGGTAGCGTGCCGGCTTGTTACTCTGGAGGTCACAGGTTCAAGTCCCACTCTAGTAATTTTATCAAGGGAATCAATGTGTGGTGAAGAGGTTTTCAACTAGTGGTTTAATCCCAACGAGGCCTGGTTCTTGATAATTTTACCGAGATGAAGTCGAGGTTAATTATCAAGAACCAGGCCTCGGCGGGTTTAAACCACTAGTTGAAAACCTCTTCACCACACATTTTACCTTTTCGGTAAAAAACATCATCACTTTTTGGTCAAAGAGTAAAATAAATGCAAAAATTATAATTGTTAAATGATTTCTTTCAATACAACACCCCTCCAGCTATGAAATGGTAAAACCCTCCGCCGCTTTCGGGTAAACAACTCCTTATAAGGGAATGCTGTCAAGTATCGCGTGATGTGGCACAACTGATTCAGCCGTTGCTCTCGACCAATAGGAATTAAGAAACTGTCTTATAAGAACAGGTGCAAGGTCGCGCGTCACGCCCATGAATTAACATTTTTTACCGGTCATAAACAAAGGTTTATACACACGCACGTGACGCGCTCTCCACCAATAGGAATAGCGAAACTGTCTGAGGTATTTATAAATAATATTTCATTGAATCAACCGATGACATTTATTATCATAATTTTACCTGAACTCCAATCTTACTCACTTTAACAATCTGTCTGTATAGGCCCAGCCATCAAGCAAACCATGTGCATGAAGTTAATTCCAGTCATAACCAGAAGGAACCAGTCGGTTCCAGTTCAAACCAGTTCCGAGATAAATATCAAGCACAATCTGCTGCACCACCTGCTAAGCCTGGAATCCTGAGTAAAGTGAAGACAATCGGTGTCATATCATCAGGAGGTTTAACTACAGTCAATATAAAGGTACTGACTATTATCTGGAACCCAGGCTATCTTTTGAGTTGATCAAATCTAACCATGAAACTTTGACTCTATATAACTTGAAATTTTGTCTGAGTGACACACCCCTTTTATGAAATTTGTGTCTCCTATAATTGCACTTACATTTATGAGCGCAAGTTTAAAATTGTCAAAACGTTGTATCTTGCTTAAAATAGCCGGATGTACCCACAAAACAATTTCATACCGAGATATAAAAAGACAGAGAATGCGAGATACAACGTTTTTGCTAAATTGAGATGTGTAATTTTGCACTGATGCAATAGATTGTTATAACTGTTGCCTCCTGATTGTATGGTTGTTCAATTTCTGTTTCCTTGATTTCTCCTTAGGTTTTTGCGGCCCTTTTTGTGCATTTTCCCCATTGCCTTGTGAATTTTCTTTCTGTAATTTTGTTTTTTTATAAATTGTTTCCCTTTATTTGTATAGATTTCTTGCTGTTTTTTATGGATTTCTTGCATTGCTTTATTCTGTGGCTTACTCATTTTGCTGTTATTGTTTACTTTGCGTCTGACCTCACTTTATTCCATATTTTTAATGCAGCACCTCTTATTTTATATTGCTTGTGCAATTAGCTATTTTTTTCCTCTTTTTTTTAATCTGGTATTTAGTTCCTTGTTAAGCTCTTCCGAGTCAATGTTTTAGATGGAAGGTGCTTTATATATAGAACATATAATATATGTTCTATATTATTATTGTTATTATATTTGAAGGGGGTATTTTTACCTTTTTTACAAAATGCTTATAGTTTGTTATTTTTAATGTATTGTAATATGCTTGCATAACGTGCCATTGATAAGTTTAAGATTGAAGACGCACCTACATGTATTTAATATTTAATTCATGCATTTTTGTTTGATACCTAGTACATCTTGTATTTGTATTTTGTTGTCTTTTTTTTTCTCTACAGCACATAGGGACATGTGTAATCACTATGTGATTTCGAGAAAAAAAAACATTTTAAAAACTATTATTAATATCTTTGTTGATATTCCTTTCTTGCTTCTGGTAAATGTTTTAAGGATTCAGGATTTACTGGGAATATTCATTCTGGAACTACGCCGCCATGGTTACGAGACCAAGACGAAGATGATGATGGGAGACGGGGGATGGGTCCGTCTGAAGAGGAATTTAAGCAACATTGTAAGTAGCTTAGATATTTATTAAAAAAGCCCTTAAAGGCAGTGGACACTATTGGTAATTACTCAAAATAATTATTTGCACAAAACCTTACTTGGTAACGAGTAATGGGTAGAGGTTGGTAGTATAAAACATTGTGAGAAACGGCTCCCTCTGAAGTGGAGTAGTTTTCGAGAAAGAAGTAATTTTCCATGAATTTGATTTCAAGACCTCAAAATTAGAATTTGAGGTCTCGAAATCAAGCATCTAAACGCACACAACTCCGTGTGACAAGGTTGTTTTTTCTTTCATTATTATCTCGCAACTTTGATGACCGATTGAGCTCAAAATTTTCACAGGTTTGTTATCTTGTGCATGTTGAGATACAGCAAGTGGGAAGACTGGTCTTTGACAATAACCAATAGTGTCCAGGGTCTTTAAACCCTTTCCAACCGTCCATGGCGGCAGTTGATTTGAGTCGATAGCCTAAGTCAGTTAAGTGTAGCCCTCAACTTGAAGTGGTCGTCCATGGCCTTGTGATGTTTGACGATCTCTCATAAAAATATAAACAAAAAGTAAACAAATAATATGCTCTATTCAGTTGTCCAGACAATGGTTCATCAACTATATTATTAAAAAAAAACAAGTTATTTCAATCTGTTATTTTCTCATCTTTTTTAACCAGTGGAAAGACAGCGAAGATCCAAACTGAATCCCAACCGTGTGGGAGCCAACTTTGACCACAGCTCTCCCGCTAGTGAGGCATGGCTGCCATCATTTGGTCGAGTCTGGAACTCAGGAAGAAGGCTACAATCAAAGTAAGATAAAGATCAGGGTAATTTCAGGAATTGTGTTTGTTTAAAGGGAAGGTTGCGAGATAATAATGAAAGAAAAAAACTCCCTTGTCACATGAAGTTGTGTGCTTTCAGATGCTTGATTTCGAGACCTCAAAATCTAAATCTGAGGTCTCTAAATCAAAATAGTGGAAAATTACTTCTTTCTCAAAAATTACGTTACTGCAGAGGGAGCCGTTTCTCACAATGTTTTATGCTAGCAACCTCTCCCCATTACTCATTACCAAGTGCGGTTTTATGCTAATAATTATTATGAGTAATACCAAGTGTCCACTGCCTTTAAAAGGCAAAGTATACATTTGCTTTTGGGAATCTTTCAGTTGTTGGTGTAAGATCTACTAAATAATTGTCAAATTCATTGATTAACTTTTTCTCTCTCGTATTTTTTTCTCCCTTTTTTCAGATATCAATACAACAAAGAGAGGAATAAATCCCAAAAGAGAAAAAATGGCGCTCCATCAACTGCAACTGAGCCGGACTAAAACTTACGTCTCTCTTCCGTTTTTAAAGAATAAAATTACAACTGTTTGTAAAAATTTGAATGATTTTTGCAAGTGAAAATGTCTCATGGTCAGGGACCTGTCGGTCAAAATATATTTTTTCAATGTTTAAGTAAAGTGTACATGTGAAGTGAAGTCCAGATACCAGACAATATGAGAATTCTTCAGAAGGTATTATCGACATGAACTGGTTGAAACATAGTCTTGGTTAAAGGACGATTGATTAGACTGGTCCCCTGTCTTTATCCGCAAGGTATAGACCGTACTGAATAACCCCTTTTTTGCTATGAAAGTCACCATCTTGTAGGGCAAACCGTATGCGTGTCGTAACGCGTACATCAAAGAAACACGCAGCACACAGCATTTCCGGTTTGATTTTTACGGCACAAGCAAGCACGCACACGCTCGCAGACGCCATCTTGTAGGGCAGATATTTGAACGGTGACGTCGTATTCAATTCGGTCTATTGGTTTTACAGAACCAGTTTTTCATTGGATACAATGATAACATTGGATAAACATGCACTGACGTAAGCTTTCCATATGTGTTACGATTGGTCAGAGGTGATGTAGTGTCAGCTTGCACTTTCGACCGTCTGCATGCGGCGGCGTAGGTGTGCATAATGTTTTGTACATCGTGTAGTGTTGTTTTTATGCACTATGTACATGTACATGTACATGTGAATTGACTGCAAATCTCCATGTAATGAATGCAAGGTCAAAGGTACATTTACATCCAGTCAGATGTTAATGCGAGTTGTACAAATGAGTTCGCATTGAGGGCGGGCGTTTTAATTATTCTTTGCAGAAGGCCTTGGAACCAAAACTAGTTAAAACTTTGAGAAACAAACCAGCTCTTCTCAGAGCCATCACTACTCAAAATAAACCTGATACAACATGGTGGTGTTACTGCAAGTTATCTTTATTCATAGCAAAATTTTCACGTTTTATTTACATGTAATGTTGAGGTACTATTCATTGGAATAATTTCATTTCTGCAACAATTTATAAAATATTAATACCGTTACACACAAAAACTGTGTTCACTATTTGTTCACACTTTTTATTTACAAAATGATACAAATCTTGGAATAAATATACTGTTGCCTGTTAAGATTCCAGTGCGGAATGTTTCTTTATTTCATCAAATTTTACTCACACTTTTGTGGAATTTTTGAAAACACAAAATACTTTTCAAAATCTTAAATACATTCAGTGAATACCTTGGAAATTTCAAAATCATTACTAACTTTACACTTAACAGTACAAAATGTTTTTACGGATACTTTGTGGCCAACAGATTTGGTTAAGTTTGCGCAGAGGATTAATGGTCAACTTGTGGCTGTTCAGTGACACACGCATGCGCACAGAAGTTGAAGTGCGAACGGCTCATGTCATGTCAACACGACCGGCGACTCGCAAACGTTGCCTAGTTGGCTGGTTCCAAATAGTCGACTAGTGTAGTCCAACTATCGTTGACTAGACAGAAATAGGTCTAACTTGGTCTAAACTATAGTCTGGATTCTCCTGGGGCAACAGGTCGTTTTCTTCAGCTATGCCACGCATCTGGAACTCCCAACCACTTAATCTTAGATCTTGTCTTTCTACCACAAAATTCAAATCTCTTCTTAAAACTTATCTTATGTCACAGGTTTTCAGGACTAATTTTGCTGTGTCTGTTTTTCTTGGATTTTTTTTTGTTTTTACTGCGCCTTGAACACCCAGCATAGTGGATATGTGCGCATATGATGGTCTGTACGAGCTTCACCTTTGTTTTAGAAGAAATCAATTTACCCAACACCGCTCCAAACAATTTTGTATAAATCACACACGCGGCAGGTTTGTAGTAAAAATATATATCTTGTATCAAAAAACTGGCACTTAAATATTACATGCATGTGTTGGATTTCTGAGAAAAGGGTTACACCTCTCTTATTCTAATTTTGTTGTCGTCACCGAGCTCAAGTCTGGTAGAAGGCGCTCTTCGTCCACTTTGCGGATTACTGGCTGTGGATCCTGATCGGCCTGAGAGTGGGGTACCACCATGGGGACTGATATACGGGGTCAGGTTAAGGTCAAATACTAACAGGGTTTGAACTTTAACTTTTTCAGTGGGTATCCAGAAAGAGCAGTTAGCTTGTCATTTCTCCGGTACCCCAACTTCTTCACAAATCCATATTACATATTAAAGCCATTATACACTTTCGGTAAACAGTATTGTCCAAGTCCCACACTTCGTGTATCACAACTAATATATAAAACAACAAACCTGTGAAAATTTAGGCTCAATCGGTCATCGGAGTCGGGAGAAAATAACAGGAAAACCCACTCTCGTTTCCACGCGTTTTGCCGTGTCATGACATGTGTTTAAAATAAATCCGTAATTCTCGCTAACGAGAATTTATATTGTTTTACCGATTTCTCAAAAAGTAAAGCATTTCATGGACTAATATTTCAAGAGCATTCTTTCAACATTACCTTCTGTAAACCCTGTAAATTATTTGTAAATCTGTGAACTTTTTTTTTTTTTTTCTGTACCGAAAGGGTCCAATGGCTTTAAATGCAGATAATAGTGGCTTGTTATATTGACCCCTTGCACGCCCGTCACACGCAGCGACTGATGCCACGCTCACCATGTTGGTGGGCAGTTAGGTTTACGTGTATTAACGCCGCGTCGCCTAAAATGCACACTTCACTGCATAACGCACAGCATAGAGTTATATATATATACGCACAGTGAAATTGCCCACCAGTATGGCGCATTCAAGATTTTTCTGATGATGACGTCAGTTGAAATGGGTCAATAGCGCATCATATCCGTCACTCAGTGATGCTCAAGGCGTTGTGGAGCTATATTTAGAGTATAAGACCTTTACATACATGAAGCACCATGTAATGGTCAAGGTGTTGTGGCGCAACATGCTGCCAATCAGACCGGAAAAACACCTGCGCAAACACCTGCGCAAACACCTGCGCAAACACCTGCGCGAACCCCTGCTCTGTTCACTGGGTTCTTTTACGGGACATGGCTTTACATCCCATCCGAAAGGACGCAGCAATAATAAATAAGTGTCTTGCTTTTAGGGACACAAGTGTCGCGATCAGGACTCGAACCAACACTCGGCTGAACAGAAACACCAAGAGCTGGAGTTCAGTGCTATTATACATGTTGTTTTATATGTATTACAGGTACTTTGAATTTGACTACGAATCTCCATGTGAAATGAATGCGAGGTCAAAGGTGCATTTGGCAGTAGGATCCTGACATGGGCTCAGGCGTAATTTGAGAGCCTCGAAGTGTGCGATGTCAGATATTCAGGCTAGCGGTCTCGCTATTTTGTCAATATCTTTATCAAACAGGGGTTTGATATCTTTATTAAACGGGTATGATATTCCTACTAAGGATACAGATTGCCGATGTCTTCTCTGCGGAAGTCTTTCATCCAGTCGTTCATCTGTTGTAGTTTGGACTCCGTCGAAGAAGCGAAGGAAGTCTCTTCAGGAGCTGTTGGATGGCGAGGCGAAGCAGAAGATTGAGACGACTGGCGGTAGGATCGAAGCTGGTCTCTTGCCGATACGTAACCACCGAAGGTTGACTTGCCGATAGATGCGCTAGGAACGCCTGGATGTGGAGCTGAGGATGCAGACGGGCCGCGACCTGTTGAGGTCAATGTGTCAAAAACTTGTTTTAAAGCGAAACCCTTGTTATGTAGTGTGAGGCCTTAGTCTGGTTCTATGTGTTCACAATGGTAATGGACACTAATGGCAATTCCTTGAAGACACTGGGCACTATTGGTAATTGTCCAAGACCAGTCTTCTCAATTGGTGTTTCTCAACATATGCATAAAATAACAAACCTGTGAACATTTGAGCTCAATTGATCGACAAGGTTGTGAAATAATAATGAAAGAAAAAACACCCTTGTCAAACGAAGTTGTGTGCTTTCAGATGCTTGATTTCAAGACCTCAAATTCTAATTCTGAGGTCTCAAAATCAAATTCGTGGAAAACTACTTCTTTCTCTATAACTATGTTACTTCAGAGGGAGCTGTTTCTAACAGTGTTTTAAATACTATTAACCTCTCCCCATTACTCGTTACCATTAGCAAGATTTTATGCTAATAATTATTTTGAGTAATTACCAATAGTGCCTATAAAAAGGTGCAAGAATACTTTGCACCTCCAGCCTCAATGGACCTTTGTAATGTTAATAAAAGAACCACGCAGGTTGGCATGGATGGTCAAATGTTTGCAAATCATGTTAAGAGTTGTGTCCAAGCCCAACATTTCTGCAAACGTTCAAATAAAAGAAAATAATCACACAAAGGACCACAGCTTTCTGTTCTATCCAAAGGATGCAGCAATAATAGTCACGACCGGGACTCGAAACCACACTCAGGTGGACAGAACGACCAGAACTCGAGTCTGGTGCTCTCATCCGCTCAGCCACAACAAACTATTTTGCTTTGAGAAAAATATAGCTTTTTTGTTTATCAGGCGACTTAAAAAAGTCTGAATTCAGATAAAAGGGTCATCCCTGGTCTATGTGACTTACCTCCAAAATACGTATTCCATTTTCGTTCCAGAGCTTGCTCTGCCGTTTCTCGTGGTGCCGTAGTCCTCAATGAAGAAACGTCAAATCTCACATTTGGCAAAACTCTATTTCCACCTCCACTAGATTGCCAAGATGGCGGGTAGCTTACAGCAGATGGTGTTCGGTCGAAGCCTCCTCTAACAGGCCCAGTGTAGCTGGTGTAGACTGGTGCTGGATTACTGTCATGTGTAAAGGCATGGTTCGAAGGTCTGGGATTAGACCATCCATCACTGTGCGGCAAGGAGGAGACATTGTGGGTTGGCTGAGCAGGAACCATTGACCTAGATGCATTATGGGATGGTACCCCGTTAGGGTCATGCAGTCGGTACTCCGGTGATATATGGGTTGTGTGATGGGTACCGGTGTGAGTCTGAGCACCAGTGGCCATACCAGGATTAGTCTGGCCCTCAGTACTGGTTGGTACCCCGGGTCGATTCAGTAATCCCATGACGTGAGAGAGCTGTTGGTTTATAACACTCAGTGATGACATCACGGTCTCATCGGCTGCAGGTATCCTGCTACTTGTAGGAACTGTGTCAGTGCTCGGAGCGAGGTTGAGGTTAGAAGCCGAGGTGGTCACTCGTGGTTGCTGTTGCTGGTGAAGCAACTGCTGCAGTTGACTGAGAACAGCAGTTGCTGAATCATCAGGAGCTGCAGCTGTTCAATAAACAAAAGTAAATTAAAAACATACATTTAAAGGCAGTGGACACTACTGGTAATTACTCAAAATAATCATTAGTATAAAACGTCAGTTGGTAACGAGTAATGGGGAGAGGTTGGTTTTATAAAACATTGTGAGAGAGAAGTAGTTTTCTTCGAATTTGATTTCGAGACCTCACATTTAGAATTTGAGGTCTTGAAATCAAGCATCTGAAAGCACACAACTTTGTCTGACAAGGGTGTTTTTTTTCCTTTCAATATTAGCTCGCAACTTCGGTGACCGACTGAGCTCAAATTTTCACAGGTTCGTTATTTTATGCATATGTTGAGATACAGCAAGTGAGATGACTGGTCTTTGACAATTACCAATAGTGTCCAGTGTCTTTAATAGATACTAAATTTGTATCGGATATAAATAATACTGTAGGGTTTTACCTACACACCGGTGTGTGTATGCACTGTAGTATACCAAAAACGTACATCTTATCTAAAAAATATAGGATTGTAGAGAAACTTAAATACAATATTATTTTGTGGAATTAAACATTACTTCATTGAAAATAATGTTCATGGGAGTGCTATTAAAACCTGTTTATAATGGGTTTGTTTATCCTTTTACAATTGAAACTGAAAAATATGTCCCTGGCCGGGTATCGAACCAGGGTCACCTTGAGCACAAGCCAACCAACCCCCCCCCCCTATAATAATCAGAAAAATAAACTACCTGGAGTAGAAATGGAATCCTCTACGTCACTCAGACTGGGATCGCTGGAGCTAGACGCGTCACTCAGAGTCAAAGCTGACATTTTCAGGTCAGGAAATTCATTCTCACTCGCTGATGTCTGATGTAAAAAAGAAAAATACAATCGTCAAGTATATCATCAATGGTGGCATACATTACGTGAAATTTCCAGTAACCAAAATCTCTGATTTCTACTCATTGGTTTCACTGTGACTCTCATCAACTTTTACCAGTACAGAAGTTGTAAAATACACTTCCCCAAGGCCAGTGATCCTGACCCACAAGCCTACCTGTTGGTTTCAAATAACAAAATGCTGAAGAGCACACAGAGAAAGGCCTACTGTTGCATATTTGGGGTTTTTTTCTCCAATTATTTTCAATTGGTTGATTTTTATGATTCAAAGTTTCTTTCATGAAACGTATTTCATATTATATACAAGAACCTGTTAAATGTTGTTGATATTTGTGTCAGTAAACTCACAGGCAGTGGCACCCTAATCTACATGATTACGCCTCTTGGAAGATCATGTTGAAAGCTGCTCATTCCAAAACCGGTGAGTTTGGACCCGAGTTTGTCATAGGCAAACTGGGGTTGGCTTTTTAACTTAATGGGTGATTCACTTTAGACATCGACTTTGATTTTAGACTTTGTGATTTACCCCGTCCATAATGGAGGTCTCCATCTTCTTCATCTTACTGGCTTTCTCTCGGATGAGTCTACGACCCGTTGACATGTTGACCATAGCTTTGTCCAACTCTAATGCCTCCTGTTATTAAATGAAGAGTGTCAATAAACAAATAAACAAACAATCAAATAAATAGCCCCCCTTTAAACTTCCATAAATCATCTTTTAGCAATTTTCATTTCATTGCATCTTCTGTGTGAATCACACCCTTTCTAAATCTAATCTCTGTTCTTCAATAAACCATATCAGCTATCTGATTTGTTTACCAGGTAGGTAGTTGTATATTTGGTTTGCAGTAACACCATGTGTATATCTACTTCTGGGTAGAATATGTTATTTTGAGAAATTGTCTTGCTATATATTCTACTGCCGCGGAGTAGATATTAGTAAATTTGGGAGACTTCTCTACTACCGCAAAGTAGATTTTCGGAGTTCGAGAGACCTCTCAGTTCTGTCCTGCTTATCTGCTACCAGAGGGTAGAAAAACGGCCAAGACTACTTTGGCTTAGTGGATTAAGGGGACTTCACGTTACTAACTTCACTGCCACTGAGTGAGTATTTACTCGTCTCAACGTTTCGACTAGCTTGCTCTAATCATCATCAGGAGACTCTCCGTATTTCTTACCCTTTCCAATCCCAGTCTAGCATCTTCCAAGACGGAAGCACTAGCAGGAGACAATCCTTGCATCTGTTGGTTTCTTAGATCTCTCCTCCATTCCAGCCTAGCGTCATTCAGGACACGTTGTCTTTGCTTCAGGTTGTGTCGTTGACGGTGAAGGAACTCACTGGCTCTCCGGATTGCTCCGTTCTCTTCAAACAGTCTGGCTTGCATGTCACTATGGAGAAAGAAGTTTGAGTTAAGAGGCGATGTAAAAATTCTTCAGAATGTAGGAGTTGCTGGTGATTTTGAACGTTTAGCAGAGCAGCAATTGTTTTCTTAAGGGAAAAGTAAAAACCTATATCTTTGGGAATTCGTCTTTGTTCCCTGTAACAATCTTTGCACATAATGGATTTGAGGCATTGCCGTTGAGGCCATACTTATATTATAGTTTACTCGCTGGGTAGAATATGTTCTTTGGAGAACTTGTCTAGCTATATATTTTACTACAGCAGTAGATTATTGGGGAGACTTCTCTTCCAGACCTGTCCTGCTCATTAACCTGGCGCTTTGTAAATCGAAGGGTCTTCTCGTCATTAACTTCACTGCCACGGAGTGAGTTCTTAAATTGGTCTCAACGTTTCGACTAGCTTGCTCTGCTCTGGTCATCAAGAGACTGAAGAGTTCAGGAGATAATGTTTTTTTTTGAGGGGTTCAGAGATCGGGAACTCTTACATGTGGTGCATTCGCTGTCGTATCTCCACCTCTGTGAAGTCATCAGTCTCGTCCGAGTCAGTAGCATATTGATGCCAAGCCTGGCGTCTAGGCTTACGACTCCTTTCATGCTACGAAAAAGGAATCAAATAAAAGAAATTACCAAATTATGACATAAAATGTACATTTCCCATAATAGTCAGTGTAGAATCTTGCCTGCCAGAGAGGCCATGGAATGTACAGGGTCACTCTTTTCAGGAAACAAGTGTAATGTAGTCTGTAGCATGACAAGCATGAACACGGGATATAATAATGGTGGCTTTTTATATAGCGCCTAACACCGGTACTCACTGGCGCTCAAGGCGCTCGTACATTAACATCCCTGGGCCCAATTTCATAGAGTTGCTAAGCACAACAATTTGCTTAGCGTGAAATTTCTTCGTTGATAAAAACAGGATTACCAACCAAATTTCCTTATGTTGCATATTACGTGTTACTTGTATTCAGCTGGTGTTCGCTCATCCCGAAAATCATGTGGAAATTTGGTTGGTAATCCTGTTTTTATCGAGGCAGAAATTTCATGCTAAGCAAAACTTGTGCTTAGCAGCTCTATGAAATTGGGCCCTGGTCACTGGGTCATTTATATTTTATCTCCCTGGGGAGTATACAACCTGTGCTGCCAAGTGTGTAGTGCACTACACTATCAATAAAAAGAACCATCTCTACCCTCAAAGGTACCCATTTATACCACTGGGTGAAGAGAAGCAATTATAGTAAAAGCATCTTGCTCAAGGACACTAGTGTCACGACCGGGATTTAAAAAATTTGCTTAGCCTGAAATTTCTTCCTTGATAAAAATAGGATTAACAACCAAATTTCCGTTTTTTGCATCTTGCATGGTACTGGTATTCAGCTGTCGTTTGATTATCCTGAAAATCACGTTGAAATTTGGTTGGTAATCCTGTTTTTATCAAGGAAGAAATTTCATGCTAAGCAAATTTTTGTGCTCAGCAGCTCTATGAAATTGGGCCCAGAACTTTAATTCAATGATCTCCACTTGTATCTCTTTGGAACTTATCGACTAAACTTGAAAGCACAAACATACCATTCCATTGGAGTCTCTGTCACTACCGAGACGACTGGGACGAGAACTCTTGTCACTCTCTCTTCTTCCTCTAGAGGGCCTATCAGATGTCTGTCTCCGCCTTGGAGCTAGATAGTCATCATCTGATCCTGCATATAAAAAAAAACATAGAAATGGAATAAAGAACACAAGAACACAGGTTTACAAGAACCTAGAACACCATGGGGTGCATTTGTTTAGCTTGGGTGAGCCCCTGACAAGAGCTAAACGAACGACCACTCACCGCTCTCGTAGTGACGTCGTAGTGACGTCGTTTACCTGGGGCCAGCCCCCAGGTGACCCACTCCACAAGCAGGGCACTGGGGGCTGACCTGGGTGAGCCCCTGGATTGACGTCAAAAGCTATTCGAACGCACCGGGGCAGACCGGGGATGACCCAGGGAAGCTAAACGAACACACTCATGGATAAGTAGGGGTTAGCACTGGTGTTTCTGGTACACAGCTAGATTGGTCCTCTGTTTTTATCCGAAGCTTTCCATATATGTGTCATATCTATTTTTAACCTACAATGATTACTTAGTTCATTTCCAAGGCATTCTTTGTTAAACTATGACATGAGAAATATCGAATGATAATAATATTGTCCGTACCATTAAAGGAGTAGTCTTCTCTTTCAGCCGGAGTTCGATTCAGATCTCTCGGGTGAATCATCTGACGTAACTATAACAAATTATAGAAGAGTTTGCGATAACACCATGTAATGAATCACTAAATGAGTCGGGGTGGTTCTGAAAAGAACCGTTGGATTAACTCAACGTTTCTATCAGTATGCTCTGGTCGTCTTCTGGAATTTGTTGTTATTAAATCAATACAAATTTAGTTTGAAGAATTCTAAGCATTTGCCGGGCATTTTTTTTCAGTAAAACAAATCAACAGTTTCTTTTAAGTAGGATTTGAAACTTTGCATGGTGGAAATACGATATAGAAAGGTTTGCAGTAACACCATGTAATGACCATCTCTAATGAGTTGGGGTGGTTCTGAAAAGAACCGTTGGTTTCAACTCGACGTTTCAATCAGTATGCTCTGATCGTCTTCTGGAGAAAGTTTCTTTTAGAAGCAAGACTTAGAAAAGTAATCTTCTGCACACGGTTAATCTTTTCAGTAAAAGGTATATGGGTCTTATAATACACGTGTAGCACCGCACATACCTTGCAAGAAAATACTGACTGTTAAAGCGCCTTGAGTGTCACTGAGGAACAGATTTGAGCGCAATAAAGAAGCCACTATGATAATTATGAACCAATTTATGTACATTTGCTGACAAATTTGCCTAAGGCTTTGTCCAATACTGCTGGTTGCTTTGGCAAGGAAGAATCTTGTCTCTTACGCTACCAACCTCTTTAGAAGGAGACGGTGTGGGTTGTGATAACTCATCTAGATTCATCAGCTCAGCACTGGGTGTCTTGGGATCCTTCAGTGTCTTAGATGATCTAGCATCTCTAGGATGACCATTAAGGAACGGTTCATCATCCTCATCCTCATTGATACGATGAGGAACTCTGTCAATCCAATCAAATTATGATAAAAATAAGGCTTTTTCTTGAAACCGTAGAAAGTGTTTAGCTGTAGGGGGCCTATGGCTGCCACACATGGACCGTAACAACAAAAACTCAGGTTTCAAATCTCCCTCCGAAAGAATATAAAATAAAATGACATGACGAACAGGTAACATACAAAAACAGATATCTTTAAAAACATCATGTTCTATCGCAATTTGGACCACCAAAATGTAAAAGTTTATGAGCACTACAGCATGTATGCAATATGACGATGGTCATACGACTCCCTCTATCAGCAGGCCCGATACTTCACCGAGGCAACAATCGCCTCCATGCCCCCTGGTCGATGCCTTGGTGCACTTGAAATGCTTCAATATAAATTTACAATTTCCTCATAGGGTGTCCTTTACCAAGGAGAAAATGCCTTGGTGCCCTTGCCCTTTCAACAATGAAGCATACAAATGAAGTTATACAAATATCTTTGAGAGCGGTAAAAAAAAAAACGGCACATTACATGTACATGTAATTCTTAACAGTTGGCTTGTCTTTACCTTGATGTCTTATTCTCCTGCTTCAATCTCTGCACCGTTGTCAGTAGATCATTCTTCTCTTTCTCAAGTTTCTTGACCCTTGACCTCTCCTCCTGGATGGACTCCACTAACTCTTGTCTTTCGTCTTGAATCCTCTTGATGGCGTCCGAGTCCATCCTCCCGGCCTGGGTAGCCAACATATCCTAGAAACATCAAAGGAAGAACTTTTGTTCACCAATATACTTGACGATAATCGCCACAAAGCACCTAATGGCAAGACTCCCACCTTATTTTAGAGCTAATAAAAGTTTTCACTCCATCGCTGAATCTTCGATCCACATATTATTCTGCAACTTGGCCACGCATCTGGAATTCTCTACCTCTTAGTCTTTGTACCAAATCTTTTCTAAAAACTTATCTTATTTCACAGGTTTCAAGGACTAGTTTTGTTGTGTCTATTCTTCTTTCGTCTTTTTCTTTAGGTTCTACTGTGCCTTGAACAGCAGGGTGGATATGTGCACAGTCTATATTACTTTCATTATTATTAATGAGTAGGGTAGATGGCCTTAGATTTTGATCCAAACTGGACCTTCTTCAGAGGCAAGGGCACTTTTATTATAACTGATGTACTGAACTTTATGATCTAATAACAGGCCTCAAACTACGCGATCAAAAGGGCACAGCAATAATTGCTGTACTTTTGAAATGTAAGTGCATAGCGAGTAAGCCCACAGGGTGAAAGCTTGCAAATACGAACAAGGCCCCAATCTGTAATCTGGTTTAATCTTCAGGTTTAATGATAAAAGAAAAAACGAATAAATAAATAAATAAATATGATTTTGGGTTGTTGTATTTTTTTATATTTTTTTTTTGGGGGGGGAGGGTTTGAAAAAAATAGATTTCCAGTTAAAAACAGAGAAATCACATCCCTGTAATGCCAAATTAACATCTATTATACTGTTACAAAACATGGAAAGGGAGGAATAAAACTTTACATGTTGTTCACGGCCAATCTTCTCCTTTTCCGCCTCCAGTTTCTCCCGTCTCTTCATCATCTTTCCTTCTTCCTTCTCCAAGTCTTTCTTCATCTTCTCTAACTCCTTCTTCCTCTGCTCCAATCCCTCGCTCGTCTCCCTGAGGGCGCTCTCCTGGTCTTCGTGCGCTCCGTGAAGGTCCTCTTTGCGATCGTTGAATTCCCGGCGGACGTCTTTTATCTCCTGTTCAAGATCTCTGGCGAGTTGTTTTTTCTCCGCTTCGTGTTTGGATTGAATGGAAGACCTTTCTGACTTCACCTACGAGACCAGATAATTGATTGATTTAGAAACAATAGTTGTACACTGTAATAAAAATACACCACTCTTATATAGTGCATATTACATGTACCAAAGAGAAGGGGTTCGCCCATAGAGCTATATATATTGACTAGAGCGCTAACACCCCGTTGTACACGCACTAAGGTTTTGAAGCTGTATGGGCGCATCCATGTTTATGTACAAACCAATACAAAAGCTTGAAATTTTGTACGGCAATTGTACGGCTATTTGCATGATAGTGCGTTTGTTCTTTTTTATGTGTCATCGCACCAAAAAATGCAGCATGTGCGTCATGTTTAAAAGGCGCGTATACTTTTTTAAGTACGTCAATCAAGTCGAACTTACGGTTTTCGTAGTGCGGACGGGACGTACGCAAATGGGCAGTCGCGTACGTAAGCGCACACGCCGAATGTAAAAAAATCACGGCAATGTGTGTTCTTTAAAATTAAATTCATTCCGTAGTCACGCAACACATCAAACATGTCTGCGCCCAGGGTGGCTTCAAAACGCAGAGCAAGTTAGCGCTCTAGTCAATATATATAGCTCTATGGGTAGCCCCAGTATTCCTTGTCTGAACAGTAGCATATTGCGCCTCAGCAACATGGAAAACATAACATGGTGCTATGTAAAGGATTAGGTCTCATACTTCAAAAACTTAGCTCTACATACTTTGGAGTACAAAATACTGAGCGTTTTGCTACACCCACAGGGGTGTGATAAAGCACTATATAAGAACTCAGTAGCTGTTTTCCCAATTCCTGTTTGTCTGTTTAACTCTAGTAATATTTTTAATGTTATGGTTTTATCATGTAAACTTGTACGTATATATTTTTGATGTAATTTAATTGTTAACCAAATGCCATTAGTCTATGACTTTTTATTTGGTCTTGTATTTTTTTATGAAAATAAACCAATATTGAATTGAATTGAATTGAATTGAATATTTTAATTAATATTTCAGTTTCGCCTCCTCTGTTTCATATTTCCAGTCTTTACCTGATTTTCCATCTCCTGCTTCATTTTCTTCATGTTGCTCTCGTGTTCCTTCTTCATCTTTTCCATCTCCTTCTTCTGCTCTTCCTTGAGCTCTTTCTTCCTCTCATTCAGAACCTTCTCCATCTGGGATTCAATTGAAAGGTACAACGTTGACAAGAGCATTGTTTCTTCTTCGAATTTGCAAGAAGAAATTGGGCCTATCTTCACAAAGCTGCCAAGCAGAAGAAAATTGCAGCAAAAATGAAGATGGCCACTTTTTACCAAGTTTAGTTGGTAACCAATTTCCTACTAAGCAAAATTATTCTCTGCTTAGCAGTGTGCTTACAAGCTTGATGACATTGGGAGTCTTTAAGAAACTTAGACAGGTAAATGATTTCATTAGATAAACGTGCTATGATGAAAGCTTTCCATAATATGTGTTCACGAACCTCAAAGTGTAACATCAGATGATCAGGTTATAAGAAACTTACCTCTCCTTCCATGTCTTGAACGACGGAATGTTTCTCTCGTGCTAATCTCATCTTATCTTCATCTCTGCGTTTCTCCTCGGCCTGAGCTTCTTGTAGTCTGGCTTTCAAATCATCCATCTCCTGAAAAGATCAAGCGATTGGTTGTTTCCGGTTTATAATGTGACTTCATATACTAGGTGTACAAGTAATTCACAAAAAATGTCTCTATCGGTTGCCTTTGTGTAATGAAAAAAAAAGAGGACAATTTTCAAAGGCACAACGCAAGTGCGAAGCGAGGCAGCCGAAACGCAACGGGACATGATACCCACAATGGTACCCCAGAAAATGTTGAGGTTTATTATGCTCTTAGGTGCATTGTTAGCATGTACTAGGCTTATTTTACATGATTGTAGTTGTACATTGTTAATGCCAGGCATACATTAGGCTAAAAAAAAAAAAAAAAACGCGGAATTCCGCGGAAACGCGGAAGAGTTGCATGCCTGTGTAATGGACCAGATGTAGCGTTAGAACACGCACACACTCACACACACCTCAAGGCCTAATCTTACCCGCTCATGTTTCTGTTTCATGTCTCTGGTTCTCTTCTCTTTCTCAGCGTCGTGCGTTTTCTGAATCTCAGCCAGGGAGATTTTCTCCTCTGCATCTAGTTTCTGCTTAAGCTCCTCAAGGGCCTGTAATAAAACAACATTCAAAGAAAATCTGCTTAGGGGCACAGGAAACTCAACTTTAATTTGGTGTTGCCGTTCTTTGGTCACTCCTATGAAAGTTTATGCAAACAAACTTGAGCATCAATGACAATACAGTGAGCTCTCAATGATACGAGCTCAGAAGATTCAAAACCCCACTTTTATAAAAGGCTTTTCACTGGTGCAGAACTGTTTCATTAAAATACAGGAATGGTCGTAACACAAACACAGATAGTATCAGGTAATTTTCAGCCCTGTGACAACAAAATGAATTGTTCTTTTTTGTACACTTTTGTTTTGAGATCTGGAATTATTGACTGTACATGTAATAACTTTGTTATGAATGAGAATCAAAGATGCATACAGCATTTATGAAAGGTACCAATTTATTCAAACTAATTACCTTTTTTTTGACCCCTTCTTTTTTCAATAAGTGCATTGGGTTCTTGAACATACATTATACAAACACATGGGACCAACAGCTTTACGTCCCATCCGAAGGATGCAGCAATAATGATCAAGTGTCTTGCTTAAAGGCAGTGGACACTATTGGTAATTGTCAAAGACTAGCCTTCACAGTTGGTGTATCTCAACATATGCATAAGATAACAAACATGTGGAAATTTGAGCTCAATGGGTCATCGAGCTTGCGAGAAAATAAAGAAAGAAAAAAACACCCTTGCCACGCGGAGTTGTGTGCATTTAGATGGTTGACTTCGAGACCTCAAGTTATAAATCTGAGGTCTTGAAATCAAATTCATGGAAAATTACTTCTTTCTCAAAAACTATAGCACTTCAGAGGGAGCCGTTTCTCACAATGTTTTATACCATCAACCTCTCCCCAATACTCGTCACCAAGAAAGGTTTTATGCTAATAATTATTTCGAGTAATTACCAATAGTGTCCACTGCCTTTAAGGACACAAGTGTCCTGACGGGAACTCGAACCCACACTCTGATGATCAGACACACCAGAGCTTGAGTCCGGCGCTCTTATCCTCTAAGCTACGACACGAAAAAGAAAAAAAAATGAACATTTATACCTTCTTCTGTTTGTCTTGTAATTCCTGCCGCTCTTTCTCTTCCATCTTGGCAACTTCCTCATGGATTGATTCCATCATCTTCTTCTTCTCTTCCTCGAGTTTCTTCTTTTCATTCCCCTGAAGATCCTTGACTTCGTCTCTCAACGTCTTTAGTGATTCGTCCATGTCGGCTCTGTAAGACAGAAAAGAAAACTCTTCTGATTAAACTATTATTTAATAGATGTTAAATTTGCATCGGGGATAACAAATATTAATTTTTGGTTTTTACCCATATACACCGATGTGTGTAGCACTGTATACTCAGTACTTTCCCCCGAGTCCTGTGAAAAAATCACAGGCATTTTACTCGGGTGGGATTCGAACCCACTTGCAATTCTAGAGCAGTGTCATATCAACTAGACCACCGAGTTTGCCCGGTAGCTAGAGGCAGTTTCGAATCCTATGTTTTAGCAGCGGGTACTGCTAAAGTAAAATGAGTAAAATGACTGTGATTTTTTTACAGTACTCAGGAAAGGACTGAGTATACAGTGCTAACACACATCGGTGTATATGGGTAAAAACCAATAATTAATAAACTACTATTGTAGGAGATTTCAAGTGCCCCCTCGTCAGTCAACTGTCTAATCCAACTTTGTGATTACCATATTGTTTTGATAAGTAAGACCTAAAGTCTAACTGCCCTATATATACCTCACGGTATACTAAACCTCAAAGACACAAACCGTTGAGAAAAAGAGTATCACTGTTCTTAGTGTGCATAGAATGAGTGTGACGACTAGTTATATAAGATCTAGACATTGTACATACTCGGCACAATAAGCTTTTTTTACTTGTTTACAATAAGCTTTTTGAGATGTGGCGGACACAATGCTACAACACTATAAGGTTTGGGTAAATTTGTCAGTACACACCCAAACCAAACAGTACACTCCTAGCACGTCCGCCATACCTCATTGCGGACACAATGCTACAAAACAATAAGGTTTGGGTAAATTTGTGTGTATAAACCCAAACCAAACAGTACACTCCTATCACGTCCACCAAACCTCATTGCGGACACAATGCTACAAAACAATAAGGTTTGGGTAAATTTGTGTGTATAAACCCAAACCAAACAGTACACTCCCATCACGTCAGTCATACCTCAAAAAGGCTTCTAGAAAGTTAAGTTTGGGGGTTGAAAACTTTGAGCAAGAGAGAGGACATTGATTTTCTGTGGCCAATTCTTTATATGGGCACGTCCCTCTATTTTGTAGGGAGGATGGCTCTGACCATGCTCCAAAAACTATCCTGGCTCTCTGTGAGAGATGTTTTGATTTTAACTCTTTGCTTTTACAAGAGAAATATCGTCAGTTGAATGAGCCATTGTAAACTTGTAAAGTTAAGATGTATATGTTTTATGCAGCAAGCCTTGTATTGACCTTTCATTGGCTGTGCATTGTATATTGTGTGCTATGGTATTGGAGGATTAAAACCGGTACATATGGTACAGGAGATTATTTGAAACTTAAGTCGTCATCATCTGGATTTTGCTTTATGGGTTTTTTGGTGAATGCTCGTCCTCTTTAAATAGAGGACCCATTATACCCCTGGGTGAAGAGAAGCAATTATAGTAAAGCATCTACAATGTAGCTCAAGACACAAGTGCCACGACCAGGATCCAAACCACACTCCGATATGACTAAACACCATAACTTGAATTTGATGCTCAAAAACGCTCGGACATGACACCCTTTGATATTGACCCCTGACCTGAGTTTGTCTTCTTGCTCCTGCTGTTCGTTTCTGATAGTTTCTTTGATTTTTCTCATGGCGTCTGATTTTCCTTCCATCATCATGGCTTCTTCATCTTCGGTTTCTTCCTTCACTCTCTTTCTCAAGGCACTGTAAAGAAAAACAAAATATCTTCCAATTTCAAGTTGCTTCTTAAAGACATTTGACACCTTTGGTAATTGTCAAAAACCAGTATTCTCACTTGGTGTATCTCAACATATGCATAAAATAACAAGCCTGTGAAAATGTGGACTCAATTGGTCATTAAAGTTGCAAGAGAATAATGAAAGAAAAATCACCTTTGTTACACAGATTTGTGTGCTTTCAGATACTTGAAAAGGCTATATGCCTAAAATCTTTCTCAAATTCAAATATTTGAGAGAGAAACAACCCCTTTCTCAAAAACTGTTGTTTTCCACAACATTTTAAACTTTCAACAGCTCTCCGTTTTTATGCTAATATATATTTTGAATAATTATCAAACGTGTTAAGGACACTATTGGTAAATGTCAAAGACCAGTCTTCTCACTTGCTGTATCTCAACATATGTATAAAGTTACTAACCTGTGAAAATTTAAGCTCAATCGGTCATCGAAGTTGCGAGGTAATTATGAAAGAAAAAACACCCTTGTCACACGAAGTTGTGTGCTTTCAGATGCTTGATTTCGAGACGTCAAATTCTAAATCAGAGGTCTCAAAATCAAATTTTGGGAAAATTACTTCTTTCGCGAAAGCTACGTCACTTCAGAGGGAGCCGTTTCTCACAATGTTTTATACTATCAACCTCTCCCCATTACCTGTTACCAAGTAAGGTTTTATGCTAATAATTATTTTGAGTAATTACTAATAGTGTCTACTGCCGTTAAGTGCCTTAAACCCCTCAGCCACAACACGCCATAAACAATTGATAGTCCAATCCCAACTCACTTGATATTCTTTTCCTTCTCCTTGGTGAGTTTCTCTTCCTCCGCCTCCTCGTCTCCTTCTACCTCCTCTCGGATCTTCCTCATCTTATCTTCTTTATCTTCAAGCATCTCAAGCTTCGCATCCTCAAGTTCCTTCTCGAGTTTCTTTCTCATGTGGTTCAGGGACGTCTCGTGATCTTTACGCAGTTTGGCCTCCAGCTCCTCTTGCTCTTTAAGATGATCCTCTCGTCTGCTCAGAAAAAAATACAAAAATTTAGATTGAACAAAGAAAAATTGACTAGAGCTCAATGTTAACCTGCATCTTCCGGAAATGTGCCAGTGCTCTACCAACTGATTTCACTAGTACTGATGTAGGCAGTCTTCCAACATAATATCTCCCTACTAAATATCATAAATATCTGTGTTCGAAGCCCTTCAACCCGTAACTATTGTATAATCTGGTAAGGGGCAGTAGAGGGATCACCTTATAAAGGGAAGGCAATTTTTAAAATATAAAGTAATAAACCACAAGGGCAACTACCTGCATACTTTTTTTTTTTTTTTTGAAAAATAATCCAAATAGCCCATTTGTTCACGTTTTTCTCTTCACTTGTTCTGAGCTTTTGTGTCGCTCCTGCCCCTTGAACGGTTGCCGGAGATGTGCCTATTATAAGTCCATATTATTATTCCTATTATTATTATTAATATTCAAGGAAATGGTCACCAAGAGATTGTCACAAAAGAGTTCTTACTTCTTAGCAAGATTCTTTTCCGTTTCTTGCTTCATCTTGTCCTCTTCCTCCTGCTCCATCCTCTCTCGTTTCTCGGCCAGAGCTTTCATGTCGATCTGAGGCTCCTCATCAGCCTTGGTCGTAATGATCATAGGCGTTGGTTTGACGACTGGCTCCGTTGTCGGAGTAGCGGCCATAACTGGCTTCTTCAGGGCGTTAGGGTTGGATTTGACAGTTGAGGTTGTCGCTGTAGAAGGTTCATCTGGCTGCTTGGCGTCCTCTTTTTTGATACTCTGGTCTTTTTTGTTGCTCTTCAAAAACTTTGAGGCAAAACACAAATTTGTTGGGAGAGTAATTAAATTTTTTTTTTTAAAGACAGAATTGACGAGTCTGATCAGTGAGTAATATGCGAATGTTTACCAAGGTTCTCCCAATGCGCCAGCTAGGGTATTGGGCTGATACACAAGAATTGTGGCCGATTCAGACACAAATAACTTTTTACTAGAGCGGTATTTTTGACTAGAGCAGGATTTGAACCAACTGTCTGTGGTTTAACGTACTAGCATTCTGAGGGCTGGATAGCTCAATTGGCAGAGCACCAGTAAGTTAAACCGGAGGTCATTGGTTCAAATCCCGCGCTAGTAAATTTGTCTTTGTTAAACCCCAAGTTATTATTAATTCAACATACTTTGTCCAAACTGTCAAAAAAAATGGGTCCAGAACGCCCCCCAGTTTTGAAAACTCCTCGGGAGAACAAATTGTTTACAAATATTTTTTTTTTTTAGGATTCCTTACTCTTGATTTGATTGGCTCGTCAGCTGAGACGGCAGGTGTCAGACTGTCAATATCCATCAGCCCAAGTCTCTTGGATAAATTTGCATCGATCCCAAAATCCTGAAACGGAAAAATATATAGATAGATGCTTTGGAAAGTACAATATCACTAGATATGGATTAGTTTGTGAGACTTCATTTGTTGTAATGGTGCATATTAAAATGTGGGGGCACAGTGTTAGCCAGAGGGGTGTCTGGGTGTCTTTTTGACACCCTGCTTTATCTGTAATTTTTCATCTCTTTTTAAATTTCCAGCAAATTTTGATACACTTTTGGTGTGGAGGTGCATCCCATGTCGTAATACATATGTAAAAATAAGTTAAGTTTCTCAAGAGTTGTGGTATGACTAAGAATCTTAAATAAATGCCCAGATTAATCGATCGCTGGGTTCAAGTTAGCCTTGCTCAAGGCAGTCGAATTATTCACTCCGAAAAAAAGAACGCGTAACATCGCAAGACACGATGCCCCCGTACACTATCCGCCCCCGTACACTATCCGCATGCGTCGACCGTCAGGCTTAAGCCTTGTCGGGTCTGTAACTTCCGGGTTTAATGTGTTGTATTGAAAAAATTCCACTAGTGGAAAAAAATGGGGGGGCTCTCGGATATGCTAGTATGCAGCTCATGAATATTTATATCTTTCGTCAGACCTATCAGACAACACAGGATGTGAGGCAAATGAATTATTCATTTTGACGTCCAATCACGCACTTCCCTTATCACGACCTTTGGACCCTATCATGCGTCTGTGGTGGTGGTGTGTGATGTATGTCTCGTCTTTCGCGGGCATTATGGTAATGAGCTGACCGTGGGAACTCTTCGCTTATTATAGTAATGAGGTCATTGGCTTCAACACAGACAGACAGACCCTACAAGGCTGTCGGCCTGACGGCCGACGCATGCGGATAGTGTACAGGGGCATCGTGTCGTGCGATGTTACGCACAGTGAATACGGGTGGGTTTTTATACAGCGCCGTTCTTTTTTCGGAGTGAATAATTCGACTGCCTTGAGCAAGGCTAGGTTCAAGTATGGATTACTTTAAACAATGAGAAAGGTAAATCAAAATTTTCAGGAAAATCAGATAAATGAAAATGATGAACTTACCACATCTAGATCATCGTCATCATCGCTGTCTGACACCTCAACTCCTTTTATATCAACTTCACTTGAATCAGAATCCTGTTAATCAAAGAAGAAAATTATACCCCAAAAAGGGTTAAAATCACTGCATCAGTGCAACAGGGTCATAACTGGGGCCAATTTCATAGAGCTGCTTAAGCGAAAAAGTTGTTTAAGCACGAAAATAGCTCGCTTATTTTACACATGTTACTTGCCAAAAAAATTTCATGCCATACACATTGCTTGTGACTGGTATTTAGCTGTTGTTTACTTAGCATAACAATTGAGTGGAGTCTTGGCCGGTAATCTGATTTTACTACGCAAGGATTTATTTTGCTTTAGCAAAATTTTCTGCTTAAGTAGCTCTTTCAAATTGGGCCCTGCACTTGTGGTTGTTTTGCGCAAATTTCTTCAAGGATTTCAAGTGGTGTCCTCAGTCAATGTCACGACAGAGTTGTCACCAAGGGCCCAATTTCATAGAGCTGCTTTCATATTAACCATCAACACTCAAGAACAACTACAACGTGATTCAATTAACTTAAACATCAGATATGAACACATGAATCCAAACCCACAAGTAGACAAGCACTGACAGACAAAAAGTCCTTACGTCGTAACCTAGGCCTCCGATGTCTTGAAGATCCAAATCCAAATTCAATCTTGGAGTGCCGGAGTCCTACAATCAAACACAAATACTAATGTAAAACTATTTCATTTTCTGCCGTCAGATTGAGATCCTGGGGCTCCTTGGGATTAACCAGTAAAAATTAACAATGTCTTTAAACCTTTTTCTTTACCGAATTGTTTGAACTTAAACAACCACTGGGGACTGCATTGTTTGACCACCCAAAAGTGAAACACACATTCTTACATTTTCTTACAAGTACATTTTGACAAGCTCCATCATCTTCTTCAAGATTTTGTTGTACAGCAAAATAAGTAATGAAAAAGTTCCCTGGGGATTATGCAGGCTTGGGCTGCCGTGGCGCTCTGAAGGCTTTTTCAAACTTATTATCAACCTCTACCCTCGCAGGTACCCTTTTATGCCCCTGGGTGAAGAGAAGCGAATTATGAGCATCTTGCCCAAGAACACAAGTGTCATGACAAGGATTTGAACCCATACCCAAATGACTTAACGACCAGAACTTGAGTTCGATGCTCTAAACCACTCCACCATCACACCCTACGTTCTTTGTTAAATTTTACCAACCTGAAGAATACAGAAAGAAACAAATATTATATTGTTGAAAATAATACCTCATCAGAGAAATCTGGCATCATCTGGATGTTCTCCTCTCTGGTTCCTTTGAGCGAAGACAGACCTAAGCTCTTCTTCTGATTGGCGGAACTTCCCTTCAAGAATCGAGACGAGTCAGAAGTTCCTCCCAAACCGCCAGATTTCTAAATCCAGAAAATATAGACAAGAAAAATTACAATCATGGACCCCTAATATTCTTCACCTGTCATTTATAACCCCAGCCATCGATTTTACCAAACTCTTCCTAACTTAAGATTAGTCTTAGGAGTTAGGTCGAGTCCCAACCCTGCAGTGTAGCATGAAGACCTTTAGATTAATCCTAACTCCTAGCGTTTCGTGAAATTGGCTGCCGCCTCTCTTAGCCTCAACCTCATTCTTAAGAAGTTTATTTCTTACCCCTAATGTTGAGCCCAGCGTTGATCCCGCACCCTTCAATGAGCCTAAGGGGTTGAGTTGGCCTGTTCCCTTAGTACTGCCTAGAGTACCTAGGGTTGACCCTAAAGTAGACTCTCCCTTCAAAGGTCCAAGTGACTGCAAATATAAACATCAACATTATTTATTTTAAAAAAAGTTATAACAAACAGTAAATATTATCCAGAGATGAAAGTAGATGTCTGTGAAAATGGCTTGCTGCCCCGGGTTTCCCCCCTTTATTTTATACCTTCAACATTTCAGATGTTAATTTTTTTAACTATGAGAGATTGCCTAACATCACAAGGATGGACGGCCACTCCAATTTGAAGGCTACACTTAACTGATTTGGGTCGGTCCCACCAGGGGCAGGTTGACAGCTACTCCTTGTGCTGAAATAGGGTTACCCCCCCCCCCATCACAGTCCATAAGGATGAAGGCATAGGTATAACGCTCAAAGGTAAATTTTGAAATAATCCTGGGGAAAGAAAACGCTACCCCTAGTTATCAATACAATTGAATTTCAACCTACCCCTCCAAGTTTCTTTCCAAGTTCCTTCTTTTCTTTCTCCTTTCCTTTCTTTTCAACTTTCTCTTTCTTCTTCTTCCCATCCTTCTTGCCTCCACCACCACTTCCTCCTCCTCCTCCTCCCCCAGATAATTTCATCTTCTCTCTTTCCTCGTTGACCATCCTCCTGTAGAACTCATCACATGGATGGTCCCATGTGCTCTCCCCGGAGGTAAAGTTGAAGTAGTAGATGTCTCCACCCGCCCTATCTTGACTGAATTTTTAACAACACAAAAAATAATCAATTTCAACTCAGCTAAAATGTTAAGCCATGTAGCATTACCAAATAAAAATAAAAATGTGAGAGAAAAATCAATGTGTCAAATCCAAACCCTCCCCCTCCCCCTTCAAGGTGAGCCACTTGAAGATGAGTCTTGGAGACTTGAGTGAATTTCCATGGAATCCATTTGTTCTGCTGTTTTCTCAACAAGCAGACACTGTATCCAGCTGAAACTTTTACAGGTGATTTTAACCCTTAAGGGGCCGTAGCGGCCAGACACGGCTTAAACCAAAATGCCCAAAGAGGCTGTAAATTGCCTGCAAGATCGGAGCTACTTCCACTCAAACAAAAAGGCCACATCCTGAATTGTTCAAATGTTTCCCATGTTAACATACATGAAGTACTACAAAAACCAAGAGTATGCTTTAATACAGTTTCAGATTTTTTTTTGGGTATGGTTGGTTGTATGGTGATGATTTTACAGAAATGAAAGGTTTCTGAACAATTAATTGTATTCTTGATAATTTGGCATATAAATTAGCAATACCTTGACAAAACCCAAACTATAACCCTTACCCTACCTTGGGAATACAACATACTAACCATGGTTTCCAGTCGTTGGGTAGAGGGGCACTTATCCCTTCTCTTGCAATCCACATCAAGTCTTCTCTCTCATTCTCAACGTCGATGCCAATGACTTGGGCATACTCAATTATCTCTACATGGAAGAATTTAACCAAATAATAATAATAATAATACCCCCTTTTTATATAGCGCTTTTCACACCCGGAGGACGTCCCAATGCGCTTCACATTATTACCCCTGGTCACTGGGCCTGAACTCACTCCTTAATTATAAACCATCTCAGAAGTGCTTTAGTGTGTTTTGTATCGCACGTAAATGAACCAAGTGCACTTATCATAAGAGAAGGGATTCACCCCGGTGTTCCTGATTTGATTGGCTGCATATTGCGCCACAGCACCTTGTAAAACATTACATGTATGGTGCTATGTAAAAGGAGTAGGTCTCATAATTCATACGTAGTCCCACATATCTGCAGGAAAATACTGAATGTTGAAGTGCCTTAGCGTCACTGAGTGGGCGCTATATAAGCAATTACTATAATTATTATTTGTGACCTCACTGCCAGTCTATGTGTATATTGTATGCTGATCATTATTTTTTTAGAGATTTGAACACTACTCAAGAAGAAGAGAAAGAAGAAAAAGTTGAGGGTCAACTCGATGACGAACCTTCTTCCGTTGCTAAATAATTCTCATCGTAATCCTCTTCAAGTATTATTTGATCTCCCATCATCTTCTTAGCATCAGAATCAACTTGGAGAGATCACTGAAAACAAAACAAAAATCAAGTTTAAAATTGCGGACCAATTGCAGAAAACCTTGCAACTAATTGGGCAAGCTACTCTCAGAAAATTCTGAGAACTATGAGGTTCGTTCGGCTATCATTGAGAGTGGATGAACTTCTACAGGAGTGCAAGACTCCTGTAGTTCTACAGGAGTGCAAGACTCAGGAAAACTCTCAAAACATTTACTTAGTAAAACTAAGTGATCAAGTTTGATATTTTAAAGCCATTTTCATTTTCACACTGTATCTCCTATCCCCGTGCAATAAGGTTTATCGCGATTCAGAAACGCACTGCATTGTGGGAAGGAATATGGGGCGGTTACTATGCAGTTTTTACGACTTGCGCACGCAACACCTATACCTTTTTTGTGCGTTCAACAGCGCCCTCTCTTGATATTTTGCTATTCGCGATAAACCTTATGAACATTATTTTGGTTTACCTTTTGAATTACTTCCCCCGGCGCACTTTCACACTGTGTCCCATATTAGGGTTGCACGTTTCTACCAGAGTTTTTATTTAAAGCCATTGGACCCTTTCGGTACAGGAAAAAAAAAAAAAGTTCACAGATTTACAAATAATTTACAGGGTTTACAGAAGGTAATGGTGAAAGACTTCTCTTGAAATATTAGTCCATGAAATGCTTTACTTTTTGAGAAAACGGTAAAACAATATAAATTCTCGTTAACGAGAATTACGGATTTGTTATAAACACATGTCATGACACTGCGAAACACGCGAAAACAGGAGTGGGTTTTCCCGTTATTTTCTCCCGACTCCGATGTCCGATTGAGCCTAAATTTCCACAGGATTGTTATTTTATATATAAGTTGTGATACACGAAGTGTGGGACTTGGACAATACTGTTTACCGAAAGTGTATAATGGCTTTAACATGTTTACATGTATATAATCCACTTCTTGTGTGAGTTTGCCGAGTTCCCTTGCCCTTGTTGATTGGAAGGAAGACCATCTATAAATTTAAAAATTAAACAAACAACATACAAACTACCCCAACCGCCAACCCCAGGGCCAGGCCCAGCCAGACGATCGTGGGTCTCTGACTGACTGAATCCCTGATTAGTGATTGATGATGGACGACTGCAAAAAAAGGCCGAATAATTATGCACTTTTTCTTGCATTGTTTGTTGTGTTGATCTGTGTGTGTATTGAGTCAGTGTAATAAAAAATAATGCTGGTCCATTGGGGGGGGGGGGGTGCATGCACTGCTATCTGGTCGTGTGCATGCTGCATGCCTGTTTATTATAAACAGTGTATGCAGCATAAACTTTATGCAGCAGCAGCAGTGTTGAATTTGATTGAATTGACACTGACAGTTCTTGTTGAAAAATGTTGTTTTTCTTATCAAAACATCAACTTATCAAACACAGTCACCCAATTCAAACCAACCATAGCATTGGTTTTTCAAATACCTTTCTTGCCACCACGCTAGATTCTCCAGATCGTTTTCTCACTCAAATAACTTCTTCCAGACTAGTCTTCCGCTGATGTTTGTAAACACCTCCATTTTGAATTTAAAAATCCAAACTCTCGCGTTATCTCTTCGATCGTGTGAAGTGACGCCGAGGCTATGAATAAAATCATGAATAATTCATAAGCCAACGCACAGAGCACGGAAACAAAATCACCAAGTTCATTTTTGAAATAGCGCCCTCTTGTGAAGTGAGTCATATCAGTCAACAAATCTTCGCGACGAAAGAAACCGACCGGAAGTGCGAGCACATAAACTTTTATAATCATCTGTGAAAATCTATTTTTGTGCAAGTCGGAGTGACGGTTAAATATCACCAATATACTTCCCTTATTGTCAATGTTGCCAATGTTTATACTGGACAACTCAGCAGAGCTATCTAGTCGATTTGGAAAAACTTATAGGTAAGCTATGAATATAATATTCGGTTGCTTTTTGTGTTGATTTTTTAAACAAATTTTGTAAAACAAGACGCAGTGTAGAAGTTGAGACCCAACGACACACGGACGTGCAGCGTGTGGTTGGTGGGACAAAACGACCGGCCGCCACCACTGGCATACTGGCGGCATGTGGCTGGGTCGCGACCAAACCATTGCATTATTGTAGATGCATATATTACGAAGGAATGTGCGTTTAGATGGGTAATTTAGGCTTATTAAATCAAATTGTAAGCACAAAATTCGTGACACTTCATTGTATGTATTTACCAACCAACCAATGAAATAGTTGTGAACTGCTGTCATTCAATTTCAATCCATCGCGATAAAAAAGTAAATGGGGTTGTAACTTTAAAAAATGTCTTGGTCATATTCTTCTTCAAGTTTTTACAACTTTTGTCTAGTTTTTAAAAATAATGATTTAATCTTAGTTTGATCATTCAGGTACTCCCACCTCAACTTCCATGGTTTTACGTCAAAATAATGGCAACAAAAGTTGTCTAATGTTTACTAAACATTCTATTAATATTAAGTAAAATAGCATTTTATCCCTACTAGAGTCTCTAATTTAAATGTCAATTACCTTTTTGTTTGGAAAGGGGGAAGTTAATTTCTTTGCGTAAAATCTTTTTATAAAATTAATGTTTGAATTTGTCGTGGTAAAAAATTTCAAAGTCAGGTTCCTAATGATTTGTTCGAGGTATGGGGTCATGTGAAGGTCAGGCCACCAAAAACAGGTCAAAAAAATGTGAAAACTTACAAAATATTATCATTGTTTATGAATGAATTGACACAACCCGGCCCATGATGCCAGTTTTTTCCCCTTAACAGCGGTCCGCTGGTCAATTGCTAATTAAAACACCCGACCGAGGACCAGGCAAAATTCACTCCAGAGTCCAAGTGGTCCGACTGGCTTTAAAAAAAACATCACTTTCACTATAAACATGGTGATGGACTAGTGAAATGACAAGCGACTGGTCTGCCTGGCTAGTCACTGAAACCGAATAAGGATTTGGGGACTTTTGTAACACAAAACACAAGATCCACAGATTTACATTTAAACTCACAGTTTGAAGGTAATGATAGCTTTCTGAATCTGAGGTGCTGTAGTTCTTGAGAAATTAGTAAAAGTACAATGTCACGAAAATACATTTTACATGCAAAAATAATTTTCGTGTCCTGAGGCGAAAATCATTTTCATGACATTGTTTTACTCATTTCTCAAAAACAACAGCACTTCAGCAAGTAATATTTTAGGGGAAGCTTTCTACCATCATTATCTTCAAACTGTGTGAGTTTAATGTAAAAATCTGTGGACATTGGATTTTGTGTCCTACAAAAAAGTACCCAGACCCTTTAAAAGGGCAAAACCCGAAAGCCCATCAAAACCCATCAAATTTAATACAATTTTTCAGCTAGATAACGTATCCCAAACTCCACTTCAAGTCTCCCACCACATCAAAAACAAGTTTTGTATGGCAGTGTAGTTTAAAAAAAAAGAGAAACATATTATTTTTTGTTAATGGCCTCATCAATCATAGTATTGTGAGTGCACCAAAGTCATTATAAAGCAATGCATAGTTATAATCTGAGTTAAAGTTGTGAACCAGCTTAGTGTATGGTGGGGAGATTTATTTGTTAGAAAGCCATGAATACCAGTTGAAGGTATTTGGGTCATTGTTTGACCCTGGACAAAAGGTCATATTATTGAAAGCAAGACCACTGTAGGGGGTTGGGCTCTAATTGGTCAGTTGTAATGAAGGGTTTGGTTCTAGTTATTTATGATCAATGGCAGCTGGCCCTCATAAAAACATCATGGAATTATTTAAAAAGGACATTCATGTCAATATTATTTCAAATTGTCTATAGAACTGCCCCAAACTTTTCAAAAACACATATTTACCCACCCTAACCCCCCTTACCTATTAAAAAAAAAACTAGAAAGACAAAAAAAATAACAACAACAAAACAAGGGGGTGGAGAAAGAATATTTTTAAAATTTAGTTTTCATCTCTCATTTTTCATGCAAAAGAAATTTAATGGTCTGAAGTCTTGATTCAGCAAAAGACTCTCCTTGTGTCGAATTGTTTTATAGAATTATACCATCCATGTACCAGGGGGCCTTTACTTTTTATGTCCTTTTGGTTAGTAAAGTAGTTTGCAACAGCTAATATTTTCTCCCATTTTTAAAACGCATTATAATTTTAGTGTTGTCATTATGACTCCTCTGTGCTTAGATCTTTTCCTGGTTCCATGCTTCAATAAAAATAAAGAAATATTTATCTCTCTGTAAAAACAAACAAAGTTTCTTGCTTCAACCCCTCAGGGAATGGTTTATTGTATCTAAAGGTCAGATTGGCCGAGTGTTTTGGAGACAGACTGGACATTTCCTTCCTGAATGCTTAGGGCATGGAGAGCAAGGACTTGGGACATAAATTTATAGTTGTCCTGGTGGAAGTGGTCTGGAAAATATGAACCCTTCACACTGACCGTAAGTTGGCACACTGTGATTAACAACGGTAGTAGTTAAATGGTGTTTGAAGCTTTGCATAGTGGTTTGGTCTTGACATTTACTCTGCTCGTCTCCTGAAGACAAGCAGAGTAGGCCAAATGTTTGAAACATCGAGACCAAACTGGCTCTTTTCAGAGCCAACCCACCCTCAAAAGAGATTTTACACATGGTTGTACTCGCAAGTCTACTACCCTTAACAGTTATAGTTGTTTCTACTTTTTACTCAAACTTCACACATTGAGAGAGAGGGATTTACAGCGTATGTTTTTTTTTTCAATTATAAATCACAGAATGTCAATTGACAGTACTTCAAGTGTATATTTGTATAGTTTAAAAAAGTTGATATATAAGTGAACTTAAAATAAATGGCAACATTTACATGTACGTAGGTTAAGCTAAGGACTTTTTTTTCAAAGCAAAATCATTTTATGTTTCCTGGGTCATTCTTCCAATGAGAGAGAATCATGCCAATTCTGTAGGGTTTAACTGCAAAAAATAATTAATGGCCTGACGGTTCGACCCTATAACTTTAGCAGAGTCCTTCTCAAAATATTATTTTTAATAAGAGATGGCTTTGATTCAACTTTATCTGAGGAAAGCTAAAAATACATAGTCTCTAAAAAACATGTAATGTACCCCTGCTACAGTGTACTTTCCTTAAAACCTATGAAACATAGCCAAAAGTACGGAGAAAGAATTAATTAGATCTTGCGCAAACCAATGAGTGTGTCTTTGTAACCTCAACCAAAACGAACCATGAATGTACACAGCTAAGCAGCTGGTTTCCCCATATGGGGTCTCCTATGATTATAACATGCCTCAATGACTCACTCATCAAACTGTGGTCACAATAGGTCTACTATTATTATACTGTGAAATAATCCCATAATGAATGGTTTCAACTGTGTAACTGTATCAGATCAGGAGTTCAGATAGTAAGCAACAGCTATTGTGTTGTGTTCTCGTTTAAAAGGTTGGTCCGTTAGCAAAATTACAAATAGTTTTATATTGACTGCTCCAAGCGAAGGCGTGTACGGTTAAAAACTACATTTGGGGCCAAGCACCGGCCGCCAAATAACCCACAGCACCCACAGCAATTGTCATGGAGGCCCTTTGCTTTTTCCGTGGTGCCCTTTGCAAAGTTCCAAATCAAGTTTACATTTTCCTCATAAAACTGTGCCCCTTTCCAGAGGAAAGTTGTTGTGCCTCATCCAAATTAAAATTACAAGGCATTGCAAGCGCTGATAGCATTGTCGTACTGGGTTGTTTGGAAGCCTGCTTGACATTATTCTCAGTGATCCACTCTCTGAGTCTTCAACGAGGGAGTCGTAGTTTATGTAACCAGTAGGATCCTACCACTCGTAAAAGTCAATATTTGTTTTATAACGCCCCATACACTGTCAAATTTGTGCTGAGATGTCTACATTCACTGTTACTGTGGATGTACATGTAGGGCATTGGTTGTTTTAACAGGTAGGCCTAAATAATTGGTTGCTATGGGTATAGCGCATTAGTTCACTGTTACTATGGGTGTGCATGTAGGGCATTGGTTGTTTTAACAGGTAGGCCTAAATGAATAATTGGTTGCTATGGGTGTAGCATATTTAGTTGCTGTAATAATGAATATTTGGTCAGGTTGCTATGGGGATAGTACATTAGTTGCTGTATTGAATAATCTTGTTCAGGTTGCTATGGATGGGTATAGTACATTAGTTGCTGTAATAATGAATAATTGGTTGCTACTGCTTTATCACATTTGGTTGCTGTGTGTACGGATGCCATCATTTTCATGTGGCTTTTTAGTCAAAACAAGACTCATAATTTGACACGCTTTAAACCAATCACAAAGCAGAATCTTTGTATAAAGGGGATAAAATGAACCTTTCTGCATGCATGACTGGAACTCATATTTGCGAGGGTAATGCCAATTTTATTTTGTTGCAAAGGGGAATTTTTCCAGTATTAGAAATCCTTAAGTCTAGGACCCTATTTAGGGGTCTGGTCATCAGATAGTTTATGAACTTCAGAATCAATGAAGCTTTCGGACTACAATTTAAAACAATACAATGATTTTATCCTAGGGACCAATTCTGTGTTGTAGACCTGGATTTTCATCTTCTGAGAGGGTAATATCAACTTCATTTTGTTGCAAAGAACACTGTTTGCAGTCATTAAAATTCATAATGTCCTGAATCCTATTTTGGGGTTCTAGTTTTAACTTCATAGTAAGCCAAGCTCTTAGACTAAAATAAACTAATGATGCTAAGTATCCTAGATGTAACCAATCCTGCAGTGCTGTATTCAAACGCCACATATAAACCAAAGCACACCTCACTGCTTTCCATTGTACACAGGGGTGGCCTCTCATCTGGAACCAGCGATTTCTTTGAAACCATCCAAAACCTCTGCCATGCATGCAGCTCTAGTCTGGTTATTCTCTTAAAGGGGGAGTGCTCAACTATTGTTTGCTGTTTATTATGAAACTCAAAGGGGTTAGAATGGTTCACTGGTCTGCCAGTTCACACTAGCAGGAGGACACACTCTGGTGTTGTTCATTTAAAAAAAAAATACAAACTTGTTATTTTTTTGTTGACAGGTTTTGAGACAGCCCCTGTCAGACCATGAAGGAAGAAAACAGACTGTGATTTTTGTCATACATGGTACATTTATAATGCAAAAACTTATTTTATGGCTAACGTTTCGACCCTAGCAGAGTCGAAGGCTAAAAGAGATCTATAGAGATTTAGAGAAAGACTCTAAAATTCACTGTTCATGGCTAGAATTTTTGGGACAATCCACAAGACTGCCAACATTTTTACTTGGCCAAAATTTATGTTCAAAAAGATCAGATTCAAAATGAGTTGAACGAGCATTACATAAAGATGTACTAAGAGTACTTAACTAAGAGAAGATCTATCTCATTTATCATGCTACATTAGATACTCAAACAAAACAGCCGTCGATTTCACCAAACTCTTCCTACCTTAGGATTAATCTTAGGACTTACATGTAGGACGAGTTAAAGGCAAGGTACATGTTTGGGAACTGTCAAAGACCAGTGTTCTCACTTGGTGTATCCCATCATGAGCATAAAATAATGAGCCTGTGAAAAATTGGGCTCAATTGGTCATCAAAGTTCGAGAAAATGATGGGAAAAAAAACACACTTGTTGGACGAATTTGTGTGCTTCTACTAGCTAGAAGTCTTTTATTATTTGAGTGAGAAATTACCTCTTTCTCAAAAACTACGTTACTTCAGAGGGAGTCTTTTCCCAAAATGTTTTATACTATCAACAGCTCTCCAATGCTCGTTACCAAGTCAGTATTTACGTTAATATTTGTTTTGAGTAATTACCAAACGTGTGCCTTCCCTTTAAATTCCGTATAGATGTTAGGACGATTGAACCCATCCTAAGTTAGGATGAGTTACTTGTCCTAACTCGAGATAGGATTAATTCGGCTGCTGCTGCTGGTCCAGTAATTATATTGAGCCACAAGCCCCGTCTTGTGTGCATGGTTTCTCCCCAAATTCAAGCCCTGATGCATTTCAATTTTTATATTGTTTGTGAAAATAGATCTGTACTTAAATGATCTTTGTTTGTTTGAACATAATGCACATGGTCCTTCTGTCAAGGGAACTTGGCAAACTCTCATAAGTGGATATAAACATCAAGCTGGCAAGAGCCAATCTATCGCATAACAAATATTGGTTTACATCTATAGATTGATTATGAATTGCACAAACCAAGAAATTGTGATTCAGTAACTAAATATGACAATACTCTTAGTCAATGTGAAATCACCAGTTAGCTTGAAGGATTCAAAACTACAACTACAACCTTGTGATTCTTTATTGACTGATTGGCTCATGATTGTGTTTAAATTCATCATGACTCAAATTTGAGTCTGGACTTTGTTGACTCGACTTGATTGAGAGTGAGTCATATGAGATCCCTGATTCAGTGAGTAGTTAAACCTGAAAGTACATGACCCTTCTGTAAGCCATAACATAAAGTAACAAATATATAATGTACTTTGTACCGAGGTAAAACGTTTGACATTATTGTGACATCACAACGGATGTTTACTCACCGACTTTAGTTTGTAAACAAGTTTGCGATAGGAAACCTTGAAAATGACCTTTTTGACTTCAGTTTGGTGATTCAAAGGATAGTGCACACATTCTGTTTACAATAAACCACAGGAATTTACGTTATGAATGCTTGGTTTTTATGTTAAGCTTTGCTTTGGCAGGAAACACATTCAAAAAGTTGCAATTTTATGTTTAGTCACCGGGAAAAACTCTGCTAGGGTTGAAATGTTTGGCAACTAACTTTTATTTGCATTTAATACAGTACATCTAGGTAATTTAAGTTGGTAAGCAGTTTGCAATAAGCTATTTCTACTTTCTCAAATGTTTGTTGTATGCTAAGTACAATAGGCATTTAAGGTTGTGGGTTCAAATCTCACCCGGTAATACTGTATGCTTGTGATTTTTTTCACAGAACTCAGGAAAGTACAGAGTATTCAGTGCTTTAAAAAGCTTACACACATCGGTGTAAGGGTAAAGCCAAATAATTTACCAAATATGTCCATTATTCCCAGGAAAAACGCATTGAGTGTGAACTCCCCTGGAATTCCCTGGAGTTATGTTTTCTGCTATTGGGTTCTGTAATGTGAACAGGGTTTCAATTTCATAAGGTTCCAAATACCAACCATATTTTATAGAATTTCTGAAAATAATATTGTCACCACTAGGCGTACTGATTCTTTGCTTTGTCTCTACACCATGTGGCTTTATGTCATTACGTTGACATCAAATCTTAAATAATAATGACAGTTGGAATCATGCTGCTTGTAAAATCAACTCCAAGGCATGTTGGGCATTCCTTAAAAAGAAAGTCTTGTTTATGGGTTCATTTATGATTACAAAAAGTTCAATTGAGGAAATAAATTTTGGGAAAAGTTGCATGTAGGCCATAGCTTATGTTGTTCCTGGTGTTGCCCCAAGGCTACAAATGTTTTCCATACACTTTAAGATTTTCTAATGGAAAAAAAATTCAATAGAAGAAATTAATTTGTCAAAGGCTTGGAATTACACAAAGGTCATGGCCTCTGTTGCCCTGGTCTTGCCCAGTGCCTGTACAAAAGTTTCCCCTGTCACTTTATGATATCCAATGTAGGTGCTCTTTGCAAAAGGAAATAGACCTTGCCCTCTCAAACATTAAAGGAACACGTTGCCTTAGATCAGTCGAGTTTGGTCTTTGAAAAGCGTTTGTAACCGTTTGTTATAAAATGCATATGGTTAGAAAGATGTTTAAAAAGTAGAATACAATGATCCACACACAATTGCCTCGAAATTGCGTGGTTTTCCTTTTACTTTGCGAACCAACATGGTTGGCCATTTATGGGAGTCAAAAATTTGACTCCCATAAATGGCCGACCGTGTTTGTTGACGAGGTAAAAGGAAAACCATGCAATTTCGAGTGATACTTGTGTGGATCATTATATTCTACTTTTAAAATATCTTTTGAATCATATGCATTCTATAACAAACGGTTACAAGCGCTTTTTAAAGACCAACTCGACCGATCCAAGGCAACGTGTTCCTTTAAACTTCAGGTTTGCCGATGGCATAGTAGTTTCCATTTTATGCCCCAAAATCTGCGAAGTGTTGGTTGTGTATTCGCTCCTGGATTGTTGGCGTTATTTACAAAAGGCGACCACCTTTGAAATAAAATTTTGAGATGTTAGTTTAACACAATAAAATTATTGTTACATCTGTACATAAGATTTAATCGATTGAATGGTTAAAAAAATAAAGGTATACTTGCCTTTTTAGTATTGTTTAAAAAAAAATGTTATTTTGATGTCAAATAGCCTACTGATTCTATTTTACTTTTTTAGACTTGAAATTTTTGTGGAAGAATAACAAATAACACAGTTTAGATTTACCCACTCAAGGATACCAGAAACATTATTTTACCCCCTCGGGCTCCCCATGTCACCCCTTTAGGTCATGACCCTTGAAAATCATGACCTCTATATGAGGTCACCCATGCTGTGTATTCCACAATGTCTGAATATAGTCATATAAAATGCGTCATGTTTGAAAGATAGTCGTCACTCTGGCTTATTGTGATGAAATTTTCAAAAGGTAACTTTTTTTCAATTTGTTCTAAAGAGTATCCTTGGAGTTGTTAGTAATTTTTGACTTGCTGTGTGCCCTTTTATAATTGAGTTCACATGTTGCATGCATTGCAGTCACATTCAGTAATTCATCAATTCTTTGCAAACCTTGTAGTACAATATGTAGGCAAGGTTTGGTGGCTATAATGATAAGAAAAAAAGTTTGAAAGCACAAGGCATTGTGTAATTTTAAATAACAAAAATGTGACGCATAAACAGAATTCAATTTTTTTTTTTTTAGTTTGTGTCTGCTGTTTTGTTAGCAAACTAAACATCCTGGATCAAACAGGTTTACAAAATGATTTTTATCGAAAGTTTCAGATTACAGGATGTGTTTTATATCCCTTCTAAAATGTTTAAAAAAATAATCTCATGTTTCGACCCTAGCAGAGTCATTCTCAAACACACACACTAAATCAACAATTTTTAACAATAAATCTTTGGCCATAAATCACAATTTGACTGAACTGCTCTGGCCTTGGACAATGCTTTGTAAGATGGAAATTTGATTGATGATTTACCAAAAGTCTTTGAGCAAGGAATATTGTTTACTGAATTCAGTTCAAGTTTACTACATAAATAATGTTTCATTATTCAATGTTAAAGGCAGTGGACACTATTGGTAATTACTCAAAATAATTATTAGCACAAAACCTAACTTGGTACAAGTAATGGAGAGCTGTTGATAGTATAATCATTGTGAGAAGTAAGGTAGTTTTCGAGGAAGAGGTAATTTTTCATGAATTTGATTTCGAGACCTCCGAATGGGATTTTGAGGTCTCGCAATCAAGCATCTGAAAAAGCACATAACTTTGTGTGACAGGGGTGTTTTTTTTCTTGCATTATTTATATCTTGCAACTTCGACAACCAATTGAGCTCAAATTTTCACATTTATGCATATGTTGAGATACACCAAGTGAGAAGACTGGTCTTTGACAATTACAAATAATAGTGTCCAGTGTCTTTAAAGCTATCTGTCATATTGAGCTGTGTGGGTTGTACATGAAGGGCGAACAGGTCCTTGATCTAAGCTGTTCTGCCCCCCTTGGGAATACTTCGTACGTCTACGATAAAAATTTTATTTATGATTTATAGCAGCTCCCTCTCTGTAAAGAACAACAGTCATTATGAACGCGTCTCTGCGTTAGTTTTTAAACGCCTCCTTGTCTATGACGTGTTTAAAGCCATTGGACCCTTTCGGTAAACAGTGTTGTCCAAGGCCCACACTTTGTGTACCACAACTTCTATATCAAATAACAAACCTGTGAAAATTTAGGCTCAATCGCTCATCGGAGTCGAGAGCAAACAACGGAAAAACCCACCCTTGTTTCCGCGCGTTTCGCCGTGTCATGACATGTGTTTAAAATAAATCCGTAATTCTCGTTAACAAGAATTTATCTTGTTTTGCTGTTTTCTCAAAAAGTAAAGCATTTCATGGAATAATATTTCAAGAGATGTCTTTCACCATTGCCTTCTGTAAACCCTGTAAGTTATTTGTAAATCTGTTAACTTTTTTTTTTTTTTTTGAACCGAAAGGGTCTAATGGCTTTAAACGTCAAAGTGTCTACGTTTAAAGGATTTGGGTACTTTTTCAAAATGTCCATAGATTTACATTAAACTTACAGGGTTTAAAGATAATGATAGTGGAAAGCTTCCCTTCAAATATTTCTTACTGAGGTGCTGTGGACATTGTGTTTTTTGTCCTACAAAAAGTACATACACCCTTTAAACGTGTTTTGGTGTTCATAAAGTGTTACCAGCCTACAAACATGTCTTTGTGTCTTGTTATTAACACAACAACGTGTCTGTGGTCCAATTTTATAACCGCATAAACATGTCTATGTATAAAATAAAAAACAACGCAATGTGTTTTTGATATAAGGATTAATGCCAAACCGCGTTCATGTAATCCGAAATGCGTTTAAAAGTTATTAAAACACTTGTTTTTACAGTGCTGATTCTAGTTATAATCAAAATTATGATTCTGCAGAAAGTTCCCTGAAAATTAAGAAATCTTCAAGGTTCTAATGAACAAATTTGAAAATCTCCCTGATTATGGTAACTTTTTCCCTACATGTGTTGATGTTTTTAAAATGTAGTGTTTTTTATCTCCCTGATTGTAAGTATAAAATCTCTCTGATCTCTCAAGATGCAAATGTTGGCAATTTTGTGTACATAAAGTCTTTGATCAACAAATAATGGTTACTGAATGCATTGTATATCGTGCAGATATTCTTACCACACTATGTAATTGTAGGTTTATTTTCTGATTTGTTGTGCCCTGAGAAAAATCAGCAAAACTTTAATAAATTTGCCTTAAAGGCAGTGGATTCTATTGGTAATTACTCAAAATAATTATTAGCATAAAACCTTAATTGGTAACGAGTAATGGGGAGAGGTTGATAGTATAAAACAGTGTGAGAAACGGCTCCCTCTGAAGTATCGTAGTTTTCGAGAAAGAAGTATTTTTCCACAAATTTGATTTCGAGACCTCAGAATTAGAATTTGAGGTCCCCAATTCAAGCATCTAAAAGCACACAACTTCATGTGACAAGGGTGTTTTTTTTTCCTCATTATTATCTCGCAACTTCGACGACCAATTTAGCTCAAGTTTTCACAGGTTTGTTATTTACACATGTTTAGATACATTAAGTGAGAAGACTGGTCTTTGACAATCACCAATAGTGTCTTAACATGTGGGTCAGCCCCTGTACTACAACACATTCTTACTTATATCCAAGGACCGTGGAGGAAGAAATTTCCTTTCTCAATTGCAAGGACCAAACATCACGCCTTGCATATTGGCTGCTACATTCTCGGTATAGTTACATGTACCTGTCATACATAATGTTCAATAGTAAGGAGTCATTATGACATACATACTGTGGCTTGGCCTTGCCTTAGGCTTTCCTGATTAGTCCCAACCTTCCTTCATACATGTAGGCCCTACCCCCATCAAGTTAAAGGCACTAGACGCTATTTGTAATTTACTCAAAATGAGCAATGGAGAGCTGTTGATAGTATAAAACATTGTGAGATACAACTCCCCTCTTAAGATGTAGTTTTTGAAAAAGAGATAATTTCCCACTCTAGATTTTAAGCCTGGAGCCTTTTATAAAATTAGGCATCTGAAAGCTCTTACTGAAAGCACACAAATTGAGTCCAAATTTGCACAGATTTGTTATTTAAATGCATGTTGGGATACACCAAGTGAGAACACTGGTCTTTGACAATTGCCAAAGGTGTCCAGGGCTCGATTTCACAAAGCCAGTCCTAACTTATGATTGGTCCTAGGACTCTTCAGAATGTATTAAAAACCTAAAGCAAGCCCTAAGTTAACAGGACGAGTGGCCTACATGTAGGCCTAACTGGTCCTAACTGGAGATAAGACTAGTTTTTAAGCTTGGGCGATATCGATTTATTTTATTCACGATATATCGCCCACACTATATCGCGATATTCGATATAATCGCGATTAATTAAATTTGACATCATCAGTCTTCAAACTCCAAGTGAAAGTTGTAGAAGAGACAGTCATAGCATAAGAGAGGTGTTCTAATCACCTAGTCTTTTGGTTTTACTCCAAACCTATGAGGTGCAAGATGTCTCACCTAGCAAATACATCGCGATATTTAATCGATATTGCGATTATCGCGATATATCGATATTTTGATTAAAACCAAATCCAGCCGATATCGAAATCCTTTCCAAATTAATATCGCGATATTCGATAATATCGTGATATCGCCCAAGCTTACAAGTTTTTAAAACTCTTTGTGGAATCCACCCCTGTGCCTTTAACAAAAACTCTGTCTTTGTGCAACAAAGTCCATGAAACTGATTAATTTCAAAAGAATCTGTGGGTATAGCAAATAATAGAGAGTCTGTAATCGCACGATAAAGATGACAGGTTGGAATTAGAATTATTTTTTTTTAAAGCAGATAAGCTGCACTACAGTGTGCATACCTGCATAAAAAACGCTCATTGTTTTCTGTCCAGGGTTTGGGTTTTGAATACAATATTTTTTTTAAAGGGTAGCTGCAGTGGTTTTTTTTTTAATTTAAACGATTAAACATGAATTTTTAAACCTGAATAATTGTTTTATATTTTTTATTAAATGCGCAAGTATTTTAAAAAGAGAGTTTTCAAGAGATTAGGGGAACCCACCCCGCCCCTAAAAGGGGCATAAACGTGACGTCATGTCGGGAACCCGAGCCATCGGGCCCCCTGGCTGCGTGCATATAAAGATGTGTGGACTGTGTGGCCTGGTAGGTACCTAGGCGCGTGTAGTTAGGGACCAGACTCTTTTTGCCGACGATATGTTTGAATTCCCGACATGACGTCGATAGTAGGGGGCGGTAACAATCCACAAAAGGGGGGGCATGACTTATTCGCTAATTACGCAAGTGAGATATGTCGGGGAAAAAACAAAACACATTTTATTGAGGTTCAATACATCAGAAATAAATGACAGCAAAATTAACTGTTTTATTTTAATTCACTGCAGCATCCCTTTAAAGGGCCTGTGCAAGACGGGAAGATTTCGTCCAGCAATTTTGCGTAGCAAAAATTTAGACAACTTCTTTTGTGCTCACTGAATATTGAGTAGCAATTGAAACAATTTGTGTAGCATTTTGCTCATCCCTCGTACTGCATCTCTTTGGAACTCCCTGCCTGGTGCATGTTTCCCTTCATCCTATGATCTGCCATCTTTTAAGAGGAATATCAACTCCTACCTTTAGCTCCACTGAGTTACTGCATTTCTATGTTTTCTTCCTTGTAGCCCTTTACCTAGAGTAGCCTTGTTTTGGGCGAAATTGCACAAAATAAAATAAATCTATAAAAGGGAAGTCGTTCATTGCAAGAAGAAAAGGGGACTTGTCAATGCTGGGGAAAACAAGTATTAGATACTTTTTAAATAATTGAGTAGGACAGAGGAAGGTTTGACGACAGGTTGAGTCACTTGAACTTTAAAGGACAAATGTACATCAATATATATGATTTTAAAATTTTATTAAAACTTTTTCTTTTTAATTGTACATTATGTGTGCAGATTGTAAACAGACATTCAATTGTTTTGAATGGTTTGTGTCGTGTTGATTTGATTTCATTGTGATTTATGCAACCTTGAATATAAATGTACATTGTATATCTTGAACTTTCAGAAAGTATAGTTTGGTAAAGAAATTATTCAGCAGTTAATTTTATAATGTATACTCGACCAAGTGATATGACAGGAAGGTATATGTATGCATTTTTTTACTGATTTTTTTATTTTTTTATTAAAATGCAAGTCGCCTGACACACAAGGCCTGAAGGCCACTTCAAGGTGTGGGCTACAATTATTTTTTTCCAGAGGCCGTTGCCACCTACTCCAAGGGCTGAAACAGGGTTACCCCTTTTACAGTCCATACGAATGTAGGGTTGGTTATCATCAATCCGAAGCCTGGTCGGTAGAGCAGAAACACTACCTCCCCAAATTTTACGTAGCAAGTGCCACGACCGGGATTCGAACGCACACTCAAACTGTTTGATCAGCAGAGTGTGGGTTCGTAACACCAGAGCTTGAATCCGGTGCTCTTAAAGGCAGTGTACACTTTTGGTAATTGTCAAAGACTAGCCTTCACAGTTGGTGTTTCTCAACATATAATGCATAAAATAACAAGCCTGTGAAAATTTGAGCTCAATCGGTCTTCGAACTTGCGAGATAAGAATGAAAGAAAAACACCCTTGTCACACGAAGTTGTGTGCGTTGAGATGGTTGATTTCGAGACCTCAAGTTCTAAACTTGAGGCCTCGAAATCAAATTCGTGGAAAATTACTTCTTTCTCGAAAACTATGGCACTTCAGTGGGAGCTGTTTCTCACAATGTTTTATACCATCAACCTCTCCCCATTACTCGTAATCAAGAAAAGTTTAATGCTAATAATTATTTTAAGTAAATACCAGTAGTGTCCACCGCTCGGCCATGACACGCCACAAATTGGTAACCACTCCTACTACTTCTAGGAGAATCTAGGAGAGTTGAAGCACAGTGACTTTGGATAGTGTTAAGCAATTTGGGGACCACCTCACCATGGAAAAAGATATCAGTTGTTATCACCCCCAGAAAAAAATAAATTGAGAATTGGTACAGTTGTCAGCAATGTTTTTCAGATTGTGTGTTCCATTACGAAGTATTCTTCCTGTTTGGACTACAAAATGTAAATCACTCTGGACTTTCGGCGATATCTAAAAAATGCTCCCATTTTTAAAGCCATTGGACACTTTCGGAACAGAAAAAAAAAAAAATTCACAGATTTACAAATACCTTACAGGGTTTACAGAAGGTAATGGTGAAAGACTTCTCTTGAAATATTATTCCATGAAATGCTTTACTTTTTGAGAAAACATTAAAACAATTATCAATTCTCGATATCGAGAATTACGGATTTATTTTAAACACATGTCATGACGCGGCGAAACGTGCGGAAACAGGGGTTGGTTTTCCCGTTATTTTCTCCTGACTTCGATGACCGATTGACCCTAAATTTTCACAGGTTTGCTATTTTATATTTAAGTTATGATACACGAAGTGTGGGCCTTGGATAATACTGTTTATTGAAAGTGTCTAATGGCTTTAAATGAAACATTCACAGTAGGTAAGTTTTGTTGTATAGGACTAAAATACTCAAATGGTTCCAAAAACCAAAGGTGTTATTGCTTTAAAAAAAAAAACGGCATAATATTCCCAAGCACCAACCATGAAAGGTGTTAAAGGTCAAAAGCACTGGCCAAACACTTCAGTAAACAAAACATTTACACAACATATTCAAACAAAAGAGATCTCAATTTTGTCCTTGAATTTGTTTTTTTGACAGGTTGTGTAACACCAGGCCAAGGATGTAAAAACAAAATGATTTATTCCTAGACAAGGACCACTTGACGTCAATTGAAACCAAAGAGGCTGTGATTGTAAGAAAGGGTGTAGAGAAGTTCAACCTCCTTCTCAAGACAGGAGGAGCGATCAAAAGAGAGGTAAGTCGACTTTCAAATACTAGACAAATACTGAATAATAGTACTTAGGGGCCATTCACAATAGTCAATGTTAAAAAATTAAGTCTTATTTCAGAATTGTTTGGACCCACTCACCCCAAATTTTGAGTTGTTTTATTTTGAATGGCTTCAAGAACAAAATGCGTAATGCCTCAAATGAATCGACTATTTTAGATCAAAGGTCAATAGTTTTCAACAGCTTTTCCTGGCTCAAACAAACATATATGTCTTCATTGTTTTATAATTTATAGGCTATGATTTTTCAGTTATTTTTTTTTACCCACCCACAATTTCGGGGGGGAATTTTTTTATTTTATTATTGCCAATTCTGAAGTGCCCCTAAACGTTGTTTATTGCGAGAATCGACTGTACTGTAACAGCACTCTTGCTTATTTTTTGGGAGTAGTCCTTGCCCAGGAAGACCTTCCCATTTCAGCAGCGAATAAGGCACTTTGCTTGTGTGGACTCTTTCCTTAAGAATGCCTACCCCCTTTTTATACTCCAATTGTTCCTATTGTATTCTTGACTTGTGAAGTGATTTAGCAAATGCCTGTTGAGACATTAGGCCAAGTAAAACAAAATACCAGTTGATCGTCCAAGTTTTTCCCAAAAGAGGAGGATGAGGGCCTTTTTTTTCAAAGGTGGCTGCAACCGTTTAAATTCAAACTGGCCACCAATTCTCTACTTTAAAGTCACCACTTACTTTTAACCTAGTTACAAGATCTTAGAAGATTAGTAAGTTAAATGAGAAATACACAGAAAATTTGTCTTTTTGAAGAAAAAAAGAGGGAGGGGACGATCAACTGGTATTTGTTTTATTTGGCCTTACTGTATCCAGGGTCTAAGAATTCCCTGCACCTTTAAGATGTATCCTTGGGAAGTCTTCAGAGGTAGGATTAGGGATGGAAAGGATTAGGGATGGAGAAAGATTACGATTTAGATTTATGTGTAAACGTTGTGTTCGTTATGCAGTGTATGTACTCCTACTCTGCTATTTGTTTACAATGCATGGTCTATTTTTAAATTTTGGTTATAAATTTGCTGTCGGACCAAGGTATAGTACAATCTGCTGCTGATAAGTCATTTTCATTTGCGCCTCCCAAATTAATGAACAGTCTCCCGACACATCTGCACTCGGCAACATCACTTCAGATGTTCAAGAAAGGCCTCAAATTTCACCTTTTCACCCAATGATCTTGTTTCGTGTTAGTCGTTTCTCTTTCCTTAATTTCTATTTTAAATTTTTTGTTCTTGAGTCATGTGCTTCATCAACCGCTGTGATCTAAATGAAACAGCAGTATATAAATCCCCATTGTATGTAAGTAGGCCTGAGGTTTTTGATATTAATTTGTACCACACATCAAAGATGGTACAAGTTTACTTTGGTAATGACCCAACGTCCCCCCAAACCCCCCCCCCCCCCCCCCCCCGAAAAAAATTATAATAATTGTTTTAAACAAAACATCAAAAACCACCATACGACAATCTGAACAAAATAAATCAAAATGTAAATAAATAATGTGTTTAACATTTTATCTGAAAGCCTTTTTGTTGAAAAGATGGTAAATTGAATTGAATTGATTGGTTTATTCGCCAAGTATTTAAAAATACATGAAATTTCAAATCCAATTATACAGCAACAATACAAAATTAAAATGCAAAATTGCACAAGTAAAAATAGTAAGCATCCTGTAAAAATCATTTCATCTGAAGTGTCCCATAAATATGCATAGATCACCTTGATTGGACTGTTGGAGATTTGTGGTGATCGTTTTTTGAATGCTGTGGCCAGAGGATGCATTTAAAAAAGGAAAATTTTCCACAGTTTTCTCAACAAGTTGACACAGTATGTATAGACCATGTGAACTTTGTTTACAAAGTGTGACCTTGTGCATTCTTTGAGTCTGGCAGGCAAGATACTACACTGGTCATATGGGAAAGTTGACATTTTGTGTCATAATTTCCACATAAATCCAAGAGTTATGAAAGTAAAAGCTGAACCAATTTTTGAGATGTGCCCCCTTTCATCATATCAACAGTTGATAAGAATTAGACAGTGCAATCTCCATAGAATTAAGATTTTAGGTTGTGTACCAAATCGTGCCTGCAGGAAGTCCATGCTCTGTGGCTCTTTTGTAAACGTGTGATGTCACAGGTCACATCGTCTATTCATCTGAAACTTTCTCAGGTGAATTTTGTTGTATCTTTCTTGAAAATTATGCTTGTAAATCAGCTGACAAAAATAAACAATGACTAGTACATTGTACATGTAGTTTTAGAAAGCCCAAGTTAGATATTACTGTATACTAGCCGTGGTGATAAACTCAGCATTTCCTATGGTTGGCCTTGTCCTTTTGGGATTAGGGATTATAAACTGGATCAATAATGATCAGATAGTGATGTGTGATTTGCACACTGCCCACCTGCTGATATTAATCAATATGATTGATTGATTGATTGATTGATTGGTTGATTGGGGAGGGGGGTTTAATGGCTCTGATCAGTCACCACTCTTAGGGTTTAAATATCGTTATTATACCTTGGGAATTCTGAAGTCACCTGTCTGGAATGCTGTCAAAGGATTTGGTGAGGGCAGGGAACGAATAATCCGGAACTATTGCGTAGCAAAATCCTTTGAGTGATATAGAGTTTTGTGCTCATTGAATGCTAATATTCAGTAGCAAATGATTACTTTTGAGTAGCAACTGGTCTTTTGCAAATTTAAACTGGGAAACTTATTTTGTGCACACTGAATGCCAATACTGAGTAGCAAATCGTGATTATTGCTGTGCCAAAAACGAGAAATCGTTTGTTGGTATTATTCAGAAATTTTACATTGTATCCTCTTATAATATCAGACCATGTCAAAGAACCAGCCCATGGTATTCAGACCATTGGAATACAACTCTGACAACTGGAGAAATTCATAACGTAGATGAAAAGGTCAACTATTGGATTGATTACTCTCATTCCAATGTGTGTGAAATTCAACCCAGTCCTGTCAGTAAGGCATACCTTAGGCCTGGACTGACGCCATGGGAGGACACGGCCGTCAATGCCCCTGATCTTGGACTTGGTGCCCCTTAAGGCCTTGGCACACGAGGCAACCTTTTTATGGGACTTGGAGGCAAACATTTGCAGTGCATGCTACAGGACCACTTTGGTAGGGCACAAGTCTTTTTTTGTAAACATTGTCTTACGATCAACAAGAAAAATATGTGAACATTGAAATGTGAATGCCTTTCCCTCTTGGAGATTGCCTATTGCCTGGAACTGGTTGCCTGTCAATTGCAGGCCTGATACTTCATGGAGGCAACGAAGACGATTGCCTCCGTGTCCCCGGGTCGTTTCCTTGGTGCCCTTGAAATGCTCCAGTACAAATTTGCAATTTCATCATTCATAGGGTGCCCTTTACCAAGAAGAAAATGCCTTGGTGCCCTTGCCCTTTCAAAAACGAAGCATACAGCCCTGAAATTGCCTCGTGTGACATGGCCCTTAAAAATTCCCATGGACTTGAAGATTTTTCAGGGAAAGTTCCCTTTGCAATAATCAGCGAAAATTGCCCTGTCCTCTTAAAAGTTTGGGTTTATCTTATTTTGACTGGATACATTCAATCTTATTGCCCAAATAGGACAATGATAACACCCAGGCCTGATACTTCACCGAGGCGATTGCCTCCAGGCCCCCTCGTCATTGCCTTTGTGCCCCTGAAATGCTAGAAATTTACAATTTCCTCATTTATAAGGTGCCCTTTACAAGGAAGAAAATGCCTAAGTGGTGCCCTTGCCCTTTCAAAAATAAAGCATACAGGTCTGAACACCAATGGAAAACAGTGCTAAATAGTTCATTGGTGCAAGGGCAAAATGTAGAAATCAAATAGTTCTTTTCCCCCAATTCAAAATTAACAAATTAACAGGGACTTTCAAAATCTAGCGTTCTAGGCCTCACTTTAGGCACACAAGCTGAGTAGTATCCTGTAGCTGATACAAGGTGGTGGCAGGTATAATTTAATTGCCTACCCATAATAATTTAGGTAAGTAATTACCTATTTGTATACATCCTAGCTTCAAGTTCAACCAGCACACCCTTTCCTATGGATCCTGAAGACATGAGGGGGGGGGGGGGGGGTATCGGTCTGGGGTTGTTTGAACACCTTGACCTTTATTGCATCCTTCAGTTCCAATTACACCAGTGTACATAATGTTTATCATTCACCAATATTATTAGTAAGACATCATTGGCTTGCAGAGGGCAGTGAGGTCATGGAAAATGTACTATACACGTACATTTGCGTTTAATTAATCCAGTTCATTGTGTTTTACTGAATGTGTTTGTGGGCCCTTTGGAGTTTTGGGTGATTTTTATTTATTTATTTATTTATTTATTAATTTACTTATTTTTTATTTATTTATTTGTTTTTCTGAAATTACACTAAACACTAAACAACCCGCACTAAGGATAAATTGTACAAGAAAAGTTCACACATTTGGTTGTGTGGAGGACCTGTATGTGTTGGTTTCTTTAGTGGTAATGTGTTAACCACAATTGAAACTGCAGGCCTGATACTTCACGGAGGCAACGAAGGCGATTGCCTCCGTTGCCCCTTGCTATTGCCTTGGTGCCCTTGAAATGCTCTAGTAGAAATTTACAATTTCCTCATAGGGTACCCTTTGCCAAAAAGAAAATGCCTTGGTGCCCTTGCCTTTTCAAAAACGAAGCATACAGGCCTGAAACTGGCTCTAAAAATACAAGACATGGGTTTTGTAATCTCTGAAAACCAAGAAGATAACTTTTAAAGCCATTATACACTTTCGGTAAACAGTATTGTCCAAGTCCCACACTTCGTGTATCACACCTTATATAAAAAATAACAAACCTGTGAAAATTTAGGCTCAATCGGTCACCGTAGTCGGGAGAAAATAATGGGAAAACGCCGTGTCATGACATGTGTTTAAAATAAATCCGTAATTCTCGCTATTGAGAAATGATATTGTTTTTAAGTTTTCTCAAAAAGTAAAGCATTTCATGGAACAATTTCAAGAGAAGTCTTTCACCATTACCTTCTGTAAATCCTGTAAATTATTTGTAAATCTGTGAACTTTTTTTTTTCTGTACCGAAATTGTATAATGGCTTTAATGAAGATAGTGTAAATATTCTTTACATTTGTGTGAAAATATAATGTGAATCTTTCATTGTTTTAGTGTAGTGCATTGTCAATAGGACCATAAACTAGTTTATTGCTCCATAATATAGGACTAAAATCAATTGATTCAACTGTCAACAGAGCCTATTGAATGAATATATGGCTAAATGAATGTCGCCCTCTGTTGACAGTGTATACCTTTTCTATTAAAATTACTTTGTGTATTTTGAAAAGCTTTCAAAGAGATTTTCGATTTTTACGAATAATTTTGCAAGTCAGTCAATGAATTGCGCCAAAATTAAAGAGGGCCCTCCATCTGCGCTGTGCAGAGGGCACTTGAGGAGACGGTAACCAAGGGCAATGGGAAGTAGATAATTGTTTAGTCCAGACAGGGCTGATTGTGACATTCTCTTGAGGCTAAACCTTGGGACTTGAGTAAATTGTTTGTTCAATCAAGATTGGATGTTTGCAGGCACTGTCTGTGTACACAGTTCATGTGTGTTCAGTAACAGTTTACAACCCTATGAAGGGTTATTGAATGCAATGTTTACTGTATCTTCCATGAACTGTTGTCATTTGTGTTCATGAAGAACATCAGACACCTCCATGATCAGACAGGGCTCAAACTTTGACTAGGGCTTGTTGTACATTAGCTCAACATTTAAACTGCCTTGTAAAATCCAGACATTTCTTTAACAAGAGCAGATGCAAATCAAGTTGAACCATTCTACCTCCATAGGCCCAATTTCATAGAGCTGCTTAAGCAAAATTTTTGCTTAAGCAAAAAATTCATTGCTTAGTAAAATCAGATTACCGGCCAAGACTCCACTCAATTGTTCTGCTAAGTAAACAACAGCTAAATACTAGTCGTAAGCAATGTATATGGCATGACATTTTAGCCAGTAACATGTGCAAAATAAGCGTGCTATTTTCGTGCTAATTTTTTGCTTAAGCAGCTCTATGAAATTGGCCCCTGGTTGAACAATCACTATAAGCCCTTCTCCCACTACTCTATTCCCTGAGGCTGCCTCCCAGCAATCATTGACCAGCCTTTTCACACTAAGCTTGCTTTTACCCCATACTCCCCCTCTCCCTGTCTGCCCTTGCAAATGGGCATACATTTGTACCTCAGGTAATAGTCACCGGCATAGGGGTACAGGGGCACAGTGTGAAAGTTGTAATGGTAGGGTAAAAAATAGATTGTGGCAGGCCTGTATGCTTCGTTTTTGAAAGGGTAAGGGCACCAAGGCATTTTCTCTTTGGCAAAGGGCACCCTATGAGGAAATTGTAAATTTCTACTAGAGCATTTCAAGGGCACCAAGGCAATGACAAGGGGCAACGGAGGCAATCGCCTCTGTTGCCTCCGTGAAGTATCAGGCCTGTTGTGGGGCCTCCCCAGGACTGTTTTCAGCAGGGATAACAGATACAGTGTGAAAAGGGCTTCATATTTTGTTAATTTTTCCGGTGAAATGACAAGCTAACAGGGCTTGCTGGCTAGTCACTAAAAAGGTGAAGGGCAAACCCTGAATGCGTCTAGGCTAGAGTGCCCCTTTTAAGGCAAAACCGCCTTGATGCCCTTGCCCTTTCACGAACGTATCAGGCCTGCAGTTTAATTTGGACTCCTTTGTCGACTTGTCGAATGGAACCATATGAAGAAAAATTGCAAAAACCACACATGTCGTCATAAAGACTTGTTGAATTGAACTATTGGGAAAATGACCAAAACCACAAAAGTCATAACATCAAGACATTCAAACTTCCACTAGACTTTTTTATTGTCATGAGTCATCAGACTAAACTGATCCCACTTCATGTTTACTTAAAATACCAGGGTGATTCATCCAATGGGAACTTATTGTAGTTACTGTTCGGTCTCCCCTGTGGTTTGGTGTAGACTATCATCATAAGTAAATAGCAAGGGTCCCAGGTTATTTCTTTTTAAAAGATAGCGTTCACACTACTGCATTTTTTAACATCAATGTGATTTGAGTCAATGTCTCTCGTTAGAAACTGTCTCTGTGTGAACACAATTAACCACAGATCTAGGCCCAATGTCATCGAGCTGCTAAGCACTAAAATTTGCTTAGCATGAAATTTCTTCCCTGATAAAAACAGGATTACCAACCAAATTTCCACGTGATTTTCAGGATAAACAAACAACAGCTTGTTACCAGTAACACGCAATATGCAACAAATAGAAATTTTGTTGGTAACCCTATTTTTATCAACAAAAAAAAATTTCATGCTAAGCAAATTTTCGTGCTTAGCAGCTCTATGAAATTGGGCCCTGCATGTACTTGAAATACCAGGGTGATTCATGCAACAGGAACTTATTGTAGACTTTACTGTTGGATGTCCCTTGTGGTTTGTTGTAGACTTATCATCAGCACAGGTGGTTTCAGACCATAAAGGGATTAATTATCCTGCTGGGAGTTTGTGTGTGGAAGTGGCTTCTTCCTGTTGATTTGGCGATTCGGATAGAATGAGTCTTCATATGTCATCTGAAATAATTGTATGACTGTAAACTCGGCTGCTGAGAGATTCTATATTGCCTGTGTGGTTGTGTTCACACAGCCAGTTTTTAACAAGAGACCGTGACTAAAATCACATCGATGTTAAAAAATGAAGCTGTTTGAACCCTATCTTTAAACAATTCTGTTGATTTGGCGATTCGGATCAAATGAGTCTTGATATAATTGTCATCTGAAACAGTTGTATGACTGTAATGTAAACTCAGCTGCTGAGAGATTCTAAAATGCATGTGGCTGTGTTCACACAGACAGTTTTTATTGAGACCTTGACTAAAGTCCCACTCTAGTAATTTGCCTGTGAATATTTTCACAGAACTCGGGAAAGTACCGAGTATTCAGTGCTAACACACATGAGTGTATATTTGTATGGATAAAACCAAAATGAATATTTTTTATCCCTGATGCAAATTTAACATATTAAAATCACATCAATGTTAAAAAAGGCAGATGTGTGAAAGCTATCTTTAAGAAAACAAATAACCAGGGACCCTTGTTATTTTGTGCATACTCCATGTTACTTGACACTCTACGCTTTCACAGCTTGTCCTGCAAGCGGAGAATGGTTATCATAAGTGCCAAATTCGGCGGTAAGCAGAGTCATGAAATGGGCCGCATGCTGTACACATTGTAGGCTCTGTTAGGAAAATATGAAATCGTGACGAAGAATAGTTTCACCAGATGTGGCTTTGTCACATTCGGAGCTCCCCTTTGTACACAAACACTGAACCTAGTGCCATGGAGCTATAATGCTAGTACTTAGTAGACAATCTTTTCAACAAATGCACCTCGCAGCTGGGGTGTGTTGAGGATTTTCAGCTGACCCTATCCACCACCTTTCCCCTCTTCCATGATCCGTCATCCACCGCAAAGCTTTCTTCCTCGTGGAGCCTTCCTGCTATTATCACGTAGGAAGAAAAATCCTCCATGCTGTTACTAGATAAGGATCCTGTACACTCTGATATAGCAGTCTTGAAGATGTTGTTGCATTCATGAAGATGTTGTAGCAAGCTGAGCAGTGTAGTGTTGCTTTAAGACGTTGTTGTTCATTACCATTCAACTTTTGTGATCCCCCGCTCAACGCACACATTAGCATCGAACAATACGTGGGCGCTTTTGAGAAAACTTCCAGATCACCAGCACATCATTCTTGCTGACGAGGTTTGCTGCTTCCTGAAAGACCCTCTCAGGCCTGTATGCTTTGATTAAGAAAGGGCAAGGGCACCAAGCCATTTTGTCCTTGGTTAAGGGCACCCTGTATGAGGAAATTGTAAATTTTTACTGTGAGCATTTCAAGGGCACCAAGTGAATGAACTACAGTGGAGGGGCATGGAGGCAATTGCCTGTGTTGCCTCTGTGGGGCATGGAGGCAATCGCCTGTGCTGAAATATCAGGCCTGCCCCTATTGGTGTAATAGTTGCGACGTGTGTAGTCTTCAGGCCCTCTGGTTTCCCCAACTCAACAAGATGTGTTGCACCAAGACCAGCTGAGCAATGTCTAACTAGCTCTATGGTCTAACCATACATGTAGGTAAGTCTGGTCCTTCCTCTATGGTCTAACCATGGTCTAACTAACAGACTCATTGACCTAAGGCTGAGGTCACAGGCTGGTGATAAAAACTGTAGACATCAGAACCTGGGAGTTAGGTTTATTACACCCTAGGGATTTTTACTGGGGAAAAAACATCAACTGTGTTTAAACACAAGAGGGACAATAGGAGGTCCATGGTTGCAGTGGTAGACAAGCTTCGGTAAATTTGTAAATGGTTTTATGGTTTTATCATAGTTTTTAATCAACTCAACAAGATTGTATTGCTTCAAGAGTATAGCTGAGCAGTGGCTAGCAGACTCATTGACCCAAGGCTGAGGTCACAGGCTGGTGATAAAAACTGTAGACATCAGAACCTAGGGGTTAGGTTTATAATTGCACCCTAGGGATTTGTAGCCATCAACTGTGTACAGAAATGTAGACTGAAAACCACTTCAGGGTCAACTGACCATCAAGCAGGTGAGATTAACACTAATCCTTGAAACTACCCCCTGGAATCCCCCTCATCAAACCATGCTTGGTATGTTGCCAGACAGGCTAATGCCTTCTGTGGATTTGGATGGTTAAAGTATGGTTTTACTAAGGGAATCAATGTGTGGTGAAGAGGTTTTCAACTAGTGGTTTAATCCCAACGAGGCCTGGTTCTTGATAATTTTACCGAGACGAGGTATTTATGAATATGGGATTGTGGTGGATTGATTTGGGCTGACTCATTGCAAGTTGTTAATAATATATAAAAAAAAAAAAATTCTTGATTTTACATTAACTTTTGATTGCTCTTAAAATCTTTCTTGAAAACAGTGATGGTGTCACCAAGAGGCGACCTACAGTATTTTAACACTTAAAAGGTTTTGATACCTTTTGTAGATCAAGTTCTTTGGCCATGACATGAATCCTTAACTCACTATGAATGAAGATGTATGTAATAATATAGCCTTTAGAAGTTTCAGCTTCATTAGTCATCAAGTTTTTTGATAAAAAAATGTGAAAATCACAGAGAAATGTTTTCAGAGTCGCTTAAATCCAGTTTATCCCGGTACATGCTAAAATAATTTTCGTCTCACTTTGAAGAAAGAAAAAAAGTTGTGAAATTATTTCACTCATTACTAAAAAACTGAAGCACCCCAGCAGAGACGCTTACTACCAATCATTATCTTTAAATTGTGTACTGTAAGTTTAATGCAGTGTGGACGTTTGTTTGGTACCCAAATACCCAAAGCCTTTAACTCCTCTAGGTATTTTCTCAGATTTAAGAAGTGTATGAAGTCTTTATTATTTCTTGGAAGTGCTTTTCGTGAGTGCTAAGAACCTCTTAGCCATTAGTACAGATTAAGGACCGATCAACTTGAACAAGGCACCCAGGGGTGATGGAACCTGTAGCTAGGATGGCTTATCAACCCATCAAGGGGTCAGACTGGCTTCCCATGGGAGTAAGACCCAGTCTTGTTGCCACCATGGAGGGATAAACCGTGGGTTAGGAAGGAAGAAACCATGGGTTAGGACGGGGATAAGGGTCTGTGAACGAAAGTCGCTGTCTAGGGTTTGTCGACCGAGCCAGAGTTCAAAATTTGCTAGAAAAAAATGGGGTTCAAATTGTTCTCTTACACGCTCGTCAAGTTTTAGATTGAAATGCTCTCTAATCGTTTGAGACTAGAAACAAACCATCTGCAGGTTGTCCCTAGATTTGTTTTGATAAATTCTAGTAAATGTCAGTCTCACTTCAAGGGAGGGTACAGTTACCTTTGGTAATTACCCAGCAATTAATAATCATAAAAACTAACTTGATGATGTAAAGAGCACTGGAGAGCTGTTGATGTTGTAAAACGTTTTTAGAAATGACCCCCCTAACAATAACATACATTGGTGTAAAGGTAAAACCAAAATTAATATTCTTTATCCCTGATGCAAGAATTTATCAAATCGTTGCAGTACACACTGCAAAATATGTTATTTTACCTGCCTCTAGCGACCGGGCAATCTCGGTGGTCTAGTTGGTCTGCCCTAGAATTACAAAGGTGGTGGGTTTTAATCATACCCGAGTAAAATGCCTGTAATTTTTTGTTCACAGAACTCGGGGGGAAAGTACTGAGAATACAGTCATGTTATACATGTACATCGGTGAAGGGTAAAACAGGCTTTATGAAATAAGGCCCTGATCTAAACCATCTGAAGAAACCAGCTTACCCTGTATACACAAGGGTCCATACCTTTACAACAAACAGCTTAAACTTGTCAATGTTTACACTCTCTACAAAGGACCGAAACCTTAAACCCTTCCATCATCCCGGGTTTCAGTTCTTTGTTTATTTTGATTCTTCATCGTGAGGTATCCAGTTGCATAATTCATAAGTGTTTTTATCCAGTTTTTTATTTGTAATAGTTGAAGCATGAGTCATGCAGTGGGTGGGCTACACTAAATGGCACCCCTGACCCTGCAAATTTATACCCCCATGTTGGCTGACTTGTTGACTCGTTTTATCGTTGGTTAGGGAGCTATTCAGATACAGTAAATGTTTTTGAACAATTTTTTCTTTTTTTTCCCTGAAATGTTGGGTGGGTGGTTTGATCAAAAGAAATAACTGAAAATTAAAATTCAGCTTTGAGATGTGCAGACTTATATCCCATGTTGACTGATGTATTGACTCTTTTATTGCTGTGTAAAGGAGCAATGATTTCAGAATAGTCAATGTTTTAATAATTAAAATTAATTAATGGGGGGAAAACAAGTTGAAATTTGTTAACATTTACTATTTTGAATGGCCCCTTAGCCATTCATGTTGACTAGTGGTGAACAGACCATTGATCAAGAGTTGTGTGAACTTTCTACTGCAATGAACATTGACAAGTACACCTGGCAGGAACAGTTCATTTGATCAAATCCCCAAACAGACCTTATCTTTACACTTCTCTTTGAAAATAAAACAAAACAAAAACATCCTTTGATAATAGTGTGAGTCATTAATTGTTCATCCCAATACCATATCAGAATGTATAAAACAATATTCTTTTTAAAGCTTAAAAACTGAAGGCCTATGTGTCACAAACTGTGATCCCCTGATTTGTGACAGATCTACTTGTGATTACTCAAGACAGGTACATGCCACACCTCTTTATCTCAATGCCAACATTTCAACTCAGTGTTGAGCCACACCCTTCCCCCCAATCGCTACCTACTGTCATCCAAAGCAGCCCCGCCTCTTAATTTATGTGACAGATCTACCTGTATTACCAAAGACAGGTAAGTTGTCCCACCCTGGTTTGCTGTACTTTTAAACACCTCGTCTTGTCTTTGAGTGTGTACATCCATCCACCAAAAAACTTCTCTCCTCAATTTTACAAACAGTGGGTGCGTTCGTTTAGCTTCCCTGGGTCGACGCCGGTCTGCCCCCGATACGTTCATTTTACAACAAAATTCTCTCAGTCACAGATGGGTTTCAATGTTCACAAAAACAACAATCATTTGGAATGAATCTTCAAGATGTAAACTTGAACCCTTAAGACTGCAAGAAAACATTTGCCAAGAACCCTGAAACCATTGGGGCATGGGAAAGGAAGTCCCAGGAACAAGTCTTCCCTTGTTATCCGTGACATAGAGAGGCCTCTAGAGAGAAACTCAATTACCCATCACTCAGTAAGGATCGCTGTTCATAGGATCAGCTGTAACCAGCTGCAACCAGCGAGAACCAGCTGTAACCGGTTCTTTAATGCGACTTTCCACTGATCCTCATATAAATAATATCAAAGTCTTGGTTAATGTTCCGCTAAATAGTTTTTAAAGATTTGAGATGTCATTAAACTCAGTTACCCTTCACATGGGATGAACAAGTTGTTAATAGGATCAGCTGCAGCCAGCTGCAACCAGCTGCAACCAGCTACAACCAGCTGTAACCGGTTCTTTAATGCTACCTTCCCATGATCTTAATATCAATAATGGTTAATGTTCTGCTATAAATAGTTTTTAAAGACACTGGACACTATTGGTAATTGTCAAAGACCAGTCTTCTCACTCGGTGTATCTCAACATATGCATAAAATAACAAACTGTGAAAATTTGAGCTCAAACTGTCGTTGAAGTTGCGAGATAATAATGAAAGAAAAAACACCCTTGTCACGGGAAGTTGTGTGCTTTCAGATGATTGATTTGAGACCTCAAATTCCAAATCTGAGGTCTCGAAATCAAATTCATGGAAGATTACTTCTTTTTTGAAAACTACGTTACTTCAGAGGGAGCTGTTTCTTACAATGTTTTATACTATCAACCTCTCCCCATTACTCGTTACCAAGTAAGGTTTTATGCTAATAATAATTTTGAGTAATTACCAACAGTGTCCACTGCCTTTTAAAAGGTTTAAAATGATGTCTATAAACTCAATTACCCATCGCTCAGGATTAATACTGTTCATATATGATCATCTGTAACCAGTCACGACCAGCTATAACCAGCTGCAACCGGTTCTGTAATGTGACCTTCCCATAATCCTCATCATTAATGGTTTTAATGTTCCACTAATTAGTTTCAAAAGATTTGAAATGATGTCATTAAGACAAGATCTGTGTTTCCCTGGGTGAAGGGGTTGGTACGATTAGGGCGGATTTACGGGTAATTGTGGAAACAGGAAGTTGTGGGTGGAAGGGCAACCATAGAAGATGTGAGAAGGGGTATGATAGCATGGAGGTAGAATGGGTGTCACAGAAAATCATGTGGTGGGTGTTTGGGCAGCAATAGGGAGTAGAAATAATTTATGGTAATTACAGGTAGTAGTCATAAGCCCTTTTCACACTCTCATCTGTATGGAATACAGCCCAGGGAAGGCCCCAGGAGTTTTGTTTACACCACGGTTACCTCAGCACACCCAAGTGTGTATGACCTCCTATTGTCCCTCTTTTGTTAATACTTTTGTTTTTAACTTTTTTGCAACAGCTCCCATTGGTTTTGTACACGTTTTCCAACTGTGGACCTGTCCCGAACCGTGGACCCTATTTGTCCTCTTTTTGTTAAAGGTCCCCGGTTTGAATGATACCTACATGTACTGACTACTCACTCTGACACTGTGTGCCTATTCCTCTGGGTTTCAGTTGCACTATCAAGAATACCATATACCAGAGAAACATTGACAGGGTGTGGGGATATTCCAAGGCCTGAAATGCAGTTAGGGCCATTGGAGGTGACTGCCTTTGTCATCTTCATGTGAAGTATCCGTCCTATTGACTAGCAAAAAAACCTCCTTTAAAGACACTGAACACCTTTAGTAATTGTCAAACAAGAGTATTTTCATTTGGTTTATTCCAACATACATGTATGCATAAAATAACAAGCCTGTGAAAATTTGGACTCAGTTGGTCATTGAAGTAGCAAGAAAATGATGAAAGAAAAAACACCCTTGTTGTACAACAGATAAGAATAAAAGGCTTCTGGCCAGAAGTCTTTTATTATTTTAGTGAGAAATTACCTACTTCTCAAAAACTATGTTACTTCAGAGGGAGTCGTTTCTCACAATGTTTTATACTATCAACAGCTCTCCATTGCTTGTTACCAAGTAAGTTTTTATGCTATTAATTATTTTGAGTGATTACCAATAGTGTCCAGTGCCTTTAAATTTAAGAGTAATTACCAAGGGTATACACCTTCCCTTTAAAACAAAATAGACTAGTTTGCATGAATGTGTAGCTGTCTGTGTCCATCACAAACCCCATGATGCTGACGATGATTCATTAATATTTTACATATTTTACCCCCCCCCCCCATACCACTTGTTCCCTTGACGATGAAAGAAATTACTTATTTGATGATCTCATCGGAACCCTCAGTCAATCCCTATCAATCCAAGATAAGATTTAAGCCTGAGACTCCCCGAACAACATTGAGCGTTTATCATCAGTCATCCACGTGGCGACAAATACTGGGTTATATTTGAACAATCTACTTTAGAGCTACCCCCATGTTCCCCTGTTCATTTCCCCTGCACACCCTACATGTATATGTCCCCTTTCTTGGTCCCCCTGTCCCCTAAAGTATATCCCCCCTCCCCTCCCCCTCCTGTTATAATTGAACAATCTAGTTTAGAGCTACCCCTGTGTTCCCCCTGTTCATTTCCCCTGCACCCTACATGTCCTCTTTCTTGTTTCCCCTGTCCCCTGAAGTATAGCCCCCCCCCCCCCCCCTGGCAAGGGGCACTTATATGAGGAAAATTTGTACAGGAACCACACAGCAAAAGCACAGAGCACCACAACAATTGCTGTGGGTGCAATGCTGTGGCTTGTTTTAAGGCCTGCCAATTCCCACCAGATTTAATATTATTTTGATGACCACCAATAACCTGTAGTCTTCAGTTTGTCTCCAACTGATGACAACTTCCATATTAACCTGCCAGCACTCTACTTTCAACTGAGCAATCTACTATGTTAAGTCTCCCTTTAAAGGCAGTAGACACTTGGCAATTGCTCAAAATAATTATTAGCATAAAATCTTTCTTGATTATGAGTAATGGGGCGAGGTTGATAGTATAAAACATTGTGAGAAATGGCTCCATCTGAAGTGACGTAGTTTTCGAGAAAGAAGGAATTTTCCACGAATTTGATATCAAGACCTCAGAATTAGATTTTGAGGTCCTGAAGTCAAGCATCTGAAAGCACACAACTTCGTGTGACAAGGGTGTTTTCTCTTTCTTAGTTATTTCGCAACTTTGACGACCAATTGAGCTCAAATTTTCACAGGTTTGTTTTTTTATGCATATGTTGAGATACACCAAGTAAAAAGACTGATCTTGGACAATTACCAATAGTGTCAAGGGTCTTTAACTAAATGAAACTAATTTACACTTTATTATCATTCTAAACTCTTACCCAATTCCTACCAGATTCAATGTCCTTTTGACAGTCACCAAAGTTATTGTCCTCTTTGGTTTCTATCCCACTGATGACATCTGCTTTTAAGAGCCCCCCCCCCCCCCCCCCCCCCCCCCGATCAGTTTCGATATGGATTCCCTAGCTAATGTCAGCAGTCACACACATCCCTTGTCAATCACTCATCAAACTCTGATTTGATGACAACTCCCTTGGGGAATTCCTGACAGTTGGAGATGTAGACCACAGGGTCCCAAGGATCGGGGAAAATACCAGAGGCTCTGGTTTGTTGTTAGTGATCTTATGAACTTGAAGAGTCTCTGGAAATGCGGAATTCTCTGAAAATTGTATGTTCAGAATGTAGGAGTATTAGTAAATGCTTTGTATATAAATGGTCAAGTTTGTTTTTCTTCTTCAGTGTTTAAACAAAATAAGAATACACCTTAATGGGTCCCTTGGATCAGAAAATACAATAGGCTGGTTTGTTGGTGATCTTATAACTTGACAATTGCTCATGAACAGTGACTTTGCAAATGTGGAGTGTTTCATAAAAATCACACATTGTGTATTGAGAATGGTATACTATCGAGGGGGGGGGGTCATTATCGAAGAACATGTATGACCCTAGCTTAAAGGAACATTACAAAATTGTTAAGAAATAAAATCATGAATATTACAGATTTACATACAACTTACACGGTCTAATGATGTCATGATAGTGGAAAACATTCCTAAATATATTTCTGTCTGCAATGTCATATTGGACGAGAAATAAATAAAACTAAATTTCCCGCTTGGAGTTTATCACTCATTAATCGCTTTATTAATTGTTTGTTTTGCATTGATGTCATGCAAAAGGTGTAATTGTTTTCTTTCCCCATTATTTTGTCGAGACCAAGATGGCCGATCAATCTCAAACGTCTAGAGGTAATTGTCAGTTTATATAAGGTGAATAACATAAAGTGCTTATAAACTGCCAGCAACTGTTTTGATAGCAAAAAAAACAATTCTGTAATATTCCTTAAAGGTACAGGTGTCAAAAACCAAATCTGGTAAACAAATAAAAGCTTTGTTTATTTTAAAACCAAGCTGTGAAAAGATACGAGTGCTAATTCCTAGGATCATTGCAGGCTTATAGGATTAAGTTATTGTTGGTGATTAAAGCCTGACTTAATTCTTGGCCCCAAGATAATCTTCCACATGGTGTAAGCCCATGGAGCAATAAACTATACCAGGCTGAATTTCATATAAAGCCTGTAGTACAAGTAAGCATAACAATTTGCTAAGCACAGAAAATCTTGCTCAACAGAAACTGGTTACCAGCCACAATTCCATAAAGTTTATATTGTTGCAACTGGTGTCCCACTCATTTTTTTCCTTTCTTAGCTCCTTATGGCAGCTCTTATGAATTATTCCTTTTCACACTACCTGACACTTAAAGAATTCGGGTACTTTTTCAAAATGTCCACAGATTTACATTTAACTTACAGGGTTTGAAGTTAATGATAGTGGAAAGCTTCCCTTCAAATATTACTAACATAGGTTGTGTAGTTTTTGAGAAATGAGTAAAACAAGTCACAAAATAGTTTTGGTCTCATGAGACCAAAATTATTTTAGCATGTAAAATCCCCTTAACCAGTTATGATATTATACCTAAACCCTAGCATAACTGGTGAACACGTTTTTACATACTAAAACTGAGACGAAAATTATTATTATTTTTACTCATTTCTCAAAAACTACAGCACCTCAGTAAGTAAAATTTCAAGGGAAGCTTTCTTCTATCATAATCTTCAAACTGTGTAAGTTTAATGTATATCTGTGGACATTGTGTTTTTTGTTAGGAAAAAGTACGTATACCCTTTAAGCAAGATACCCTTTACACTTGTGTAACGCATGTAAAAGAACCCAGTGCACTTATCAAAAAAAGAGAAGGGGTCCGCCCTGGTGTTCCTGGTCCGATCGGCAGCAAGTTGCGCCACAGCACCTTGTAAAACATTACATGGTGCTTTCAGAATTAGGTCTCATAATTCAAACGTAGTTCCACATCTTGCAGGAAATAACGTACGTTAGAGCGCCAGGAGCGTCACTGAGTGACGGACATGTGTGCTATATAAAAAGCCACAATTATTATTTACCTACATGTACCTTTGATGTGTGTAAATTGCGACTGGTGTGAAAGTCTTCTACACGAATTAAAACTGACCCAGAGATTCCTTTCACACTAGAATATTTTACCAGAGAAAAGTTAACCCATCTCCATCCATTAAACACTGAGATTATTGGGGTAACCCTAGTCCTTGCGTTTCATTTTACCCAGATTAAGCCAGTTTGGTGTCGTTAATCCAGAGAATTTGTAGCTCTGAAATTGTATCATGAATGCTCCACTTAATCTTGGCGAATCTCCATTTTAAATTTTAACACCTGAGATTCCCCGGATTAAAGTGCAGTGTAAAAAGGGCTTTAGTCAATGTTCTATCTCAAAAGTACAATATGTTTTGGGAGTTGTACCCCTGAATATTAAAATATTCCATAATCAATTGAAAAATATGGATACTTGAAGCTGAGAGAACCTGGGCCTAGTTGCATAAATTGCTTAACGGAAACTGGTTACCAACCAAAATTACATTCATTTTATATTGTTGGTTACTGGGGCCCAACTCAATTCTTGCTTATCAAAGATATTTTGCAAGCAGTACATGTATTTCCGTAAAGCCTGTAAGCACAAAAACTTGCTCAGCACAGAAAAGTATTGCTTTAACAGAAACAGGTTACCAGCCAAGATAACATTAATTTTATATTGTTGTTACTGTTGCCCCACTCATTTCTTGCTTAGCAAAGAAATTTCTCAAGCAGTATTTTCGATAAGCCTGTGTAAGCACAAAAACTTTCTCAGCACAGAAATGTATTTTGCTTTAACAGATATCAATATAAACCACAAGGGCTTTAACAGAAACAGGTTACCAGCAGAAAATAACATTAAGTTTACATTGGTGTCACTGGTACCCCTCTAATTTTTTTGCTTAGCAAAGAAATTTCTTAAGGAGTGTTTTCTGCTAAACAGCTTTATGAAATTTAGCCCTGATAATGAGGTACAAGTATGCATACCTATGATGTGAAGTCTAACAGATGCACTGGGACTACACAAACAGGCCAGCGTGCAAGTTTGCAACAGTGCATGACCAACTCACCAGGCATCGACAGTGATAAGAACTATCAGATTATGGGCGCTAGTCTCGCGCGTATCATAATTAATGATGTGAACTCGGGTAGCCGTGAGCTAAGTAGTTTGCCTAATGGTTTGAAATCTCGGGTGCTATGGACTGTATAATCAACTAGTTTTCTGATGATATCTCGGTCAATGAAATTCATTGTTTTTTATCTCTGCATTTTGTTATCTGTATGATGTATGGCTTTATAATACGTGACTGCAAACTTCTAGATTGTGTGATGAACATCACAGTGAACTTGTGAGACTGGCACATGTGTATGGGATTTGAGGCCGTTGCATGGTGAGGCATCAATGTGAATTTAGTTTGTGGTAACTCCATCACTTGCTGGATAGAGAATGTTCTTTTAAGAACTTGTGTTGCTGTATAGAATACTAATGCGGAGTAGATTTCTCGTAACTAAACTAGGGAGACTGCTCTACATGAAGTACTGCGGAGTAGTTTTTTTGGAACTCGGAAGACTTCTCTATATTGCCGATGAGTAGATTTTTTGGAATTCTGGAGATTTCTCTACTTTTGGATGCTCTTTCTGCTGGAGACTTTTCTACTTCCACTAAAGAGACTTTTTACCATGGAGTAGATTTTTGGAGTTCGGGAGACTTCTCTACTACGTACCACAAAGTAAATTTTCAGAATTTGGGAGACCTCTCTGTTGCTGCGGAGTAGATTTTTAAGAATTTTGGAAAACCTCTCTTCTACTGCAGAGTAGATTTTTTGAAATTAGTTTCTGAAAAGAACAGATACGCATGTATCCTTCACATTATTCACACCATCTTGAACAATTACTTCCGGAATTATCTCCATGTAAAGACTATTACATTGTGACAGCACAGTGAGCCTGAACAACAGTTCAACAGCTGATTCGTCAACTTGTTTCATTTTAAGAACTCTGTTTTGGGAGCTATTGACGTGGATTTTCTAAAACTTGACTTGACGGCGAGGAGTGATTGTTAAATGAGTTCACAGTTGCAGCCAATTTCCTGCCAAGAACTTTTTGGGTAGGTATTGAGAGATTGGTGTCTTGATTAGAACTCTTTATATTCTGAAACAACTTGGAGCTGTTACCCTTTGGATTTAATTACTTGTTGTGTCTCTATTAGTAGAGAAAGGTAAAGATGACTCTTGGTGCGTGGCTCCATCATTCAAACGAGTTTTATAATTAGAGAAAGCTTCGTTCCAGAGCAGGATGTGAAATTGAAGGAGGACACGAAGCAGTGGATAAAAGTAATTTAATTGTAACTGTAGGATGTTTACTACTATAGCGGAAGAACACAGTATACAGATACATGTGATATCTTTGAATTCTTCTGTGGAAGCATTATTTGCTGAAACAAACTTTTCTATCCTGTCAAAGGAAAAGAGAGAAACTGGTGGATACGACCACATATAAAACTCTTTAGGAGGAACTGTTGGCTTTAAGAAGATATCACTTTTTATCCCCACAGACTTGAATCTGAGAAACATTACTGAGGTTGTGTCATCTTTGAGAAGGTTGGATTCTTTACTCATTATTTGTGTCAAGGAACAAGGTGACATCTGAAGACATTTTCAATCATCTTGTGTTTGGACCTTCCTCTCTGATTGTTAAAACATGAGCTGTGTTTAATCACTGCTTGATTAAAAGAAGAAAACAATTACGCATTTATCAATCACATAGAAAACATCTGAAGATATAGTGTAGTCAGCTTGTTTCTTCAGCATACAAGGTCCAGACCTCTCAAGGCTGTACGAGCTCCTTAATTACGTCTCCATGTAATGTGACATTTGTGATTGGGAGTTCATAATTGGATCTGCGTGTCTACACCTGCCACTTCATCATAGAAACATGAATGTAGATTTCACTTCAAGAATACCGTTAAGGGCTGTCGTTTACCTCCAGGGATAATCAATCTCGCTTGGAGCCTGGACAATGTCTTATAATCATTAACTTTTGGAGTCATGGGTTTGCCTTCGTTATTGGATTTTTTTTTCCAGTGAGGAATTTCAATTTCTGTCTTCAGAAGTCAATCTGTGATTGTATTTTTTGTTCCTACATCTTCGGGTAGTTTCAAAGCCTTTTATGGGTTTGAATTTGTGTAGGAATGTCATCTTCATAGTTGTGTTCGAAGAAGGGAAAATTATGCCAATTATCATTTTTTGCTGGTGACTTTGTTTACCTCTTTGGTCACAATTTTGCAAATGGAAAAGCAAACTGAGCTGGAAACTAAATAGTTTTGTTTAAATTTTTGGAGTCATTCAAATTTTCCCTGCAGTGGATTTCACAAAATTATTCCATTGTCATGGTCTGTGAGTGATTTTTTTCCAGTGAGGAATTTCAATTTCTTTCTTCAGCACATTTCAGAAATCAATCTGTGATTGTATTTGGCCCACTTACCTTAGTTAGTCACAATTTTCAACAAGGAAAAACAAAACCTTAAGAGAGTTGGAACCTAAATAGTTTTGTTTCAATTTTGGAGTCATTCAAATTTTCCCTGCTGTGGACTTCACAAAATTATGCCATTATATCATGGTTTGTAGATGACTTTTTAACCTTTCTTCCTTCCCAATTTTGAAACAAGAAAAAACAAAAACCTTTAGAGCTGGAAACTAAATAGTTTTGTTTTGTTTTTGGAGTCATTCTAATTTTCCCTGGAGATTCCAAGAGGTGAGTGTGATTTTTTTTGGAGTGGTAGCGGAAGGTCAGCTATTTTAAGACCGGTTGGTCGGTCGCAGGAGGGTTGTTGTGAATCAATGATTGAAAGGGGGTGACGTCAGTGAAAAGTCACACATTGTTTTGTTTCTTCCACCCCCTCTGCCTCAGTGACTCCGTAAATGTGTCTTTGTCACTGATTGCTTGAGAACACAAACTGTTATCACTCAGTGCGTTAGGGGTAGGCCTGTGACTCCCAGCAGCAAGTGGCGCAGGGAACTACTGTCGGACTCAGCTCCAGGGTTTAGACGAAGAGACGAAGGGAAGCTCAAGTCTGACATACCAGAGGTTTTCTCCTGTTTGTAATTTTGTCCTTCCTGTGTGGACAAGCCGCGGAGATCATTTTTATAGCAGAGTCATCCTCGGGCCCGCTGGATTCATCTCTTATTGTCATTCATCGCTCTAGTTTGATGATACTTGAGAGAAAGTGGAGGCATCATTGGTAGTCTGAACATCCCACGCTGGTTTTTTTTTTATGACATTCCTAGTCTTTACAGAGCTGGTGTGAACAGTTCTTTTCAGCTGACCCGAGAGCTTACGGAGAAATATTTACTTTCAAATTTGTGCGCGGGGGAAAACGAACTTGATGATTTGAGATGAGTAATGTTTGAACTGAAAAAAAGAAAGAAACTGTTTTGTGAGAATTGACAGTGGCACGTGCTTTGGTGATTAAAGGCACCTGCTTCTTGTGAACAGGAAGTCTTGTACTTTTTGCCTCGGAATCTTGGGGGTGAATCCTCGCATGTGGTCGTCCCGTCTTTCTTGGGTCGGGGGCGACATTACGGGTGGGACGCTCACCACCATAGTCACTGATAAATGTCTGGTGGGAGCGAATTGGCTCGGAAACACTGGTGGTTTAGCTTAATCGAGCCATGAATGGAGACTTGTGTCGTTTAAAGTTGTAACATCACGCACGTGCCATGATTTTTCACACAGCGTGACGTCTACTCTCCCTGCCAGAAACCTTATACTTGGATTGCATAATATCAAACTGAAAACCATTTTCCCTTTTGTGAAAAAACTTCTTACATGTATGTATGACGTTTGAAAAGTGAGGCGTTTCTGCAAAGTTATAAGGAAGTCATTTTTAAGAACTACATGTGTCACTTGAAAGGAAAGGACCTGTTGTTGACTTGCTTGGAAACACTGGAAATTTTTGTGACGAACTGTTCGTGGAAATGTTTGGACCAAATGGAAATCGCGTCCCAGATGGCTGGTGTATCTATCAGCTCTCACATTATGGTCATCAGGTAAGTGCAATATTATACAACAGGCCTGGAATTTCATCTGTGAGAAGGCAAGGCCATTTTATTTTTGCAAAGGGCACTTCCGTTTGAATATCTTAAGTCTATGGGAATGTTTTGAGGGGGCATCAAGGCCAAGACTTGTGGCAACAGAACCCATGGCCTCCTTGGCCTCCATGTAATTCCAGGCCTGGGCCCAATTTCATAGAGCTGCTAAGCACACAAATTTGCTTAGCATGAAAAATCCTTTTTTTTTTTATAACAACAGGTTTACCAACTAAATTTTAATTTGTTGCAAACTGCTTGTTACTGGTATTCAGCTGCTGTTTGCTTATCCAGAAAATCATGTGTAAATATGGTTGGTAATCCTGTTTTCATCAAGACAGAAATTTCATGCTAAGCAAATTTTTGTGCTTAGCAGCTCTATGAAATTGGGCCCTGGTATTGTGTACTTGTGGTGTCTGTACCTTTGGGAAGGTTTGTTGAGGTAAAGGTGAGATTATAGATTGGTCAATACTGTACTCCAAAAAATAATGACATAAAAACTTACTTGGTGAGAACATGGAAATTGTTGATTCCCTTCAAAGTAATATGGTTTGGACAATTTCCCCCCCCCCCCTTCCGAAACATTTTAATCTTAGGAACCATTTCATGTATGAATCATTTGTTAGCCTTTGAGAAGACTCTATCACGAATTATACGGTATACCACGTAGGTCATTCTGCTTGGTAACGCAGTTTGCAACAGCTAATTCTATTTCCAGATTCATTAATATTTCAATATGGTATAAAAACCTTGGAAAGGCCCGAGCCCCTCATGTTTGTAGAATTTGTGCACGTGTGTTCTTCGAAACATTTTTACCTTGTGCTGACTCTGGCATATCATTTACAGGGTCCTGCGGTGTATTCGCCACATCCTAATTTCTATCACACAGGGAGAACTGCGTAGGTTGAAGACAGAATACTCAAGACGACCAAAAATAAATCTAAAAATATGATATGATCCACTAGACCCATAGTGACAACTTTGAAATTCTTGTATGTGTCCTGTCTTCACATAACACAGAATATTTTTAAAACCTGTACGCAAGATGCTAGTAACTCCACCAACGCTGGTTGACCCGTTGGCAAGTTTTGAATAAGTGAAATATTTGAAACCGAACAGCATCTATTATTAATGTTAGGAACTTATTATTTGGAACAGATTACTTTTATTGTTGCCTGAGAGGCATCACAAGTTGTGGAATGTTTTGATTCCAATTTAAGTTTGAAATGAAAATGGCCTGAAGTTAGATTCAAGAGCAGGGCCCAAATGCATAAAACATGTAAGCACAAAAAAACTTGCTAAGCACAGATAAGTATTGCTCAACAGAAAAAGGTTACCAGCCCATTATATGAAGCTTTAAAACATTGTTGTGACTTAGTCGCTTAGCAAAGAAATTTATCGAGCAGTATTTCTGGTTTAAAACAGCTTTATGAAATTGGGCCCAGAAGGGTTCAGATCTTGGCTTGATTTGAGGGCTCTGCTTAACTCTGAATTATTGGATGATGCTCCGTTTTTAAAGCACATGAATTTGTGTTAAAGTCAGTGGACACTATTGGTAATTACTCAAAATAATTGTTAGCAAAAAAACTTACTTGGTAACGAGTAATGGGTAGCTGTTGATAGTATAAAACATTGTGAGAAACGGCTTCCTCTGAAGTGCATGTAAAGAAGTTTTCGAGAAAGAATGAATTTTCCACAAATTTGATTTTGAGACCTCGGATATTTTGAGGTCCCGAAATCAAGCATCTGAAAGCACACAACTTCATGTGACAAGGGTGTTTTTTCATCCATTATTATCTCGCAACTTCGACGACCAATTGAGTTCAAATTTTTTCACAGGTTTGTTATTTTGTACATATGTTGAGATACACCAAGTGAGAAATTTCACTGGTCTTTGACAATTACCAATAGTGTCCAGTGTCTTTAAGCAGTGACATGAAACAATTTCATAGTGCTGCTTAACGGTAATTGACAAATACACAACATCACTCTCTTCCAGCAGAAACTCAAAACACACTTGTTCTTGCTTGCTTTCCAACATCTTGACAAAACTTGACCGGCGCATTTGAATGTTCCTCTTTTTCAGTAAAGTGCGCCTTATAAATGCTGTAGTTTATTATTGTTATTGTCCCAGGGCAATTTGTTTTATATGATTTTTGTTTTTATATTTTGCATTGAGCATGTCACATCTTTGATATTGTAGGGAAATAACTTACCGCTGATTGTCAAGTGCATTGCACTATGGGATTTACATCATGCGACATTCTTTAAGTCTAATAACATTATCCAGCAGCATGTCAGTGAATTACATTACCGATGATCAGGAAGTCACATTCAAGTCACATCGGTATCTTGAGTATAGGAAACATTTGTCAGAAATTTTATTGGTGTCCATTAATCTCGGCTGCGCATGGCACAGTTTGATAAGAAAACACAATGAGTTTGTTTCATGCACTACTTTGTGACGTACGTGTACTTTATGGAGTCATGTATTTTTTTCCTAATGTGCGTTGGTAAATAACTAATGTCACAGTGTGATTTTAAAGACAGTCACAAGGAGTTTACTTTGTGCTGTAGTGGTGTTCTTCATGAAGTCTTGAAAGTATTTTTCCAATGTAACTGCGTTTGTAATGTCACAGTTTGATTTAAGAAAACCAGTTTGCTTTGGTGCAGTTGTGGCATATTTTATGGAGTCATGCGTTGTTCAAATGTACAAAATGTAATGTGTTCGTAATGGGGCACCAGTAGCAATAGTGTAGACTGTATGGAGTTCTGGCTGGGAACCAAGTTCTACTAGCCAAGTACAGTACATGCTTTATGAAATAATTTTGGTAAGAAGGCCTGAAGATACCTATTCCGAATTCGAGTCAGGGTCACAGAGTTTAAAGGCAGGTCAGAAACTAGGTCTGCTCCAAGACGTCCTATGTCAGACTCGTAACGTTTGTGAAGTATGAGACCAATTTCTTCAAGGTGCTGTGGCACAAGCCAGTAACACTGGGGTGACTGGGTTTCTTTATGGCTTTATGTCCCATCCGAAGGACGGAGCAATAATGGTTAAGTGTCTTGCTCAGCAAGGACACAAGTGTCACGACCAGGACTAGAACCAACACTCTGCTGAACAGAAACACCAGAGGTTGAGTTCAAAGCTTTTGTCCACTCGGCCACGACATGCATACTTTCTTACTTTATTTCATCTGTATAATTCTTGTGAATCCTGAGACAGTGAGAGTTGGTCATCATTCTGACTGTACAAGGAGGACCCAGCAAGATATTCATCTCTTTGACTTCTCTGGAATTCCTCTGGAATTCTCGAGCGTGATTTCGGATAATTTTGTTAAATTAGAGATCATCAATTTGGTATTGTGTTTTTTTTTATGGTTAAGTCAAGTCATTTTGAAGAGAGCTAGTAATTTAATTTTGTAATAATCGTTTCTTAAATAATAGTACTTTGTATGATAAGGCCCCATATCCATCACAGTAGTTCCAATTTAATCACCAACTACATGTACAATGTTAGAGATGACTAAGTATTATTCAGCTAACACCTGGTGATAGACCCTCTCCATCCATGGACCCCCTTTATAAATCTCCTTACTCCCAGAGCAACAGATGCAGGGTGTGTTGTGTCTCGATGTCTCCACGGAGAAGTGTCTAGGGAGGGGCCTGGAGTTATGATTCACATGGGAAGTAACTGACTCGAACTTTGTAAAAACAGAAGGTGAAACCATGGATGGTGAAACTGAAGGTTTCATTCGGCTAGAAATAAACTAGATGTTGAATTGTTGCTTCAACATTCAGTTCTTTCCTGCAAGGTATTGTGGAGCTACGTTTTGAAGTATGATACCAATTCCTTTGCAAAGCACAAGTAATGGTTTACAAGGTGCTGTGGCGCATTATGCAACCAATCATACCAGGATCACCGGGGCGAACCTCTTGGCGCTTATTGATAAGTGCACTGGGTTATTTTACGTGCGGTACACATCACACAGGACCTATGCCGGTTTGTCCCATCCGAAGGACGAAGCGGTAATGGTTTTAAGTGTGTTGCTTAAGTGTCTGGACCCGGATTCGTATCCACACTCTGCTGAACAGAAACACCAGAGTTTGAGTTTGGTGCTCTTATCTGCTGGGCCACGACCAGAAAGTTGTCTTTTCAAAGAACTTGTACATGACATGTATGTACTTGTACATGTACAATACCCTGTATACAATACCCTGTATGCAATGTTTTTCTAAATTTCACCCAGGTTACTATCCAGATTTTATTTTATTTTTATTTGTTACATTGTTAAATGTAAAAACTCCACCAACATTGGGGTTTTATTAATTTCACAAAGGCTGAGAAATAAAACCCACAAAATTGCACCAACGCTTATCTTCCATAGCTGATGGCTCAGAGGTGCCCGGAAGCTCTATGGTGACCTTATCATAGAGAGACTTACACAGGCTATTGGGTTAAGGACTGAGTCTTGTAATTCAATCTGATCTCACTCTCATAAGCCCCTTTTCACACTGTATCTCTTATCCCCGTGGAATACAGCCCTGGGGATGCCCCAGGACTTTTGTAACCCACCGTTAAAGTCCTACCCTGGCCCACTTCCACACTGTCCCCATTAGTGCTGGGCGAATAGTGAAATTTTGTTATTCGGATACTGCTGGCCAACTATCCGAAATTAACCGGATATTCGAATAGTTTTTTTTGCCGCTAGAGGGCGCTATTAAAAAAAAATATTAAAAATATTTATTTTTGCCGCTAGAGGGCGCTGTTCGTTTGTGAATGAGATCTTATGGGCGGATTGATATTAGTTTTAGACAGTGTCACTCGGTTCATTCAAGACAAAAAAGGCATTCGCGGTTACGGATAGGAAAACCTATTCGCCATTAACCGGATATTCGAATAATTCGCCCAGGCCTAGTCCCCATTGCATGTTTGAAGATTACCCCAGACCCGGGTTTTACCGCTTACATGTACCCCTACTTAGGAGCAGGACTGGCTATTCCCCGGGGTATGCCCAATTGCCTGGGCAGACCGGGGGTCAAGCGATCAAAGTGTGAAAAGACCGCCGGAGAACACCAATCTTCATAAGTTATGATTGCTAGTATTTCCATGACGCAGTGTCTAGGGAGATGTCTAACCAGTTTAGCCCTTTTCACACTACTCTATTCCCTGGGTTGCCCCCAGAGAATAACGGCCGGCCTTTTTAAACACTTGTCACACTATGACCGCTTTACTTCCCACCCCCCCCCCACCCCCTGGTCTGCCCCGGACATACTTGCGGAGGGAATAGCCACCCCTGCTCTGGGGTAGGGGTAAGAGGTAAAACCAATGGGGTATTCTTGAAACATCTAATCGGAACACAGTGTGAAAGTGTGCCACGGGTAGACCGTGGGGTAAAAAAAAACTGGGGCCTTCCCTGGGCTGTATTCCATGGGGATTTCATACAGTGTGAAAAGGGCTTCTTTCTAAACCTCTAGATGCTCACAGAGCTCATCAGAGTACCAGTGTGTAATCCATGAGTCTGAGCAGCCTGTTCACAGTGACTAAAGAAAATGTCATTCCTGTCTGGTATTTATACGTCTCTGTAATTGAAAATCAAATTTGTTGAATGGTGACTGCTCATTCATAACCCACAGAAGAGACTTGATTCAATTTGTTGTGCGTTTTTTAATGTAGTCTACAGTAGAAAGTACTTTTGACAAACTACTGTCCCAAGTCAGTTCCATATCAAACTATAATGGGTGCATTCGATTAGCTTCCCTGGGTCTACCCCGCGGTGCTCGCTCGGGTGAGCACCTGACAAGAGCTAAGCGAACGACCACTCACCGCTCATGTAGTGATGTCATGCACCTGGGGCCAGCCCCCAATTGACCCATTCCACAAGCAGGGCACCAGGGGCTGACCCGGATGAGCCCCTGGAAAGATGTCAAAGCTGTTCGAACGCACCGGGGGCAGTCCAGGGTCGACCCAGGGAAGCTAAATGAACGCACCCACAGGTCTGGACTTTCATGGAGGCAACAGATGCCATGTCCTCGTTGTCCTGCCCTTGGCCTTGGCTTGGTGCCCCTTAAGAAGTTTCCCATAGACATTTTAATTTTCCAATGTTAGTCCCCTTTGCAAAATTAAAATGGCCCTCCCCTCTTCTCAATATTTCAAAGACTTAAAAAGGGAGAGGAACTTGTAACGCTATGTGAACTCCTCTTACTCTGTCATTTCTTTAAATGGAGTATAAGAAAGTTCATTTTATTTTTATGAGCGTTCTCTTATTGTAACATCAAATTGTAATTATTGATAGATGGAGAGCACTCTCGTAACTATCTAGGTCATGGCCACAAAAGAACCTCCTGGCTGATAGACAAAAGCAAAGTTTCCGTCCAGAAAAATATTTGTCCTTGTCCCACTTCCACCGAAACTTGAGATAAGATCAAAACAAGTTCCCCCCTCCCCCTCTTGGTTTCCCCCCTCCCCCTCTTGGTTTCCCCCCTCCCCCTCGTGGTTCACTCTTGAACCCATCCTACCGCTAATTCAATTAATAAAGTGAGTCATCCTGCGTCATCACAACCAAAAGTCTTGTTTGCTGTAAACTTATCATGTTCTTGTTTAAATGGATATCCCATTAAAGTCAAGGTGAAGGCTTATTAATTTATAAAAACACGTGTGTTTATGCGCGATAATCGTTCTTATTCAAATCTGCCTCCTTAATATATTAAAAAAAGATGATACTTCTCGTCATTTAACGTCAAGACGTATTAAGTTTTCTTCATGTGACTTGAGTTCTCAGTCTTGAGGTTTCACCCCACGAGATTCCACCTTCCTCCTCGTGCCTGTCTGAAACGATGGCTTGTATTTCTGACGTCCTGACGTGTTTTTCTTGTAGACAGGAAAGGCTAAGAGTGTGTCGGGGTTTGATTATCTTCGGAGTAGCCTGATGCTCTTTAGACTTGACACGAAGTGCGTATGGAAAAAGAAGTTCACCAGCGATAACAGGTCGTCAATATGTTATTTTTGTTGTATGAAACAGGTCAGCGAGTTTTCTAGAGGAGTACCGTACTTGCTCGGTATTTTTAAAGATAGTTTGCAAAGTTGTTCTTTACAAGGAGAACTCGTGGCAGCGTAGTCGATCATTTACCAAGTTGACAGGGTTGTTTGTAATCGTTAATGTCGTGATTGGGTGGATCAGTCAGTGTGACGGGTTTACTGACTGAAAAATCGACAAGTCAACGTTTTGACTTTTGAAATCATGTGGTTAGTGTTTGGACTCTATTTGTCTTCAGTACTTGAACCTTGGATGGATTTAACAGTTTTGCCGTCATCATTTATTGCAGTTTAAGAGAGAGTCTTAAAAATCTGCTGAAACCAGTGCCAGAGATTATCGAAAAACACACAGGAGGAACCTAAATCTATCGCGAAAAAATATTGTCAAGAAAATCTGTCAGAAAGGAGAGTGTTCAGCGCTTCAGGATATAGCAACCAGCAAAAAGTTCCAGTTTGATATTTTTTATCACGGGTTAGCATTCTTGGGTTCACGTCAGTTTACTGGAGGAAGCTGTAGTTTGATCCAATCAAGCTCCTGCACAGTGACCTGGACTTATCAACAACCTTCTTGGGGAAGATTCTTTCAAATTCTGTCTTCCTTCTTCACCTGTGGCTTTCTACTTTTACAGTTTGTTTGTTTATATGTTTGTTGATCTTGTCCCTCAAGGTCGACAAACTCCCACAACGGGACATACATGTAAACACCAAGATGGCAACAGCTATTCTCTATCATACAAATATTGGTTTAATGTATGTGATTGTAAATTACACAAATCAAGCAGCTGTGATTCAGTAATTTAGACGATAATTCTTATTCTAGTCATTGTGAGATCAGCGGTTGGTTTAGTAGAATTCGAACCCACAACCTTGTAATTACAAGTCCTACAGTCTATCCACTGGACCACAAAGTTGATTACAAAGTTGACCACAGAGCAAGGAACATTTGGTGAAATGAATGCTCAGAGATGTTGTAAAAGTCCTGCAGTCTAACCACTGGACCACAAAGTTGATCACAAAGTTGACCACAGAGCAAGGAACATTTGGTGAAATGAATTCTCAGAGATGTTGTCAACTTTACGATGGCTTTGTAAAGTTGTACGAGATACATGTATTACAGCATCAAGTAATAAACCACAAGAGAAACTGACTGAATAGATTTGAAACAATTTAGGTTTGATCAAAGACAAATTGACCGGAGCGGGATTTGAGCCATCGACTTCAGGATTACAGTGCTGATGACAAGATTATCCCAATGTCATGGACATTGTGTGATGATTAAACTGCAAGACGGATTAATCCGTTTCCAATCATCAGACAAGTCTGCTCTGGTACCGGCCTCTCAATCTTCATTGGTTTCCTGTGTGTCGGGAGTCTGGAATCAAACTCAGACCAGCCGATAAAAGAAGAACAAAAACAAGACCAACCCTTAAGGTTATCAGACTTTCAAAGTTTAGTTGTGAAGCGCCGAGAGACGCTACATATTTATTTGGTTATTTGATCAACTCAAGACTGTGGAATCGCTACCAGACTAGGAAGCAAACGGACTTTAAGATGCTTGTCTAGAAAAGAGAAACAAATTATTTTAGATTTGGAAAGAGTTTGTTAGGGATGCTACGTATTTATTCGGATTCTTGATCAACTCTAGACTGTGGATTAAACCCTACCAGACTTTGAAGCCAATGGGCTCTGAGAAACTCGTCTAGACAGGAGAAAGGAAATAGTTATCGATTTGGAAAAGATTTTGTCAGGGTTTTGAGTTTCCGAGAGCAATGATGTTAAGTAAGAGCTGTGAAGTTACGGTCCATGCGATCAATGCACTATCCCCTGATGGGGAATCTGGTGTTATGATCATTCTTGAAGTCATGGTGAGTAATTAAAATAGTTACTTGGTAGCGTTCCCTTTTAACAGCGGTCCGCCAGCACAAACGCCAGATAATTTTCTGATTGTTCACATTGCTTTAAATCAAATAGTGCCATACTACTACAAATATTACATTTTAAAAAAGAAATCCTAAGATACTGACCAGTGAAAAAGTTAGTGGACCAGTGAAATGACTGGTCCTGCTGGCTAGCCGCTGAAAAAATAAGGGCACATCTTGCTTGATTGTGGATGAGTCTCTTGACGATGACAAGAGCAAGCTAGTCGAAACGTTGAGACCAAGCCAAGAACTGACTCCGCGATAGTGCAGTTAATTACGATCCTATAAAAGTAGTAGTCCCAGCCAATTTTTAATACCTTCTGCCCAGGTAGTAGTTAAAAAGCAGGATAGGTCTTTTCATAACTGAGAAGTCTCCAGAACATCCGATAAGTCTACTCCGCCTTAGTAGAATAAAGAAACAAACTCTACCTGGCAAGTAGATACACACATGGTGTTACCGCAAACCAAATATATATTGATACCTCACCATGCAATGCCTCAAATCCTATATAAGATGGATAAAGTTCTAGAAGAGGAGGAAGGGTGAGTGGTAGGGCTCCAAATTAACACTGGATCACAGGCCATTGGCCAGTGAGTTAACTGTTGGGCCAGTAAAATAAAACAACTGATTTAAATTGATAAAATAACGTAAATTGGAAGCGTTTTGTAAGTTGTAGGCCCTATAAAACTGGTTACAAAACCAAACTGGAGTCTACCAAGCCATCAGTTCTCAAGCTGTAAACTCAGCCTCTGTAGTGTAACCATTACGCCTAATTGTTATTCTTTCAGGTATAATGTTTTGAAAATTTCACCACAGACAGTGTTTATACTGAAAAAAATAAAAACAGTCTGCCCTTAACCAAAAGGCAGACTATCAATGTCTCCGATTTCTTACTTTCAGTTCCCAATCACGAAACTCCAGTCTAATTATTACTCTGTCCGAAATTGTTTTGCAAATTTCACTGCAGACAATGTTTATACTGAAAATACAGTCTGCCCTTATTAACCAAAAGGCAAACTATCGATGTCTCTGATTTTGCACTTTCAGTTCCAAATCATGAAACTCAAGTCTAATTATTTCTCTTGATTGACTGCCTCTTCCTATTGAAACCGAAAGGAAACACCAACTCTTTCCTTTCTGCGGTTTAGAAAGGAATTCACAAAAATAGCAAATTGTTTGAGTCAATGTAGCAGTGGGATTTTGTTTTTGTATATTGTTGTTGGCTGAGGGGTTTTATTATTTTAACTCAGAAGTTTATGCCCCATTTAATCTTCAAAGGCAACTTATAAGCCCAAGTTAAAAAAGAAACATGGTTAGCGTCCGGGTTTCTCAAAAAAAAGGAAGGAGGAGGGGCTTTTTATTTTTTATTTCAAGATGGCCGCCATTTTTTTTTTAAATGTCAAATATCCATTGTTTTTTCTACTGCTCAAACACACAATACATAAATGAAACATTTTGGTCAAGACATTCAGACAAGACATTCAGATTGTTTTAGCTGAGATCGTTTAAAATAACCTTTTTCATAAATAAAAAAAAAAGGAAAAAAAACAAAGGAAAAAAAACGTGCATTGAAAAAGTATATAAAAAAAATAAAATAAAAAAGGAGGCGGCCTCTAAAAAGGAAGCGGGCGGGGATGCTAAACATGTTTCTTTGTTTACTTGGCCTAATAAAGGGAGGGTATAACTTTGGAGCTAACTTTGGTCATTACCTACTCAAAAATTATTGGCCATAAAAAACTTGCTTGGGAAAGAGCATTGAAGAGGTGATGAATAATAAAACATGATTAGAAGCAGCCCCTTTTTGTAAGTTACCCCCTTTGAAGTAATGTTGTTATAGAGAGAGACTAAAGAGAGGTAATTTTTCACCCAAACAGTTGAGTCTGAGAATGGCTTCAGGCGAAGCATCTCACAGCCCACAATTCTATGCAACAAGGGTGTTTTTTCTTTCAATATTTTCTTGCAACTTCAACGACCAATTGAGCTCAAATTTTCACAGATTCGTTTTCTCATGCATCTGTTGCGGTTGGGATACAACGAGTGAGGATACTGGTCTTTGCCTGTATGTAAATTCCCCCAAATAATGTAACAAAAGTACAGGCCTGTAACGCTTCGTTTTTAAAAGGGCAAGGGCACCAAGGTATTTTCTCCTCAGAAAAGGGCACCTTTACTGTGAGCATTTCAAGGGCACCGAGGCAATAACCAGGGGTCATGGAGGCAATCTCCTTCATTGCCTCCGTGAAGTATCAGGCCTGGGGTGGATTTCACAAAGCTAGTCCTAACTTAGAACTAGTCCTAGGCAATGCTAAGAGATGGGACTGGTCCTAAGTTAGGACCAGTAACTCATCCTAACTTAGGACTGGTCCTATCTCTTAGCATTGCCTAGGACTAGTCCTAAGTTAGGACTACATGTACCTTTGTGAAATCCACCCCTGGAAGTAACCTTTTTAAAGCCAGTGGACACTATTGGTAATTGTCATAGACCAGTCTTCTCACTTGCTGTATCTCAACATATGCATGAAATAACAAACCTGTGAAAGTTTGAGCTCAATTGGTTGTCGAAGTTGCGAGATGAAATAATGAAAGAAAAAACACCTTTGTCACACGAAGTTGTGTGCGTTTAGATGGTTGATTTCGAGACCTCAAGTTCTAAACTTGAGGTCTTGAAATCAAATTCGTGAAAAATTACTTCTATCTCGAAAACTACGAGGGAGCCGTTTCTCACACAGTTTTATACTGTCAACCTCTCCCCATTACTCGTCACCAAGTAAGGTTTTATGCTGATAATTATTTTAAGTAATTACCAATAGTGTCCACTGCCTTTAATGGCTGTAACTACAGTGAAAGGACGTAACATTTTTTGTTTAACATGTGTATGAATATGGGTGATGGGTGTTTACACTGTACATTGAGTCGTAACGATTTTACTCAGACAATTTTCACTTAAAAGCTGTGGAAGAATTGAAGCGAGTCATTGCTGAGTGTTTTCACACGTGTGTCAGTGTAATGCACTGTCACTGACTTTGTCATAGTCTGTTTGGCCCGTACATGTATGTCAAGGTGTTGTTACACGAGTATAACAAATACATTGAACTGTGTAATAGTAGAAGTGAATGATATCACATACATGTATAAGGCCTTGAATTGTTAACCCACCACACCCACGGGACCTTTGTGCAAATGATGTAGTGCCCTGTGCTTTTGCCATGATGCCCTGTGCTTTTGCCAAGGTGCCCTGTGCTTTTGCTGTGGTGCTCTGTGCTTTTTCTGTGGTGCTCTGTGCTTTTCGTTGGTGCCATGTGCTTTTGCCGTAATGCCCTGTGCTTTTGCTGTGGTGCCCAGTGCTTTTAATGTGGTGCCCTGTGCTTTTGCCATGGTGCCCTGTGCTTTTGCTGTGGTGCCCTGTGCTTTTGCTGTGGTGCCCTGTGCTTTTGCTGTGGTGCGCTGTGCTTTGCTGTGGTGCTCTGTGCTTTTCGTTGGTGCCCTGTACTTTTGCTGTGGTGCCCTGTGCTTTTGCCAAGGTGCCATGTGCTTTTGCTGTGTGGAGCTCTGTGCTTTTGCTGTGGTGCCCTGTGCTTTTGCTGTGGTGCCCTGTGCTTTTGCTGTGGTGCCCTGTGCTTTTGCTGTGGTGCCCTGTGCTTTTGCCATGGTGCCCTGTTAGGATTAGGGTTGGTGCTTTTGCTGTGGTGCCCTGTGCTTTTGCTGTGGTGCGCTGTGCTTTTGCTGTGGTGCCCTGTGCTTTTGCTGTGGTGCCCTGTGCTTTTGCTGTGGTGCCCTGTGCTTTTGCTGTGGTGCCCTGTGCTTTTGCCATGGTGCCCTGTTAGGATGAGGGTTAGTGCTTTTGCTGTGGTGCCCTGTGCTTTTGCTGTGGTGCCCTGTGCTTGTGCCGTGGTGCCCTGTGCTTTTGCTGTGGGTGCCCTGTGAAATGTAAAAAGTGTTTAGGAGTATACAAATAATGGTAAATCCTCTAAAGTGTCCAAAGTGTTGGTCATTGACTCAGAGTGATTAGATCACAAGTTATACTTCACGAAATGTGCAAGTCTTGTATACATTTCAATCATACATGTACTTCCTTCCTTTATGTTTGATTGCCTTGTGTTTGCAATTTTTTCCAATAAACTTGTTGGATTTTTCCCCCACATTTTTGTGTAATTTAGGCCTATTTACAGTAGAACAGTAAGTGCAGAACCTGGTCACTACAACTTGTATGTATTTTATACTTGGCTGTTAGTACAACCATGGATGAACAATTAGACCTCCATGGTACAATAGGCCATCCTTGACATTGATTCTATGCTTGTTTGTACCTTCTAGCTTCATAGTTTTATACCCAGTCTGGTACATAAGTCAAACATGTATACCACCCCCATGTCGACACCGGTATCATCTTACAATAACATTGACAGTAAACTTTGCCTTTTGTGTCTGGTGTCATCAAATAACAAGGCCCTTAACTTTATGAAGTTGTAATAAAAAAGGATGGTATATTGTTGATGCTCTGCCTAAAGTAACAAGGTGTGGGACTGTCATAATAAACTTTAGCATGCCTAGACTTGCACAAGTCTTCAGCTGGTTATGAGTCAGTCAATCAAGTTGAGCATATGTTTCAGCTGCTGATGTTGACTCCTTTCCCCTGGTTAGACCCTAACTGCCCTGAAGCCTTCAAAAACCAACTGCAAGTTTTGTTTTATTCTGTTGGACTGAGGACTGCACTAGTAAACTGTTGGATCAGGCATACCGCCATAATCAGAGTCCAACAGTTTGGTGGTTGAGTTGCTGTGTGGTGTTGGACTGATGACTGCACTAGTAAACTGATTGTGCTTTGGGATCAGGCATACCACCATAATCAGAGTCCAACAGTTTGATGGTTGAGTTACTGTATGGTGTTGGACTTAGGACTGCACTAGTAAACTGATTGTGCTTTAAGGGATCAGGCATACCACCATAACCAGAGTCCAACAGTTTGGGTGTTGAGTTACTGAATGTTGTTGGACTGAGGACTGCAACCGTAAACTGATTTTGCTTAACATGGGATCTGCCATCGATTTCACCAAACTCTTCCCAACTTAAAGGATTAATCTTAGGACTTAACACAAGTTAAATTCCGTATCCTAAGACAATAGGATGCATTTGAACCCATCCTAAGTTAGGACGGGTTACTCGTCCTAACTCGAGTTAGGATTAATCCTTGCGTTTCGTGAAATCGGCTGCAGGTAACATTAAACATTGTAACCCCTTGTAAACAATAATATTGTTTAACCCGTTATTAGCATTGGTATTTTTTATTGATGTGTTTTTATTTGAGCAAAAAAAAACCAAAGGAATTTCCCATGCAGGGACAATAAAGTTTTATTGTATTGTTCTGTATTGTATTGTGTTGTAAAACAAAAATTATTTTCCGAATTTTTTTGCAAGAATTTTTTTTAATCAAATTTGAAATGTCCTCTCTCGTTTCTTTTGCGTAGAATATGGAGAGCAGTGAGCTGATCGTTACGGATCATGTCCTAACGAGCGAAGAGTTGAACGACCTCAGAATGAACAGTGGATGGGAAGACAGTATCAAACGGACTCAGAAAATCATCCAGGTAAGTTTGACAAGGATTATTACTCAAGTCAAATACCCAATTTGTTCTGTTTTTTTCCTTCTCCTCGCCCTTGGAAAAATCTGTGGATTGGGTTTTCAGTCCCTACCTGACTGCGTGGGTTTTCCATGGAGGTTTTCCTTCCACATCTTGACCAATACAGTGATAAGAGGAACACGTTGCCTTGGATCGGTCGAGTTGGTCTTTGAAAAGCGTTTGTAACCATTTGTTATAAAATGCATATGGTTAGAAAGATGATTTAAAAGTAGAATACAATGATCCACACAAATTTGCCTCGATATTGCGTGGTTTTCCCTTTACTGTGCGAATTAACACGGTCGGCCATTCGAGTCAAAAATTTGACTCCCATAAATAGCCGACCGTGTTAGTCGATGAGGAAAAATGAAAACCATGCAATTTCGAGTGATACTTTTACAATATCTTTCTAATCATATGCATTTTATAACAAACGGTTACAAACGCTTTTCAAAGACCAACTCGACCGATCCAAGGCAACGTGTTCCTTTGACTTTGAGAGCTTCACAACCAAATGTTCCTACTATTTCCAAGCCTGTAGGCTACATGTATACTGAAATGAAATTACTTGATTTGTGTCACCTTCTCCCTCTAATATTATGTGAAGTCAGAAGTAACAATTTGAGGATCAAAATTGCCATGGTTTCAATTAATCAAATTGTTTTCTTTCTCATTGCACAGGATGGTTCTTTAGAACTGACAGAAACGGGTAAAGCGCTGAAAGTACAGTCAGAGCGCCCTCACTTGGTGAGTTTGGGCGGCAGTCGAATCAGCACGGCGATAACGTTATTGCCTTTACAGGAAGGTTAGTAATTTCACTTATTAATTTGTTTAGTGCATTTACTCACTACATTCCTCAGCTTCCTTGTCTTTCTCAGCTCCCTTGTCTTTCTCAGCTTCCTTGTCTTTCTCAGCTCCCTTGGTAGCATACAGCCATGGGCTGCCGTGGCCCTCCAAAAGCTTTTCCAAACACAATATCAACCTCTACCCTCGCAGGTACCCACTTATACCCCTGGGTGAAGAGAAGCAACTATAGTAAAGCATCTTACTCAAGGACACAAGTGTCACTTCCTGGACCCGAACCCACCCTTCCATGACTAAACTACCAGAACTTACATTTGATGCTCTAAACCACACGACCATGACACTCAGTCTCTTGCCAAACAACTACGTAACACAAAAAGGTGTTTTTCTCAAATAACTCAACTTTCAAATTGTCCAACCCCTCAAACAAAAAACCCCCTTATTAGGAAAGACTTGTATTGGGACATTAGATTTGAATAAGGGAATAAAAGGGTAGCGACGAGTTCTTAAACTGCCGTTTAAAACCGGCAGGGTCGTGGCCGTGCGATGAAGGCCCGAGCCGAAGGTGAGTGCCTTTATCGCACGGCATCAACCCTGCAAGATTTTAAACGGCAGTTTTAGAACAAGTCACTACTGTTTAATTCCCATTCATAAATGCCTTTTTGGATTAAAGGCGTAATATAGTATGAAACTCTGTAAAACTTTTCCGAATTCCTTGAGCTCTGTACGTGTGTTGCATTTTTATGACTGAGATAGTTTTTGGATATAAGATAAGATAAGATAAGAACTTTATTATCCCACACTGGGGAAATTAAATATGCATTCGTGCGCGTAGTAGTATGCATCTAAACGTATCCGAAAACAACCCCCATGTGACGCGCTCTCCACCAATAGGAATAGCGAAACTGTCTGAGGTATTTATGAATTCAGAATCAAAATATGTTCTTCGTTTGCATGTTTCCTCGATCTGTAATGCGCTAGACTTGCACAGTCTATTACCAACTGTCAATAAATATAAAAAAGGTTATTTTTCTTAAATTAATCAACCATCATTTTGTCCAATCCTTATCAGGTAAGACATGTATCGGGACGTTAGACGCCAAGACGCCCCAAGACATTGTGATCCAGGGGAAGAACGTCGAGCCGGAACAATGCTGGATCGAGAACAGAAACAACACAGTTACGTTGATACCTCTAGGTCCATGCACTGTGGACGGAGATACAGTGGTAGACCCTACAAGACTAACACAAGGTAAGGCTTAGCGAAAATAGGTTACCAGCCAACATTACATCAAATTTACATTGTTGCCACTTATTTTTTAACTTGCAAATAAATTGTTTAAGTCAGTATTTTCTATATACATTTTGGTTTTACCCGTAAACACCAACGTGTGTTAGCACTGTACACTCTGTAAATTCCCGAACTCTGGGAGCAAAAATCACAGGCTTATTTCTCGGGTGGGATTCAAACCCACGACCTTGGCAACTCCAGAGCAGTGTCATACCACTAAACAGTATTTTCTACACTATAAACAGCTTTATGAAATTTGGGCCCGTACATGTAGTTTGTCAAAACAAAGAACTAAATCCAGTAACAAGAGTGTATCATAGTTCCTAATTGTCTCTGCCCCCAACTGTCAGTAGATCAAATGTGTAACTCTATAGTTCTTATTACCAGTCTTCTACATTACTTAATTTCGGTCAGTTCAGCTGACAGGCGTAGGCAATTAATTGTTTACCACCCACCTTTGTGATACAGTGGGTTGGTCATAGGATTGTGCCTTTGAACTGATCCAGTTTTTATGGAGCTGCTTAAGCACAAAAAAGAAAGAAACAAGAAGAACAAAAAGAAGCTAAGCACAACAAAATTATGCTTACCAGAATAAGGTTACCAGCCAAACTACCGTGTCACATGGTACAGCTTGTGACTGGTATGGTATCCTGCTCATTTCTGCAGCAATTTGTTAAGCAATATTTCTTGCTTTCTTGCTTTAAAAGCAACTCTATGAAATTAGGCCCAGGTAATTTGACACACAGTACATTGTATGTTACAGTATGAGAAAGAATTTTTGCTGTAGGGCCATCACAGTTATTTAGAGTGGTGCGTCATAAAGACCGGTTTATAGTCAGTCGCTCAATGGAAATCTTGACATTTTACAATGTATAGGCCTCAGCGATGACAAAAATCAAATCTGTGATGGCCCTATAATGTACACGTATGTAGCCAAATATTTGTCTCATTACATACTCTGACTTTTTGTCAAACTTGATACTTGTAACATCAAAGGCACAATTCTCCCAAATACTGCCCTTACATGTATCTGCACCACTAATAGTGTAAAAAGGTTTCAAGAATTGTGTCAACTGCTGTTTACAAAACAGTTACAAATATCTCAACCCATTACTGATGCCTGAAGGGAATGTGACCTGTGGGTCGTTACCATAGCAACAGCCTAAAGGGCAAAACCTACGTCTGTTTTTTCAAAATCCAATCCTTGCAGTTCCTGAACACTTTCATATCCGTCAAAACATACTCTCTGTTCCCCTGACTTTATCTGATTGCTTGTAATGACTTCATAAAAACATACAATGAGCATCATGGAGTTCTGTTTCCATGGTAACACTAGATGAAAACCTATGTTATTGTTTTTAGCCTTTGTGAAAGACTCTGCTAGAGTCGAAGCGTCAGGCCATTAACTATTGTTCAGTTATATTTATAAAGCGGTCAATCCCTCGACCACATCCCGTATGTCACAACAAGAATCATCGACACTGACGATATATAAACGCATACCTTATCACATCAGCCTATTAACGCATACCTTATCACATCAGCCTATTTGTCCCCTTTTTTCCCCCGTCAAAACAGAATTGTCTGATCTATTTTAACTTCTCAACAACTCCACTTCCGTCAAAACAAGGACGCTTTTAATGTGGCATTTATTTGGCCGATATAAATTCCATTTGATCTACGTGTGGTTGTGAATGTGACACACTTAAAGCCTAGTGTTTTGTTATCCTACTTGTGCACTTAAAAACTGCTTGACAAACGAGTTCTATTATTGTACTTTTACTTTCATCAAAACAAGACGTACTTTCTCTGACGTCAATTTTGATAAAAATATCTGTATCGGTAAACAAAAATGCAGACCTCAAAATAAACTACAGAATGTACAGTGATTGTCGTGGTGCTATGTGCTTGAGCTGTGGTGCCCTTTGTAAAGTTCTATTATAAATTTGTATTGTCCTCATAAATGTGCCATGTACAGAGGAAAACTGATGTGCCCTGTCAAGAACAACATTCAAGGCCTGATATTTGTAGACGTTTTGTAGTATTTGCCTGGGCCCAATTTTATAGCTCTATTTGAGAAAGATGGGTGTAGCCAAAAAAAATTGTACATGTACATGTTTGTAGGAGGTTGTAGAAATAAAAATTGCTAACAGTAAAATGAAATCTTGATGAACCTGATTACTTACAGAGTTGGCCTTTAATTTAAGCAGGTCCATAAAATTGCTAACAGTAAAATGAAATCTTGATGAACCTGAACACTTACAGAGTTGGCCTTTAATTTAAGCAGGTCTATAAAATTGCTAACAGTAAAATGAAATCTTGATGAACCTAAACATTACAGAGTTGGCTTTTAATTTAAGCAGCTCTATAAAATTGCTAACGGGAAAATGAAATCTTGATGAATGAGCCCAAACATCATTCCGTTACTTCTACATGTATCTGCACTTGTGTACATTGATCTCCAGTACAGCGTGATTTCCTGTGGCATTTCTGGAGAGGAACTCAAACTGTCCTGAGGTGATCGGGGTCTGCTGATGCAAACTATTTTCAGGATCTTGTCAGACTTCCTATTGCGTGAATTATCTGTTTATAGATGTGATGCATGGAAGTGTATAATTTCCTTTTTCTTGTCCACATATGTGTAGGCCTACTGGTGTTAATTTGTCTGTTGCAATTTGATTTTTTTTTTTTTTTTTTTTTTTCATGATACCACAGGAGTAAAAATGTTTGAAGAGTGACGTGACTTAAAAAATAATTGAGATGGGGGGGTTTTGGGGGTTAAAGGGAAGGTACACGTTTGGTAATTACTCAAAACAAATATTAACTTAAAAACTGACTTGGTAACGAGCATTGGTGAGCTGTTCATAGTATAAAACATTTTTGGAAACGACTCCTCTGAAGTAACGTAGTTTTTGAGAACGAGGTAATTTCTCACTAAAATAATAAAAGACTTCTAGCTAGAAGTCTTTTATTTCTATCTGAAAGCACACAAATCCGTCCAACATGATCATTTTCTCGCAACTTCGATGACCGATTGAGCCCAAATTTTCACAGGTTTGTTATTTTATGCTTATGTTGGGATACACCAAGTGAGAACGCTGGTCTTTGACAATTACCACACGTATACACTGCCTTTAATAGGTTTTTTTTTAGGGGGGTTTAGGGTCTTGGGGTTGTTGTTTTTTGAAAAATCTGGGAAAAAAAATAATTTCCTTTATTGTTTTCTCTTCTTGGGGTTCTTGGCTGTTACAGTGATAAAATATGCTTTTCTGTGAATGTTTGGCTTCACAACCAGAATTAAAGGCACTGGACACTATTGGTAATTACTCAAAATAAATATTAGCATAAAAACTTACTTGGTAACGAGTAATGGAGAGCTGTTGATAGTATAAAACATTGTGAGAAATGGCTCCGTCTGATGTAATGTTGTTTTCGAGAAAGAAGTAGTTTTCCACAAATTTGATTTTGAGACCTCAGAATTAGATTTTGAGGTCCAGAAATCAAGCATCTGAAAGCACACAACTTCGGGTGACAAGGGATTTTTTTTCTTTCATTATTATCTCGCACCTTCGACGACCGATTGAGCTCAAATCTTGCATATGTTGAGATACACCAAGTGAGAAGACTGGTCTTTGACATTTACCAATAGTGTCTCGTGTCTTTAATAAATAAATTAATTAATTAATTACCATGCCACTGCTCCTTGAAATGTTTCCGTAGAATTTTTTTTATGGAAGTGCTCTTTACTCAAAGAAATCTGCTTTGCCCTCATCTAATCTTAACAATGATAATTATTTTAGACAAAATTTAACTTTGAAGATTCAATTTGTTCTAGAGATGTTTCCGCAAGTTGAGATTTGTCTAATTGCGTTCTGATGTCTTGCACTCGTTTAATAATAATAATAATGATAACTAGTTTTTGTATAGCGCTTTATCTACAGGTGTCTCAAAGCACTACTCATTATTTATTTCCTGACAATTTTTAAAACGTGTTGAATTTTTACACCCAAAGAAAGAAGTATTATTCCTGCATGGACATGATGGACAAAAAGACTGTAATTTGTGTTTTTTATACTTGCATTAATTTGTCAGGTTTTTTATTTGACAATACTATTATCATATTTTTGAAAATTGAAAATTGGGTTTGTTCTAGAGATGTTTCTGCAAGTTGAGATTTGTCTAATTGCGTTCTAATGTCTTGTATTTCATTCAGGTGCAATGCTCTGCTTCGGCAAATCCTGCTACTTCCGATTCAACAACCCCTCCGAAGCGAAACAGCTCAAACAGGGGACTTCCCTCAACATAACCCAGCAGCATGTCCCCGGTAGTCTAGACTTCGCAAACAGTAACACCGACCGACTTAACGCCAACGTGACAACATCGACGACACAACAGAATGGCGTATCGCATCACATGGATTACACGCCAGCTCGGGTGCAGCACATCCCGACTGTGTGTTTCACGAACAGCAACAGTAACCACAACGCGGACACTCGGTCGAACCGGTTAGAGCAGAGCATCGAAGCGGAGCTCAAGGAGATCATGAGGCAAGTCTCGACAGAGGATGAATATGAGAGCGAGATGTACTCAAATAAATACGCAATGATGGAATCTCCCGAGAAGGATTACATCCACGAACCTCGGGATATTATCCCCAGCACGTCGTCGACGGACTCGAGCGGCAGCGAAATGTGGCCAGAAGCGGGGCATCTTGAGTCGTCTGCGTCCCCATTATTTTTCTCAAATCACGGTGAGATCCGAGAAACTGCCATCACTGATGATGATATTGATGGAGAGGAAAGCGAGGCAAATGCAACGAGCGAGTACCAGCCGCCGGTCAGTACGATAAGGTCAAAGTTCGAGGAGGTGATCAAAAACAATAGTCCGAGCCCAACCAGGAAGCATTTTCATATCCCGACGAGTCCACGTGGAACTCTAGAGAAAGATCACCATAAGATCGGCCCGCAATCCCCTACTAGGGTCAAGCTGGGTCAGAGTAGTCTATACACCAATAAGAACTCACTCACCACCCAGACTCGTAGGTCTGAGAATGACAGGTCTTCGAGCGATTCGAGTCTGAGCTCAACGTCTCTCACGACGGTCACGAGCACCGCAACGACGGCAACAACGGAGAGAGAGTGGTCAGGATCTGATCAATCCGGAGTCAGTGTGACTCTGACGTCTTCACTATCCGACGTCAAATCCACAAATTCAACGGTCAGCATTGAGACTCCGGGCTCGGCGAGTTCGGTCGTTCACAGAGATCCCCTCAAAATGTCCTCACCTGTCCCTCCTCTAAGTCCAGATCAGAGATTCTTTGCTCCTCCCGAGACGGACATTCGTCACACCCTCATTGTCGACCCGGACGATTTTGACGACGCCACGCAGAAGGAGCTCTGCAAGATTCACATGCAGGCTGTCGCGCAACGCAAAGAAGCAGAGAAGATCGCCACCTTGGAGAGGCAAAGAATGGAAGAGATTCTGAACATCTGCGCTGAGTACGAGGCACAAGAAAAAGACGGTAAACCACACCCCAAGAAGAAACCTGCTCCTCCGGGGGGTAACTTCTCACCCCCACAACTTCCTCAAGTGTCTGTGAAGCAAGCAGAAGCAAAGGAAACGTCTCCACCACGGAAGGAGACAGATAACAACGAAGAGCAGAACGGAATCCCAGCAGCATCCTCACCAAAAGCAAGCTCCATGGCTGCTAATCTCGGCATCAAAGTCATCATTGATTCCCCCATTGTAAGAAGCAACACCTCCTTACAAGAAACCCCACACAAGGAGATGAATCAAGCTGCATCTCCTAGAGATCAGAATGTATGGTATGAGCCGCTGAAAGACGTCAGCAGTACAGCGCCCTCTTGTGAGACTGCGCAGTCACCTAGGAGTAACGGAGAGCAGAGTCCTCCTCCCAAGCCACCGAGGTCAACAACAGTCAACTCCGAAGCTGAGGTAAGTCCTTTACATGTAACTCACATCTTGAAATCCTTATTTTCTTTTTTAGTTTTCTGTCTTGCGTTAGTGGCTACAGTTAAGTGGAAATCTTGCCATGGCACCAGCTGTAGCCATTTGGACATGGCTTAACACTTTCGAGGAATATGGTTAGAGTTACATGTAGGTGACTTTTATTGTATCTTTGTTGCTTTTTGGCCTGTTAATCAGCATTGCGTAGACAAAAACCATGGAACACACTCCTTTAAACTGTGACTTTTTTTTTAAAGCCGTTTTCTTTTTTAAGTACTTCACTGTGGACTCATTTTACATGTATGAAGTTTTCCTTGGTGTAAAGGTTTGATACAGGGTTGGTAAACGATGAAAAAAAAGTAATTTGCAGCTAAACATTTTCTGCAAACTTTATACCAATATCAATTGCTCCGAGAGATATTTCCATCTGCTGAAATATTATAGGCCACAAATATTCACACAAACTCTCAACTTTATTTCACTCCACCCCCAAAAAATTTATTTATTCGTTTTCCTCCTTCAGCCTGAGTCCATGAACACTAAAGATATCGCTACCGCCATCTCCAAGCTTGAGGAAGCACGGGACAATTCCATCCAGAAAATTGAAGCTCTGGAGCGAAAACTGGATGATCTAGAAGTACAGGAGTCTGAAATGCTCAGAGAGGTTAGTCACATGATTGTCACATGATTTGTCACATGACTTTTAATGATGATGTAAAGGATCGCTGGTGCGTTGTGCAAGCCACTGCTTTAGATAAATGGCCCCAGTCCCTTTTTAACAAAATGTCAAAAAACAAATTTGCTTCATACAGGGTGAGTTATAAAAGAAGTTGACAGAGATTTATGATTTAAAATCAAAACGAAAACTGGCACTCATCACCACAGTGAAGCACATATTAAACAACCACTCTGTCCTGCTTATCTGGAAAAAAAAAGAATGAAACAAATTGATCATCGCCTTGACGGCGCATACACCAGGCTTCTTATGAGGGTACAGAACATCTCATGGCGTGAGCACAAGACCAAAGAACAGATCTACGGAGACATTCCACCAATCTCTACTACTGTTGCTCAACGCAGAGTCCGCTTTGCACGTCACTGCTTTCATGCCAAAGACCAGGTCATTCCTGACGTGTTATATTGGAGACTGCCGTGCCCTAATAGAGGACCTCGACCACTCAACTACATCGACGTGATCGGGAGAGATACGGAGGCTGAAATCGTGGACCTTCCAAACATGATGAGGGATTTAACACCTCTGGTGTGATGTTGTGCAAGGAATCTCGGTTGCGACTGCTATATGATGATGATGAATAGAAAAAGGCCTGTTTTACTGAAGGCACTCGTGTTTGTTGCTGACCATGGAGTGTTAATGCTGGACTGAATCTGCACAGATTGTCAAGTATTCCGTGGAAAGCTTGCAAAATGAGTACCTTTATTAAAACAGACAAACAATTCAATTCAATTCAATTCAATTCAATTTATTTATTTCATCACAGATTACAAGTAAAAAGTGAAAATTGCTTTCCATGTGTGCACTAAAAGATTCAAATTTGATACTTATAGAAAAACAAACAAACTCCTCTTAGGGATGGTCAATTTCTTTCATTCTTTTTTCCTAATAAGCAGGAGAGAGTGCTTGTAAAATATATGCTCTACTGAACTTTTGAGTGCCATTTGTTTGTTTTGAAAAAAAATCACCAATCCAGGTCAACCATTTGTTTGTTTTGAAAAAAAATCACCAATCCAGGTCAACTTCTTTTTGACTCACCCTGTGTGTGTATATGACATTGGCATACATGTACAAGGTTCTTGTATTCTACCGTGTTTTAAAGGCAGTGGACACTATTGGTAATGACTCAAAATAATTATTAGCATAAAAGCTTACTTGTTAACGAGTAATGGAGAGATGTTGATGGTATAAAACGTTGTGAGAAAGGGCTCCCTCTGAAGTAACGTAGTTTTTGAGAAAGAGAAATTTCCAGGAATTTCATTTTGAGACCTCAGAATTAGATTTTGAGGTCTCGAAATCAAGCATCTGAAAGCACACAACTTTGTGTAAGACAAGGGTGTTTTTTTCTCTTTCATTATTATCTCGAAATTTCGACGACCGATTGAGCTCAAATTTTCACAGGTTTGTTATTTTATGCATACATGTTGAGATACACCAACTGTGAAGACTGGTCTTTGACAATTACCAAGTAGTGTCCAATGTCTTTAAGGTAATTATTACAGTAAAAGAACCCCCAAAAAAGATGAGTTTTAGGGAGATCAGTTGAATCACTTTCATCACCAGCTTGCCGATTAAACTGCTATAATTATTGCTGCTACTCATTCACACACCCCGATGTCGTACTTGAACACAAAGTTTACTTTGCACATTTTGTTTGCAAGACTCGACGCTAATTTGTGTTTTCTTTTTTTCCTTTCTTCCGCTTTGTTGTTGTTTTTTTGTTCCTTGTCAAAACATTTAACCTTTCATTTCGTCAATAAAATATGGGGACAATGTCAATTCATTAATCTTGTCAATGGATAAATTGGTTGTCTCTAATAAAATGATTCATAATTTCCAATTGAAATCGTTTGTTTTTAAAAATTGGATTTTTGACTAAAATTTGTTGTACGTTGATGACTTTACTAACTTTATTTGTGTTAATCTACTGTTGGCCTTTATCAAAAACTCATTGCTTGGTGGTTGTTGATTTTGTTCTTGTAAAATACTAACTACCCACATTTATTGCACGCTGTTTCTTATATTCGTATCCGTTTAAAAAATAATATTTTATTGAACTAATTCCATCTTGTCTAACATTTTGTTTTTCCTAATTTTTGTTCTAACTGCATGGTAACTATTTCACCTCATCCCAACGGACATCCCACCTGTGCACCCCCCGTGTCTGTCATCCGACCATTTGTTCTCTCACTGTGTGTAAAAACTGACATCGTGTCGACGTGAATCTTGACTTGATTACCCGGTTTATATCTGACTGTGCACCCCCCGTGTCATTCGTCATACTGTGTTTCGTTTCACTGTGTTGTAACTGTATCTGTGATATCACCGCATCTGCTGGGACATTCCATTGGCATGCCGATTATTTTCTGACTCTGTCACCCCCCTTGTTTTTGTACCGACTACCGGTATCACACCTGGTTACCTTTGTATGTGTAACCGACTATACATGGGATCTCAACACACCAACATGATCACCCTTTACGGCACACCACCCGATCCCTTTCTGACTGCGCAACCCCCTGTGTTTCTCATGAACATCTGTGTGTGTTTGTTTGGTACCGTGACCTGTGCGTGTGTGTGTCCCCCCTGTCACATGATCAGATGGAGATCGAAGCCGCGTTGTTGGAAGGTGAACATCGAAGCGAGTTGACCCAACTACAGCAACAACAACAGCACATAGGCACACTTAAACGCACCAAGCACAGACTAGATAGACACGCTTCTGCAGAAAGAGAGAGGGTCGGTCTTTAAAATATTCACATTCAGCTGCTTGTTTAGATTTTAGCTTCTCAGTTCACCCTTAATCTCCCAAATAATTAACCCTCCTACTGTGTGACCATTCAATATCATCTATTGTAGTTTTGAATGATAGACCGTGGAGAAAGGACCACAAACTGAGTCAACCCTCCTACTGTGTGACCACTCAATACCTTCCACTGATTTAATGGTTCTCCTATAAAGAACTCACTCCGCGGCAGAGTCCCCTCGATCCACTTAGTGAAAGTAGTTGTCCCAGCCAATTTCCTACCTTCCGCCCAGGTAGTAATTAATATGCAGGACGGTTCTTTTTAGAACTAAGGGGTCTCCCGAATTTGAATATCTATTCTGCAGCATTTTAAAACAAGTTCTCAAAAGAACAAAACCAAACACAATAAAGTAGAAATACACAGGGTGTTACCGCAAACCAAATACATTCTCCAACTTCATCGCAAATGAAAAATCGAGGATGTACAATTCAGCAGAAAAAAAAAACACTCCGAACCAAATTCTGCAACATCTTGAGTTACACCTCAAGATCTTCTCATTTAGAATTCAAGTTTTTGATTGTGGGTTGCATAACTCCACAGCCTTTCCCAGCCTTCTGTTCTTGGCATGTTCGTGTCTGCTCAGTAGGTATCAATTCACCGTATTTTTTTTTTACCGCGTGAGGGCGTACTGGCGTATGTCGACCAATTTCATGTGGTGCAAAAACAAATAAACAAAAAGGGTTTTTATTAAAAAAACAATTCCTGTATTTTGTCATGATGCAAGAAAACTACATTCAGACAGTTAAAATCAGATTTAATAGACCGATCCAGTAGGCTCCGCCCACGACGCGCGTGTGAGCAAGAACACGTGGGGCTCTCCAATGCCTTTCTGCACAACTCTGCCGCGCGCGCCAAGATACGCACACGTATGTCGGACCTTATTTGTTGTAATTAGTCAATACGCAATGGGGCGGAGCTAATGGATCGGTCTATTGTGATGCAAGACATTCATTGATGAAAGCGCGGCGCCCTCGTGCGATCGAAAATAATTGTCAAATATTCCATTGTAGAGGTAGCACCCTAAAGAACAAGCATTTGTCTGAGTAGAAAGGTGGTACAAGGGCACCTTAGTCAAGCCATACTTGAACACAGTCATAAAGTTGCTAAGCAGAAATGAATTATTGGTTGCTGCTCAATAGAATACAGGCAGAGGACCAGTCACAATCTTGTGTCGTTACTAGTTCCTGGTAAGCGTAATATTTATTTCTGGGCTGAGCAATTTTAATCAAGCCACACTTGACCATGTTGACATTCATTCATAAAACTACTGAGCAGAAATCAATTGTTGGTTTCTGCTTTATAGTAAAATATAGGCAGAGAACCAGTCACAGGCATTATAAAAAGCTTGTGTAAAAACCAGTATCTGGTAAGCATGATATTCATTTCTGTGCTTAGAAATTTAGTACAGTTAGCAACTTTTTGAAGTATGGGCAATCTGAACAGTGTTTGTTTCCTGCTGTATAGCTAGTCTTCTTCAAATTGCTTTTGAGAAACTAAATCAAAGGCACTGGACAGTATTGGTAATTACTCAAAATAATTGTTATCATTAAAACTTACTTGGTAACGAGCAATGAAGAGCTGTTGGTACTGTAGTATAAGACATTGTGAGCAAGTAATGTAGTTTTTGAGAACGAGGTCACTTTTCACTGAAACATTAAAACACTTCAGGCCTAAAGTCTTTTATTATGCTTCTAAAAGCACACAAATTTGTGCAACAAGGGTTATTTTCTTTTATCATTCTCTTGCAAATTCGACAACCAATTGAGCCCAAATTTTCACAGGTTTGTTATTCTATGTATATGACAGGATACACCAAGTGAGAATACTTGTCTTTGACATTTACCAACCGTGTCCAGTGTCTTTAAAGACAAAACCTCTTTGAATTGAATCAAGGCCCTCTCTTGACACAAGAATCTTCTCCATTTGTCTATTCAGGAAAGAAAACAGGTCGACCAAGCACGGTTTGAGCTCAAACGGCTAGAACAACGCCACCTGGAAACAGAACGGCAACTCGAAGCATGTCCCATTGAGGACACTGCTCGCAAGCAGGCTCTGCTGTCCCAATACCAGCGGGAGGCGGAGAAACTGGAAGTGGAGAGGAAACGATTTGAAGATTTGGAGTTCCAACAGCTTGAGACGGAGGCTAGGATTGAAGAGGAGAGGGAGATCATGGAGCATGAATTATCTCTGGAGGAATCCAAGGAGGAAGAGAAAGTTAAGACGAGGAAGGTAAGAAAAGAAGTGGGGGTTGAAGAAGTTAAGCCCAGTTCATACTTCTTGCGAATGAGATTCGCACCATTTTTGCAAAACATTCGCAGTGAAAATAGGGCCGTGACGTCAAAAATCACTTCACATTCGCATTCCCATGAAGTAATAATGAAAATAATAGCCATTTTTTATATAGCGCTTTTCACCATTCACACCCGAGGAATTCTCAAAGTGCTTCCAACATTATTACCCCTGGTTACTGGGCCTTAAATCATTCTTTAAACCATCTCAGCACCCTGGTGGGGAGTATACAGCCTGTGCGACAATTGTTTGTACCCATTTACCCCTGGGTGGAGAGAAGCAATTATAGTTAAGTGTCTTGTTCAGTGACACAAGTGTCACGACCAGGATTCAAACCCACACTCTGCTGAAAAGAAGTATGATCCTGGCTTAAGGGTCAAATGTGTCCTCAGAGATGTTGCTTTTGCAAGTTTCCTATTAAGCTCCATTAAGCTCCGCCCCATTGCGTATGGACCAACCACAACGCAGCGATGGTCCGACATGCGTGCACGTATGCTAGGCGTGCAGAGCAGAGTTGTGCAAAAAAGCATGAGAGAGCCCGGTGTGTTCTTGCTCACACGTGGGTCGTGGGCGGAGCCTACTGGATCGGTCTATTGTACTGTTGAATGTGCAATCAAATAAATGAAGTTGATATAAAAGATGGCTTTCGGTGCTTTGAAAAAGAGGGGATTGGGAAGTCATTAGTGCAATTTTGTATACAGTGTAGTTTGCATATTTTGGATTTCCTGGTCGTGGAGTTTATTGATCAAGAGGGGTCTCCAAACTAATTGCTTGGCAAAAAGAATCGTTCATTTTCTAAGTAAAATATTTATTTGTTGATTTTGATTTAATTTTTTTCAAATATTTACACATTTTTCTTTAAAATGACCTTTTGATTATGCCGAGTACCAAATTGCCATTAATGACCTAACAGAACTACGGCCGTGTCCAAATTGGCGACTTTGGCTACAGCTACGGCTAGGGGGCGCGCGTCTGCTATTCTTCAACACTGACAGACGCGTTGATCTAGCCGTAGCTGTAGCCAAAGTCGCCAATTCGGACACGGCCTAAGCCAATGATTTGTTTGTATTTAATTTGTTGGATTTCGTTATTTCTTTCTTGAATCTTGATACGTAGGTAAATGTGACAGACATAGACAAGCAGATGACTCATGTTATTACAGATGCTAAGATTGAAGCGGAGAAACTTGAGCATCATCAGAAAGAGACGGAGAGGGATCTAGCCAAGGTATGGTATGCTGGCAATGCCAAGACTGTCTATACTACCACCCCCCCCCCCCCCCCCATCCCCAACCCCCATCCACCCTTCAGGTATGCTCGTGCAAAGGCACTGGACACTCAGATTGGTAAATACTCAAAATAATTGTTAGCATAAAAACTCACTTGGTAACGAGCAATGGAGAGCTGTTTTTGAGAAAGAAATAATTTTCTACTAAAACATTTGAATTGAATTTGAGACCTCAGCTGAGGTCTCGAATTCAAGCATCTGAAAGTACATTACAAGGGTGTTTTTTCCTCCATTAATTCTCTCGCAACTTCGACGACCAATTGAGTTCAAATTTTCACAAAGTTTATGCATAGGTTGAGATGCACCAAGTGGGAAGACTAGTCTTTGACAATTACCAAAGGTGTCCAGTGCCTTTAACTATTTTAGTGCCAATGTCTTACGATCTATTTGATGTATTCCGTACACTAGTTACCTCGTTGCCAGTCAATGTTTGTATAATGGTACAACCAAACAATGAATTTGGAATTGAAGATTGCACATAATTAAAGGGAAAAACAAGAGTTTACTTGTACTATCTTTTTATGTACTCAAAACGTGTCTTTAATCGTACATGTACGACCCATAATATCCATGTTATGACAAGAACTCAATAAATACTTTTGACTTTTAACAAATCAGCAAGATACATTTTGTTTTGATGAGGATTACTCATTATTATTTTGGTTTACAGAATTTCAAAAAATTTGAAAAAACCCATTGACCCATGACCTCTTTCCTGCTTGATGTGTTATAGGAGAAGATTAGATTGGGCGATATTGAACGTCAGTACAACCGTCTTCTTTTATATTACTCCAAGAAGTCCTCACTACCTCGCGATGGAGAATCTCCAGATTTGGTAAGAAGTGAATGCTTTAAACCTTTTCGAGTACACAGCGGCCACAAACAGCTTGTACCCAATGTCTATTTCATTTCAGTCATTCTGGTTGTGAAGCCATGGGCTTTCAAAAAAGTGAACTTACCTGTAACCACTAAATCCAAAGGAGATAAGATACCACTAGGCCAATCTGACTGCCCAGGTTTTAACCCTTTTGAACCCATAGCTGTCACAAGCAAATGTCCGTAGTGGCTAAGACCACACTAAGCTTGGACGATATCACGATATGATCGAATATCGCGATATTAACTTGGAAACGATTGCAATATCTGATGGAATTGGTGTTAATCGAAATATTGATATATCGCGATATATTGCGATAATCGCGATAATTGCGATATATCGATATAGCGATTAAATATCGTGATGTATTCGCTAGCTGAGACATCTTGCACCCCATAGGTTTGGAGTAAAACCAGAAGAATAGGTCATTAGAACACCTCTCTTATGCTATGACTGTCTCTTCTACAACTGTCACTTGGAGTTTTAAGACTGATTATGTCAAATTTCATTCATCGCGATTATATCAAATATCGCGATATACATGTATTGTCGGCGATATATCGTGAATAAAATAAATCGATATCGCCCAAGCTTAGACCACACTATATGATTTGATCTACATCCTTCATTGAAATGTTTCTCAAAAAATACTTCATACTATCGAAACTACTCTTGGCCTCTTAACCAAAAGTTTTTATTGCCATAAATTTTATGGGTGATTACCAAATGTATACCTTCCCTTTAAAGGGTCTATGTAACTTTTGTTGGACAAAAAACACAATGTCCACAGATTTACACTAAACTTACACAGTTTGAAGATAATGATAGTACAAAGCTTCCCTATGAGCTGAGGTGCTGTAGTTTTGGGAAAATGAGTAAAACAATGTCATGAAAATAGTTTTCATCTCATGAGACGAAAATGATTTTAATCATTTACAAACATATTTTCATGACATTGTTTTACTCATTTCTCAAAAACTACAACACCTAAGTAAGTAATATTTGAAGGGAAGCTTTCCACTATCATTATCTTCAAACCCTGTAAGTTTAATGTAAATCTATGGACATTTTGAAAAGGAACCCAGATCCTTTAACACACATGTAAGGTAACGCTGTTATATACAGCATAAAGAAGTATGGAGGGGAAAGAATCAAGAATGATGATGAATAATGAATAATGTCCACAATCTCCTTGATAGTCATTGATAGTCAATCAACAGTCATTGGCTGAGTTGTCTCACAACAATCAGGAAATCTCAAATTTCATGTCCTATACATAGATCAAGATCCGGGAGCTTGCCGAGCGCCGTCTCCGTCTTCAGCCCGAGATGTCGCTAAGCGATGAGTTCCTCGCTAAGCGCAAGTACAACTCCCTCCCGAGAGACTTAAAGGGAGGTCCTCCGAGTGATTCGTCCTCAAGTCCCTCCCAGCTCTCCCCGGCCTCTTCCCATAACAGTCTACCCAGGAAGGGAGGAACCCTCGGAGATATCGAGAGAAATAGACGGATGACGCTGGAAGAGACAGGTATAGGGCTCCCTCTAGTGCTCAAATTGGGTCAACTCTTCTCCTTGTCTTATTGACCATGTGTTTTTAGGGCCTTGTCACAAGAGGCAACTTTTCCAGGAAAATTTGTTTGACACAGACAGGGATCGAATTTGGGAGAAAAAACACAAGTCTGCAAGGCTTGTAGCTCAAAACTTCAACTGGACCAAATAATTAATACAAGACAGGAGTCAAATGAAAAGAACACTCTCTACCCATGTTCACATTTGAGCTGTTTTTGGAACAAGCATTGAAAGAAGATTTATCTCATTTTTGTTGTCACTTACACGGTCTTAAGTTTACTGGGCTGATGCTAAAATCTCTGGCCTGTGGTCCAGTGTTAATTTCGAGCCCTGCCAGACAACATTTATTGTTTTAAAATGATTTATACTTCCATTGTCTATTAAACTGATTGAAACGAATCTTTTTGGTTTCAATATTTAGGAGACAGACTCATCGAAGAAGAGAAACAGCGCTTATGCGATCTCCGTCGTCGAGCAACCAACGAAGCCCGCGTCCAATGGGAAGAGAGGAAGCAACGCGAGCAGCATCTCTCGATGCCGCTACTCTCCCCCGGTTCCCTGCATGGTGGTCCTGCTAGCCCTACTACGTCGGCGTACAGCTCGCCCTGTCAGTCTATTGGGTCTCCTCTTCCTCTAGTGGTTGACTCTCCGATGAGTGATTGTACAAGTGTCTCGAGTTTCGAGAGTCTCGACGGACATCTCGAGACGTCGGGAGTTTATTCTGGAAACTCAACTCCGTCCAGAACATTCAGCGCTGGGTGAGTGTTTCAGAAGTGTTCCGCGCTCCATAAGGAAGGCTGGAGACATTGCATTCTTTGTTGTTGCCCATAAATTGTGGAACAAGCTGCCGTGTGCTATCAGGGAAGCGGCATCTGCCGCGACCCTCAAGCACCAACTAAAAACTCACCTATTCCCTAGCTTATGATCTGTTCATTATCATAATTTTTTTTTTTTTTGTAATTTGATCTGTTCTTGATTCTGCCAAAGGCACGGTGTTCTTTGAGAGCGCCATATAAATGCCTGGTATTGTTATTGTTATTAATAAGTTTGGGGTGATCCCTTTAAGGTGAGCATTTTGTGGCGTGTTGTGGCCGAGTGGTCTAGTTTACCGGACCCAAGCTCTGGTGTTGTCTGCAGCAGAGTGTGGGTTCGAATCCCGGTCATGACATATCTGCCCTTGAGCAAGGCATTTAAAGCATAATTGCTTCATGTAAAGTTGGGAAGGTAGTGCATTCTGCTTTACCAGCCAGGCTCATAGTGAATCAGGCATGCAACTCTTCCGCGTTTCCGCGGAATTCCGCGTTTTTAAAAATATGATTAGCGCTTAAAAAATACATTCCGCGGTTAGCGCGATCTTAAGATAAATTCAACAATGCATCGTAACGCATGGTCTGGCCTCTGCCTCGGTACGCAATCCATTCTACTGCATGGTCAATATAAAGCCCACAGCAAGCAATGCATACGTTTACACACTGCGTGCGGTCATTAATAGCCGTGTTTACGGTCGAAAAATCTGGAACAGTGGAACGCACCCCGTGGCGCGGGCGAGTTGTGTGCTAAACCAAGTTATTATACAGCCTTGAAATGAGTCTAAGGTCGTGTCTTCGTCTGGTCCCGCTGTTTTGCAATAGTATACACGTGTTGTACATGTATGTGTGTGTGAGTTAGTTAGCAAACGTACATGTATACTGTGTGCTTGTCTCACATTGCGTTACGAAACAGTCGCATCTTCAAACGTCCGTCAAAATGACATCCAAAAGAAATTATATTTTAGAGCGGGACCGAGTGGTACCTGGCCAAATTAAAGCCATAGATAAAGGAGTAAAAACTACCTGGAAGTGGTTCTGGTTGGGAAAAAAAAAAGACGTAGACGGTAAACCGTCCGGAAAGTGGACAAGCCAGGAATGGCATATTGTGTGGTGTGCAAGAGGGAGATTTAACGACGGCAAGCGGGGACAAGTGGCTCGCACCGACCATTGTAAGGTGGCAAAGCATCGGGAGTTGATTAAGTTGAGGAAAAGTAACTATTGTTTCCCAGGTAGTTATGAAATTTGCATAAAATTATTATTCCCCCCCCCCCCCCAAAAAAAAAAAAAAAAAAAACGATTTTTTTTTTTTTTTTTTTTTTTTTCTATTTTTTTTTTTGGGGGGGGGGATAATAATTTTATGCAAATTTCATAATTACCTGGACAACAATAGTTAGTTTTCCTCAACTTAATCAACTCCCAATGCTTTGCCACCTTCGAATTACGGTGCATACATAGGCAAGGTGTTTTTTCCATGTTATTTTAGTTGTATAAAACACTCCACTTTGTCTTACATGCTAACAATGAACCTAAGAGCATAAAAAACCTCAACACTTTTTAGGGTACCATTGTGGGTCTCGAAAAGTTTCCTCTTTTTTTTTCATCGGGCAGTTGCATGCCTGGTGAATGTCGATGATACCCTAGCCTACTTTCTTATGGACTGTGATAGGGGTAAACCTGTTTCAGCTACAGGATTAGGTGGCAACGTGTGTTGTGTAATGAACAGAACCCAGTTAACTTATCACTAAGAAAATGGGTTTGTCCTGGTATGTCTGGCAGTGGCTGCTGAATTTGCCGGAGCACGTTGTTAACCCTAAGGTGCTGCATAAGTCTACATATTGCTTACATTCTTATGGACTGTGATAGGGGTAACCCTGTTTCAACCACAGGACTAGGTGGCAATGAGTGTTGTGTAATGCACTGAGCAGACCCTAGTTACACTTATATCACTAAGAGAATGGGTTTGCCACGGTATGTCTGGCAGTGGCTGCTGAATGTGCCGGAGCGCTTTGTTAACCCTAAGGTGCTACATTAGCCTACATATAGCCTACATTCTTATGGACTGTGATAGGGGTAACCGTGTTTCAGCCACAGGACTAGGTGGCATTGTGTGTTGTGTAATGCACAGAACAGAACCCAGTTACACTTAGCACTAAGAGAAGATGTTTGTCCTGGTTTGTCTGGCACATATATGGTCTCATACATGTAGTTCAAAAAATTCATAACTTGTCTTAGAATGTTTCTATCTGTTCAAGCGCCTTGAGTACCTTATTGGTAGATACGCGGACTATATAAGACAAATGAACATCCAAATATATTGGAACCAAACAGACAAAAAACTAAGAAGTGAAATGAGTGACTATAAAGCGGCAATCATTTTTGCCAAGATGCAAACCATGCAACATGCAGGAAAGTCTCAAAGTGCAAGATTCACAAGCACCTGAAGTAACTCCCCTCCTAACTATACATTATTATTAACCATTTCTTCTTCTGTTTCTCCCCTTGTCTGTCTTTCTGTCTGTGATGCACATCTGCAGCTTCACCAAGGAGGAGCGAGACAAACTTAGCGAGATGGAACGTCTTCTGAAAGAGGCTCAGGCTGAGAAACAAGCCCTCCTCGATCAGCAGGTACCCAATAAAGCACGTCATCATATACAACCAGTCGTGAGTTCACCCCCCTTTGCATGATTTGTGTCGTAGAAAGTAGAATGGTAGAATGGTAGGGGTGGGGGTGTAGAATGTAGCAGCGGATGGTAGAATGATGGTGGGTGGTGGGGTGGGATGGGATGGGTATATAAATGTAGCACTGGGAAATATGGGTAGGTCTGGGATGGTTTAGGTTATGGGGGATGAGATGGGTGTAGAATGTAGCACCAGATGGTAGAATGAGGGTGGGAGGTGGGGTGGGATGGGATGGGTATATAAATGTAGCACTTGGAAGTAGGGGTAGGTCTGGGATGGTTTAGGTGATGGGGGGGTTGAATGGGTGTAGAATGTAGCACCGGATGGTAGATTGGGGGTGGGTTGGGGGGAGGGGGTTGAATGGGTGTAGAATGTAGCACCAGATTGTAGAATGATGGTGGGGGTAGGGGGGAGGTGCAGGGATGGGATGGGTGTATAAATGTAGCACTGGGAAGTAAGGGTAGGTTTTGGATGGTCAGGATGAGGGTGAGATGTGTGTAGAATGTAGCACTGGGTGGTAGAACGATGGTGGAAGGCTGGGTATGGGGGAAAGATGGAATAGGGATGGGATGGGAGGAGAAAGTAGCACTACGTGTAGATGGTAGAATGGTGGTCAAGGGTGGGTGGGGTGGGGGCTAGGATGGGAAGGGGGGGTGTTGGGGTCAGGGAAGGAGCAGGATGAATCGTAGGAGTTGGTCTAGGATGATTGGGATGAAGGGGGTTGGATGTGAGGGGAAATTGTAGCACTTTGAAGTAGGAGTAGGTCTGAAGAAATGTAACAATTAGAGAGTGGAAATCAGGCCTGTACAAGAGCACCGAGGCATTTTCTCCTATGTAAAGGGCACTCTATAGGGAATTGTAAATATCTACTAGAGCATTAAGGGCACCAAGGCAATGGCCAGGGGGACGGGTCTGGGTTGGCCTGGATGTGGGGTTTGATACACATGGCCAGGATGGTTTTGGATATGTTGGGAGGGGTTAGGTGTAGTGGGGGAGGGGGGCTTCATTTATTTTGACAAGGAACAAGACAGGTGCTTTAAGAAAGTTAGCATTTAACAAGAAGTTTGCATCTTGAGATTTTCACTGCATGTTGCATGCCTTGCATCTGAGCCAAATGATTGTCAATTTATAGTCACTCATTTTCATTTCAGAGTTTTGTGTTAAGGGTACGTCTGTTTTGTTTATATTGTTTTGTTTGTCTTAAATTCATTTCACTCCAGACTTTTGTGCCTTGGGATTATCTGTGTTGTTTCAATATGTTGGGATGTTTATTTTTATTAATTGAATGTTTTCCCTTTTTTGTTTTTTGTTTTTTCATTTGTTTAACATCTATTTACTTCCATTTAATCAATAAAACTGTTTTGTCCCCCTTCAAAATAAGAAATGGAGAAAACGCAATGCCAGTCTATCTAGACGCTTTAGAATGACTGGACTCAAACTTGTGAGTTGTGGATTTCATTTCATGCCGATTGAAGATGAATAAATGCATAGAAATAATAGATAAAAGTAGAAATAACGACGGCAAAACTGGTCTTAGATTGGGGTTGCTAGAATTAGACGATAATGCAAAGTACAATGGTTGATCAAAGAAAGAATGTAAAAGTAGAAATAAGGTTTTTTGCTGATTGCAGAAAAACATAGACATCAAAAGAATAGTATAGATGGTTACTTAAAGGTACTTCTTAGCATTAGCAGAAGATAAGGCAATGTCTTGACTTTAGATGGTTCAACAGTACGGCTCAATCTGTCTTTCTCAAGAAAATAATTTTAAAAGGAATGTGGTTTTTACAGAGAGAAAGATTCACATTTCAATCAGGGAAATGTTTCTGTATGTATTGTTCCTCAGATTGTGATTTCCGATCACAAATTATTCCTCCCGCCTGAATATAACCGCCTCTAGATTTTACGGCAATACCTTCGGCAAAAAAAGCTACCGCCTTGTGAAATGAAATTTTCACAGGTTTATTTGATTGTATCTACATTTAAAACAGATGAAAATAATGGAACAGTTCCAAAAACCAAAGGTATACTTTAAAATGCAAGATTTAGTGTTATTTTCTTTTAGTGTGACAACTTCTTTTTTGTATTGTACCTGCTGAAAAATACAGCTGTAGAACTTGAACACATACTATGACTAACTTTGCTATACATAATACATCTTCCTAAAAAATTAACAACTTGTCAAAACAGTGTTTCCTTATAAATGAACTTGCCGTTTATATCCAAGATTTTAATTTGCTGAGAGAAATAATATTTGTGGTGGTAATTAGCTACGGTGTACACGCCTAGAAGCAATTAGTATACTCTGCTTTATGTAAGCTTAGGATATTAGATTACATGCAAAGGATGTCCATGGATAAGGTAGATATATTTGTTATGGGAATCCGCTTAGCAATGTATATAAAGTGATGGTTTTATGAGATGTCAACTTTAGGTCAAGTGAATAAGAGAACTGGGGTGCATTCCACTGGGGCGCAAACCTAGACTTGTGGACAAGTCGTTAATGGTCCCATGCGGTGAGAAAGTCGAGTTGTGGCGGTGCTATGGGGAAATCACTGCTCTCGCGCAAACTGCTGGTTGCCAACTTCTATTAAATGGGACCGGAGTCGTGACAGCAGTAGTAGAATACCGCGGGGAGAGTTTAAATGCTATCACCGTGACAGACATTTAACGACTTGTCCACAAGTCTAGCGCAAACCTAATGCAACCATTCGCACAAATCGTTTGAGCGATTGGTTGAAACACTTCAGCTCATATAGATTAATTAAATTGTTATTTCAACTCCACCTGACTACTAAAAAACAAATTTTTGCATAGCATGTCAGTGAGTGCAGCATTGGTCTTCACTGGCTTGCGCCGTTATTAATGCGGGCGGCAGGATAGCCAGAATGGCAGTGACCGTGGTCTGTAAAAGTTTCGTCAAAGCTTGTTAAAAACTACACAATATGAACAGTGCAGGTTTATAATTGCTAACAGTGACTAACAAAAACAGTTGTTTGCATGGGTGTGCTCTGTGCATTCTAAAATAAAGCATGTAGAAGTTATATTTTGTTTTTTGTTTTTTGGAGAGACTACCAGCTCAAGTAAGTTCGTTGGAATGTAATATCACTTCATAGTGCTCAAATTTGAAAAATTATTTTAAAACTAAGCTGCACTGTCCTAGTAATGTACCCATTGATGCATGTTATCGCTGTATGTATTTCTGCATGTTTTGCTGCATTCATCCATTCATTTAGAGTGATGTTTGTCGACAGAACGATTTCTAACTGGCGTAATTTTTCGTTTTGATGTAGAATCGTCTGAGGCAGGCAGAAGAACAGCTCCTGAGGGATGAGCAGCACAAGAGGGAAGAGCTAGAGAGGCAACTAATGGACGAGACGGAGAGACGAGAAGAGTTGGTTAATACCCAAGTGAGAATGAGAGAGAAACAAAGAAGCGTCCAAGTAAGAATATTATATCTTGAGTTGGTTTATACCCAAGTGAGAATGAGAGAGAAACAGAAAAGTGTCCAAGTAAGAATATTATATCTTGAGTTGGTTAATACCCAAGTGAGAATGAGAGAGAAGCAGAAGTGTCCAAGTAAGAATAATATAATTGTACAGTTTGTCTGTATTGACCCATTTCACATGACGTCATCATCAGAAAAATCTTGAATGCGCCATACTGGTGTGTGTTTTTATACTCTATGCTGTGCGTTATGCAGGAAGTGTGCATTTTAGGCGACGCGGCGTTAATAGCTGCCCACACAGCATGGTGAGCGTGGCATCAGTCGCCGTGTGTGACGCGCGTGCAAGGGGTCAATACTATGAGTTGGTTAATACCCAAGTGAGAATGAGAGAGAAACAGAGAAGTGTCCAAGTAAGAATAATGTGTACAGTTTGTCTTTTAAAGGGAGGGTCTACATGTACCTTGGTAATTACTCCAAGAATAATGACCATAAGAATAATGACCATAAGAATAATGACCATAAGAATAATGACCATAAGAATAATGACCATAAGAATAATGACCATAAGAATAATGACCATAAGAATAATGACCATAAGAATAATGACCATAAGAACTTACTTGTTATTGGAAGCACTGCCGCTGTTGATAATGTATTTCATAAACGATTTCCTTGTAAAGATTGTTTTTAAAAGTTTCTCCATGAAAGGTTTCTCAGGCTGTTTACAATGTATTCCACTTAACGCATTATTCTTCCTTTGTGGATGTTGCCGCTCCATATTATTTTTTTGAAATATCTTTAAAATGCTACCACCCTTATGGGTTATGTAGTTGTACTACTGAAGTGAAGGAAATAATAATACATCAATAAAATGGACAACTGCAAATCCATAAGCCGTTTTGAGATATGGAGACAGGCGGACACAATGCTAACCACACTGTAAATTTGTCCGTATACACCAAAACCAAACAGTACACCCCTATCACGTCAGTCATGTACCTTTTCTGAAAATTAATCTTGATTTTGTTTTTTCTCTGGCAGTCTCGACCGTTAACAAGGTTCTTACCCTGCTCCAGTCAAGATTTTGATTTAAGGAATCACATTGAGAATGCGGGACACAATGTACAGATTTGTAAAGAGGTAAGTTTCTTAGGGTGCGTTCGATAAGCTTCCCTGGGTCGACCCCGGTGTGCCCCCGGTACAGGTTCGTTCGAATAGCTTTGACGTCATTCCAGGGGCTCACCCGGGTTTAGCCCCCAGTGCCCTGCTTGTAAAACGAGTCACTGGGGCTGGCCCGAGGTACATGACATCACCACGAGAGGGTTTGTGATCGTTCGATTAGCTCTTGTCAGGGGCTCAACAGTGTGAGCACTGCAGGGTGGACACGGGGAAGCTAATCGAACGCACCCTAAGATGAAAAATATTTTTCCTTGACAGCATTGTGTCTTGTACTGTATTTTTGTTACTGTACATGATTGGTAAATATTAATTTGATGTAATTTTTTTTAATTTTATGTGAAGGCCGAAACAAATTTATTGGGGACAATAAACAGAATTGAATTGAATTGAAATTAATCTAGTTACATCAGAGACGGGACAATCTTAAAAAGAAGTTTACAATCTTATCAATCTTTCCACAGCTAACGATATCCAGAAACACCTGTCGAGGCTACATGATAAAGATGGGCGGACGCATCAAGACATGGCGACGTCGCTGGTTCGTCTTCAATCGAGTCAAACGCTCCTTCCTCTATTACTCCTCAGATCGGGACGAGCTCCGACCCAAAGGAGGCATGTACTTCCAGGCTATCCAAGACGTCTACTTCGATCACTTGAGACCCCACAAGAGTCCAGACCCGAAGTTGACATTCTGCGTCAAGACCAAGGAGAGGACGTTTTTCCTGGTGGCGCCGACGGCCGAGGCGATGCGTATATGGATGGACGTGATTGTGACGGGCGCGGAAGGGTACAAGGAGTTTCAGTGAGGTGTAGAGACAACTAATATGTGATGCTTAAGGGTGGAGGTCAAAGTTCACATCCTTTCCCCTTCCTACTGGCTACGGCTGTGGCTTAGGGTTGCTATGTATGGCTTCAGTTGTGGCTATGGCTGGGCTATGGATTGATTGTGATTGTGACGGGCGCGGAAGGAGACAAGGAATTTCAAGTGTAGAGACAACTGACTGATGTGTGGTGCTTAAGGGTGGAGGCCAAAGTTCACACCCTATACCCCCCCCCCCCCTCTACCCATCGGCTGCGACTGTAGTTGAGGATCACTAGGGTGTATGGCTTCAGTTTTGGCTATGGATTACTGTACATGTATGTATGGCTTCAGTTGTTGCTATGAATTGAACATGTTGGATGTGACTGTAACAGGTGCAGATGGGTACAATGCATTTTGGTTAACAGGAGAAAGCTAAATGGTGTGGTGCTAAAGGGTGGAGGTCAAAGTTCACATTCTCTCCCCCCCCTTCCTACTGGCTACAGCTGTGGCTTTGGATTACGATGTTATGCTTCTATTGTGGCTATGGATTGAATGTAATTGTAACAAGTGCAGAGGGATAAGGCAAGTGCAGAGGGGTGAAGAGGAGACTACTTAAAGATTTGGTGCTTTTTTCCCCCCTCTTTTTTATGAGAGACCACCTAACATCATATAGCCATATGTGAGGGCTTCAATGTGAGGGCTACACTTGATCAATTTGCCCTATCAACTCAAATCAACTGTCACCATGGGCAAGTTGCCATCTACCTGTGAGGCTGACACAGGGTCACAAGAGCACAACGCACTACCTTCTCAACTTTTGACGGAGCAATTATGGTTAGTGACTTGCTCAGTGGCTCAAGTGTCGTGGACAAAGATTCAAAGCTACATGTACACTCTGCGGCTAACAACACCAGATCTTGGGTCCGGTAAACTTCACCGCTTTGCCATGACATGCGAAACGATAGAGGTCAGAGTTTACACCCCTACCCTCTGGCTGCAGCGCTGCATGATTTGCTAGGTGTCCCCTTTCCTCACCAAGTGGCTACAGCTATGGATGACCGACTCTGGCTTCAGCGATGGCTATGGGTTATGATGATCAATTCTGTGAAGCGTAGCCATTAAAGCAAAACATGGTGGTTCAATTATGACATTTTTAAAGCAGATATGATTCATTTAATGTGAGCTTTTTATGAGAAACAAACGTACTGTCGTTTTAATGCATGAATTTTTGTACATGAAAATATTTTTTCGAGTGTAAACATTTGAGTGACGTTGTAAAATGCCAAAAATAAGGTGTGGTTTATTTTTTAAATGCACTGCCAAATGGATTATTGTATTATTATGGCCATTATGTAGATATAGACTAGACCACAGCGAATGTTGAGCTCAAGTGCCTGCCTTGCACCTCCTCTACCAGCTGTGGATTTGCGACATGCCTGTGTTTGGACAAGCTTAAATTTGCACAACGTCACACTTAGAGGCTCGTGAATAACGCCACATACCAGCCAGACCGGATGTCCGGAAAATTACAAAAGCACCTTTGACCTCGCATTTGTTTCACACAGAGATTTGCAGTCAATTCACTCATACATACATGTATGTACACACACGTGTAGTACAACTGTACATGTAGTACACATGTACACATGTAGTACCATAGAGTTATTTTTAACAACTAGAGGGCGCACTAAATACGCGCCCGGTATGCGCACAGGCGGCCATTTTCTAAGTTGAACAAACAGGCATTACTTAGTGTGTGTTTGTGCGGCCATTTTGTAAGTTGACAAAACATCATCACGTCAGCGTTCAATTAACACAAACTCCAACGTGTACTTCATATTCAACGCGCTTGCAGAATGGCGCACGTGTCTCCTTGCGGTCCCGTCGCGTTTGTGCAAGAAGCATCACCAGTGCGCCCTCTAGTTCTTATATATAACTCTATGTGTAGTACACATGAACATGATGCACATGATGCACACATGTACGTTGCACGCAGACGATTGAAAGTGCAAGCTGACACTACATCACCTCGGACCGATCACAACACAGATATAGAAAGCTTATGTCAGGGAAAGTTTGTCCAATGAAATCTTAGCGGATAAAGACAGGGGAACACCTTACTAAAATTGCGTGGGTTAATTACCTCAAGGTATAATGCACACAGATAAAGATGCAAATAGCATCTTCTTGGGAGTCTATTTCTACGTACATTGTGTAACACTCATTCAAAGATTTTTATAAACATAGCATTATTAAAGCAATTAATTATTTGAAAGCAGTTTCTTGAATTTCTTCTATAAAATATATGTGTGACCCCCCCCCCCCCCCCCTCCATTCCCTTTTTAAAAGAACTTGAAATCATACTTCCATGTAAAACATTTTAAGATGAATTTACGGTGCTCTGGGTTGGAGGTTGAGATTTTTGAAAACCTTGTACCCAAGTGTTTTAAGGTGTGCAGTAATGTTCATAGGATTCTTTCCTTCGGTATAATGTAGGAAATTAAACTATTTGGAAAGGCGTTTGAGATGTTAAATCCTTATTGCGTCTTACTATAATGTTCTTTATAATAGAGTTCAACTCCTTTTGAAAGATCCTTTGTACAGATTTAATAATGTTATTCTTATAATGGATGCACTACAAGGAGGAACTGTCACCTTTAGTAGTGAGTGATTATTCAACGATTGGGAATTCCTGATATTTATTTGTATTCAATGCAACTTGAAAGTCATTCTTGACTGTCTTTTTTACGTGGTTGTATTTTATCTTGCGTATACTTGGTTGATTGTTCTACGACACGTTTATATGAGAGATGTAAAAAAATAAATAATGTTGGCTGATTTTCTCCATTTGTCAAACATTTTCTTTCTTTCTGTTGAACTATTCATAATTTTAACTGAATAAACTTTGAAGTGTACTTAACAAGTCATATTTCTGGGGAAAAAAAATTAAATATGCTGCCAACAATGGACTTTTCTGCCTTTAAATAATAATGTATTTCTCTTGTAAAAAGACTTAACTATGGTAATGAGACTGGTGCTTATTTTACATGTAAATCTTTATGTACAAATTGACTGTGTTAAACGACACAACCATTGGTTATTTACTAATTCACTATTCACACGTACTAATAGGAAAGACGTTATTATGTGTAGCAGGGTGTGCTGAAAATTCAGCTGTATCTGGGTATTAGGCTAAACTTAAAGGCAGTGGACACTATTGGTAATTACTCAAAATAATTATTAGCATAAAACCTTTCTTGGTGACCAGTAATGGGGAGAGGTTGATGGTATAAAACGTTGTGAGAAACGGCTCCCTCTGAAGTGTCATAGTTTTCGAGAAAGAAGTAATTTTCCACGAATTTGATTTCAAGACCTCAGATTTAGAACTTGAGGTCTCGAAATCAACCATCTAAATGCACACAACTTCGTGTGACAAGGTTTTTTTTATCTTTCATTATTATCTCGCAAGTTCGATGACCGATTGAGCTCAAATTTTCACAGGGTTGTTATTTTATGCATACGTTGAGATACACCAACTGTGAAGGCTAGTCTTTGACAATTACCAATAGTGTCCACTGCCTTTAACTGCCGTCATTAGAATATTTTGGGAATCTTTGTTAGAGTCAACGAGGCTGAGACCAGTGTCAAATTTCATGGTGAAGCTCTGCGCTTCTGGCCCATAGAAAAAGGCATTTGAATTTGCCCTGTAAGTGTAGAATAACACTTATAGAGACCATTCATTTAGAATAATTATCACCATACAACCTGACATTGCTAATCTTGTGGATTTTTTGCACCGCTTGTTTCAGGTAAAATGTCAGGAAAATTAATATTAGAAACAGGTTTTGTTTTTGAGTGGTAGATTCTATGTTTAAAGGGAAACATTGGAAAATTACAATTCCCTAACTTTTTTTTTTTTACCCCATCCTTTATTTTACCCCCACTTGTTGGAGCAAAAGTTGGTAAAATATCTCGGCCGTTTGCAGTCGCTCTGGGGATGTGGTGCAAGCCGTTTGCAGCCGCTCTGGGGATGTGGTGCAAGCCGCTTGCAGTCGCTCTGGGGATGTGGTGCAAGCCGTTTGCAGTCGCTCTGGGGATGTGGTGCAAGCCGTTTGCAGCCGCTCTGGGGATGTGGTGCAAGCCGTTTGCAGTCGCTCTGGGGATGTGGTGCAAGCCGTTTGCAGTCGCTCTGGGGATGTGGTGCAAGCCGCTTGCAGCCGCTCTGGGGATGTGGTGCAAGCCGTTTGCAGTCGCTCTGGGGATGTGGTGCAAGCCGCTTGCAGCCGCTCTGGGGATGTGGTGCAAGCCGCTTGCAGTCGCTCTGGGGATGTGGTGCAAGCCGTTTGCAGTCGCTCTGGGGATGTGGTGCAAGCCGCTTGCAGCCGCTATGGTCTCTTAAGAGTCTCTAGCTGCCAATTTAGGGACAGCTTTTGATTGCCAAGTAACATGACCTCAAGAAGAAATTACATAATTTGTTTTTCACCAAGAGGCTGATATTAGCGTCGTTTAGAAATCAGAAGCATAAAGCTTCTTGGAGTTACGGTTGCAACCGCCACACAAAATTAATGCCAAACTGTCTTAGACGATACCGTTTCAGAAATCATTTCTCATATTATGAAAACTGTTTTCTCTTAAAAAGAGCAGTAAGGGTAAAACTATTTTCGCCGAAGCAAATTTAACATCTATTCATAGATACCTCGGACAGTTTCGCTATTCCTATTGGTGGAGAGCGCATCACGTGGGTGTGTATAAACCTTTGTTTATGGCCGGTAAAAAGTGTTGAAACATGGGTGTGACACGCCTGCTTGCACCTGTGCTTATAAGACAGTTTCTTAATTCCTATTGGTCGAGAGCAACGGCCAGGACAGTTGTGCCACATCACGCAATACGCGCGACGCGCACAGCATTCCCTTATAAGGAGTTGTTTACCCGAGGGCGGCGGAGGGCTTTACCATTTCATAGCTGGAGGGGTGTTGTGTTGAAAGAAATCATTGAACAATTATAATTTTTGCATTTATTTTACGTTTTGACCATAAGTGTTGATGTTTTTTGACCGAAAAGGTATTTATGAATGGGAATCAAAGTGTGTTGAATTGGTTTTCAACTAGTGGTTTAAACCCCCCGCCCCGAGGCCTGGTTCTTGGTAATTTACCTCGACTTCGTCTTGGTAAAACTACCAAGAACCAGGCCTCGTTGGGATTAAACCAAACTCTTCACCACACATTGATTCCCTTATTAAACTCAGGATGCTTGGTGTCATCAAAATCCGAGTCTTACATGTAGTAAAAATCTTCAAGTAACTTTTTCTTTCTTTTTAGTTATAAAAGAGTGTTTTATTTCTACACACACTTATGCCGTTTATTTATCCTCCATAATTACATTTATTTATTTATTTACATGAACTTTGGTAGTGGAGTATTAACATAGAAAACTAGCTTAAATTTGTTTTTATTATTATTTTTGATAGAAAAAAAAAACATAAGTCCAAAATTCAACAGCTACATTTCAAAAGGTAAAAAGAGTTGAAGTGAGCTGTGTAGAGAAAGAGCAGTTTATATTACATGCTCTCCTTGCATATTATTTTACCTGAAACATACAACATGTATAGGGGAAATTGTCAGATACAGGGGTCAATTTCACAAAAATAGTCCTAACTTAGGACTAGTCCTAGGACTCTTTAGGAGTTTTTAAAAACTTAAGGCTAGTCCTAAGAAGGGACACGTTGCATTGGATCGGACGAGTTGGTCTATAAAAAGCGTTTGTAACAGTTATGAAATGCATATGGGTAGAAAGATGATGTAAAAGTAGAATACAATGATCCACACAAATACACCTCGAAATGGCATGGTTTTCATTTTTATCGTCGACTAACATGGTCGGCCATTTATGGGAGTCATATTTTGAATCCCATTAATGGCTGTTTGTGTTAGCAAAGTAAAAGGAAAACCACGCAATTTCAAGGCATATTTGTGTACATCATTGTACTTTAACATCTTTTTAACAAGGGCCCAATTTCATAGAGCCGCTTAAGCAAAAAAAATTGCTTACGCAAAAATTTCATTGCTTAGTAAAATCAGATTACCGGCTAAGACTCCACTCAATTGTAATGCTAAGTAAACAACAGCTTAATACTAGTCATAAGCAATGTATATGGCAGGAAATTTTGGCCAGTAACATGTGTAAACTAAGCGAGCTATTTTTGTGCTTAAGCAAATTTTTTGCTTAAGCAGCTCTATGAAATTGGCCCCAGTTCGCATTTAATAACGAACGATTTTTAGAGACCAACTCGTCCGATCGAAGGCAACGTGTCACTTTAACTGTTTGTGAAATCCATTCCAGGCAAGATATTCTTCCTACTTCCCAAGTATGATTTCTGATTTTGTTTGCCATTTGAAAGATCAGAAAAATTGTGATTACATAGCCTGCAAATTATATTATAGGAACACGTTGCCTTGGATCGGACGAGTTGGTCGTTGAAAAGCGTTTGAAACCGTTTGTTATTAATTGCAAATGGTTAGAAGTAGAACATAATGATCCACACAAATTTGCCTCAAAATTGCGTGGTTTTCCTTTTACTTTGCGAACTAACACGCTCAGCCATTTATGGGATTCAAAAATTTGACTCACATAAATGGCCGACCGTGTTAGTCGACGAGATAAAAGTAAAACCAGGCAATTTCGAGGCATATTTGTGTAGATCATTGTATTCTACTTTTACAATATCTTTCTAACCATATACATTTTATAACAAACAGTTACAAATGCTTTTTATAAACCAACTCGACCGATCCAAGGCAACGTGTTCCTTTAAAGCCTACACCATGTGTACATCTAGGGCAGTCCTTGTACTTGATAAAATGTTCCTACTTTATTCAGGTGCTAAATATCATACCATGTGCCTGTATGGCTCGATTTCACAAAGCACTAAAGATTCACCGTAAAGGCACTGGACACCTTTGGTAATTGTCAAAGACTAGTTTTTCACACTCGTTGAATCCAAATATAATAGCATACAAACAAATCTGTGAAAATAATGAAAGAAAAAACACCCCCAAATCAGTATGCCTGAGAAAGGCTTCAGGTTCAAATTATTCGAGTGAGAAATTACCTCCTTTCCGAAAAATATGTTACTTCAGAGGGAGTCGTTTCTCACAATTTGTTATACTATCAACAACTCTCTGTTGCTCAATGCCAAGAAAGTTTTTATGCTCATATATATTTTGAGTAATTACAAAACTTATCCAGTGCCTTTAAGAGGCCAGTTTGTAGTAAATAGATTCAAGTACTTTGTGTAGATTTTAAATTCTTCTAATTTAGAGTTTAAAAAAAGGGTGTACATGTACAGTTCCTTGTTATAAAATACAAACACTCGACTAGTTTAAATAATTTAAAATCTGTATCATAACATTTTCATGGTACCAATAAACTATTGTTTTGGTATAAATACTTGCTGTGTGAGGTATTTTCCTTTGAATATCTGATGTTTTTATAAATATATGGTTCCTCGATCTGTAGTGAAAAATAAAATGTTCACCATATATATGGAATGTATAGCGAATCATGGTGACACAGTGGGAGTTTTCCCACTGCCTTTCATCTCTGCGGACCCTGGTTCGAATCCCAACTCCAGCCAATGCCTTGCATGTGGATTGGGGGTTTCCAGTCCCTACCCGATTGCGTGGGTTTCCCAAACTTGGGGTTTTCCTCCGACATCTGAAACTAAAAACTACTCTTATTTCCTATTCATCTATTCATGAGCAGTCAGGTTTGCTCAGTGGTTTCTGTCCCTGCCTTTCACCTCTGTGGACCCCGCTTCAATACCCCCATCGGAGCCTTGCATGTGGCTTGGGGGTTTCCAGTCCCTACCTGATTGTGTGGGTTTTCTCCCATTGGGTTTTTTCTCGCACATCTTATACTGAACATTTCTTCTTGTTTCCTATTCACCCTGTTTAAAGGGCAGTCAGGTTTGCTCAGTGGTTTCTGTCCCTGCCTTTCACCTCTGTGGACCCCGCTTCAATACCCCCATCGGAGCCTTGCATGTGGCTTGGGGGTTTCCAGTCCCTACCTGATTGTGTGGGTTTTCTCCCATTGGGTTTTTTCTCGCACATCTTATACTGAACATTTCTTCTTGTTTCCTATTCACCCTGTTTAAAGGGCAGTCAGGTTTGCTCAGTGGTTTCTGTCCCTGCCTTTCACCTCTGTGGATTGCTTCAATACCCCCATCAGAGCCTTGCATGTGGATTGGGTTTTTCAGTCCCTACCTGGCTAGGAGTTTTCATCCCACATCTAAAACTGAAGTTTCTTCATTTTCTTCTTTACAAAAAAGTGGTGTGGTATTTTCCTTAGGCACCTATAGTTCGGACTCAGATTAGCGCTAATTGTGGTTCGCTAGCCCAACCAAGGACCCGTCATAATTCCACTCGGGTGGTCCAGCTGGTTAGTTCAGCATTGATAAGCCATTCCTATTTAGTAAGACATATGGCCGAGAGGTAAAAAGTTGGGCTGTCCTGGCACTTTGTTATGACCAGAGTCGACTGTAAACTCTTTGAAATGGTCTCTCCATGATTGCAGGTTGTTGGATCCTCTTACAGTCTACTGAAGAAGTCGTTATGTTGTATCAGACGGTTTCATATAACTGCGTCTGGAGAGAGGAAGACAAAATTGTTTATTGATCCTGCAATTTTAATATTGAAAGTAAATCTGTATTGGATATCAATATAAACCACAAGGGAAATTGACTGGGTAAATTTGTAAATGATTTTTGGGGTTGAACAAAGAATTGACTAGAGTGGGATTTGAACCAACGACCTCCGGATTAACGTGCCGGCGCGTTAATCCGGAGGTCGTTGGTTTGAATCCCACTCTAGTCAATTCTTTGTTCAACCCTAAATCTGTTTGGTCTGAAATCACTATAAGTTTTTTAACTGACAACGTGGTCCAATTTCATAGCTCTGCTTACCATAAGCGAAGCACAGAAGCACACATGCATTGGGAATTGTGAATGAGATGCCAAGTAGGATTTGAAACTTTGCATGGTGGAGATAAGATATAGAAGAGTTTGCGGTAACATCATGTAATAACAATCTCTAAATGAGTTGGGGTGGTTCTGAAAAGAACCGTTGGGTTAACTTGACGTTTCGATCAGTATGCTTTGATCGTTTTCTGGAGAATGAGATGCTGATATTTCTTTATTGACGATGGCTTTATGTTTAAGAGTGCAGGTCAGGAATTTCACTTTTGAGAGGGCAAGTCTATTTTTATTTTGCGAAGGACCTCAATAGACCTTATGCATTGACGTCATCTAGCCGCCATCTTTGAGGTCAAACGGTGACGAAACAATCAAAACGCACATAGATTGGCCAATGAACAAGCTCCTTTTGACCTCAATGCGGGGGCGCGGTACTGAAATGACGTCATGTGCATAAGGTCTATTGGAAAATCTTAAAGTGTATGGAGACTTTTGAAGGTGCACCAAGGCCAAGATCATGGGCAACAAAGGCCATGACCTCCATGTAAAGGGAACATCCATTGGAAAATCTTAAAGTCTATAAGAAGCTTTGGAAGGGGCAAGAAGGCCAAGATCATGGCCTCCGTGGGTTTAGTTTACTTCCGGGACTGGACTCCTTAAAAGCACTGGACACTATTGGTATCAAAATAATTATTTGCATAAAAGATTACTTGGTAGCGAGTAGTGGAGAGCTGTTGATAGTATAAAACTTTGTGAGAAACGGCTCCCTCTGAAGTAACGTAGTTTTCGAGAAAGAAGTAATTTTCCACGAATTTGATTTTAAGCCCTCAGAATTAGATTTTGAGTTCTCGAAATCAAGCATCTGAAAGCACACAACTTTGTGTGACAAGGGCGTTTCTTTCTTTCATTATTATCTCGCAACTTCGACGACAAATTGAGCTCAAATTTTCACAGGTATGTTATTTTATGCATATGTTGAGATACACCAAGTGAGAAGACTGGTCTTTGACTATTACCAATAGTTTCCTGTGTCTTTAAGCAATATTTTCTGCTACAGTTAGCTGTGAAAACACGAGACTGACTTACAATAAATCATTAGCTGCTTGGAGGTCAGCTATCTTCTTCTCAGTGACCTCCATCCATTCTCGATACTTCTCTCCCCATTGAAGCTTCATCTGAAGCGGGGGAAAAAAAACGAGAAAACTTCAATCAGCCTCTCGCTGGTTAGATTGGAATATTGGCTGGATAGATAAGTTGCTTGATCCTAAGTTACCGCTTAAATTTGAATTCCTCAGATTATAGAGACATATGTTATGTCACATTATTCGTGCCATGTTTTTACGTAGTTACGAAAGAGACAGTGAACACCAATACACAATTCTGAATGAAAGTTCAGTTTGACATAGCAACTGTCTCTATAGTCTGAGGAAATCTAAGCCACAAATGGCCTACTAAGAAGGAGGTGAACAAAGCTCCCGAGTTCTGTAGATCACTGAAGTGGCCTACTGTAAAGACAGTTCATGTTCTGAAACGCAGAAGGTCCAAGGATTGCCGGGACTCCACGTACACACAGCCCACATGCTATAAATCACGGCATGTCTGCAATTTGTGTAGGTAATTTATAAACATACTTGTGTGTTATAAAAAGTCGAGTATGGTGTTATTAAATGCTGCTTTTCCAGTTAACAAATGTAGATTGTGCAAGTCTTGTTCATTATCTAGGGTTAAAGTGCACTAGCGTTAAAAGTTCCTTAACACATAAAGAAGTGAGATTTGTAGATTCATCTTCCACAGGGGAGTCAACAATGACGATGCAAATCAAGAAAGATATAGAGAAATCTTCCCATACCTTAAGATTAAGTTGTTCTTCTTTCTCGCACCATTGTGCCTCTTTGATACTCAGTTCCGTAAACAACTGCTCAAATTTCTCTCTCATCTCTGTGTTCTCCGTCTTCAGTTCATTGTTGAAGAGTTTCAGTTCCTCATTCTCTTCATTCAAGGTCTTGTTTCTCGTCTTGAGCTCCTTGATTTCTTTCTCGTGGTCACAAGGGGGCGGTGTTGATGTCTGATGGAAGATGTAATTAAATTAGACGCCTGCAATGGCTTGGGCTTGATAAAGATTCGAACCTACAATCTTGTGATTGCAAGTCATGCATTCTAACCACTGCACCACTGAGAATCAATTTCATTTAATCATCAAGTTTTGTTTCCTTGTATTATTTCTGGGAGTTACCTTTGAGCGTTTCTGCAGTGATTCTTCATGTTTTGTTTTTAAAGCCTCCATTTCTTTCTTATGCTGCAAGCTGAGGTCATTCATCTTCCTCTGGAGGTCAGAGATCTTAGGGTCAAGGGTCGATCTGAAAACCATCGAAACAATCATTGAGATTTAACAGATGTCAAATTTGCATCGGGATAAAGAATATTAATTTCGGTTTTTATCCCAAGTAATTTGAAAGGAAGAAGAAGATATGATGGGGGCATTCTATTTCTTCTGGCCACTAATTTCACAGTGGTCAAGTGGTTAGACTGCAAGACCTTCAATCACACGTTTGTGAGTTCAAATCCTACCAAGCTAACCTCTGATTTCACAATGACTAGAATAAGTTTTGTCCTCTAGTTGCTGTATCACAATTTCTTGATTTGTGCAATTCATTTATCATAAGACATTAAACCAATGTTTTTATTACAGAGATTGGCTGATGCCAGCTTGGCGTTTATATCTCTTTGAGGGAGTTTGCCCAGTTCCCTTGATGAGAAGATCATCTAAACAAACAAACATTCAAACAATCATAGCAGTCATAATTTGTTTACTTCACCTTGCTTCAGATGATGAGACATACTCCTTCTGTTTCTTGAGGACTGTTGTGTTCTTGGCCTTTCTTAAACCATCAAGCCTTTTCTTCAGGGCTAAAACCTCCGCCTCTAACTGGAATGAAAATCAAAATCTAATTATATGGATCCATACTTTTGTGATTGCCATCAGCAGTTATTTACTGTCTTTGAATTTCAGATAAGCGCACCGGTAAATTTTCATCAAACACTATTTCAATTCACAATTCACGATGATCAAATCATGTGACTGAACATTCTGCTGAGCATTCTGGGGGAAAAAAGAGGTGTAAAGAAGCAATGTGACTTCATTTTCAAACATATTTGGAGAATGTTTTTATTACCCTCATATCAATATTATTATTTAAATATTAAAATTCAAACATTGGCTTGGTGAGTTAATTATCACTGTTCATATATACGAGCTTTATCGTATAAGTGTTAAGAAAAGAAAACCTAAACAAAAAGCAGATTTGATTTGAATGCCAATAATTATTCACACTTTTTATTTATTTATTTTTATTTCTTCTGTAAATTACTATGGTAATTTTTAAATTGTCATAAAAAAAATATTTTTACTGAAATGAAGACAACTACTGGCTATAGAGTCATACAAAAAGTCTCAAAGAATACTTGTAGTCACTGCAGATGTTTCTTCCACGTAGGCTTTACCGGGAAACCATACTTTCTCGTTTGCCGTGAAAACAGGAAAAACTAAAAACAAATGGGACCAATTTAAGTCATCGATGATCGGTGTGTGGTGTGAAAATTTCAATGTCCATCAAGTTTCCATACTTCTTATAAACAAATGGAGGTAATTAGGGCATCAGTTGATATGTGGCATCATTATTATTTTTCCAATTCAAAGAAAATGCCATAATCCTGTGAAATAACAGGACAGTGGACTGGAGGAGGATAGGCTTATTTCATTTTATTAAATTATTGCTTTGCACTTGCAGAAAACAAGTTATAAAATGCTAAATTATAATTTAAAATCTTATAAATTGTTAAAAAAAGAAACTATATAAAGCCAGTCAGCTTACACTACAAACTTATTTGTTTACACTACAAACTATTTTTTCTTTAAAAAAAGTTAACATGGTAACCAAGGCAACTATTATTACAAACAATGCACTTGTGTTTGTTTGACACTGATTGACAGCACAGTCGTGCTCGTGACACTGGCACAGAGTGTGACACTCAAATATTATAGTCATTTGAGGGTTGGCTGTGCCCCCATGGAGGGAGGTGCCATACAGAAATTCAACTGCCCAACTTCGGGAACTTCACCCAACCTCCAAGCAAAATTTTTGCAAAAGGCTTAAAATAACAATAAAAGTTAAAAAGACAAGCCCACCTCTTCAACTCTATTCTTAAGGAAATGTGCATCCACTTTGCCTTCTGCAGCTTTTGAATTCAAACTTGACGAACTTGCCTTGACTGATGATCGTGACATATCGAATAAGAACTAACTTCACTTAATAAACATAAATCAGCAGTCGAGCTTGGCTTGAACTTAATATTTCGAAATTTATCCCGTTCATTTTCAGCGGCGACGTTAGTCTTGGTTCCAAGACCATTGGTGTTGCGCGGTCACACACAACCAACGTTCCGATTATGCACGGCAAAAACTGTACACGCTTGTAATGAACGAACGCTAGCGGGCGCTCTGTTTCTCTGATTTAGAGCGCCCGCTAGCGTTCGTTCATTACAAGCGTGGACAGTTTTTGCCGTGCATAATCGGAACGTTGGTTGTGTGTGACCGCGCAACACCAATGGTCTTGGGACCAAGACTACGGCGACGTATGTAAAAGCCAGACTACAAACATTAAAAAGTATCCGAACTTTGACTTCTGGAGTGCGATACTTGTCCGTGTTGTGCAATAGTAGTCTCACCAGTCGCGCAATTTTGTATTTGTAAGGGCAGACTGTAAACCAAAAATTGCGTGCGCGCAAATTACCAATATGCGCGCAAAAATTTGAAAATATTCATTTTCAAAATAATGAGACGTTGAAAATGGCACCGTTGTTTCGATCTTTCGTTTCAGATTTGATTGATTTCAAACCAACTGAAGTGCCCAAATGGAGAACTGGGAAAAAAGTTCTCCCGTGTGTCAAAGACATGGTTAGGAAAATCGTCAATTATCAAAAGGAATGGAGAGATGTAAGCGTGGAATTGGACGACAACGTCATCAGGTTGGTAAAAGTTGTTTGTTCATTCTTAGTTGGCGTTTCATATCCTCCGTAGTTGGCTACCACTTCTGAAAAATCTCCCTGTCGCCCCATTTCGTTTGGTTAACTGCCTTTGGGGCGAATCGGTTATATAGAGCGGATAAACCTCTCCAGGCTGTGACGCCGCTGCCGGGCACGGGTATCGGCAGGAGGGTTACGTTATTGAAACTAGGGTACCGTAATCAAATTAAACAGATATATAGTCCCCCCTACTCCTAGAACTATTTCGGTTTTTCGTCCGGCTATCGTCTCCCGTTTTCGGTTTCGTCCGGCTATCGTCTCCCGTAACACGTAAGTTACGGGAGACGATAGCCGGACGAAACCGAAATAGGTTGTTCTTTAATTCATTGAGTTAACAACACTTTTCCATGTAATAGTTTTAAATAAGGTAGTTAAATTAAATCAAGATAATTTTATATTTTTAAATAAACAAGTGATAGGGCCTACTGTAAAATGTAATTGTAAGGTAGGCCTATTTATTATTATTAATTAGGCCCTATATATAAATTACCCGGAAATAGTATTTTTATTTACAAATTATTTTCAACATGTTCAAACACAATCAGTGAATCACAGTTCAAAGGAAGAAGTTATGATGAGTCATGAGTGATGACATGTCATTGAATAGTTAATATTAGTGTGTTATTACAATAAAAATTTATAAATTATATATAAAATATAAAAATAAATAGTAAAGGCCTGATATTACTCGGCTTCTATTTCTAACATTTGAGAATTCAGTATAAACTCAAACAATAGTAATATTACAGCTACGGTTACACCATGGAGGAATAAATTAGTTTATTCATCCATGGTTAACACTTAGTTACAGGGCTGTCTGTTAATAGGCCTACTCGGTCCTAGAACTATGAGATTCTTTCCACTCTCACCCATGAAAGACGATATCGTATCTCATAGTTCTAGAAGAGAGAACCAGTAACTAAGGCGCTGTTAGTGTTAGACCCAGTATACAGTAACTGTATTCTTTTTTCCAAATATGTTAGTAGGACAGATAATGTCAAAATTTCGAAAAAGGAATACAGCGCCCTAGTTACTGGGTCTAAGGGCGCTGTACTCCTTTTTTCGAAATTTGTCATTCTCAGTACAACCGAGAACTACAATTTTTTTTTTAAGTAGTAGGCCCTACAGACTGTACAGCGCCACAGTAATTGGGTCTAGGCATAGAGCAAGGACTTGGGCTCGATTTCTCAGAGAAATAACATCCATCGTTAGACAAATTGTCAGCACCACCATAGTGATCTGTATTGTGACATCACACTTAAGCAAATACTATTGATTTGCAGTTCAATCAATCTTAGCTCTTTGTGAAATCGGCCCCTGGTCTAGGCCTGTAATAATTTTGTGGTAAAGCCACCTGGACTCAATTTCATGGCTCTGCTAACCCCCGAATTCTGCACTTACGATCACGATCCCACGTGCAAGCGCCAAATTTTTGCACTAGCCTTGTAAGCGTGGAATGCCTAGTAACGTGGAGTACCCACGCGCAGAAGCCCAAATACGCCACTAACCCATGAAATACGCTTGGCGTAAGCACAGAATTCCCTGCTTCCGTAAGCACCGATTCTGTGCTTACGGTAAGCAGAGTAATTTAATTGGGCCCTGCAGGGCTTGTGTCATAACAAATAAAGTAGCTCAACAAAATAGATACTTAGGATTTGAAACTTTGCATGGAGGAAATACGATATGGAAAGGTTTGCGGTAACACCGTGTAATGACCCCAGAAGACGATCAGAGCATACTGATCGAAACGTCGAGTTGAAACCAACGGTTCTTTTCAGAACCACCCCAACTCATTTAGAGATATTCATTACATGGTGTTACCGCAAACCTTTCCGTATAGATACTGTACCAGAATTTTGTTTTACAAGAAGAGTTTGAAATGAGAAAAAGAAACTAGCTGTATTTATTAAAAGCAAATAACCAGAATACTTGTCTCATTTTTTATTTTCATTGAAAACTATTCTTCAAAGTTAATAACTTACAGGGCTGTATGCTTCGTTTTTGAAAGGGCAAGGGCACCAAGGCATTTTTTTTTTTGTAAAGGGCACCCTATGATGAAATTGCAAATTTGCACTGGAAGAGCATTTCAATGGCACCAAGGCAACGACCAGGGGACATGGAGGCAATCGCCTTCACTGCCTCCGTGAAGTATCAGGCCTGAACTTATAAGACTGAAAGTCAACATTTGAACACAAACACAAGACTGCTGAACTTGTCTGGTCATATAGTTTTCTAAATAATGCTAAGTTCACTTGCCTTAGTCCAGTGTTAATTTCAACTTTAGTTCACGCCCTGCATTATATGATAGTTGGCCCTAATGTTTAGGGTTTTGCCATCACATCAGGACTGCAGTGCATTACATGTATGGGAACTTAAACTTTGAGTGTTGCCAACTGTTTCGAAAGAAGTGTGGGTTGTTGTATTTTATTTGTAATCACTCTTTTAACTTCTATTTTTTTTTCTTTCTTTTTTTTACAGGGATATTGAGAGAAAGTTCCTCTACAACTTCATTCATCACTGCTGCGTGGAAGAAGGCCATGGCTGTAAAACACTTGAGGATGCTAAGACTTGTCTCGATCAACATTGCCTTGACAAAAGTTTGAAGAGACTGCTGTTACTCTCTGTGGAAGAACAAGAAACAATAAATTTGAACAATGCCTACCAATACCTGGTAGATATTAAGAAAGAGGAAAAGGATGAAGCATTTCATGGGTTGATGGAGGAGTCAATGCTACGAGAAACAAACCAAATACTTCTTGAAGGTGTACATCTCCCACAACATACTACAAAACCAGGGGTTTACAGTAACCAACGGCGCATAACTGAGTTTAATGGTGAAATCTACGAGTATCCAAAACCGGAAGACATGCATCTTGCTGTTGTCTCATGTCTGGATAAGTTTAACTCTCTCTACCAAGACGCTCAGAGTGAGTCCGACGACGAAAAGAAACTCGAGAAATTATTCAAAACCTGCAGCTGGTTCATATTTGAGATGCTCGACTTGCATCCATTTGGAGACGGTAACGGTCGACTCTGCAGGCTTCTCTGCAGTTACGTCTTGTCAACACGTACACCGTTTCCAAGTTCGATACACAACATCTTCAGTGAATCATGTTTGGATGACTTTAAGGAAGCTTTGGTAGATGCAAGGAATTCAAAAGATCGCCACCCTTGTAGTTTGACCACCATGATCATTGAGTCTAACTATTGTGCTTGGAAGGAGTTGATGAAGGAAGTACACACAAAAACTCCTCTAAACTTCGAACAAATTTACAGTCACCAACTCTGAATAGTCTTGTGTCAGGATCTTGATTTTTTTATTTACGTAATAATATTGCCTCTTGCATGGTACATGTAGGCTCCATGCATGAACAGTTGTATCTAAGTACTTGAATCTGTGTTTGTGGGAATATTTAAACGAAATACAATGTTTTTGCATAATTTGCAATTTGCAAACTTGATCTATTTCAGGGGTCGAAGTTAAGTGTATCTTCAAGGTGGTCAGCAGGGCTAGTAAGTAACTCAGAATTTTTAGTAGCCCTGATGAGATTTTGTTAGCCCGAAATAAAACACTTTATGTATTGAGTAAGGGCACAAATTAGTCACCGAAAGTATTTCATTTTACAATACCATCGGCACGGTTCATTATTGTTTGTGATGTTGATTTTTGCATTATATTTCCACTAGGCCGTCGGTATATCAAACTGGAAAAATGAGTAGCCCGGCTGTAAATCTGGTAAGTCCCGGGCTAGCGGGCTAGTGGCAACTTCGACCCCTGTATTTACAACTGCTATTTTGTAAGATGCAAAGTGTTTGCTTTGAACAGGATCGACTGGAATTATATGGCGGCCATGGCTTGTGATGCCCCTGGTCTTGGCCTTGGTGCCCCTTCAAAAGTTTTTTGGAAAAAGATTCATAGATTTTAAAGATTTTTCAATGGAAGTGCCCTTTCCGGACCGAAAAAGAAAATGGCATTGCCCCCTGAAAGATGAAATTCCAGGGCTGACTTACATCAATGCACTGTGTCTGATGACAAGAGCGAACCTCCTTTGCAGAATATTTGATCTAACCACTACTTTCCTTCTCAGTTAAACGTTTGAGGCATTGGTAAATTTATTTTCACAATTTAAAGACTGTTTAATTACTCATACATGTTGTTGACAAAGAAAACCATTTGGTCTGCGGTATCACCATGTGTGTGTCTACTTGCCAGGTAGATTTTGTTTTTTAGAGAACTGTCTTGCTTTATATTATATTACCGCAAAAATCTACTCCGCGGTTGTAGAATATGAAGCAAGACAGTTCTCTAAAGAACAAAATTTACCTGGCAAGTAGACACACACGTGGTGTTACCGCAAACCAAATACAAATTGATAGCTCACCATGCAATGCCTCAAATCCTATATTCATACATTGCTTCTATAGGTGTACCATCACAAAGATATGAATTAACAGAGAAATGTAGAGGAACTCTTTAACACTTTACTTTGATCTTATTTGAACTGAACATTTTTTGTACTGTACACTAATGACTGCCTAATGTATATGGATTAGCAATTATGATAATTTATGAGGAGCAAATGCACTGACTTGGATGGCACTAGGTGTTATGGGTGAGCTCTGGAATGGAAATTAAAAACATTAAAAAAAAGAAATTGAGTCATAACACAACATTGATTGTGAGAGCTGCTCAAAGACCCAAAAAGTCAGCCAGACCTTCACAATTGGTATTTTTACTTGGCTAGACAGCCAGTTAACTAGTTTGTCGCCTCTTCTGACCGAAACCTAAGATTTACATACAAGGAAAGTTTACATACCAAGGAAGTAACGTAAGGTAACATTGTCTGTACGTAAACCAACATACTAACATTAAACTCATGGTTTGTGAACACAAATTTTTTTCAATATTTTCAAATGTTTTATGATGTTGCAATTTGCAGTAGACCATGTTATTATGACGCTTCAATTTTCATGGTTTACTATTGAACCATGAAAACTATAAACCCTTTTCCATTATGATTTGATTTTCATGGTGCAGAAAGTAGAAACCATGATTTATGATGCTTCAATTTACATATAAGATGATTTCAAACTGTTGATTGTATGTTTATGGTTTACAACCAATATTCATAAATACCTAAGACAGTTTATCCATTCTGATTGGTCGAGAGGGCATCACGAGGGGTTGTTTGAACGGATGATATAACACCAGTAAAAAGTGTTGAAACATGGGCGTGAAACGCGAGCTTGCACCAGCGCTTATAAGACGGTTTCTTCATTCCTATTGGTCGAGAGCAACGGCTGAAACAGCTGTGCCACATCATGCGATACGCGCGACGCGCATATCATCTCCTTATAAGGAGTTGTTTACCCGAGGGCCTTACCTTTTCATAGCTGGAGGGGTGTTGTGTTGAAAGAAATCATTGAACAATTTTAATTTTTGCATTTATTTTACCTTTTGACCAAGAAGTGTTGATGTTTTTTGACCGAAAAGGTATTTATGAATGGGAATCAAAGTGTGTTGAATAGGTTTTCAACTAGTGGTTTAAACCCGCCGAGGCCTGGTTCTTGATAATTTACCTCAACTTTGTCTCGGAAAAATTATCAAGTCCAGGCCTCGTTGGGTTTAAACCACCAGTGGAAAACCTATTCACCACTCATTGATTCCCTTATTTAAAAGGTACAAAGAACGAGAAACCAGAACATACTGTTTCATGTTCAACATGAGATTTAAAGGAACACGTTGCCTTGGATCGGACGAGTTGGTCTATAAAAAGCGTTTGTAACCATTTTTTTTTTAATGCATATGGTTGGAAAGATGTTTAAAAGTAGAATACAATGATCCACACAAGTTAGCCTCGAAATTGCGTGGTTTTCCTTTTACTGTGCGAACTAACACGGTCGGCCATTTATGGGAGTCAAAACTTTTGACTCCCATAAATGGCCGACCGCGTTAGTCGACGAGGTAAAAGGAAAACCGTGCAATTTCGAGACTAACTTGTGTGGATCATTGTATTCTACTTATAAAACATCTTTCCAACCATATGTATTTTATAAAAAACGGTTACAAACGCTTTTTATAGACCAACTGGTCCGATCAAAGGCAACGTGTCAAATGACATAAGGCGCCCATCATGACTAGACTTGATTTCAAGTCTGAGTTCGCGGTTATTCCTCTGCATGAGCCACGAAAAACGGCCCCCACAAATAGCTATCGGCTCATCAGACGAAGGTTAATCTGCAAGAGGGCGCTATTTCAGGCAATAATGTATTGGCTATCGGGCCGGGTATAAAAGCCACGATCACAGACTTGGAACCAAGTCTATGTCACGACGTGCGCATGCACCCACTGCATGATGCCAACACCTGTTCCGTCCCAACTTCACAATCGTCCGGGAAAATATGTCATGAAAATATGTTTTTACATGCTTAAACAATTTTCATCTCATGATCACTGAGACGAAAATTATTTTCATGACATTGTTTTACTCGTTTCTCAAAAACTACAGCACCTCAGCAAGTAATATTATCAGGGAAGCTTTCTACTATCATTATCTTCAAACTGTGTAAGTTTAATGTAAATCTGTGGACATACTGGGTGCGTTCGTTTGACTTCCCTGGGCGACCCCACAGTGCTCACTCGGGTGAGCCCCTGACATGAGCTACTCGAACGATCACACGCGCCCCACCGTGGTGACGGCATGCTCCTCAGGTCACCCCCAAGTGACCCACTCCGAAATACGCGACCCGGCCGGGTGAGCCCCGTCAAAGCTATTCGAACTTACCGGGGCAAACCGGGGTCGACCCAGGGAAGCTAAACAAACGCACCCTGTGTTCTTTGTCCTACAAAAAGTACATAGACCCTTTAACTGTGCCCCTCAGCGCAGTCAATATTTCCATACTATGCAAGCAATCTGCTGTTGTACGTGTATTACAATGCAGCTTAAACTTAGCTGGTCTTGCTCTGGTGAGGCTTCCATAGATCATGGAAATCATAGATAAAATCCGTGGCAGTTTGCTGATGAATAAACCAGATAAAAAGAAATTGTATCTCTACACTTGGTGTTCTGGGCTAAGTTTCATCATGGCTTTGCTTACCGCCTAATTCTGCGCTTATGGGATCATCATTCTCCGCTAACGTGCAAGCGCTGAATTTCTGCGCTAGCTTTGTAAGCGTAGTAAGTAGGCATGCGCACCAGCCAAAATCTTAAAACCTGAGAAATACGCTTGACATAAGCAAAGAATTCCCTAGGCGCAAGCCAAACACTTGCTAATTATGCGGTTAGTAGAGCCATAAAAGTGGGCCCTATATATAAATGCACGGCAAGCGCGGAACTTCAGACTGTGTACGTGTAGTACCAAAATCCCCCGCTAAACTGTGAAATACGCTTGACGTAAGCAAATAATTCCCTGCTTCCCAAGCATCGATTTTTTGCTTAGGGTAAGCAGCGGCCACTCATGAAATTGATGGGCCACCAGTGCAAACTTGGAGCACGCAGGCGCACAAGCCAAAATCCCAGCTGCGTTCTTGTGAAAATATGCTTGACGTGGCGCGGAGCTTCCTGCTTCCGCAAGCGTCGATTCTTTTATGGCAAGCCAAAGTAACATTTATTAGCATTAGTAACGTCTTTTATTTTTGTTTAATGCCATCGACGATGTCTTCAATGTATTTAAAGATATCTTTAAATGATTAAGAGATATCGCTAAATTAGGGCGTTATAACGCCCTTTTTCTCAATTAGGGCGTTATAACGGCGTAATTTAGGGCGTTATAACGCCGTATAGGGCGTTATAACGCCCTACTAAAAAAGTGTTTATTTGTTGGCGGAGATCAGCCACCGTAGATATCTCTAAATTATTTAAAGATATCTCTTATTCATTTAGATATATTATCTCTAAATCATTTAGAGATATCTCTAAATCGTTTCCGGTTGAGCGTATACACGCAAGGAGTCATGCGCACTGAATGCACAGAATGACGGTGGCCTTGAAAAGCCCATAAACTCAACCGGCGTCGGCGTTCTGGGAGTCACAAAACGTACAATCATGTTAGCACAGTGTCTTTCCCAACCACCGTAGCATATAATTTAGGTTCAACGGGAGCGATTTAGAGATATCTCTAAATGATTTAGAGATATCTCTAAATGATTTAGAGATATCTCTAAATGAGTTAGAGATATCTTTAAATGAATTAGAGATATCTCTAAATGATACACTGCAAAAACGTTGGTCAAATTATTTGTTGGGCAAAGTAACTTCAACAATTATTGGTCGATAATTGCCCAACAAAACCAATAATTGGTGTTGTTGGGCAAACATTTTGTTTGCCAATTTTTTGTTTAAAAAGCGGAACAAAAGTTGGGCAAGTGTTGGGCAAATAATTCGTAATCTGAATTTATCATAACTGTTGGTTACACTTTTGCTTATTTATTGGGCAACTTTTTGGGTAATTTTAATTAATTTTGATTGTTGGTTAAAATGATGCACATTAGTTGGTCAAAATCATCCGATCATGCGCACTACGATCAAAGAGTTGCCCAAAAGTTGGGTATGGTATAAAAAACATAGCGATATTTTCCAACATGGCGAGTGGAGGAGTGGCTGTGACGAGCGGGGTTGTCCAGTAGATATAGATCCAATTTGAAGGTTAGTTTTTAACTAAATATGAAGTTGTGTTTTCTATTCAGTCGTGCATAGTCGTGACAGTTGCAGAGGGAGCAACACAGTGACACAACTGTTGAATTAGTTTCAGTTTTTAGTTTCAGTTTCATCATGCCATTATGTGCAATGCCGGTTGTGGCATGTATGCGTGTGCTTGCGCTGCAACTGTCACGACTGTGTACAACAACTGAACAGGAAACAAACTGTATTTAGTTAAAAACTAACCTTCCAAAGCATCTACAAACCACTGAGCACCCTCTCGATTTTGAGAGAGATGTCGAGGTCACAGCTCACTACCGTTTGCCATCGTGGAAAAGATATTTTCTATGCCTGGTTGTATATGACGTATCACAGGAGAAACTGTAAATCAAAGGGTTAAATATATTCACCATTTGTTGGATAACACCGAAAAGGGTTAAATCATTAATAAAATCATCGCCCAATAAGTGGGTTACTGATAATGTATTAAATACCCAGAAAATGGGTAAACAAAATATTACCCAACTGTTGGTTAGCAAAATATACCCAACTATTGATGAGGAAATATTACCCAATTATTTGGCAATCAGAGTGCCCAACTTTGATGGGTAATATTTTGCCCAAAAGTTGGAGGAGTTCACTATTCGCCCTTAATGGGTAAAAGGTTGGGCATTTTTTTACCCAATTTTTTTACAGTGTAACAAGATATCTCCAAATGAATTAAAGATATATGTAAACGATTTAGAGATATCTCGCAATGAATTAGAGATTTCTCTAAATCAGTTACGGCTCTCTGTAAAGTTCACAAATTTGAAAGTGCCGTACACTCATGTCAATGATGCATCCCATTAATCGAACTTGCAAACGAACGAGTTTCAAGTCATCCACCTTGCCAAATAATGTACTTAATGTCAGCATTGTTGCCAACAAAATCACACATTTCAAGTCATCGATGTTTAAATGATGTTTTATGAAAGGACATCGCTGTGAGCAATAACATGGTGTGTTTAAAGCAATCGTTGATGCCAACATTTAGAGATATCGCTAAATGATTTAGAGATATCTTTAAGTGATTTAGAGATATCTTTAAAACATTTACAGATATATCTAAATGAATTCGAGATATCTCTTAACCATTTAAAGATATCTTTAAATCATTGACAAAAAAATGATGTGCTGTGTATCACTTATTAAGAAAACAAATTGTCTTTCAAACGATTAAGAGATCTCTAAATATTTCGAAATATCTCTAAATATTTCGAGATATCTCTAAATATTTAGAGAAATCTCTTAATAATTAGAGATATCTCTTAATCATTTGGAGATATCTCTAAATATTTAGAGATATCTCTAAATCTTTTAGAGATATCTCTAAATTGTTTTAAAGACGTTGCTAATGCTAATAATGCTACTTTGCTCGCCATATCCTTTTCTTACGGTAGGCAGAGCCATGTACTTGAAAACCCCTTTATAAATTATATCATGGGGAATTCCCGAATTATAAGAGCTTTTTTTGCAGGCATAGCACACTAATGGAGGCACAGGTTGATGGTACCCGTACATGCATAGCTAGGTCTACATCACGGACCCATGCACTGCAAAAGAGCAGTCAACTGTGAATTAAACGTTTGTCTAAAGTGTTTTTTGCAAAGTTCAGAGAATTGCTATGGCTTTATGTAATTGCTAAGGCTGCATTCGCTTTCGTTGACGTAGGCTACACAAACAATTTGCAGTAGGTACACACACAATATTGGTGGTTGTGTACAATAATACAAGGCAATAGGCATAATTTTATAAAAAATAGCTGAATTTCCACTGATGATTCAGCATCAAGTGCGTGCGTATGCAGACTGTGTACGATAAATACAGGACAGCAACCACCTTATTCACTTTGAACCAGGAAAACGCTGGCATGGAGGAAGGAGGACAAGCTGGCATGATGGAGGAAAGACAAGCTAGCATAGAGGAAGGACAAGCTAGCATGGAGGAAGTACAATCTAGCATGGAGGAAGTACAATCTAGCATGGAGGAAGGACAAGCAAGCACGGAGGAAGGACAAGCTAGCATAGAGGAAGGACAAGCTAGCATGGAGGAAGTACAATCTAGCATGGAGGAAGGACAAGCAAGCACGGAGGAAGGACAAGCTAGCATAGAGGAAGGACAAGCTAGCATGGAGGAAGTACAATCTAGCATGGAGGAAGGACAAGCTAGCATAGAGGAAGGACAATCTAGCATGGAGGAAGGACAAGCAAGCATGGAGGAAGGACAAGCAAGCATGGAGGAAGGAAAAGCTTCTTGTGTTCTTCAGGCTGAGGCTGCAGGTTTCAAATCCAAGGTCGCAGATTTGATTGATTTCAAACCGACAGAAAATCCTAAGTGGCGCACTGCTGAAGATTTAAACATACCAGATGTTAAAGGTATGCTTAAACAAATCGCCGAATATCAACGTGAATGGAGAAACTTAAAGCCAACCGGTTGTGCCAGGTTAGTTTCTCAAACAATTTCTAGGCGTAATCTTCCACCACATTAGCGTGAGTAAAAGTGTAGCTGATTTGGAATTGGATATGGTTTTATAATTTTGATGTTAACATCCATTAGCCTAATAATAGTAGGAAGGGGACGTCCAACATCACCGTAGCCGATGTCGGTCCAAGTCACTTCGTACCCAAGTCATGTTGTACCCAAGTCACTTCGTACCCAAATTGTCGTAACCAAGTCACTTCGTACCCAATGGAATTTCGAATATTTCCCCTTTTTGAAATCATCCTCCAACGGCAATCATTAAAGGAACACGTTGCCTTGGATCGGTCGAGTTGGTCTTTGAAAAGCGTTTTGTGACCGTTTGTTATAGAATGCATATGGTTAGAAAGATGATGTAAAAGTAGAATACAATGATCTACACAAATATGCCTCGAAATTGCGTGGTTTTCGTTTTACCTAGTCCAATAACACCGTCGGCCATTTATGGGGGTCAAAATTTTGACTCCCATAAATGGCCGACGGTGATAGTTCGCGACGTAAAAAGAAAACCGTGCAATTTTGAGTGATACTTGTGTGGATCATTATATTCTACTTTTAAAACATCTTTCTAAACATATACATTTCATAACAAACGGTTTCAAACGCTTTTTATAGACCAACTCGTCCGGTCCAAGGCAACGTGTTCCTTTAATTTGTATGAATCCTTTTTAAAAATTAATCCTCGTGTGCATTGCGGCAATATTTAGAAATTGAATGGAATGCGGACTATCTATCCCTTTTTAAATCATTTTCCAACGGGGCTGTATGTAAGTAATTCATGTGCATTACGGCAATATTTATATTTAAATAGTTCGGATTGCCTTTTCCTTTTTTTTGAATTCATCCTGCCTTTATGCATTATAGGCCTATATAGGCTTACTGCAATTAATTGAATGTGAATCTTTCCCCTTTTTAAAAATAATTTCCAATCGGGGTTTTGTTCATTCTGGCAGTAATATATAATTAAATAGAATTCGGACTATCTTTTCCTTTTTGAAATGATACTCCAGAATGGGCCATGTTCACATTTTTTTTGTAACTTCACTGTTGTTGCGAAATGCCTTCAGTTGGTAAAACCTCAAACAAAATTAATTATATAAATGTTCGCACTATATTACATCATTTCCAATAGGTAAATCGTATGTGGCAAAAGAATGGGGCCGATGTCGCATGCAATTATGTCCTGTGTGCAATACTGTCCGGAGGACAGTATTGCATATGCAATAATGTTCGCCGGTCGGTTTTGCATAAATTATGCAATCGTGTCCGCCCGAACGCTGCTGCATAATGCAATTGTGTCCGCCCGGACACATTTGCATTATGCAGTTGTGTCCGCCCCGTGCAAAACCGTCCTTGCAGTAAATTAAACTCCCTTGGTCGACGGAACACGTTTGCCATTTTTTTACAAGCTAGCTATTAGCTACTTAAAGTGCATGTCATGAATGACATGGGAAATGTTCGGCCGTTGGGTATTCGCTGCAATCATAAAATACGTGAATATTCATGCTGCATTACGTAGGTTCAGTGCATGCACGCTCGCTTACGCGCGCACATACATGTATAATCATGTACATGTCCACCGGACGGTTACATGTCCACCGGACGGTTTTTGCATAGTCTTGGTTCCAAGACCATTGGTGTTGCGCGGTCACACACAACCAACGTTCCGATTATGCACGGCAAAAACTGTCCACGCTTGTAATGAACGAACACTGATGAATTATTCATGAGCCAACCGCAACGCAGCCTCTGATTGGCTCCACCGGAAAGTCGGGGGAGATTTGCCGAAAAACAATAAAAAAGTTAAGACCCATCGTTGCAAATATTCAAGACCATGGTGAGATCTAAATCAGAGAAACAGAGCGCCCGCTAGCGTTCGTTCATTACAAGTTTTTGCCGTGCATAATCGGAACGTTGGTTGTGTGTGACCGCGCAACACCAATGGTCTTGGAACCAAGACTACAATGGTCTTGGAACCAAGACTGTTTTTTGCATAGCCCCCGGAGCGGATAGTATTGCATGGCAGACACAATTGCATCTGCTGACGGCAAAAGCCTATCGCAACTCAAGTGGAAGTCAAAACGGGCTTTTTCCGGGGGACACTGCGCCGAGGACTGAGAAGCATTATTTGATTCCAATGAAATAAAATGTGGTTCATTAATTTTTGTAAGTGGTTTTGTCTTTTAACAGTGAAATTACAGCAGATCTGGTCCCCCACTTTATTTACCACTGCAATCTTGAAGGAGAACATGGGTGTGGAACGTTTGAAGACACCAAGAATTGTCTTGATGAAGATACCAACGATGGGACGTGTAGGTCCAAGAAAGAACAAGAAACAATCAATTTGAAGAGTGCCTACCTATACCTGCAGGGTATCAAGGAAGATGAACGTCAGGAAGACAACCATGGGTTCATTGAAGAGTCAATGCTACTAACACTTCACAAAATCATTCTTAAAGATATTAAGCTACCTGAAAATGCTAAACCAGGGTTTTACAGTACTCTACGGCGCTACACTAAGGTTGATGGTGAAACATATAGTTATCCAGATCCAAACTCAAAAGATATACAAAGTTTGGTTAAAAAAGTTCTAGATAACTTTAACGACCTCTACCGAGATGCTCAAAAAGAGTCTGATAATGAAAAGAGACTTGAAAAGTTATTCAAAATCAGCAGTTTCTTTTTATTTGAGATGCTTGACGTGCATCCATTTGTAGACGGTAACGGTCGACTCTGCAGGCTTCTCTGCAGTTACGTCTTGTCAACATGTACACCGTTTCCAAGTACAATATACAATTTATATAGCAAGTCATCTCGTAAAGACTACGTGCGAGCCTTGGTAGAGGCAAGGGAGTCAGAAGATCGACATCCTTGTACTTTGACCACCATGATCATTGAGTGCAATTATACTACTTGGGAGACATTTATTAAAGAATCCAAATCAGCATCTAATAATTAAAGAATCACAATCAGCATCTAGAAACTAGATTTTCAAGTGTTCGTAAAAACGAACACGGGTTTCCGTTCCTTGCACCAAAAAAGGGATTTTAAGGAAGATAGATTTATGTTTTTAATGGGTCATCCTGATTAATACAATTTTACAAATTTTGATGTGTTTGTAATAGCTGGGTACCTCTACAAAACAGTGTGCGTTTCACTGAGAGGTTTCCCCAGGGTAAATAAGAAACAAATAGATAAATAAGCTAAAATTAAATGCGTTGCCAAATATGTCTTTTCAAATGCCATTTTAAAATGAAATCAAACTTTGATTAGGTTTAACCTGAATGTTTGTTTTTGTTCTATATAACAGTACACTTATAGCTTTCCGTAAAATTTTGTCACTAATTTATTCACTGTTACCTTCCCAAGGGTTATAGGGTTTATGCAATAATTTTTTTCACCTATTGTAAATACATATTTGTAGAATGTAAGCATTATTATAACTTGCCTTCCTATACTAGGGGGAGGGGGGCAGGGACGTTCACCAAAATCAGCCCAAAATGCTCAAAACACACAATTAGCTGCTATCATTGCAAGTTGATAATTCCATTGTGTACCCCAAGTTCCTTCCTCCCACAAAATATTAAAACAAAAATAGTTTTGACCGAGGACACAGGAAAGTAAAGTATTTATCATGTTAATCGTTAATTAATTGTGGAAATACTTTGTGTATTTGAATGGCTTTACTGACCTTTAATAACTCAAGTAAAATCATTTTTGTTTTGTAAATTTTTTCCGAGATGTGTAATTAAAGTCAAACTTATTTTGAAAAGTTGTGTTTAATTTTGGTTACACTTTTGAGAGCCGTTGGTTAGTGTCATAATGTGCGCTAAGATGTCAAGATTGTATTTTTTGTTGTTTTAAAGCCTTTGGACACTTTCGGTAAACAGTATTGTCCAAAGGCTAGCCTTGCTCAAGGCAGTCGAATTATTCACTACGAAAAAAGACCGCCGCTGTATATAAAAGAAAAAGTGTTCACTGTGCGTAACATCGCACGACAAGGTGCCCCGTACACGATCCGCATGCGGAGGCCGTCGGCCTCCGCATGCGGTTAGTGGTACGAATGCGGATGACTTGTGTGCACAGTAGTCGTAAACTGTGACAGTGTGTAAACGGGTGGGCCATGCAGTGTGATCGCAAGCACCACGCACAGGTTATACGGGTGGGTTTACAGCGGCGTCTTTTCGGAGCGAATAATGCGACTGCCTTGAGCAAGGCTATCCAAAGGCCCACACTTCGTGTATATAAAATAACAAACCTGTGAAAATTTAGGCTCAATCGGTCATCGGAGTCGGGAGAAAATAACGGGAAAACCCACCCTTGTTTCCGTGACATGTGTTTAAAATAAATCCGTCATTCTCGATATCGAGAATTGAAAATTGTTTTGATGTTTTCTCAAAAAGTAAAGCATTTCATGGAATAATATTTCAAGAGAAGTCTTTCACCATTACCTTCTGTAAACCCTGTAGGTTATTTGTAAATCTGTAAACTTTTTTTTTCTGTATCGAAAGTGTCCAATGGCTTTAATTAAACCAAAATATACATCTCAAGTATCCAACAAGCAGAAAATTTAAAACAATTTCTTTGGCTATTTTGCTTTTTGGATGGATCAATATGACTGAAATTTTGCCTTCATTTCCAAAAATTAATACAAATCATAATAATACTATAATAATAATAATAAAAGTAAGAATTAATAATCGTAAATTTGTGTAATCTATCCTGTACATATAGGCCTACACTTGACTTTTCCTAGAATTGTAAACTCGCTACAATGCAGCTGAAACTATCTTTTTAAAGAAAGTATTAAATTTTATAATGATGTACAAACAAAATTAAAATTCTTGTTGTATAAAAAACCCAAGATAGCTATATTATGTTAGGATTATTGAAACAGAAACCTCTGCAGAAACCCTGCTAGATTGCCCATTATGCAACATAATATGTTAAAGATGCTATGTCAGATTTTTGGCCGATTTTACCCACAAATTCTGATTTAAAATTCAATAGGTATTTTGATGGGGGTCGAGAAAGTTACAAGCTTTCATTTGAGCCATTGCTCGAAAAGTCCGCCAATTATTAGTAGCAGTGAAATAAAGTGCTCAAAAAGTTTATTTTTTTTTATTTTTTTAATGTTTGGGGCCAAAAATCTGACATAGCATCTTTAAACTATGTTTTACTCGGTACAACGACTTTGAAATTCTTTGTATGGAAGATAGGTTTAAGTTTTTGATGGACACTCCTGAGGAAGCTATAATTAATTGCCTTGCCAAATATGCCTTTTTAGTTACCGTTTTAAAATGAGATTTATCTGTGTGATTAGGTTTAAACCAATGTTTGTTTTTTGTTGTTTCACACTTAAAGCTTTTCGTTACGACTTCCTCACTAATTTCTTCACTGTTACCCTACCAAGGGTTATAGACACTCCTGGGGAAGCTATAATTAATTGCCTTGCCAAATATTACCGTTTTAAAATGAAATTTATCTGTGTGATCAGGTTTAAACCAATGTATGTTTTTGTTCTTTAACACTTGTAGCTATCCGTACGACTTCCTCACTAATTTCTTTCTACCAAGGGTTATAGGATTTATTCCAGTTTCAGAATAAAATACAATACAAAAATACAATTATTACTCAGACGCTCAATTATTCCTACTTTATATAAATAATAACTGAATAATATAGCTAACCTAAAACTGTGATGCAGTTATATAATGGGAGAAGTGTATTGTTGTAATTTTTAAGCATTATTAATTAAACAAATAAAACCATTTGACATGCAACTTGTGAAAGTTATTTCTGTTTGTCTTAATTTAGAGAAAATTGATTTCAGGCCTTGCGCTTTTAAGTTTTTTGTAAAGTGTCATACTGTGCTAGTAAATAATTTATTGTGCATTATTTTTACTTGCCCCCGGGACGCTTTAAAGGAACACGTTGCCTTGGATCGGTCGAGTTGGTCCTTGAAAAGCGTTCTGTAACCGTTTGTTATAAAATCTGTATGGTTAGAAAGATGTTGTAAAAGTAGAATACAATGATCTACACAAATATGCCTCGAAATTGCGTGGTTTCTTTTTACTTCGTCGACTAACACGGTCGGCCAATTATGGGAGTCAAATTTTTGACTCCCATAAATAGCCGACCGTGTTAGTTCGCGACGTACAATGAAAACCGTGACATTTTGAGTGATACTTGTGTGGATCATTATATTCTACTTTTAAAACATCTTTCTAACCATATGCATTTCATAACAAACGGTTTCAAACGCTTTTTATAAACCAACTCGTCCGATCCAAGGCAACGTGTTCCTTTAACACAAAATATGAAACTTGTGTAATAATTACGGCAATAATTGTAATGCGCCTTATCAATATCGAGAGATGCAAGGTGCAGTGACAATAAAACATAACATTTACACTGACATCCAGTGATAAGAAAGCAAAAATTAATAACAGTTAGGGAAAACATAACATGTATGGTTGTGAAGTGCTTTCTGATGCATTAATCTAATAGCGATCACAATCAGTTAGGTCAAAAATAAAGTTATAACGCCAACCTTAAAACTTTGATACTATCGGTTGCAGGGATATCCCCCCCCCCCCCCCCCCAAGAAAGATTCAAGTAAACTGTGTTAATTCAGTGTCAATTCTCTTCCAGGCAAATTAATGCTCAATCCTGGACAAGTTTCCATCTGGAAGCTGCTCGCTTGTAGTGTGGATACAAATTCGCATTCCGGCCGGCTATAATTATCATGCAAATCTTTTATGGCTGTGTTAATTATTGAATTCATTTTTCGAGGCGCCTTAGGGCCTTGTCACACGAGGCAACTTTTGCAGGCAACTTGGAGGCAACCAACTGCAGTATCAGGACCACTTTGGTAGCACACGGGTCAATTTTCAAACATTGTCTTACGATTCACAAGAGAAACATGTGAACATTCAAATGTGAATGCCGTTTCTTCATGGAGATTGACTGGAACTGGTTGCCCGTAAATTGCCTCGTGTGACATGGCCCTTAGACATGACGGTTTGGGATATTAAGACATCTGTGAAGAAAAATTTGAAGATTTCTTCGGTTTTACTTTGAAAAAAAAACTCAAGTTAAATTTATAGTTGTTGCTCTATAATGGTTGTGTAACGCATACGGGCTTTATGTACAACTCTATAGAAAGCCTGCAACAGTTTGAAGCCGAACGGAGACAGAACATTGAAAGGAGAGCTCGTATAGCTACTTCAAGATTTTGTGATTATGCCGGTGGGTGGTTATGGCCCCTATAATTATGAGTTTAGTTGATTGTGGTGCCTAAGCATGCTTGGTTGGGATATATAGGCCTACGGGATACATCTGTGAAGACAAATCTGAAGATTTCATAAAGTTAGATTGGATTAGGCCTGTTTAGTAAGGACAGGGCCCCAACTCGCTTTTTTTTTCTTCTTTTTCTTTTCAAAAATACTCCACATCATTTTAGATTATCTTTTTACCAGATCGGTCAGGGATTATTGGCTATCATTCACTGTACGATCGTTACATATGACTTATTCACAACGGAAAAGTTAGTTTTCTCAGGTACTATGGACTATGAGCATTGACTATCAATAATTTTTACACATTTTCAAACTGGAGGGGGCGCTGTTTTAAAGTAATTTCACGTGTTGGTTTTATTGTACGATGTATGCAGCCATTGAGTGAATAAATCGACTCTTTTAATCCGACTTGACGACAACAACAAAAGTCGATACTAGTTTGCCATTACAGAACACTTAAAAATAAAGTGTCGAAGGGAAAACTGTAAAATACAAGTATTCGATACTACGGGATATTATTGCCGATGCCCTACCCGCAGTATTTTCTACCTGAACATACACAGCAGAGACGCGCAGAATATGGGCGGTTTGAGGCGTTTTTTAATAGCATTAATTTGCTGTATTTTTGCTGTCTCTGAAGCAGATGATTTCCTTGGCTGTGGTGGTTTCGTCAAGTCAGATGTTGAGATAAATTTTTCTCGCATTGAGGTAAAAAGAATATTAATTCATTATTTTTGCTGGGTGCTCGTTTCAATTCCATTTTTTTGTAATTTAAAGGGCAACCCCTCACAAGGAAATTGTGAACTTCTATTATCAGATTAATTGGAACATTTTAAAGGCAGGAAGGGGTACTCCTAGAACTGTTTCGGTTTCGTTCCGCTATCGGTTTCGTTTTTATCTCGCCAAAATTAGGCTCTATGTGTCCTGTGAACTCTCATGCCCCCCGGGGGCAACAGAAAATCCACTCCGCAATCTCAAAATTTTTTAAAAACCCAAAGAGTGTGTTCCCAGACGCATGTCCATATGGTTTGTACACAAAGCACGAATTGGGTATTTTTTCTTTCCGGGATGAACGTGTGCAGATAATTCTCCACGTTAGTCCTGGGGAAAAAATACCAGAGTAGTTGGGGACTGAATTACGGTAAGAAATTTATCATTTTAAACAATTTTTTATATTGCGGAGTGGATTTTCTGTCGCCCCCCCGGGACAATGAGAGTTCAAAGGACACATAAATAGAGCCTAATTTTTGCGAGATAAAAAAAAAAGAAAAAAGGAAGAGATTTGCGATTCCAAAATTCATTGAACCGGTATCGTTATTGTCGTGAGAGATGTACGTCTGTGAGGTTACGGGAGACAATAGCGGAATGAAACAGAAGTAGTTCTAGGAGTAATGAAAGGGGAACCAAGGTAATGACTAGATTGGGCACCATGGCCAATTGCTGGACTGGAGCTGGAGGTGCCGTGGGTTGTCTTGAGGTTGTTCTATTTATTATTGTTCGAGCGAGAGACTGGGAAAATTTTTGTGTTGTGCTACTTTATTTTTCTGAAGTTTAAAATGCATTTTATGTTTTCTCTTTGGTTGACAGATTAAGCTGTACACTAAGCAGGGTGCGTTGAAATACCAAACGGATTGTGCCCCTAACAATGGGTACTTCATGATTCCAATTTACGACAAAGGAGATTTCACCTTGAAAGTCGAACCCCCATCTGGTTGGAGTTTTGGTAAGAAATAAAAAAAAAAACAGAACAATGCCATATCTGACTTTCTTCATCTACTACCTACATGTACTAACTTGCCCTAATTATGTCTCTAAATATTATGTATTTATTTATGTTACTTTTAAGCACCAGAGCACAATGTATGGTTTGCGGTTACACCATGTTTGTGTCTACTTGCCATCCCCCAATTTCATAAAGCCTGTGGCGTGTAAGCACAAAAATTTGCTTAGCATGAAATTTCTTCCTTAATAAAACAGGATTACTAACCAAATTTCCACGTGATTTTCAGGATAAGCAAACAACAGCTGAATGCCTGGCAGTATCAAGCAATATGCAACAAATGAAAATTTTGTTGGTAATCCTGTTTTTACCACCAACCAAGGAAGAAATTTCGTGCTAAGCAGATTTTTGTGCTTACAGGAGAAAGTCCTCTGTCTCATATTCTACTACAGTGGAGTAGATTTCAAGATTTTCTGGAGACTCCTGAGTTTTTAAAGGGAAGGGTCACGTTTGGTAGTTACTCAAAACAAAATATATTAACTTAAAAAATGACTTGGTGACGAGCATTGGAGAGCTGTTGATAGTATAAAACATTGTGAGAAACGGTTCCCTCTGAAGTAGCATAGCTTTTGAGAAAGAGGTAATTTCTCACTAAAATAATGAAAGCCAGACATGCCAGAAGTCTTTTATTCTTATCTGAAAGCACACAAATTTGTCCAACAGGGTTGTTTTTTCTCTCATCATATTCTCGCATCTTCGACCAATTTAGCTCAAATTTTCACAGGCTTGTTGTTTTATGCTTATGATGGGATACACCAAGTGAGAGAACTGGTCTTTGACAATATTACCAAACATGTACCTTCCCTTTAAACACTGCCTGGGCAGAAGGTAGAAAATCGGCTGGGACTACTACTTTAGCTATAGAGGATTGTTATGTTTAAAACTTTACTTCCGCGGATTGAGTTATTAATTGGTCTCCTAAAAAAAAGCATAAATAGCACTGAACCTAATCTTATTTAATCTATGACCTTTGACATTTGACAGAGCCCACTAGCGTTAATTTGCATATTGATGGAGAGACGGACGTGTGTAGCCGAGGAGAGGACATCGACTTCAAGTTCACTGGATTTATGTTCAGTGGAAAGGTAAGAACATGTTGTGCAATGACCTGGGCCCAATTTCATGGCTCTACTGACCATCAAATTCTGTGATTACAATCACCATTCTCCGCTTGCACGGCAGCACCAAATTTCTGCGCTAGCTGTGTAAGCATAGAATGCCTACAAACGGGGAGTGTGCAGGCGCACAAGCCAAAATTCCCCACTAGCTTGTTAAATATGTTTGACGTAAATGCAGAATTCCCTGCTTCTGGAAGCGCTGATTCTTTGCTCACGGTAAGCAGAGCCATGAAGTTGGGCCCTGATGTTTCGACTCTAGCAGAGTCTTTTTCAAAGGCTAAATGACAACACAACTCACATAGACATGTACATGTAGGCCTTTTTGGAAATACCCATTGCGCAAGCGCTAACTATTGATTGCGATGCATGCTGGTCTAGCTAGCTAGACCAGAGTGCGCCCTCATTCCACACCTAGTATCGAGTATTTGCGATATGGTCTATGGAAACAGAAGCAAGTCTTGTATTATTAAGTCTTATTATTAGAAGCAGTCAAGTGGCAATACAGGAACAGAAAGAGAGGGAGGCAAAAACACAGACAAAGCAAGGGGGTAAACAATAAAATAAAAAAGACTGGAGTGGAGCGAAGGTGCTGGTTTGACCACACTAACTAAGTTGGAAACACAAAGGACAAGTTCAAAGGTGATAGCTGGAGAAAAAGTAATTAATTGATGAATGAGGCGGACTAAAAAGGAGGTTATCTGTTGGGGAAAAGGAGAAGGCAAAGACAAGAGGTTTTTCTAGTCGTGTCCTTTTTGTTGTGTGACAATAAAGTGCTAGTTTAAGTGAAATTGAATTACATCTTTTTGTGAAATCCTGTGTTCCTGACTGGTTCGAGAATAAATCTTGCTCAGCAGAATAAAACTGCTGCCCAAGCATCATTTTCTGCTAAAGTGTTTTGTTTCATGAATGATGTCATTTTATTACCTTATTTACGTAGGTACTTAGTAAGGGCCAGTTGGAGGGTCCTGCTGGTGTGGCCGTAGTGTTACAGAAGAGAGGCAGCGAAGAAATCTTAATGCAGTCACAGACTTCTTCTGGAGGAGGGTATGTTATGGGGGGGGGGGCGGATTTCAGATTAAAGATTTCAGAAACCATCAAGATGCACAGTAGAGCTTTTAAAATCAAAGATTAACAAGTAAGTACATCCACTTCAGTTTACCTCGTTTCAGGAGACTGCTTGGAGTGTCCTTTTGGGTTTCAATCTTAATCATCTTTCTGTTACACTTCAATAAAGTGATGCTGTTTTTAATTATCTTTAGGTACGTCTTCAAGCAAGTTCTCCCAGGAGATTACACTCTCAAGGCATCCCATCCAAAATGGTCCTTTGTGAAGGTAGGTGTACTTCAGAGGGAGCTGTTTCTCACAATGTTTTTATACTATCAACAGCTCTCCATTGCTCGTTACCAATAGTGTCCAGTGCTTTTTAGGGACTTGTTGCCTTGGAGTAGTCAGGTTGGTCCATGAAAAGTGTCTGAAACCAGTTGTTAAAAAGATGTTTAAAAGTAGAATATAATGATCTAACAAACAATATCGAAAATGCGTGGTTTTCCTTATACGTCATGAACTAACATGGCAAGCCATTTCGTGGAGTCAAGTTTTTGACTCCATAAAATGGCCAACTGTGTTAGTTCACAAAGTAAAGGGAAAACCGTTCAGATTTGAGACTTGTTTGTGTGGATCATTATATTCTACTTTTAAAACATCTTGTAACAAATGGTTTCAAACACTTTTCATGGACCAACTCGCCCCGATCCAAGGCAAGGTGTCCCTGTAAATCAATCAATCAAACTAGTCAGTCTGTCTCAGTCAGTTTGCAGTAAATTCAGGACCCGTCTCCGTGTCATATGATCATAAAACTTTTGGAGGGCAACAAAAGATTTAAACCAATTATTCATTTGGTGTATACTTTTCTTGTAGCACGCTTTGCCAGTCACAGTAGCAAGGGACAGCAGCGCCCAAGCTCCGTCTATAATCGTATCCGGCTATGATGTCACTGGTCATGTGATGAGCGATGGAGAGCCAATCAAAGACGTCCATTTCTTGCTCTTCTCGGACGCAGTTTCAAAGACGGTGAGTAGAATAATTTCAAGTAACCCAAATGTTTGCAATTTATTCAAATTAGTTTGGTTGATACTTCCATGTGGATGTGAATAATAATAATAATAATAATAATACAAAGCATTTATAAGGCGCTATACAAAGAACAGAGCGCCTAACATTAACAAAGAAGGGTAACACAAGAACAAAAACAAAACCAGACCAACGATAGGCTAATAGAGAAACAAAAAGAGGAGCAAATTAGGATGGTTCTGGAAATAAAAATGTCTTGAGGAGGCGTTTAAACGCAGCCTACGACGCAGCTTCTCTCAGACTTGATGGTAGCGCGTTCCACAAGCGCGGTGCAGCAACCGCGAAGGCTGTGTACCCGGCTTTCCTTTTGGATCTAGGAATGGAGAGCCGGGTCAAGTCTGATGAGGAGCGGAGTCGATGGCTGTGTGCATCAGAAAGTAGTCGATGGCTCTGAAGTAGTTTAATGTGCCGCAAATAATCAGTATGCACTGTTTCCCAATAAAGACGTAAGAAAATTTGCGTCACTGTCTTGATTCTCACAAAGTAAGAGCAAGGCTTAAGAACAAATTTATAAAATGGTGAGTAAATATTGTGGTGATTCCTTGAAAAGATTTTTTTTTATTGATATTTTATTTACCTAGCTCTTACAGTGCCTGCTTCTGTTTGAGGTTTTTCTTAATTGTTTATAAACAAATAGCTATCACCAAACGAAATGTATCTTGCTGATTTGTGTTGCATTGGCACATATCCATAATTTACAATTTCCTTATACAGGTGCCCATTACCAAGCAGAAAATGCTTTGGTGCCACTGCGGCTTTAACAAACGGAGCACACAGGCCTGCTAAATGTAGTGATTTTTTTTCTGAAGAAGTTCATGTAGTGTTTGTTTTAGCTCTGTGAATATTTGGTTTGCGGTAACACCATGTGTCTATCTACTTGCTAGGTAAATAATGTTCTTTTGAGAACTTGTTTTGCTATTATTCTACTACCGCAGGAGAGCAGATTTTCGGAAATCGGGAGATAAGACCTCTCTGAAAAGAACTGTCCTACTTATTAACTCTTTTATTTCTATTTTAGGATGTTAGCCAGTGTGATCCAGCGCCAGTTAAAGGTTATACCCACCCACAAGGGAAAGTCCCACTATGCAGCGTCACGTCCAGTCAGCAAGGCCAAATCTCCTTTAAGGCTCTACCCACGGGAAAATATACAATGGTAAGATACATGTATGTCTTGGCTAAAGTTCTGACAATCTAAGTTTCTTCAGAGCCGTCCAAAGTTTTCAGAGTTTTTACAGGGGGATTCGGATATTTTACTGATTAAAATGTTATTAATTAAAAACTATTTAGCTGATCAAAGAAAAAGGGGCTCAAATAATGCTTGAGGATATTCAGGCTTGTAAAGAAGTCATTTCATGTAAACACAAATGGGAAGCATTTTTACTATATCTTGGATGGTATGGATAGGTATGGATATTTATCTTCAAGTACGCGCTAATCCTCCAATCAGATTGGCAGATTGGAGTGGTGATAAAAACCTATATTGCACGGCTAATATCACTACCATATGTCTTGTGTGTTCTATGTCACGTGCCAAGTTTGCTTGAAGATAAATACGTTATCACATGCGCGCTCGTGGAAATACGGCAAAACATAGCGCGTCTGCGTCCCATATCCAACTCGGCCTTCGGCCTCGTTGGATGTGGGACGCAGAAGCGCTATATTTTTCCGTATTCCACTCGCGCTTGTGTGATAACTTATAATATAAACAATGGTACTCCACAGCCTCTGGACTGGGAGGCTGACACTCCCATTAGGCTTAAACTAAACAATAAAATGTAGCAGACAGCGACAAATCCAAGAAAAATAGAGTTAGCTGTTGCAAACTGCTTACCAACCAAAAGGACCTATGGTTTAAATGGGAAAAAAAAACAAGTTAAAGGATTTGGGTACTTTTTCAAAATGTCCATAGATTTACATTAAACTTACAGGGTTCAAAGATAATGATAGTGGAAAGCTTCCCTTCAAATATTACTTACTGAGGTGCTGTAGTTTTTGAGAAATGAGTAAAACAATGTCATGAAAATACGTTTGTAAATTGCTTAAAATAATTATGGTCTCATGAGACCAAAATTATTTTCATGACGTTGTTTTGCTCATTGCCCAAAAACTACAGCACCTCAGCACGTAATATTTCCAGGGAAGCTTTCTGCTATCATTATCTTCAAACTTTGAAGTTTAGTGTAAATCTGTGGGCATTGTGTTTTTTGTCCTACAAAAAGTACATACACCCTTTAATGGCCTTACTGCTTTACCACAAGCAGATGGAAGCAACAAATCTAGTGAAGCAAATTAGGGGAAATATTGTAAAGTGATATTTTTTAAATATTTTCTTTTACACAGGTTCCTTTCTACCAAGGTGAGCACATCACCTTTGATGTTATTCCATCAACCATGGACTTCCAAGTCAATCATGACAGCTTGACTCTTCAGGTAAGATTTAGGGGCAGGGCCAAAAATTGAAACTACTGGCCTCAGGTGGCTGCGGGTCCAGTCTAAAAATTTGAGCCCTGAGGAGTGTGATAATTGAATACATGTTGTCAACATAGTGGGTTTGAATCTGGTACTGGTCTAGTGCACTGTGGCGTGTCGTGGCCGAGCGGTTAAGAGTCTCAGCCTGTAAGAATGCACCGAGTGGTGATTCATCGGTTTTCAGATCTTCTAAAAAATTGTGTTTACAGGGAATGTACTATTTGTTTCATGAGGGCTTTTTGGCCAAACTTTGATAACTGATAACTCCAAAACCAGAAGTGTCAGCAAACCAATATTTTGGATTTATTCGTTTGGTGTGATGATGTACGTATCACTCTAATTTCTTGGAAGAAGAGCTGAAAACCCATGAATCACCCCCCCCCCCCTAATTTGCTAAACTTTTACAGGCAGAGACTCTTAAGAGCACCAAACTCAAGCTTTGATGTTTCTGATCAGCAGAGTGTGGGTTCGAGTCCTGGTTGTGACACTTGTGTCCTTTAGCAAGACACTGGACTATTTTTGCTGCGTGAAATGAAATCATTGGGTCTGTAATTGCGGATAAAGACACCAGCCTAGGTTGGAGGTTTCAATCCGCAGATGGTTGAGCTGCTTCAGCAGCAAATATTGTTTTACATTTTTATGCTTAGCATGAATGAGCAGGGCCCAATTTCATAGAGCTGCTAAGCACAAAAATGTGCTTAGACTGAAATTTCTTCCTTGATAAAAACAGGTTTACCAACCAAATTTCCATGTGATTTTCAGGAAAAGTAAACAAAAGCTGAATACCAGTAACAAGCAATATGCAACAAATGGAAATTTGGCTTTTAATCCTGTTTTTATCGAAAAAGAAATTTCATGCTTAGCAAATTTTTGTGCTTAGCAGCTCTATGAAATTGGGCCCAGGACAGTCAGAAATCGTATATGTGGCTGGTTGTATTTTGGCTGGTTTTTCTTATTCTGGTAAGCAAAGTTTTATTACGCATAGCTACTTTGCGTTCTTTAGCGGCTCTTTGAAATTTTACCCAGGTAGGTAAATGAGGATGAACAAGATTGTATTGTGTTTTTAAAAGTTAGCTTGAAAAGTTTTAACAAACAAGCACTTCTTTAGTTTCACTTTAAGTCACATTTTTCTTCTTGTACTTTCTTGAACAGACAACATTCCGAGTGGAAGGATTCTCAGTATCTGGACAAGTCTTAGATGCTCAAGGGGTGAGTTAACAATCTTATGATAACAATAATAACAACTATTTTTCATACAGCGCTTTATCTACGGGCATCTCAAATCACATATCGTTATTTTTTTCCAGACAGGTTTTTGAAATTTTTGAATTATGAGATCCAATTATATGACGACACAACAATATTCACTTTGCTTTCACATCTTGCGCAATGAACAAAAAGTGCTACAGTATCGGCTGAGAATTTTCTGGTTTTTGTTTGTTGCATTTGGAGTGCTGTTGCATTTAAGGCTCTAATCAGTTTTCGTTTCTAACAATATGCTGCAATTTTCATTTGATTTTGACTCAAAAGGGTAATCCTGTTGCCGGGGCAAAGGTCAAACTCCAAGACAGGTCAGAGGTCATCACTAAATCCGACGGTACATATGAATTGGAGAAGATCAAATCAGGGACGTACGTTTTATTGGCGAGCAAGGAGCACGTTTTCTTTGAGGGGCAGACGATGAAGATTAATCCCAACACGCCTCGTCTTCCAGACATCGTAGCCTCAAGGTAAGTAAATTATCACGTAAAGGTCAGTTTCGAAGGTCACTTCTTTTACTCTTCTGTTAGACTCTCTCTACAGGGAGTCTAAAAACAAACTATACACTTTTTAAATGGCTGCCGAATAAAAAATATAATAATTCTGGTGGAAAAGGTTTAGATGTATGGATAGCTTATGGATTCAACTTTCACAGGGCACTAAAAAGTCTGACTTTTAATCATAATTCATGATTGGGTGAGGACTGCTTACCTTTGTAAAGGGTATGAAAATTAGGTTGTGCAGCAATTAGCCTTCCGCTTTGTGAGAGGTAAGTCCTTTGGAGCTTACAAAATTCACTACAAGATTTCTGCTACTTATTCCTCAGTGAGCAGTGCTCACCCAAGCATGAATTATTCTCAGACTTTTTGGTGTCATATGACAGTTGGATCCGTAACCTATCCATAGATCTAAACCTTTTACCTCAGAATCATATATTTTTTAATTCGGCAGCCATTTCAAAAGTGTTTTTTTTTTTTTGAGACACACGGTACCCTGGCTGCCAATTGACAAATGAATGAAGTTTAAAACACTTTTCTACATCTACAAAGCTCTGGATGATCTGTCGCCAGTCTATCTGAAAGATTGCTCTGCCACCCATATACCATCAAGGGAAGGCCTACGATCAAACCGGGACGTTACTCGTCTTACCATCCCAAAGAGTAAAAAATAATATAATATAATATAATAAAAATATATAAAAAATGAATAGCCAATGGATCAATTAGCCAACCTGCATTATTAAGAGTGATGTCAAAGGTGGAAAAATTGGGGTGAGCGAACACCCATTAACTATTTGTTTGCATTTACAATGTACTATGGGAGACTTTGGAATGCTAGGTGGCAGCAGACTTACCAGGTAAATTGGTATTGTTTACGTAGTTCTGAGCATGTGCACATTTCTGAGAACAATGGATTTTACCTGGTAAGTCTGCTGCCACCAAGCGTCCCAAAAGTCTCCCATTATGGGTCCTTTTGATTGGTAAGCAGTTTGCAGCAGCTTATTCTATTTTCTCATTTTTTTTTAATTGGTTCACAGTTTCAGCCTTTGCGGGCGCATCGTTATCGATAAGCTACCAGCAACACTGCCCTCTAGTGGTCCAAGAAGGGTTAGTCTCATCCCAGAAGGAGGATCAGCAAAAGATACTGTTTCCATGGCAACGGATAAAGATGGCGCTTTCTGCTTCAAGGTGAAACCAGGCAGTTATGTTGTGCAGGTAAATTGGTGGTTTGTCATTTTTTTCTAAAAACTTTTAGTTTTTATTAATTTGTCAGCTCTACCAATCTTTCATCAGAACATTGTAACCCTTTCATGAAACATTTATTTTGTGATAAATTTATCATATGGACTCAATAATTGTTTACTTGGTTTTTTTGCAAATGGTGACCCTCCCCCCCCCCCCTCACAATTTATGGAAGTGTCGTGGCCGAGCGGTTAAGAGCACCCACATACGTCTGCAAATCAATCAATTACAAACAGGTGTTTGTTACTACCTCTAGACTTTTATTGGTGTGTCTTGGCCGAGCAGACAAGAACACCGGATTCAAACTCTGGTGTTTCTGATCAGCAGAGTGTGGGTTCGAATCCCCAGCTGTGACATTTGTGTCCTTAAGCAAGACACTTAACCATTGCTTCGTCCTTCGGATGGGACGTAAAGTCGTTGGTCCCATGTGTTGTGTAACGCATGTAAAAGAACCCAGTGCACTTATCGAAAAGTGAAGGGGTTCGCCCCGGTGTTCTTGGCTGTGGCTGCTGTATGCGCAAAAGCACCTTGTAAACCCTTTGAAGGTGCTAAATAATTGGGTCTCAGAATTCATCACCGCAATAATCTATCTTTCTGAAAGTTTGTATATACTCAGCGCCTTGAGTACCTTGTTTGGTAGATAAGTGCGCTATATAAGACTTTGATATTGCAATAGAACCCTCAAATGTTCCCTTTTTCCTCCTCTGCAACCGTGTGGTCATGTGGTCTTTATTTTTCTGAAGGGATTTACACCAGTCGCTATCAACTGGTCAGCGCATGAAAGAGTTTAAGGGAATGTTAGTGGGCAATTAAAGGCAGTGGACACTAGGCCTGGGCGAATTATTCGAATATCCGGTTAATGGCGAATAGGTTTTCCTAACTGTAACCGCGAATGCCTTTTTTTTCTTAACCGGATATCCGCATAGGGCGCGAATAGCTATTTATAAACCGGATAGTTCTGTAATTACAACCAAGTAACCGGATATTCTTTAATATCCGAATATCCGCGGACGTCGGGCGACAACTGACATGAATGTTTTGTCTGAATCCTAATGAAACTTCTATTAAGACAGCATAAAACAGCATAAATTAAGTATTTAACTATGCTCACCTCCGTGAAGAGTCAAAACAATGACATTTCTGACGTAATTTGTTCAAAGATTACAAAAGTTTTCCTTCACGTAGAGTCATCCACGATCAAAAGAAAAAGCAAATCGCCATCTTTAAATTAGATCCGGTCATTTTTATGAATGAACCGAGTGACACTGTCTAAAACTTATATCAATCCGCCCAGAAGATCTCATTCACAAACGAACAGCGCCCTCTAGCGACAAAAAAAAAATTTTTTTTAAATATTTTTTTATTTTAATTTTTTTTATAGCGCCCTCTAGCGGCGAAAACAAACTATTCGAATATCCGGTTAATTTTGGATAGTTGGTCAGCGGTATCCGAATAACAAAATTTCACTATTCGCCCAGCACTAGTGGACACTATTGGTAATTGTCAAGGACTAGCCTTCACAGTTGGTGTATCTCAACATATGCATAAAATAACTAACCTGTGAAAATTTGAGCTCAATCGGTCATCAAAGTTGCGAGATAATAATGAAAGAAGAAAACACCCTTGTCACACGAAGTTGTGTGTGTTTAGATGGTTGATTTCGAGACCTCAAGTTCTAAATCTGAGGTCTCGAAATCAAATTCGTGGAAAATTACTTCTTTCTCGAAAACTATGGCACTTCAGATGGAGCCGTTTCTCACAATGTTTTATACCATCTACCTCTCCCCATTACTCGTCACCAAGAAAGGTTTTATGCTAACAATTATTTTGAGTAATCACCAATAGTGTCCACACTGCCTTTAAGAGTTACCTATTTCGAAAGTCCAAACCAGACTTTTTTAAAATATTACTCTCAAGTCGCTAATTTTGTTGCCATTAATTTGTATCAATCATTTCTGTTTTTCTCTCTCAGCCAACAGTCAGCCAGGAGGAAGCCGCAGCTGGTCTGAAAGTCATTCCTGCCCAACAGAAGGCGCTTGTCAAGAATGCGCCGACCTTTGACATCAATTTCTCTCAGTTCAAAGCAGACATAAGAGGTGTCATCAAATGTATAGGTTAGTCGTCAAGTCGGTGCACAAACTTGAATTTGTTTTAACCTTGTATCTTCGTTGTTACATTGTGGCTTGATGTGGGCTAGTTTACCAAACCCAAGTGCCCAATTTCAACGAGCTGCTGAGCACAAAAATTTGCTTAGCACGAAATTTTTTCCTTGAAGGATTACCAACCAAAAAGGGTTTACAAGGTGCTATGGCGCATACAGCAGCCACAGCCAGGAACACTGGGGCGAACCCCTTCTTATTTTGATAAGTGTACTTGGTTCTTTTACATGTGCTACATAACACATGGGACCAATGGCTTTACGTCCCATCCGAAGGACGTAGCAATGGTTAAGTGTCTTGCTTAAAGCCATTGGACCCTTTCGGTACAGAAAAAAAAAAAAAAGTTCACAGATTTACAAATAATTTACAGGGTTTACAGAAGGTAATGGTGAAAGACTTCTCTTGAAATATTAGTCCATGAAATGCTTTACTTTTTGAGAAAACGGTAAAACAATATAAATTCTCGTTAACGAGAATTACGGATTTGTTATAAACACATGTCATGACACGGCGAAACGCGCGAAAACAGGAGTGGGTTTTCCCGTTATTTTCTCCCGACTCCGATGTCCGATTGGGCCTAAATTTCCACAGGATTGTTATTTTATATATAAGTTGTGATACACGAAGTGTGGGACTTGGACAATACTGTTTACCGAAAGTGTATAATGGCTTTAAGGACACAAATGTCACAGCTGGGGATTCGAACCAACACTCTGCTGATCAGAAACACCAGAGTTTGTGTTCTTATCCGCTCGGCCAAGACACACCAATATAAGTCGTGTTAGTAACAAGCACCTGTTCTTAATTGATTGATTTGCAGACGTATGTGGGACTCTACAGATAACGTTACATACTGACAGTGGTGTAGAGGAGAGACCACCAGCTCATGTATCCCAACAGACTAAACAAGCTTCATTCATACTCAAAGATGTCCTGCCAGGAAAATATAAAGGTTTGTTTCACTTCCTTGCTTGGGTGATTGAGTCCCTTGGCTTAGAGCTGTTGGAAGTGGGTTATTTGGTAGGGATCTCTGGGATGGGACTGTAGGGCTTTGGCTGATGGATGTTTGGTTATTTCTGAACTGCTTCAAGTTTACACTCCATCACTCCAAGGAATCTTCAAGTTCTCAAAACCCAAGTCTCAAAACTCTTAGGGTGACAGGTATTTTATTTTCAGCGGGCTACGCATCTGGAACTCTCTACCACTTAATCTTAGAACTTGTCTTTGTACCACAACATTCAATCTCTTCTCAAAACTTATCTTATGTCACAGGTTTTCAAGGACTAATTTTGTTGTGTCTGTTTTTCTTTGTTTTTGTTTAGTTTTTGGTTTTTACTGTGCCTTGAACACCCAGCAGGGTGGATCATAAATAAAATAAATGAAACCAGCTCTTACATAGCGCAATTCCAAAGAATTGATCAATGTGGATATGTCCGCATTACAAGTCTTAAGTATTTTTATTATTGTTATTTGGCTGAGGCTTCATGGCTTTGGAAGACGGGGCCTGAGCTGTCCAGAAGTTGAGTCTGAATTGTTGGCCTTGATGGTTCAAATATCAGCAACTGGTCCCATAGTTACTTGAAACCTTCTCTACAGATATGTCCATGGTAAATGTGCCACCAGTGTGTCAGACCTAGTTCCTCCTGTTAGGGTGTTTGAGCGTGAAATCAGACTTTCTGCTTCTTCTAACCCATACACTCATGCTTTAGTGAGATGTAAAACAAGGAGCCATTCCAACAGCTTTATTCAATTCAATTCAATGAACATTTGTTTTCATGTCGACAATAACAATTTTTAAGCATACACTAGAAAACAAATATCGATGAATATAATAATGACGGACGGATGCAATGTATAGAATTTGAAGATGATAACTACAAAAATTAACGTAATAGTCAGCATGCAGGGAAAAGTTTAAGCATAATGCTTTTTTATATTTCCCTGAGACAGACAAGGACTTGGACTACAAGGACAAAAAAAAGCAAAAAAAAAAGAACAAAAAAACAAACAATGACACACGTACAATGTAGTGCAACACTTTGGAACTCGTTGCCTGGTGCATGTTTCCCTCCATCCTACAATCTAGACTGTTTTAAGAGGGAAACCAATTATCTTCAACTCCTCTAGGTTTTTTTTCATGTTTAATCATGTCCTTCTCGAATGGCTTTAGGTTTGTTTGGTGCGAACTTGCATTTCAAAAAAATCCATTAACAAAAATTTGTTTAATTTCAAAACTAGTGAGCGTTATCCAGAATCAGTGGTGCTGGGTGAAGACGTCTTTGGATGTCGAAGTGACTGATGGTGACGTGACATCCTTGGAGTTCCTACAAACAGGTTACATGCTGCAGTGTCACGTGTCTCACCCCATTGCAATCGTAAGTGAATAGTTTATACTCTTTCTGAAAAAATATTCCTTCTTTTTATGCCATGTTCTGGTCGAGTGGTTAAGAGCACCTGATTCAAGCTCTGGGCCCAGTTTTATAAAACGGTTTAGCAGAAAAATACTGTTTGACAAATTTCTTTGCTAAGCAAAAATTTAGTGGGCACACCAGTCACAACAATGTACACTCAATGTAATTTTGGCTGGTAGCCTGTTTCTGTTGAGCAATAATTACCTGTGCTTCAAGTGCAAGCTTCTGTGCTAACAGGCTTTATGAAATTGGGCCTGAGTGTTCCTGATCAGCAGAGGGGGTGGGGGTGTTCGAGTCTTGGTCAGTGAGCAAAAAATCATTGTTGCTTTGTCCTTTGGATTGGACATTAAGCTGTAGGTCTCATCTACAAAGACTGGTAAAAGAACCCCAATTTACCTTTTGAATTACTTTCCTCCATATTTTGTACAGCCTGTCGGTCTAAAATTTGATATCAATTGCAATTCCCTTGAAATCATTTTAATCCATTGAAATGTATTTATCCATATTTGTTGTAGTTTTACCATCACAGCAAGTCACCCAAACAACCCAAGCAGCTGGATTTAACCAAAGGTCTGAACCAGTTCTGTCTGGATAAATCCGGTTCCTACAAGCTGTCACCGGTTTCTTGCCACCAATTTGAACAGGAGATGTACAGCTTCGATACGTAAGTTAAAGTTTCACTTTTTCTTTCTTCCTTTTCCTTGTGTAAAGACTGAATATTGAAGGGCTTTCAGATTCACTGAGTGACGAACATTAGTGCTGTATCATTTGTATTTATTATTTTGCTCTCTATTGTCTTTAATCTCTAGAAATCTCTTTGATCTTTTTGCATTTTTGTTACAGCGCTTCTCCAACCATGCTAACGCTGACTGCAGTCAAACATCTGATTACTGGCTCTATTGTTGCTAAGCAACCATCTTCAGATATCTTTGTCACCATCAAGTAAGTATTAAATTCTTTTTTCTTGTGGTAAATTATTTTCACAGGCCCCCCCCCCTCTCCAAATTTGTTTTCATTTAATAAATAATAGTAATACTAGGTTCTTTAATATATCGCTTTTTCAAAGCCCTCAGTATTATTTCCTACAGTGTATGCGTAGAGCTACTTTTTAAAATATGAGACCTATTCCATTATAGCACCAAATAATGGTTCACAAGGTGCTGTGGTGCAATATGCAGCCAATCAAACCAGGAACACCTGGCGAACCCATTCTTTTTATGATATGTGCACTGGGTTGTTATATTTTTATGTTAGACAGTGTAGAAAGTATTTTCATATTTTTATATGGTTTTGTTAAATAAATTATGGTACAACAAAATCGGTCTTGTGGAGTTTTATCCCATATTCAAGGGCAGTCAGATTGGATCAGAGGTATCTTTACTCACTTGCCACCTCTTGGACCCTAGTTTGAATCACGCCAGCCGGGGGCACTATGTTGATTGGGTTTCTCAGTCCCTACCTGACTGTGTGGGTTTCCCTTGAATAATTCTTTGGGGTTTTCCCTTACACATCTAAAACTGAAACTTTCTTCCTTCCTCTGTTTTGGTTCTTTGTATAGTATGGTGATTAAGATGGCTTTTCTGAGAGTCTTTAGCTTCATAACCAGAATTATTTAAATGAAAGCCCTGAGAGGTGGTTTTGATTAAGTTCTAAAGTGATATATCTGTGATTGCTTTTTCTCATTGCGAAGATCTTCCATTGAGACGGAGCCGTTAGTTCGTCTCGGACCTCTCAAATCAAAACAAGAGCTTGAGAGAGAGGCTAAGAAGAAGACCAAACCAGCCAAGACTGGGAATGAAACAGCGCCTGGAGACGAGACTAAGGAGGTTAAGGACGATGGACCTAGTATTTACGAGTTTACATACTGGGCAAGGTAGATATTTGTAATAATAGTAATAATAATAATGGACATTTGTAAAACACACTCCTGTCGCATTTTTTTTTACGAGACATCGCATAAAAGGCCAGTAGCCACTTCAAGGTGAAGGCTACACTTAACTGACTCGGGCTGTTGGCCCAAGTCAACTGCAACCAGAGGAACGTTGCCACCTACTCCTGGGGCTGAAACAGGGTTTCACAGTCATGCAGGCATGGGTATCATCCACTAGGAGCCTGGTTGGTAGAGCAGAATGGACTACCCAACTTTTTACAAAGAAGTTGTGGTTAAGTGCCTTGCTCAATGGCTCGAGTGTCATGACTGGGAATATCGAACCCTGACTCTGCTGCTAACAACACCAGAGTTTGGGTCTGGTTAACTAGACACCGATCTCTCAGCCACGGCACACCACAAAGAAAAAGAACTCTGCTCATGGCGGTACTTCAAGCTAAGACTGAACAGAATGTTTTCAAGTTGGTCTTGAAGCTGGAGAGAGTGGTTACTAGTCTGAGGTTCAGTGGAAGAGTATTCCAAAGAGATGGTCCAGCATGTTGAAAAGAACGATCTCCCCAAGAGCGAGGGATGTTGAGGAGCATAGTGTTTGTAGAGCGAAGCCGTGTTTTAGAAACACTTAGCTGAGGCTACAGCTACGGCTGTTGCCAAGTGTGTTGCCAAGGACATCCTATACTCCAACGCACAGTGACTTAGCAATCAAGCCGAACATAGCCTTTGCCATATACTTTTTATAGCAACCAATTCGGACACGTTGTTAACCAAGGTAGTTTGCTTTAAAGGATTGGGGTACTTTTTCAAAATGTCGAAAGATTTACAATAAACTTACAGGGTTTGAAGATAATGATAGTGGAAAGCTTCCTTTCAAATATTACTTACTGAGGTGCTGTAGTTTTTGAGAGATGAGTAAAACAATGTCATGAAAATACGTTTGTAAATGCTTAAAATAATTTTCGTTTCATGACATTGTTTTACTCATTACCCAAAAAATATTTTCAGGGAAGCTTTCTACCATCATTATCTTCAAACTGTGTAGGTTTAGTGTAAATCTGTGGACATTGTGCTTTTTGTCCTACAAAAAGTACATGTACATACACCCTTGAATTGACGCCGAAATTAAATCCCTTTATTCTCCTCGTCTAACCTAGGAATGGAGAGAAAATTGATGTGACACCATCTTCACAGGTTATTTTATTCTATCCCGGAAAGGCACAAGTGGTCATACAAAGCAGTAAGTCAGATTTTTGAATTCAAAAATTAAGTCGGGTTAGTGTTTTTTTTTTTGTAGCTAGACAAAGTCATTTCATCTTTTTGAAGGTAAATTATAGAATTGTTAGAGCTGAGAATATGTTTTGTGTGATCAACATGAAATAATGAACCTGTGAACATTTGGGCTCTGTTGTCCAGTTGTTTGAGAAAATAGTTGTCCCTAATTTTGGTTATCAGAATCAGCTGTTTTGATTTCTCAGGTTTTCAGACACAGTTTTCTTGAATTCGACTTTCTGAAGAGAATATTCTGAATTTTTGAAAACTTTGTCAGGTGTTTAAAATTGTTTGTTAAAGATGCTATGTCAGATTTTTGGCCCCAAACATTTAAAAATGTATTTTTTTGAGTGAACGGTATTTCAAAGAGTATCACCCGCTCTAACGAAAAAAAGTTTAACTTTTACTTTTAATGGTCAGGAACCATGACAAAAATTTAAAACGTTTCTTATAAAACACATTAGAAATGGTCACGTGATATATTGTCGGGATCCCGACAAAAACTAATTTTGAGCACTTTATTTCACTGCTACTAATAATATGGCGGACTTTTTCAAGCAATGGCTCAAATGAAAGCTTGTAACTTTCTCGACCCCCATCAAAATACCTATTGATTTTAAAATCAAAACTTTGGGGTCAAATCGGCCAAAAAATCTGACATAGCATCTTTAATGAGACCAAATTATGTTGCACCTTATAAGGGTAAACATTACAAGGTGCTGCAGCGCAATCAGTAGCCACTGTCAGACACACCAGGGCAAACCCCTTCTCTTAGTAGCAGAATTCTTTAACGTTTATTACACAACACACAGACCTATCGCTTTATGTCCCATCTGAAGGACAAAGCAATAAGTGTGTTGCTCAAGTGTCAAAACCGACAGTCAAACCCGCACTGCTTGTTTCCCCCCCCCCCCTGTACTGGGAAAGCATTTTTAGTAGACAGTGGTTAGCGCACATCATTGCAGGAGCAAACTTCTTAAAATGTGATTATTTTTTGTTCTTGTGTCTACCCAGGAGAGGACTGTCTCGGCCAAGTGGTTCAGTTTGAAGGTCGTGCCGGGGTCTTCCTCTCAGGTCATGTCAAACCGGGTCTTGCAGGGGTCAAGATAACGGTCGTATCGAGGTCATTAGAGACACAAGAGGTCAAACCGGTTAGTAATGTCGTCACTGCAGACAACGGACTCTACAGGTAACTCTAGTGTACTTTTTTTGGTGTTTTGTAAAAACGAAAATTATCAACTTCAGTTTACATTTGTAAAATGCAATTTGGTGTTTAATAATCCCAATACACACTAAGTAGTAATTTTCACTGAATTCTGATTTATGTATAACTGAAGAAATTTTGTTCTAAGCCCCTTTATATTCCATCCAATTTTCACACTGAAGAACTATTGTGCATTCCTAATATTCATTACCCATATGTGATTAATTTTAATTGTATTATTTGTACATTAAAGCCCGGCTCATACTTCATGCGAATGCGAATGCGACACGAATGTTGACGTCACAAATTCGCAACGAATAATTCGCAGGGTTGAGTTGTGCTCAACTCTTTTGCAAATATCACAACAAAAACCGAGTTGCGACATCAAATTCACGTCATATTCGCATCGCGTTCGCATTGGCAGCAAGTATGAACCAGGCTAAACTGAAAAAATAATCATTGTTCTTTTTCTTGATGTTTCTACCAATTTGTGATTAATTTCACTGAATTCTTTGTACATTTGTTGAAGAATAATCATGAACTTTTTATTGGCATTTCTACCCAATAATGATTCGTTTTCACTGTTCTAACTGAAGAATACTTGTTCTTTTCCTTGATGTTCCTACCAATTTTTCAATGTTTTCACTGCATGACTTCTTCAAAACTGGAGGATATGTGTTGTTTTTCTTGATATTTCTACCTATTGATTAATTTTCGCAGTTTTCTTGGACCTTTACTGAATAATAATAGTTGTTATATTTCTTGATATTTCTACCAATTTGTGAATGATTTTCACGATATTATTCTTCGTAATTCACGAATAACTGTTCCATTTCTTTATATTTATACCAATTTTGTCAATTTTTTCTCTGCATTCTTTCTTCTTAACTGGAAAGTAATTTTTGGGGGGATATTTCTACCCATTGGTGATTAATTTTCACTGTATACTATTAACATTTAACTGAATAATACTTGTTCTTTTTTTAATGATTGATTTTCACTGCATTCTTTCTTCATAACTGAAGAATATTTGTTCTTTCCTTGATATTTTGTTTTACAGTTTGTCAATGATTTTTACTGCATTATAACTGGAGAATATGTGTTGTTTTTCTTTATATTTCTACCCATTATTGATTAATTGTCACTGTTTTCTTTGTACCTTTACTGAAAAAATGTCTTTATATTTCTGCAAATTTGTGTATAAGTTGTACTGCATTCTTTCTTCAATGCTTGTTCATTTTTCTTGATATTCCTACCAATTTGTCAATGGTTTTCACTGAACTCTTTCTTTATAAAGTATAATTGTTCTTTTTCTTTTATTTTGCTAACAATTAGTGAATTATTTTCACTGCATTCTTTCTTCGTAACTGAAGACCAATTGTTTTTTCCCTTGATATTCCTACCCATTAGTGATTATTTTACACTGAGTTCTGGTTTCATAATTGAAGACAAACTTTTTTTATATTATATTTTTACTATTTTATGAATGATTTTCACTGAATTATTGGTTCATAACTAAAGACACTTGTTCGTTCTCTTGACATTCGTACACATTAGCGGTAAATTTCCACTGTATTCTGGTTTTGTAACTGAAGACTAATTGTTCCTTTCCTTGTTACTTTCTTAGAATTGGTCCCCTATCTGACATGTCTGAGTATGAAGTACAGGCTGCATTAGATGGTTACATTCTGACTAAGATGGAAGGAACTACGGGTGACTTCAAAGCTTCTAAACTTGGAGAGGTCACTATTGAGGTAAGGTCAAGATGGTGATATAGGACACTACGTGAATCACTCATTAAAGACACTTGACACTAATGGTAATTGTCAAAGACCAGTCTTCTCACTTGGTGTATCTCAACATATACATAAAATAACCAACCTGTGAAAATTTGAGCTCAATCGGTCGTCGAAGTTGCGAGATAATAATGAAAAAAAAAACACCCTTGTCACACAAAGTTGTGTGCTTTCATATGCTTGATTTCGAGACCTCAAATTCTAAACTTGAGGTCTCGAAATCAAATTCGTGGAAAATTACTTCTTTATCGAAAACTATGTCACTTCAGAGGGAGCCGTTTCTCACAATTTTTTATACCAACAACCTCTCCCCATTACTCGTCACCAAGTAAGGATTTATGCTAATAATTATTTTGAGTAATTACCAATAGTGTCCCCTGCCTTTAAAAGCAAACACTAGTTTACCTTTGACAAACTTGGGCCGGTACTCACCGGTTTTGGGGTGAACAGTTTTCAACATGATTTTTCTTTTTCTGTTCAAAGGTTCATGAAGCCTAAAACATGTGATTTAGGGTGTCACTGCCTGTGAGTTTACCGACACAAATATCACCAACATTTTACAGGATATTTGTGTCGGTGAAATCAGTGTGTAGTATATATAGATTTTTGGTTTATGGGATTCACATAATGGAATCATTGAAACAAGAGCTATCTTGGATATCGTACAAATTACAGGATTTAAGAAATGATGAATTTTTTTACAATCTCCATGATTATGGAAACGTCCCGATTCGAATGTAGTTCTTATATCTCCCTGATTGCAAGATACAAATTTTGGCAGCTTGTCAATCCCTTGAACATAGTAATCCTTGTTTTAAAACATGACAAACATTTTTAATCTACTCCAGGGCCCAATTTCATAGAGCTGCTTAAGCACAAAGTTTTGCTTAAGCAAAAATCCTTGCTTAGTAAAATCAGATTACCGGCCAAGACTCCACTCAATTGTTATGCTAAGTGAACAACAGCTAAATACCAGTCACAATCAATGTATATGACATAAATTTTTTGCCAGTAACATGTGTAAAATAAGCGAGCTGTTTTCGTGCTTAAGCAAATTTTTTGCTTAAGCAGCTCTATGAAATTGGCCCCAGGTGGTTGATGAGGAGGGCCTCCCACTCCAGGGGGTGCTACTCTCACTCAGTGGCGGGAAATTCCGCAGCAATAATTTAACACAGGCTTTCCAATCCCTTGATTAGCTATGTTCTTAACACGCCAACGATTTTGTTTTTATGTTCTCCAGGTGATTGATGAGGAGGGCCTCCCACTCCAGGGGGTGCTACTCTCACTCAGTGGCGGGAAATTCCGCAGCAATAATTTAACACAGGCTTTCCAATCCCTTGATTAGCTATATTCTTAACACACCAACGATTTTGTTTTTATGTTCTCCAGGTGATTGATGAGGAGGGCCTCCCACTCCAGGGGGTGCTACTCTCACTCAGTGGCGGGAAATTCCGCAGCAATAATTTAACACAGGCTTTCCAATCCCTTGATTAGCTATATTCTTAACACACCAACGATTTTGTTTTTATGTTCTCCAGGTGATTGATGAGGAGGGCCTCCCACTCCAGGGGGTGTTACTCTCACTCAGTGGCGGGAAATTCCGCAGCAATAATTTAACACAGGCTAGCGGTAGTCTGGTGTTCACTGGTCTGGGAGCGGACCAATACTATCTACGCGCTCTGATGAAGGAATACAAGTTTGAACCAGGTTCTCAGGTAAGCTATTCTTTTAAAGGCAGTGGACACTATTGGTAGTTACTCAAAATAATTATCAGCATAAAACCTTTCTCGGTAATGAGTAATGGGGAGAGGTTGACAGTATAAAACATTGTGAGAAAATGCTCCCTCTGAAGTGATGTAGTTTTGGAGAAAGAAGTATTTTTCCACGATTTTGATTTCGAGTCCTCAGATTTAGAGTCCTCAGATTTAGAATTTGAGGTCTCGAAATCGAGCATCTGAAAGCACACAATTTCATGTGACAAGGGTGTTTTTTTCTTTCATTATTATCTCGCAACTTCGACGACCAATTGAGTTCAAATTTTCACAGGTTTGTTATTTTATGCATATGTTGAGATACACCAAGTGAGAAGACTGGTCATTGACACTTACCAATAGTGTCCAGGGTCTTTAAAATCAAAGAAAGAAGTATTTTAAGTGAATTAAGGGGAGTCTGAACTGTGACTTCCAGTGTTTTATAACTGATTTTTCACCCATTCATCGCTTTGATCTGTCATGGTGTTTTTGTATTATTAGAGTTTTCCAGATTTTTGTATCAATTTTTTATCTATATGTACTGTGCCTTGCTTGCGCCTGTTTTTTTTCTCTTTTTTATCCTTGTTATAATGTTTCTACTGCTACACTGTATTTCACCAAGTTTTGTATATAATTTGCTGTTTTCTCTCTTTTAGTTCACCTCTTGTATTTTGTTGGTTGTTTCTTGGTACATTTCTTAGGTGCTGTTTGTTTTCTGAACCACGTTTATTTTTTTAGGTCTTTTTGTATGTGTTTTATGTGAAGCATTTTGTGTAGTTTGTAAGCTGCTGTCAAACTTATTATGGTTGCATTATGATTATTGCTGTAAATCAATGGACCCTTCCCATGAAATATGCTAATCACATTCACGCACGCGTACAGACCTTGTTGGTTGGCAAACGCCATAGAGTTGTGCACTAAGCAGACGCGCAATCGCGTCTGCGTCTCGCGTCTGCGTCTCGCACCCATTAGCCATGTACAAAACAGCGCGATGTTCCCTCATTTTGCCAACCAAAACGTTAGTGCGCACACGCTATGTGCAATTTGCATATTTCATGGGAAGGATCTATTGACTTTTATATCAAATTCTTGGCCTTATCTGAATTGGTGGCTTATGCTACAGCTACTGCTGGATCGTTGTGCCATCATGAATTGAAGTATAGGACGTCTTAGCAACATCCTTAGGAGCGGTCGTAGCCGTAGCTGTGGCCACTTATTTGGATACTGCTATATTGGACTGTATTTTGCTTTGCCAAATTATTGTCAAGTTTTAGCCATCTTCTTTCCTGCTTTTTGTAACCCTTTGTAGGTTCGTTTGCTTTCCCTTTTTCCTGTAAATGGATTTGTTTTTGTTGGTATTTTGTCAATGCCTTTTGATGAAGGTCCAGTGGTGTTAAAAAGCTTGAGCAACCCATTCTTTAATGTGTATAATGTGTAATATAATCTCATGTATAATTGTTACACATTCTTATTTTGTTAACATTTTTGTTTTGACGATATCTTCATTTTGACAATATCTTCAAGGTGACATCTTCTTTTTCATGATACAATGTACATGTATCATCTTTTATATTTTTGTTTGACTTTCTCAGATGATTAAAGTTGAGGAAGGGTCATCCATCAAACTAAAGGTCAAGGGGTCAAGGGTCGCATTCAGGTAAACTTCTTTAACTTCTTATTCTCTTTGAAGTCTGATTTTAATTGTATTTTGTTTGATATTTTAGTTGCTTTGGTGTAGTGACCTCCCTCACTGGAGAAAACCAGAACCTGCTAAAATTTTGTGTGGTATTTCCAGTTGTTTTGGTGTTGTGACCTCTCTGAATGAAGAACTAAAACCTAACTACATGTATAAGAACCTAATTATAATTTGTTTGACATTTTAGTTGCTTTGGCGTTGTGACATCTCTTAATGGAGAACCAGAACCAGATATTTATCTCGAGGCTCAAGGAATTGATAATTGTGGAGAGGTTTTAGAGGAGAGTATGACCGATCCAGAAGGGAAATTTAGAATCCGAGGACTCCAGGTGAGTTGACTGCATCTGTCTGATAAAATAACGACAAAATGTTGGCAGAAATTAGAGACAGTTTGACACCCTATGGTGTTAATTTTAGTTCTTTTTTCCAGTGGGGTGTCGTGGCAGAGCGGATAAGAGCACCGAACTCGAGCTCTGGTTTCTGTTCAGCAGACTGTGGGTTCGAATCCCGGTCATGACACTTTTGTCCTTGAGCAAGACACTTAACCATAAGCTTCTCTGTGAGGGCAGAGATGGTTCTTGTGATTGATTAGCTTAGTGCGCTTTATATTTGGCGGCACAGGCTGTATACTCCCTAGGGAGCTGAGATGGTTTAAGGAATTATTTAAGGCCCATTTACGGGGGTAATAATGTTGAAGCGCCATGAGCGTCACTGTGTGACGGACCTGAGCGTTAAATAAGAAGCCACTACAATTATTAGTATTATTATTATGTCTAATGTAACAACGGCACAACGCCTACAGTGTGTATATAACCGCTTTCCCACAGCAGGTCTGGAGCACGCCTCTGTCTTTTCTGCAGATGTTTTCATGGTTAATGTGCCACCAGTGTGGTTTCTCCGAAGAATGTTTGAGCGTGTAACCAGTGGATTTTGTATCATTGTATCAAGCGAATTTTCATGTACATGTACTTTCTCAGGAACTCTCTTTTCAGGAACTCACTGCCACCAGTGTGCTCGACCTGGTTTCTCCGAAGAATGTTTGAGCGTGAAACCAGTGGATTTTGTATCATTGTATCAATGGAATTTTCATGTACTTTCTCAGGAACTCTCTTTTCAGGAACTCACTGCCACCAGTGTGTAGGACCTGGTTTCTGCGAAGAATGTTTGAGTGTGAAACCAGTGGATTTTGTATCCCTGTATCAATGTAATTTTCATGTACATTCTCAGGAACTCTTTTTTCAGAAACTCACGTGCCGTTAACTTCATAACTCTCCTATAGAATAACTGCCTCCTGCTTGGAGAATGTTTGAGCGTGAAACCAATGGATTTTGTATCATTGTATCAATGGAATTTTCATTCTCTTTTCAGGAACTCACTGCCACCAGTGTGGTCGACCTGGTTTCTGCGAAGAATGTTTGAGCGTGAAACCAGTGGATTTTGTATCATTGTATCAATGGAATTTTCATGTACTTTCTCAGGAACGCTCTTTTCAGGAACTCACTGCCACCAGTGTGTAGGACCTGGTTTCTGCGAAGAATGTTTGAGTGTGAAACCAGTGGATTTTGTATCATTGTATCAATGGAATTTTCATGTACATTCTCAGGAACTCTCTTTTCAGGAATTCATGTGCCGTTAACTTCATAACTCTTCTATAGAATAACTGCCTCCTGCTTGGAGAATGTTTGAGTGTGAAACCAGTGGATTTTGTATCATTGTATCAATGGAATTTTCATGTACATTCTCAGGAACTCTCTTTTCAGGAATTCATGTGCCGTTAACTTCATAACTCTTCTATAGAATAACTGCCTCCTGCTTGGAGAATGTTTGAGTGTGAAACCAGTGGATTTTGTATCATTGTATCAATGTAATTTTCATGTACATTCTCAGGAACTCTCTTTTCAGGAACTCACGTGCCGTTAACTTCATAACTCTTCTATAGAATAACTGCCTCCTGCTTGGAGACTGTTTGAGCGTGAAACCAATGGATTTTGTATCATTGTATCAGTGTAATTTTCATGTACATTCTCAGGAACTCTCTTTTCAGGAATTCATGTGCCGTTAACTTCATAACTCTTCTATAGAATAACTGCCTCCTGCTTGGAGAATGTTTGAGCGTGAAACCAGTGGATTTTGTATCATTGTATCAATGGAATTTTCATGTACATTCTCAGGAACTCTCTTTTCAGGAATTCACGTGCCGTTATCTTCATAACTCTCCTGTAGTATTACTGCCTCCTGCTTGGAGACAAAAGATACAAACAATCCCCAACTTTGTGCATTTGTTGAATTTCTACCCTTAAATGAAACGCCACTTTTAATAGTGAAAACAACTTATTGATTTTGATACTATATTTCTCACAAACAGAAATTTCAATTGTCAATCATTTTGCATTTGTCATCATTTTGCATATTTGATATGTATTTTCATTTCTGTGTTTACCTTATGTATTTAAATGCCTGCTAAGTCTGTCATTTTGATTGCTGTCTTGTATCTTTGTAAACTTGACTTGTTTTGTCCAGTTGAAATTGAATTTTGTCTAGCTTTTAGCAACTTCGTAGGAGATAGTTGAATTGAATGTTCTCATATAAATGCATATTTGTTTGTTTAGTTTAATTTTAGGGTTTTTTGGTGAAAGGTGAATTTAGTGGAATTTTTAAGGATTGTTTGAAGTCATACAATACTTTTGTTTCAGATTGTTATTTTTTTTATTTTGACTTGAATAGTATTTTGTATCCCTAAAACATTGCCAATAGCAAGGCTTATTTTTATTTACTCTCTTGAACAAGTTGAAGTAGGCCTACATATGTATACATTTTTGAAACTTTTTGTCTAGGTTTGTTTTTGTACATATCACTTAAAGACACGGGACACTATTGGTAAGTGTCAAAGACCAGTCTTCTCACTTGGTGTATCTCAACATATATGCATAAAATAAACCTGTGAAAATTTGAGCTCAATCGGTCTTCGAAGTTGTGAGATAATAATGAAAGCAAAAAACATCCTTGTCACACAAAGTTGTGTGCTTTCAGATGCTTGATTTCGAGACCTCAAATTCTAAATCTGAGGTCTCAAAATCAAATTCTTGGAAAATTACTTCTTTCTCAAAAACTACGTTACTTCAGAGGGAGCCCTTTCTCACAATGTTTTATACCATCAACCTCTCCCCCTTACTCTTTACCAAGTAAGGTTTTATGCTGATGGTTATTTTGAGTAATTACCAATAGTGTTCACTGCCTTTCAATAGCTTTGTTTTTGTACATGTACATTTAAAGCTGTTATGCAACCATACTGTGCTTTGTAAGTTTCTCTTGAGTATTATTATTATTTTGCTTAGTAAAATTGTATATTGATGTAATGATGTCACTGTTTTGACTGTAGCCGGAGTGTTCGTATGAGCTGAGACTAAAAGCAGGTGATTCCAACAGTCATATAGAACGAGCTGCTCCTAAAACACAATCTATCAAGGTAACAATTGCTTCACCACCATTTCTTAAAGGAACACGTTGCCTTGGATTGGACGAGTTGGTCTATAAAAAGCGTTTGAAACCGTTTGTTATGAAATGCATATGGTTAGAAAGATGTTTTAAAAGTAGAATATAATGATCCACACAAGTATCACTCAAAACTGTACGGTTTTCTTTTTACGTCGTGAACTATCACGGTCGGCCATTTATGGGAGTCAAAATTTTGACTCCCATAATTGGCCGACCGTGGTATTGGACGAGGTAAAAAGAAAACCACGCAATTTCGAGGCATATTTGTGTAGGTCATTGTATTCTACTTTTACAACATTTTTCCAACCATATTCATTCTATAACAAACGGTTACAAAACGTTTTTCAAAGACCAACTCGACTGATCCAAGGCAACGTGTTCCTTTAACTTGGTACAGAATGCTAGGGGTGTGATAAAGTGCTGTATTTGAACCTAGCACATGTATTATTAGTTTCTGATCAGTGAAATAACTTCATCAGATATAAGAAAAGAATCAAAAGATTTTTTTGTCCTTGTATTTCGAAGGTCCAAGGAAAAGATATTGATGATCTGCAGATCATAGTTTTCCGTCGATTGAACCAGTTTGAGATTGGGGGAAATATTGTCACCTCTAGCGAATATTTGGCAACATTGAAGGTAAGTTCAACAAACCTGTCTGATATTTTAACCTGTAGCATTTTTAACTTTACCCTACGAACACCATTCATTTCTGTCCGAACATGGCTTCTATTGTTTTTTCCAGTAAATATTTTGTTTGTTTTACAAATGTTAATCACATGGCAACATGGGAAACCTTGGAAAATGTCAAATCTGGACATTACTATGATTTCTTTCTGTTAATTAAAATAGGCCAATCTTGCGGCTGTTTGCAGCCGCTAGCGGTATTTTGGGTACAGGCTACTATTGGCTGCTAGGGGCAGATGGGACGTAAGTCTGTTGGTCCCGTGTGATGTGTAATGCACGTAAGAACCCAGTGAACTTATCGTAAAGAGAAAGGGATCATCCCGGTGCTCGTGGTTTGATTGGCTGCATATTGCGCCACAGCACCGTGTAAACTATTACATGGTTCTACGTAAAGGGATTCGTCTCATATAGCTCCACATACCTTAGTGGACAAAATACTGAGCACTTTGGCACGCCCATTGGGTGTGATAAAGTACTATATAAGAACCAAGTATTCTTGTATTATTATTATCCCTGACGCAAATTTAACATCATATGATATTTGTTTTCTGTTTATCTGTAGATTCTTCTGTACAGTGAGGATAATTTAGTGTCTCCTTTACACACTCTGTCACTCGGTATCAGTAGTTTCTTTCAGTTCCCTCCACTTCTTAACGACGGTGCGGTGAGTAAACTTTAAACATCCAATATCTTTCATGCCCCATTTCCTTGTTTTGTCGTAAGTTATTGTCATTGGTGTAGCCAGTGGAGGGGGGGGGGCAAGCAGGGTTGGGGCCAGACATTTTCTGGTATCTATGGCCACGACAAATTTAAATAAAGAATATTCAGCAAATATTTTTTTAGTGATAAATTGTCATTAAACATACATGAGACTAATGGATTTGGAGAAAACTGGATGAGTATTTTGACAATTTTGAGACTTTGTTTATGTCTCTTAAAAGGCAAAGTCACTTAAAAGCAGTGGACGCTCATATTGGTAATTACTCAAAATAACTATTATCAAAAACCTTAGTTGGTAACGAGTAATGGGGAGAGGTTGATGGTTCAAAACATTGTGAGAAACGGCTCCTTCTGAAGTGACGTAGTTATTGAGAAAGAAGTAGTTTTCCACGAATTTGATTTCGAGACCTCGGAATTAGAATTTGAGGTCTTGAAATCAAGCATCTGCAAGCGCACAACTTCGTGTGACAAGGGTGTTTTTTCTTTCATAGTTATCTCGCAACTTCGACGACCAATTGAGCTCAAATTTTTACAGGTTTGTTATTTTATCCATATGTTGAGATACACCTAGCGAAAAGACTGGTCTTTGACAATTGCCAATAGTGTCCAGTGTCTTTAACTGAAATGTTGCTCAAAATGCTGCTTTGTAAATTTGTTATTTCCATAAATTTTAAGAGTGATTACCAAACTGATACCTCCCCTTTAAAACCTTATTTTGACAGAGATACGTCCTGCGAATAGAATCGTCGTTATCCAAATCCAGTTACGAGTTCACACTACCAGAAGCTAGTTTTAGTACAGGAGGTTTTTTCAAACATATCACACTACAGTTCAATCCACAGGTAAGGTTACTTCATTTAACCCTAAAGTAACTTGGGTATATATAGCAGGCTTTGAACTTCCCTCTTGAAGGGGCACAGCAATTTTGATGTAGGAAAATGTAACTAAACAGGGATGTGATTTCTCCAGGTTTTTTTATAGATCAATTTCATGAAGAAAAAAAAAGACGATAAAAGCGTACAATAATGCCCCATATTGCAGAGTAGGGCTTTTAAACCAAAGATAAATGTTAACATTTGGCTTATTGGTCACAAGTTTTTGAATGTCCATGCTTTCGCGTTTTGCGCTCAGAGTTCAGTTTTTTTTTCACATTGTAGTTAGTCCAAATATTTAGTCTTTGTCATCATTTGCTACCATCCCATTAATCTGGAAAAACTTCTTTTTTTTACAGCGCCGTTCTGTGGACCAAGAAGTATCGAGTGGTTCCCATCTAGCTTTGCCGCTGATTGTAGCTTTGATTGCGATCGGATTCAACCACGCTAAGGTTCTACCAGTACTTCAACAATTCAGCCAATCATTAAAGACCTTTAGTCAACCGAGCATAAGTGAAGTTCGAGACGTGGGCGGAGCAGGCGAACAGGATACCAGATCTATTAAGAAGAAGCCTAAAACACGAAAAACATAATGAGAGGGAACCAGACTAAAGTTTTAGGACTAAAAAAATGAAGTAATTTGAAGCAAAAAAAAAGAAGAAAAAAAAGAAGCAACTGGGTGACGTGTAATTTTGAGGCCTGGATTTTGAAATGGTGAAGATACAATCAAGTCAGGTTTTCGGAGACGCCATGTAATGAATCACTTAATGAGCTGTGGTGGTTTTGAGAAGAACCAGTGGTTTAACAACTTGGCGTTTCGATCAGTATGCGCTGATCGTCTTCACGAGGCAGACTAGATTTGTCTGGGATTGGTTTATGGGTCCTGTAAAAGTATTGTGTGCAGCTTGGTGACACATTTTGACTGTATATTTTGTCGTGTTGATTGAATATGAACATTGCAATGTTTATAATTGGTTGTTTTTTAGTTTTAATGTTAGTAAGTCTTTTTTGTAGGATGAAAGGATGTTGAGATTTTATCTGTGTTGCGAATACTCCCTTGGTACTTCATGCATATTTATGAGGTTAAACCATTTACATATTTATGAGGTGATACCATTTATACATATTTATGAGGTCATAACATTCTCTGATTGGCTAAGAAGTCATAGCCATACGGAGTTTTATGGGGGGGGTAGGGTGGACTGTGTAGAACTTTATACGTTGCTTATCTGCAGAGGAAACCACACAAATAGGGGATATTGGGGAGGTTTCGCACACGAACGGATACGCATACGTTTAGCTATCCGAAACCTACTTAATACTTCTAGCAAGCGGAATATCAGTGTCGTCTGCACGTAAAGCGGATAGCAAGTAGAGTATGACGTCATAATGATGAAGTTTCCGTCGCACTAACCGTATCCGTTCGCATGCGATATCTATCAAGTTCTCAAGGTTTGAACCAGTGGTTAGACTGCAGGACTTGCAATCACATGGTTGTGGGTACGAATCCCCCAAGCTAAACTGATAATTTCACAATACATGTAACTAGAATAAGTATTGTCGTCTAGTGAGAGCGAGGGCTTGCGCTTGCAGTAACCGGATGAGAGTTCAATATTTCATGTGTAGCCACAGACCTGGGCCCAGCTTCATCGAGCTGCTTAAGCACAAAAAGAAGCTAAGCACAACAAAATAAGGCTCACCAGAATAAGGTTACCAGCCAAACTATCATACTACATGTACAATTTGCAACTGGTATCCTGCTCATTACGGCTTAGACAATTGTTACTCAAAAGTTTATGCCTGAGCCACTTTATGAAATTGGGTCCTGCTTTGGTTGTGACATGCATGACAACACAACCCCTTCAAAAACATGATTTTTGTAGAAGTTTATAACAAAAATATGCAATTCACACAATTTTGATGAAGATTAAAAAATATTTGACACAAAAAAGTATCTGCTCATATAACTTCTTTATTTCATACTATGGTGTTTTAGTGCTTCATAAATTTTCTTCTGCAGGTACATGTAGGGTCTTAGATTGTTTTTTTTATCGATATAGTGCTGATTATAGACAAAATTATAAAGAAAGATTCAATCGAAGTCTCATGTGAAAACTGATTATAAACAAAATTATAAAGAAAGATTCAATCGAAGTCACATGTGAAAGTTTCAGCTGACTACAGTGTCTACTTGCTGAGAAAACGGCACAAAACTTGTCCCGTTGAATCCATCCATGTTAGCAAGGTGATATAGCGTGTACAAACTTTTTCAGTTTTAAATGTTTTTGGTTACGATAACTTATCCAAACCACTTCGAAGGGAGTCCTTTCTTAAAATATATATTTGGTTTGCTGTAACGCCATGTGTGTATCTACTTTACAGGTACAGTTTACCGTGGAGTAGATTTATCGCATGTTCGGGAGACTTCTTGGTTCTGAAAAGAACTGTCCTGCTTTTTAACTACTATTTGGGCGGAAGGTAAAATTGGCTGGGACTACTACTTTAGCTTATAGGATCGTAGTTAACTGCACTACCCCGGAGTCTGTTCTTGAAATTGGTCTTAACGTTTTGACTAGCTTGCTCTAGTCATCGTCAGGAGTTAACACTATCAACACACAACAGCTGAATTTCTTTTCAGTTTTTATGGTCATTAATTTTGTTCTTTACAAATCTATGACCCTACTTTTAATACAAGTAATTGAAGAAAATAAAGAAAATAATTTAAATTACTTTTAACCAATTGTTTGTACAGCAAGTGTTGAGGTTTCATCTTTAATAGACTGATGCCTTATACATGGTGACCCATTCCTTAGAGAACTGCATTGCAATTTTAGGGAACTTGACTGACTGTACAAGATCAATTAACAAGTGAAACAAAATTCAATAAATAGTTTGAGGGGAAAAAAGAAGTAAATTGTACCCCATACACAAAAACCTATGCCCAACAAAAAAGAAATAAGAAATATTATAAACATGCCTCAGAAGGCCTGTATTTAAGATTTTTAAACTCAAAGAAAAGGTGATAATATTAAAAACACAATCGTTCAAACTTCTCATGTTGGTCAGAACTCAGACACAATGATCAATAATTATTGGTGTATCCTCCAACTTGGCATTATCTCAAATTGCAATAAATATAAACACATTTTTCTGCAGTATTTACATGTATTTACAATAATCTGGTGTACAAATTGGCCTCGTGACTGCGGGCCACGAAAAAAGTTTCCTAAGCGCTACTTGCATGATGGTTGGCTATGCGCAGCAAAATTTTCTGTAGTTGAGTCACAGAAAATTTTTTTTTGATCGTCCCTTTTTTTTTTGCGGATGGGGGAGGGAGGGTTTTTTTTTTTTTCTTTCTTTTTTAAAAAGTTTTTTTGACATGCCAAAAATATATGAAATCAAGAATAAAGAAATCATCACAATCACTTTAAAACAGAGGGTTTGTGAGGTTTTTTTTTTTATGTTTTCAATAATTTTGTCAAATAAATTTAACTCCTAGATGACATTTTCTGTAAGCTTTTTCAAACAACTAAGCACAGTATAGCCCAAGTAAATATTTGAAGAATTGTTCTTGCTTTGCCAACATGAATAAAAACCTTCTTTAAACATCTTTTCCAACCTGTTCATTTTGAAGAATAAAAATATCAGCTGAAAAGGTTTTTTATTATAATAAAAAAAAATTTAAAAAAAAAGAAAAAAAAATGGGGTTGGGGGTTTGAATGGTCGGGCGGGACGATCAACAATTTTTTGTTTTATGTTGCCTTATGGACAGCTTTCTGCGCTCTGGTAATTTTTGTTATGAATGAAGTACAATTTATCACCGACAACTTTCTGAATTCGTACATGTGGTGAAAGAATAATAACCAAATTTTGTTTCACAAAAATTGTCGTTAGAAAGTTGATTAAAAAAGTGCCTGTTTCTTCCAATTCAACTCTTAAAAATTACAATTGAAACAATTAAAGTAACATCTTAAAAATAAAAGTTTGGCTACAAATGTGTCTTACACACAATCTGCAAGAAAAGGTATGTAATTAAATTAAAGTTTCCAAAAGGGGAAAACAAATTTTTAAAGCTTACTTTCTTTAGACGTGAATTTATAGACCAGTTAGGAAACAAGTTTAATTCATGAATGACGAATTAGAAAACAAGTTTAATCTATGAATATTCATAATTCATCAAGCCAATCAGATTTACGAGTGTACCTGTGCCTCTCATTTTAAAATATATGCGTAATGTAAATGCAATTTTCCACGCTAATTTTTTCAACATAATACTTTACATTTTCAACACACAATTATTACTAAATAAAATTACTTTTTATACCACTGCCCAAAAGTATTGAAGCGTATTGACGCCACATGAGAGAAAAAAGTTCACTTCGCTATCGTGTATACTTGTACACAGTCAATCATCATGTAATTTATAGGCGATGTGACCTCTGACGTCACACGAAAACCATAACATGATTCGCGCACATACCGCCGGGCAAAACCTTTGTGTTTTGGCAGCCAGCTAGAAAGTGTATGCAATCTTACCATGACTACGCGTCTTTTTGCCCGGCGAAACATGACGTACACAGTGTTTTTTCAACAGAGGGCGGTTTAAATGTAAACATAGGTCACATCGTCTATACATGTACACTACATGTATATGTTTGAACATATCATGTACATACACAATCAGTTGGGAATTATTGTTTGTGTCTGATAACTTATCGTGTATGTACTTGATAACGGGTCGACAATATGCTTCCGTAAAAAGGCAACATACATGTACAATTTTCAAACTTAACAGTGACAAAAGTCAACACATTTTACAGCTTTGGTTGAAAGACTTAGTTAAAATTTCAGACGTTTTTTTTCTTTTCTGTTCTAACATGTCTAAGATCATTCAACACATTTTTTACAATAACTGAAATTTCGAACTTTAAAAAGTCAAACTAAATTACCTGAAGCCAGGTTGATGTAAGTGCAGGGATTTCAAGTTTGCAGCTTAACAGCAGACAACTATCTTTTAGTAGGCTGTATCAGTCCAAACTATGTTGATGATTCTGATTGGTCAAACAGTACTTAAAGAAACATTACAGAATTGGTTTTGCTAACAAAACAGTTGCTGGCAGTGTAAGCACTTTATGTAATCCACCAGATACATAAACTGACAAACCGGTAGAAGTTCGAGATCGATCGTCCATCTGTGTCTCGAGAAAAATAAAATATTGAAAAACCGATTATAAATTTTGGATTGCACCGACGCCAAAACAAAAATTTATAAAATTAGATTATTTATTTCTCATCAAATTTGAAATTTAGGACAGAAATATTTCAAAGGAAAGTTTCTACTATCATCATCACCGTGTAAATCATGTAAATTTGTGATTTTCACGATTTCTGTTTCTTACCAATTCTGTAATGTTCTTTTAAGCCCTGTTCATACTACTTGCGAATGCTTCGTGCAGAGTGGATTTTCTTGTGTCACAATTGGAAAAACAGTGTGTTGTCCTTTTTAAGTCACCAAATTTTTGCAGGAAGTTTGGACCGAACTTTAGAGGGTAAAAACAACAGAGGAACTGAAATCTTTCACTTTGAGTTTAAAAAACAGTGCGTTGTCCTTTTTTGCATCTCCAAAGGTCTCTTTGAATGTTTGCATTCGCAGGAAGTAAAGAAATAGAAGAAATGACATCTTTCATCTTGAGTTTAACGATACTGGGGTTGATAATTTGCCCATGTGCGTTGAATATACACCGTTGGCTGCTGTTGCTGCTGTGTTTGCTGCTGCTGAGCTTGCGGATCTTGCTGCTGCTGTTGCTGCTGCATTGGTATTGGGGAGCTCATTGGTTGCACGCTATTCTGAAGATTTAGAAGCTGTGGTTGGTACGGGGAGTCCGTCTGACGGAGTTGGCTGACATCGACTGTAGGTTGCTGCGTTGCTGATATCCCACCGTTCGACGTCGCACTCTGCGTCACATAGGTGACTGGAATCTGTGACACGGCAATGCTCGTTGGCGTCATGGAAATATGCGACACTGGAATCTGGGCGTTGGTTACTTGCGTCACCGGGATTTGAGAGACTGGAATTTGGGTGACTTGAATGGTCTGGGGCTGCAGTTGGATCTGTTGACCTGGTTGTACAGCGTGTTGAATGATACGTTGTGTCAGATGTTGATAGTCGCCGACTGGTTGCTGACGGAACTCTATGGATTGTGAGAGTTCGGACATGGCTTGAGTCAGGAGATCTGCCTGTACAGCTTCTGATTGACCTTGGCCCGTATTGGTGGTGTCGATGTATCGAATCAGCTCCGGTTGACGAATGATCTGATGGTCTTGATTATTCTGCTGCTGTTGCGCAGCTTCTTGCGCTGCAGCAGCAATTGTTGCTATAACATGAGCTGCCTGGCCGTGCAATGAGGACGTCAGTATAGGCTGCTGTCCCTGGCCCGCTACATGATTGGTCAGTGCAACTGGTGTGATGGATTGGACCTCGCTGACCTGTTGATAATCTGGTGCCTCCTGGATGTAAACTGTTTCTGGCATCCCGTCCTGAACGTGCGCCACAACAGCTATTTGTGTGACCTGGCCCTCCTGGTATAAATTTTGACCATCTTGTTGCAGGACAGTCACTGTGGCCGGTGTGGTAGAGAGTGAAGTCTCCATCGTCTGTACTGGTTCCATGTGCTTCTTCCTCACGTGATCCATCATCTTAGCTTTAGTGCTGTACTGGCGAGGGCAGTGGGCACAAGCAAAGTAGTGGGTTGTAGTGGTACCTGCTGGTGCCGTATGAGGATCTCCAAGAGGACTATTGGGATCTCCTTTTGTCTTGCGCAGACTTGGCGGAACTATAGATCCTGGATGATTCTTCAAGATGTGAATCTTCCTCTTACTACTGCTCTTGTACACCTTCTCGCAATACGCGCAGAAGTAGTTGCGGTTTGGTTTTACGATTGGTAGGTTCAGTTCTGGAACTGACTCTGGTGGCGTTTCGGGATGCTGCTTGGCAAGATGGTTGACGAGCATTCCGCGTCGCTTGAACCCGATGGAGCACAGTCTGCACTTGAAGGTGAATGCGTTGATGTCTGTAGGAGCAAACTTTGGTTTGAATGGTGCTTTCCGAGGCTTGCTTGCGATGGCGAGATTTGCGGCCTCGCGCTGGGGGTTGTGCATTCGGTGCATGTGTTCCTTCAGCTTGTCTTTCCGTTTGAACTGTTTGCCGCAGTTAGCGCACAAGAAATCCTTGTGGTCAGAATGCCGTAACATGTGCAACTTTAGTTTATCTGGTCGGGGGAAGATCCTGTCACAGTGAGGGCAGGGGAACTCTTTCTGCGAGTGGAAACCGCGGATATGCTTCCGGATCTGAGGGTAGTCCCTGAACTGCTTACCACAATGCGGACAGGTGTACATGCCGTTGACACTGTGGTACGGGACGTGATTTCTGAGTAGCTCCATGCGGTCGAAGCCCTCTTCACAGAACGGACACTTGTAGTATTTCTGCCCTGAGTGCACCTTCATATGACAGGCGATGGCTGAGTTACTCATAAAGCGCTTCCCGCAGACATTACATTGTAACGGCTTAAAGGCATCGCTGGAGTGAATATTAAGATGCCTCTCATATTTAGCTTTGTCCTTGAAGACCTTACTGCATTGCCCACATCGGTGGATTGGGGGTGGCTTGTCGACGACGGGGCGGTTCTTTCCATGGGCGGATGCATGAAGGGCAAGAAACTTTCTGTTCTGGAAAACCTCATTGCATTCTGGACATCGGAGAGCGCTGTCTGCAGGTAGTGCTGGAATTATACCTTCCTGATTCTGTGGTTGCTGATTTGAACCGGAAGGCCAGTCTCCCGGGAATATGACATTTTGGCTCTGTAGCTGTCCTGGTGTGTTTGCCACAAGGTTTTGGTTCGGGTACTGAGGAGGTGGCACAGACACTTGTCCCATTTCCTGAACACCAGGAATTTGCTGAAAGGAAACAGAGACTGCTGGCTGTTGAGAAGGCTGCATCATGGATGGTTGTTGCTGTTGGATCGTTGCTTCTGGTTGGACAGGTGGATTAGTGGAGATTTGCATCGGAATGATCCCAGAGGTAGCCTGAGTGAGAGGATTGCCAAGAGGTCCACTCCTTGAGACCATGACAGGTGTAGCAGCCCCACCTTGAGGATCAAACTGCTGCCCTGTAGAAGTCTCTCCAGCATGATTAGCACTGACTATAGATGAGGCATCAACCAGCAGACGAGCTGCCACTGCCATCGGACCGTCCTCGCCTTCATCCCATTCTGGATCCGTCAGAGATGGCGAGTGAGTCAGCTCATGGAGATTTAGAAGCTCCTCACTCTCAAACTCGAGATCGCAGCTGTCGCAACCCCACATCGACTGACTTGACTGCTTCTGAAGCGGCATCCCCGGGTACTCCCCTTTCTCTTCGTGACGTCTCAAGTGCCTGGTGCGGTTGTAGATATGAGCAAAGGTCTTGTTACAGATGTTACAGGTGAAGTTCTTCTCGCCAGAATGCATGACCATGTGTCGCTGCAGACTATACAACCTGGGGAAAGACTTGGGGCACATGTTGCAGTTGAACTGTTCTGGTTTCTTGCGTTGGACCCGTCGAGACTGACGCAGCTTGGCCTGAGCCACGAGCTGCTTCCTCTGATAGCCTTCAGGGTATTTTCGAGGTCTTCCTCTTCGGCCTCGAGGTCGGCCCCGGGAGGCTCGACTGTGCAAAGCGTCGTGGGTTGCTAAATGCTTCTGAAGTAGCTCCGACGTCCTGAACTTTCTACTGCACTCAAAACATGGCCAGGAGTTTTCCTTGTCTTGAAGTTCTGTTTGAAAAGAAAATTGGGAGCAAAACAAAAGGCTTGGTGATTAAGAGAACCAATGCTGTACTTTAGTGTGACAAACTTACAAGATGAACTTGCAAAACTTAGCTGGCACGAGTACAAGAAGAAATATTTTCCTCATTCTATGCCCTAAAATATTACCCCATAAGATTCTCCCTCGAACAGTTCACAAGATTTGATCCGATTGAATTGAGGCACCAGGAAACCGCAGAGAGATTGTTCATCTCGAGTAAGGAGAAACTATGGATAAGACGTCTCTAGACCATTCAACCTCATTGTCTGAACATCCAAAAAGGAAATGACAACTTTTTGATTTTGCCTTCTCTTTACAACACATCAATTACTTTTCTCTCCCTCTTCCCATCATTGATTTTGTCTTTTGTGTTTCATACTTTTTTTGTGGTCAAAAAAACCCCTTCCCCACCCACGTTTGTTGTTACTATCCTCTTTGTTCATCCCCTGCTTTCCGTGTGTGTTTTCATCTGTATCATATTAACACTTGACTGCTTTTGTTACACCAGCATATCTGTTTGTGTTTTTTGTGTTGTCATTGAGTCTTTGAGAGAGACTCTGCTAGGGTTGAAACGTCAGGCAACCAACTACTTTTCGGCAAGATTTGATCTCTTCTCTGCCCAAACCGGGCATTCAGGTTGGTGTAGTGGTGTCTTGCCTCGCCTTCCACCTCCGGGACCCCAGTTTGAATCGCGCCAAGGGGTACTACAAGAATTGGGTTTTCAGTCCCTACTTGACGTCATGGGTTTTCCCTGGAATAAGTCTTTGGGGTTTTCCTCCCACATCTACGACTTAAATTTCTTCATTGTCTTCTCTCTTCTCACTTCGCTCATAAGAGCGTTTAGAATATATAACCAAATCCAAAAACCAGAAGATGATAAAACCCTGTTTTCTCAACTAACCTGCCGCTTCCTCTGCTGTTATTTCTAGCACCTTCTCTCCAATGAGCTCAGCGTAAGACTTTGCATACCACACTTTCAGCTCCGTCTTGGGTTCCACGCTTTTAATGGTAGCAAAGTAGATGGAGTTCTCGAGTTGGAACGCAATCAGATTCTGCTCACTGTAGCGTTTTGCCGGCCGGATGAAACCCATCCAGTTACTTTCCTGTTCGTCGGAGCAGTCGAGATAGGCATCTTGTCCATCTCGTTTAACCTACATAGGGGAAAATATTGAGACGTCAATTTTCTAGGAGAAACAAGTGTTTCTAGGAGGAACAAGTTCTTGAAGGAGCAAGTTGAGTCGCACATGTTTAGTCAACCGTGATTGACAACTGAATAGCAATGTACATGCACATGGACGTACACACTCAAATGACTCATGTGGGATCCAAGTCAACTAACGGTACTTGTTGTCTAGGTACGTGGAATTACTTAAAGACACTGGACACTATTGGTAATTGTCAAAGACTAGCCTTCACAGTTGGTGTATTTCAACATTTATGCATAAAATAACTAACATGTGAAAATTTGAGCTCAATCGGTCATCGAAGTTTGCAAGATAATAATGAAAGAAAAAAACCCCTTGTCACACGAAGTTGTGTGCATTTAAATGGTTGATTTTGAGACCTCAAGTTCTAAATCTGAGCTCTCGAAATCAAATTCGTTGAAAATTACTTCTGTCTCGAAAACTATGGCACTTTAGAGGGAGCCTTTTCTCACAATGTTTTATACCATCAACCTCTCCCCATTACTCGTCACCAAGAAAGGTTTTATGCTAATAATTATTTTGAGTAAATACCAATAGTGTCCACTGCCTTTAAGCAACAAAATAGGGAATAACTGATTTGAAACAGGTTGAGGACAGCTCCATTTTTGAATAAAGTCAAGTATTTAAGATGATCAAACATACTGATAGCAAAATTTCAAACCCTAATCAAGTTAAATATTATAAGTTATCACACAAGGTGAGTGGAATACGGAAAAATATAGCGCTTTTGCGTCCCATATCCAACGAGGTCGTGTTTCCAAGAGCGCGCATGTGATAACAAATTTATCTTCAAGCAAACTTGAAGCCTGACATAAAACACACAAGACGCAGGTAGTGATATTAGCCGTGCAATATTATAAGTTATCAAACAAGTGCAAGTGGAATATGAAAAAATATAGCGCTTCTGCGTCCCATATCCAACGAGGCCGTATTTATTAAATTATACAATAGTAATTATAATTATAATTTCAACAGAAAATGAAAATATTAAGCAGCGTTCGAGCTTCAACTTACCAGCCATTTCAATGTTCCTTTGTGTAAGAATTCTTGTCGTAAGATCTTGCCCTCCATTGGACCAAACTGGGTGCGCTTTGGAATAACTCTCTTCGCAAATACACCTGCGCATCGAAAGAATCAAATGAGTAAAGTATGTCAAAGTCAGAGAGAAAAGTTTATCACTAAATTCTTAAACCTATTTTCCTTGATTGATTTACTAGGATCCTTCCTCACTCTTAACAAAAATCAAACACACAAACTCTTAGTGCAGCATTCAGTCCAACACCAACAGTAACCAAACACCCAAACTGTTGGACTTGTTTACAAGGGCAGTCTTCGGTCCAACACCATACAGTAACTGCAGTCGATTTCACGAAATGCTAGGATTAATCCTATCTCGATGGGTTCAATGCGTTCTGAAGTCTATTGGTTATGGAACTTATAAGTTAGGAAGAGTTTGGTGAAAACGACGGCTGAACATCAAAGTAATTTTCCACTAAAATATTTGATTTCGAGACCTCAGATTTAGATTTTGAGGTCCCGAAATCAAGCATCTGAAAGCACACAACTTTTGTGTGACAAGGGTGTTTTTTCTTTCATTATTATCTCGCAACTTCGACGACCAACATAGCTCAAATTTTCACAGGTTTGTTATTTTGTGCATATGTTGGGATACACCAACGAGAAGACTGGTCTTTGACAATTACCAAACATATCCGGTGCCTTTAAGGGTTCAGGAAGACACTACTTAAAGAATTGTGGGAGTTAGCAGAGTTCCCTTGACGGGAAGATTATCTAAAAACTTGAACCCTTCTTCAAGACCCACATCTTATCATAGGCCTCCCCTCCTCCTTCTCATCCTCTTCTACTCACCAACTTCATTATTCTCTACTTTGAAGATTTGTAGTTGACTTGGGAGACTCGCTCGAGCTCTGGAGATAACAGGGTTGTCCGAGATGGTCTGTAACGCTCCCTGCTTTAAGAATTCCTCCTCATCAAGTAAATCCTGATCATCTTCGACTAAGAAAAGAAAAAAAAACAAGACAATTAATAAGTAATTGGTTGAGGTGAGGCAACATTAACTAAAGAGAAGGTATCTGTTTGGTAATCACCCTGAAAATTAATGGCAATAAGAACCTGGTTAGGAGCCTACAGCAGTAATTGAAACTATATAACGCATTTTGAGAAACATAAGATACTTTGAAGTTTTATGTCTAAAATAACAGTATTTATTCGATGACTCCAGGGGGGTGTTTCATAAAGAACATAATACAATTAATCTTAACTATCAATCTTAAGTCTGAATCAATCTTAGTCTACAATTAATTGTAAAAATCTGTTTCATAAAATCAATCTTAGCGTAAGATCAATCGACCGTACGAAAAGATTGATATCAATTGTATCTTAAGACTTCAATTTTATTGACAGAGCCTAAAGCGCGACCTTTGACCCAAAACACACTTTTGGGCTCTCAAAACTTTTTGAAGTCGGCCATCTTGTTTTCATCGTGAGTGGTGGAACCGTGGTAAGTAGAAAATAAATTCGATTCTTTTATGATTTGTTGTTGGATTAGAACGTTGATAGTTTGCTATTTTATAGTTTATGTTCACAGGGCTCACTTAAGTGTTCTTGAATGAAAATAAACCAAGCACATGTGTGGTTTTTAGCGACTTAAAAACTGCTGTTTTTCAGCGTGAATCGCCAGTGACGGCGTGGGGGCTAGCGGTGCATAGTGACCCATCAAAACACACTGCTAATTACGGTGCACACTGGAGGGGGTGTGGCTATAGTTTTATTAGCTATGAAATTTGTTAAGTTGGTTTGACTTCATTATATTAATTTTCAGGCAGTTTAGTACATAAATTGGGTTCAATGTTGATGTACTTACGTGATTACAACTGATTTATACCAATTCAAAACCATAGAGTAGACAATTTTGAAGAAATATTTTTGTCAATGGATCACTTGATTGAATGGTAATACCATTCAATCAAGTGGTCTATTGACAAAAATATTTCTTCAAAATTGTCTACTCTATGGTTTTGAATTGGTATGCTGTCATATGCATAGCATTCAAATTTTACCTCATGTGGTTGATATTTTTATCACTTAGTTGTACTTTTATACTTTATAAATTCAGTAGTCATGGTTTATTTAATTTGATCCATAGTCACATTAGTTAGTCTGGTTAAAAGTCTGATTTGTAGGCCTACTCTTATCAATATATTTTAAGGTAAAATACTAAAATGTCATTCAATAATGGAAAAAGTATTGAGTGTTCATGTTTTATCATGACCACTAACATAAATTTGTTTTAATAAATAATAGTGTACCGTATGTTTTTTTAAATGTATGTTACTTTGACGTACTCCAAATTATTGAGTTGCACATAATTTGAACAAAGTACACTGCCATGTATTTGCAGTATCCTCACTGTAGTTCTTACTGATTGATTTGGGTTAATAATATCTGTTGCCATGTTTTTGTTTCAGATTCCAAGACAGAAACACAGAAAAAATGGTAAACAAAAAGAAATCAATAAATAAATAAATTGATCTTGCTTAAGATAAATACATTTACATGCACTTTCCAATAATTACTTAATAAAAAGAGATTATCATAAGATTATATAAAGATGAATTTTATTTTTGCTTTTAATCTGACAGCTCACTCCAGAGCAAAGTTGGTGCAAACAATATTGCAAGATGCTGTTATTGAGCAACTTGGTTTTAACATGATCTTATTTATCTTTCCTAGCAGGAAAGATAATAAGCACATTTTATGACAACAACATTTTTGCAACATATACAGCCGTATATGTGAGGAACTGAAAAAAACAAAGGTAAACCTTTTGAACAAAACATACGTTTTTGTTTTTGTTTTTTTTTCAGGGCAAAAAAAAGGGCACAAAGCCCAGAAACAAAAACTTCACTACCACAGAGATGCGAGTACTTTCAGGGTTTGTAAAAGCAAACACAGCTGAGCTGTATGGGAAGGCAGGCCATTGCTCCCAAAAGGTAAGCTTTAAGCATGCATTCTTGCAGGTAAGGATTGCTAGGAACTATTTGGCTACTATACATGTATGGAGGAGTAAAATTGTGGGACTTGAGAGTTTTTTTACTCTACAATCATGACATGGACTTGCCACTGTGGACTTGTGATTCACGGGTCACATTTTTAAAAACTACTAGGTGTATAATGTTTTTTATTAAAATTCAGGTCGAAGCTAGGAGACAGAAGTGTTGGAGAATGGCTGCCGACACCTTAAGGATGGCTGGGGGACCTCAGCAGAGGGAATGGGTAGATGTGAGAAAGAAGTGGAATGAGTTAAAAGTACATGCACTCAAATACAACAATGAGAAGAATATTACCGGTAAGTTAAAACCTCAAATTAAGCCAGGATAAAGTGAGTTTTACAACTACATTATGAATGACAAATTGTGTATTAAAAATTGTCCTAACTTGACTCATTTTGTTAATTAATTGGATTTACTATGCACTGTTTTATTTGCTTTGTTTTTAACAGCAAATAGACTTACATGTACATGTACCAAGTATTAATAATAACAAGTTATCGCACAAGCCCGAGTGGAATACGGAAAAATATAGCGCTTCTGCGTCCCATATCCAACGAGGCCGAAGGCCGAGTTGGATATTTGATGCAGAAGCGCTATATTTTCTGTATTTCCATGAGCGCGCATGAAATATCGTATTTATCTTCAAGCAAACTTAGCGCAGAACATAGAACACACAATACGCAGGTAGTGATATTAGCCATGCAATAAAAATTATAGGTTTTTATCACCACTCCATTCTGCGAATCTGATTGGAGGATTAGCTCGTACATGTACTTGAAGATAATTATTGTTGTTATTATTATTATTATTATTGTTATTGTTATTGTTATTGTTATTGTTATTGTTATTGTTATTGTTATTGTTATTGTTATTGTTATTGTTATTGTTATTGTTATTGTTATTGTTATTGTTATTGTTATTGTTATTGTTATTGTTATTGTTATTGTTATTGTTATTGTTATTGTTATTGTTTTGTTATTATTATTATTATAGTCATTCAAATTGGACTCATATAAAGTAAATTAACAAACATTCATTTAAATAGTGGCGTTTAAATAATTAATAGGCATGAACTTATCAAAATTTTCAGGAGGTGGATCAATGCCAGCCAGGAATGACACATATGAACATGTATTAGATGCCTTGGCTGAACAATCCAAAATGGGGATCCATGGGCAGGACACTGAGACTGATCCAATACCACCAGTTGACAGTGAGGTAAGTTTGGCAACCTAAGAAAGGATGGTACTGGATGTTATACTATTTAAGCTTTGTCTTGCTCGCTTGCTTGTTTGCTTGCTTGCTTGTTTGTGTCCTATTGTATACATAACTGTATTGTCTGTTTACTTCAGTGTTCAGAATCAACGGAGGACGGGTCTTCTCAAGAGAACAGCACCAGCAACATTAGTAGCAACAACGGTAACACCATGAGCAGCAACAACGGTAACACCATGAACAGCAACAACGGTAACACCATGAGCAGCAACAACAGTAACACTACGAGTTCCAACAACAGTAACACCAAGAGCAGCAGCAACAGTAACACCAAGAGCAGCAGCAACAGTAACACCAAGAGCAGCAGCAACCGTAACACCAAGAGCAGCAGCAACAACATACATGTAGTTAAAACAAAATCAGCAGTACATGTACGAGACCATGAAATTCACGAAGAGCTGTTGAGAGTCGAGCATTTGAAATTAGATGTTATGAGACAAAATCTGGAGGTGCAGAAAGGCATGTTGGAATGCCTTCAGTGTTTGACATCATCAACAATGTTTCATTCCATGCAGGAGGCCTAATTTAAAACTAAGTGTTTCTGGTTTTTCCAAAGATTGTTGAGTTTTAATCACAAGTTTTTAAACACTCGTTTTACTTGTGCACAGATACATTTGTTATAATAGTTGTATTCAGGCCTTGCTCTAAAGCTTTTAGGCAGCCAACTGTGCTTTTCACTTGTACTTTCAGGAAGTTTCAGTATCCTGATAGATTTGTGCAAATAAAATTTGTTACAACCCGATCCAATACGTCTTATTATAAACCACAAATAATACAGAAAATTACACAGTATAAAGCTCAGTGCTTTTATAACAGATTTTAATAATAAAGAAAATTGAGTACCACAGGAAATATTGTTGTATTTGTCTCAGATTTGACACAGGTAAAAACCGCCTCACGATAAAAATAAAACATCTTCAAATATAAAAACGAACATTTGAAAAAGGTAGGTTTGGATGTAGCCTTTAGTGCTGAGGTTGAGGCCAAAAGTTAAGCAATTTCACAAGTTCCCATTTTATTAAGTTTTTTGCTCTATCTCAGGTGCTATTGTCAATAGCTTTATAAATTAGAATGACAACTAATTCAAATTAATTTAAAGATGTACATATGTGGGTTTAACTGTTTACTCAAAGATGCCAGCAATATATTTAAAATTTAAAGGATGTGTGATGTTCTCAATTGTTTTACTTTAAAGCTTGTTAATATTAAATATGAAACATCTTACAGCCTACTATATTATTTGTGTTATTGGTTTGTTTTTTGTTTTTTAGAGAAGCTCATAAAAACAGGCAATTTGCTCGATTCCACCACCAATGTCATGTGCTTACAAGGGTTGGTAAACTGATTTAACTGTTAAGAGGTAAATGACCTTTGAAATGTCCATGAATAGCGCATGAATAAATTACGCAACGGTGATGTCGGTGGTGAAATTGAGCAAGTGTGTGAGTGTTCTATCCCCTTGCAATAATAGTCTTTCCTCCCTTTTGACTCATATTATGAAGGCATTAAAGGCAAAGTTTGACAAACCAAAAATTAACAACCTTATTATCACTAAATGAATTGGGACTAAACAAGACTGATAATTTTACAAAGTTCAAATGAGAAATAAATTCTGGAAATTGCTTGTAAAATACAGGCGATGCACCTAATGTACACTGGTTTTCGAAGGATAGTTAAGGTTCTTAAAGACAGTGGACACTATTGGTAATTGTCGAAGACTAGTCTTCTCAGTTGGTGTATCTCAACATATACATAAAATAACAAACCTGTGAAAATTTGAGCTCAATCGGTCGTCGAAATTGCGAAATATTAATGAAAGAAAAAAACACCTTTGTCACACGTAGTTGTGTGCTTCTAGATGGTTGATTTCGAGACCTCAAATTCTAAACCTGAGGTCTCGAAATCAAATTCAGGAAAAATTACTTCTTTCTCGAAAACTACATTACTTCAGAGGGAGCTGTTTCTCACAATGTTTTACACTATCAACCTCTCCCCATTACTAGTTACCAAGAAAGGTTTGATGCTAATAAATATTTTGAGTAATTACCAATAGTGTCCACTGCCTTTAATGGAACAAAGCTTCATATTTAGCCAAAGAAATTGTTGATGATTTCTTCCCTGGCAGCAGCCCCTGTTACCGCAGCAGCATTGTCATTATCTTCATTGTCTTCATTGTCTTCGGCGCCGTCTTCCTGATCATTTTCAGGATCAAGATGAGGTTCTCTCAATTCCTTGCTAATGTTAAAGAGCACACAGCAGGCAACAATAACATCACATGCTCTCTCGGGTATAATTTGCATGCCATGGCCAAGCAGACACCGGAATTTGTTTTTCAGCTGCCCGTTAACTTGCTCTATTACTGCTCTTGTGGTAGTTTGAGATCTGCATGACATAAATAAAAACAAAACTAAAAATAAAACAAGCATTTTAAAGGCAGTCACTATCGGTAATTACTCAAAATAATTATTATTATAAAACCTTACTTGAAAACATGTAATGGAGAGCCTTGATAGTATAAAACATTGTGAGAAACTGCACCCTCTGAAGTAAGGTAGTTTTTCAATAAATAAATAAATAATAATAATAATAATTTAAAAAAATGAAAAATGTAATGATTCAGCAGCAAAAAACGTTCGGGAGAAACCAAGCAAGTGTCACTGATTGCATAGCTTATTGCCTTGATTTTTCATTGATCAATTACTTTTTATTATTTTTGGTGTTACAGTACGGCTTAAAACTTTGTATGCCCCTCAACCATCAAATTTGAAGCGGTGCATTTTGCTGAGTGCCCCACACCCCACATGACCCAGCAATGCCTCTACTAGGGCCTGTAGCTCTGATGACAGCCACCTTTGTTTGGGGGCTTGTTTATAATATTTACCTGTTGTAAGCTCTTTCTCCATTGGTAGCAGGATTCGCCAATGGGGTCATCAACCATGGTCGAACTGGGTACCCTGAATCACCAAGGAGGATGCCTTGTAACTGGCCACGTTCAAATAATTGCCCGATGCGGCTTTCCTGCAATATCCGGCTGTCGTGTGTGCTGCCAGGCCACCTCGCGACTACATTTGTTATCATGAATTTCACATCACATATGAGCTGGATGTTGATGCTATGTTTGCCCTTCCTATTGACAAATATGTGCTCATTTTCTCCAAGATTGCATCCATGTAGACATACATGTGTTCCATCAACGGCCCCTACTATTTGGGGGAAGCCTGCTTTGGCAAAAAAATCCCTCTGCGTCCCTTGCACTGCTGCTGGTGTTGTCGGGAATTTGACAATGTCATTTCGAAGACGACATAATTCAGGGGTCACTCTCCTTAATACTCGAGAACAAGTGGCAATACTACACCCGTGCATTTCACTTGCACAATCGAACAAGCAACCAGTTGCATAAAAACGCAGGGCAATGAAGACTTGCAAACTGGCTGGCAATGCATGATTTCTCCTTGTGGGATGTTGCAGGCGGTCCTCTATCATGTCGATAATATGGATGCATCCAAACCGAGTGAATCTATACTTCTTGTACATTTCAACATCATCATATACATCAAGAGGGTTCTTTCTATCTCTAAACACTCTCTCCCTACGCAAAGCGCGACGATTGTTCATCAAGAGGAGTTGAAGCGCCATGATGTATTTAGCAAATGAATGATGTAAAAGGCAGCACCAATATTGCAACTCTCTGTGTTTATTTTCCCGCCAAATTGTCACATATCACTTAAGGTTAATTGTCTTACTCCTACAATTGATCTAGGACCATGTGTGAGGCCAAGATTGATTCAGAGTGAAGTTAAGTTTGATATTGATCTTAACTTTCTTTATAAAACGGAGATAAGATTGATTGTAAATTTGAGTAGTTTAAGATTAATTGTTGGGAGATAAGATTGATTATTGGGAGATAAGATTAATTGTTAAGCTTTATGAAACACCCCCCAGGCCTGTATGCTTCATTTTTGAAAAGGCAAGGGCACCAAGGCATTTTCTCTTTGACAAAGGGCACCCTATGAGGAAATTGTAAATTTCTACTTGAGCATTTCAAGGGCACCAAGGCAAGGGCAAGGGGCAACGGAGGCAATCGCCTCCGTTGCCTCCGTGAAGTATCAGGCCTGTGAATCTGAGAAGCAATACCGTGTAATGCTTTACAGATCATAATTTCCTAATAGGGATTATTCTTCCTGCATACTCGCTCCGCATTTTCAGCGATATCTCAAAAACGCAAAAAGGTTAGTTTGATTGTATACAACTACACTAATATAGGATTCAATTCAAATCCATTCAATTAATTTGTTCATCATATGAAAAAATGTGAATTTTGAATTGGACAGTAAAGCATTTCAAAAAATTACATTAAAACTACACCAACACTTTACAGATCTCCCAAATCATTAATGTTTGCTCGAAAGGTTTTTCATGTAACTCACTCATTGACTCAGCATTTAAGCCAGATGTACTAGGGAGCTGAGAGAGCCTGGTTGAGCGTCTTCCTTCAAACTGATTGTCAGATGCTGAAGAAGGTCCGGCTCCAGCATCCTCGACAATCCCACCGCTGCCGCAAGATATCAAGACAAGAACATCTCCACTTGGAGGTTGCTCCACATCTGGTTCTACCACTGGTGGTGGTGGCGCTACCCCCATTCTGTTCTCTAATGGTACGGTCACATTGTAGACTGGAGCAACTGCAGGCATTACGTGGCTGGCTGATTGAGCGGGTGGTTCCATTTGATGTAGGACAGGGGAGTCTGGAGGTAGACTTGAATCCGGTGTGCTGGGATTCTGTACAGGAACTGCTTCATTGTCTGAAGTATAAAAAGATATATAATTACTTTGGGTCTAACAAAGAAAAGTTGACAGGACTTGGAAACCACAAGACTATTGGACTTGTCCAGCATCCAGTCATGAGTTTACTAGCCGAATGCTAAACTGTGGGCCTGCAGTCTAGTGTCAATTTCGAGCCATGTAAACGACTGTCTCACAGTGGCTTTTGAAACAGATACATCAAACTTAATTAAGCGTTTATGATCACCACTCTCTGCACTGTGCAAGCGCCAAATTTCTGCGCTAGCTGTGAAAGCAAAGAATCCTAGTAATGTGGAGTATATGCATGTGCAGAAACAAAAATTCCCTGCCAACCCATGAAAAAAATGCTTGACGTAAGTGCAGTAATTCCTGCTTTTTGTAAAGTGCAGATTCTTTGCGTACGGAAAGCAGGGCTATTATATGATTTGGGCCCAGAAGACAGCATAACCAGAGCAACGAGTTTAGAATAGACCGATCCATTAAGCTCCGCCCCATTGCGTATTGACCAATCACACTGTAGGCTTGGTGCGCGCGACAGAGTTGTGTAGAATGGCATTGGAGAGGCTTACATGTTCTTGCTCACATGTGCACCGCGGGCAAGCCTAATGGATCGGTCTATTGTTATAGAGGGGCCATTTTATTTACCTGGTGTTGCAGGTATTCTCTCTGCTGCTTGGTACGCTACAGTAGCTATATCACTCTCTCTTACTGTAGACTGAGGTTCGTTGTCGCTATAAGCTTGACCACTGGGTTGAGGTTCATATCCCGCCATGTATGGTCGAAAGGGTCGGGGTCTCTGCTATATAAAGACAAAAAATAAACAATGTCATCATCAACTTTTTTTGATTTGTATTATCCATTTAATATAGATGCTTTCACTACTCAGACTAAGGGCATGTACATGTACACCTTTTTTTTTAGATTTTGGACCGTTCGAATGTATTAAATTTTAATGTAGATATTTACAAGAAAACAAACCCAGAAAAATATTTCTTTTTTAAAAAGGTGGTCGTGTTTTTCAGATACTGTTAAGAACCAGGAGTGATTATAGCAGTCCTTATTTTCACATTTGGGGGTATTTAAAGTCAAAGGCCCCATCATTGTGACCGCAGTATCTCAGAGTGAAAGGTCTCTAAAATGCATAGAACTATCCATAGTTTTTTTATTCATATAATTTTTCAGAGTCATACCAAACGTACGTATAAAAACACCTTAAAGGGATGCTGCAGTGAATTAAAATAAAACAGTTAATTTTGCTGTCATTTATTTCTGATATATGTATTGAACCTCAAAAAATTGTGGGTTTTTTTTTCCCCCGACATATCTCACTTGCGTAATTAGGGAATAAGTCATGCCCCCCTTTTGTGGATTGTTACCGCCCCCTACCATTGACGTCCAGCGGGAATTCAAACATATCGTCGGAAAAAGAGTCTGGTCCCTAACTACACGCGCCTAGGTACCAGGCCACACAGTGCATACGTCTCTATAAGCACACAGCCAGGGGGCCCGACGGCTCAGGTTCCCGACATGACGTCACGTTTATGCCCCTTTTAGGGGCGGGGTGGGTTCCCCTAATCTCTTGAAAACCATTTTTAAACTACTTGCGCATTTAATATAAAAAAAATATAAAAAATATTTCAGGTTTAAAAAGTCATGTTTAATCGCTCAAATTATTAAAAAAAACACTGCAGCCCTTTAAAAGAAATTCCTATTTTGTCTGTACTGTGGTTGTGTCAATAATAGCTTCTTTGCTGTGTAGATTAATCCTTGAGTTCTTGCCGCACCGGCTGATAGGTCATCGGCCACCAACCTCCTAGCTTAGCCTTCAAGGCTGTAATAAGGAGCAACCTACTGAAGACTGAGAAAGCTCGTCTTTATTATTTAATCTATTTGACTTCATATAGAAAAAAATTTACCCCTTGCACGCGCGTCACACGCAGTGACTGATCTGCACTCACCATGTTGGTGGGCAAGTTAGGTTTGTGTGTATCAATGCCGCGTCGCCTAAAACGTGCACTTTCACTGCATAACGCACAATCCCCCCATAGAGTTATATATAAAAACGTACAGTGAAATTGCCCACCAGTATGGCGCATTTAAGATTTTTTTGATGATGATGTCAGGTGAAATGGGTCAATAGGTCCTAGTCTTTGAGTATTTGAGTCATGGGGAATTTGCGTATACTACATGAGACTAGAAACAGGCCGTTCCTAACTTCCTCAAGGGTGCTGCTAAGGATGTACAAAATACTTCAACACATGATGACCTGGAGATCTATTATTACATTCACATCTCCAATTCACATCTCCAATTCAAATTAATTAAATAGGGCTGTTCCACCTACCTCCACCAACCCCTCTGAGCTAGATACTCCGTTATGTTGCATTGGATCGTCTTGTTCAGCGGATGGATACGTAGGTGCGTTATTTCCACTCTCAACAATATAGTGCGGTGGCCAGACTGGTTGTCGACCGTCTTGTTCCATATCTTTCTAAATGTTAAAATTGAAACAAAACAAATATTTAATCTAATAGATGTTAAATTTGCATTGGGGATGAAGATTATTTATTTGGTTTTTAACCAATTTACACCGATGTGTGTTAGTGTTAGCAATCAAGTTCTGTGAAAAAATCACAGGCATATTACTCGGGTTAGCCTTGAACCCAGGACCTTTGCAATTCTAGAGCAGTGTCTTACCAACTAGACCAACGAGATTGCCCGGTGGCTAGAGGCAGTTCGAATCCTACGTTTAGCAGCGGGTACTGCAAAAGATTTAATAGATGTTAAATTTGCATCGGTGATAAAGAATATTAATTTTGGTTTTTAAAATTATTTAATTGCGTGTCAATGAAAAAAAGTGGCAAACAAAATGTTATGCAGTGCTCGAGTGTGGGGGGTGGGGGGGGGGTGGGGGGGGGAAATTCTTCACGACTACAGTAGGTTGTTCAGGCCTTGAAGGGGCCACAGTAATTTTCCTCCGTTTAGGGGCACTTCTGTTAGTTTGCACGTCGTGTGCTTCATTTTGAAAGGGCAAGGGCACCAAGGCATTTTCTCCTCAGTAATTAAAGGGCACCCTATGAGGAAATTGTACATTTCTACTGTAATGTATTTCAAGGGCACAGAGGCAATGTCCCGAGGGGGCATATGGAGGCCTTTGCTGCCTCCGTGAAGTATCATCGGCCTGGGTTTGTATTGTAACCTTGCAAAAGAACAGGGCTTAACGGTAATTGCTTTGGTGCCGTAGGTTATTTCAACACCGGTTGTTGTTTAACATGTTTATCAGACCAGAATTATTTTCACAAGATTGCCAGACTTTTCAGTAATTAATTTACTGGCCCGACACTAAAAACTACTCAGCACTGGCCTCGGATGAAATGTAAAATTTTTAGTAATTAATTTACTGGCCCGACACTAAAAACTACCCAGTACTGGCCTCGGATGAAATGTAAAATTTTCAGTAATTAATTTACTGGCCCGACATTAAAAACTAAAAACTACTCAGTACTGGCCTCGTATGAAATGTAAAATTTTCAGTAATTAATTTACTGGCCCGACACTAAAAACTACCCAGTACTTGGATGAAATGTAAAATTTGAGCCCTAGGGATTACAATGTTTTTTTTTGTTTTTTAGGGCCCCATATTAATTTTCATGGAAGACCGCCATTAAATCTATGATGATGATAGTTTCAAAACAACACATTTTTATTTATGAGTCCCACTTGACGTAAACTAAATGACATGAAATTATTTCCACTCCGTAAACATGTCGTTCTCTCTGATGGAGAAGACCAAATATACCCTTGAATTGTTTGTAAAGTTTATTTTTGTGTTGTGTGTTGTTGTTGTTGTTGTTGTTGTTTTTATTTCGGGGGGGGGGGGACTGTCAATCAGACTCAACCGAAATGCTTTGTAAGAAGACTTTAAAACTTCAACTGGTATGGACAAAAAAATGACCTTTTAAACATTTAAGCATACTTTTAGTAATAAATAATAAAATAATGGTCAATTAGTAGATTTTAGCACTAAGGTAAGACATTGCCAAGATTCGTTTAAATTCAACACAATCATTTGGTTTGAATAATCTTCCAAAATTACACCCATCCCCTTAATTTAGTTTAGCCCAAACAAAAGTTACATCCAATTATCACACAGCATTTTCTGATCATGGCTTCTCCCATTACGATACAGAGTGCAGGAAAAACACCAAGTCTTTTCAGTTCCTCTACTACTACTACAGAGGGACATGACATAATACACAACACGTTTAGACTCTGAAAGAAAAAAATGGTAACGTCCCACATTGGCACACTCCATTCTGAGAAAAGCCCTACAGTGCAGTGGGCAAGCCCATCAACCCCCATACAAACACGCACACAATGCCGCGGAGGCACTTTTGGACCACTGTACCACCCCTGTTCACAATAATTACAAGCCTATCCTGAGGGACAAAATACGGACGGATAAATATATCATATTCCCTCGTGGAATCACTTCATTAATCAAGCTTAGGTTCTCTACTTATATGTGGATCCTGTAAAACATTGTGAAAACGACGACTAGTTGTGTTACTGCGCCTGAAAATGCTAAAATAATTATGAATTTGACCTCAAATAAAATCAGCACGACGCCATTTTGGGTGATGCGACCTCCCCTATTTGACGCAATGGCTCGAAAATATCACGGCAAATCCCCCGTAAAAACAACCAAATAACGGTTAGAAATTTAAGCAATCCTGTTAAGTAGAAATTAAGGAAACGTTTTATGTGCACATATTGGGATATTAAATGGAAATTTCATGAAATAATTAACGTATTCCAGCTGTCAAGAACAAAGCATAAAAAAATTTAGGTGTGATAAAAACGACGGAAGGGTACGAACGATTTCCACCCATATTTACGATAAAAAATACTTATATTGCCACATTTTTACAATAATTTCACGAGGAAAATATTTTCTCGTATGGATAGTGATTAATGAAACACAAATAAATCGTCTAAAAATTGTAATTTTTCTTAAAAATAACTGCACATTCAAACTTACCTGATACCTCCGTTGATCAAGATGTTTGCGCCTATTTATTTCTAATCCCAATATGAAACGAGCCCTGTGATTGGCTAAAGTTGTTACGACCAAATCACAATTTTTAGGGTTTTTATGGAAAACTAATGCGTATTATTTTGTTTAGTTCTTCAAATAATTACCACTAACATACTAAAAAATACCTTATACTTAGATAAAATGGTTTTCTTGTAGATTTGTTTTCATAAATTAGCCCAATTCGTGACATCGTTTTGGCCAATCACTTTGCACGTGAGTGTAAACGTGTAGCGGTGGACGATCGTTAGAAATAAAATCTGAATAATTCATGACATGCAAATCTAAAATGGCCTATCCCATTTCTCCACTGTCTACCGCTAGAGCTACCCGCATCCGGGTTTTGCGTGGCGTCGCTTGATTGTTGCTTGCGTGCGATGGGACGGGTGCATTGTTGAATCCCCTGTGGTCGCCTCCAAAAGTCCATGGGTGGGGGTGGGTTTTGGGCAGGGTGAGCGGAGTTGGGGGGGGGGGGTCTGTGTGACTTTGTTTGGTCACATCAAGGAGGAACATTATGTTTCAATTTCATAGCATGGATGGAAGAAGGTACCCATTCCTGCAGAAGATTGGTCGGATAGAAGTAAAAAAAAAATAAACTAGAAAAAGCTGTTGCATGACTGCCTATAAACCCAACTTGGAAGAAGAGTCTTTTCGTGACCCTTAGAAGTAGTTTTGTTTTCAAGCAAAGCCTCTGAATAATCGAAATAATAATAGGCGGTCACTTGGCTCCATGCTCGGCTATAAAGGAAATTGTCGATCGTTCCGCCGGCGGATTCCCCTTTTTGATACATTTAGCACTACAGTAGCAATTTTAACTTACAGAAACAATATTAATATACAGAAACACCAATATTTCCTATCAACTGCATATACCAGAGAGTGTCAACTCCATAAAAATGTAAGTAATTAGACTTGACCCTTATTCAAAGATTGTCTGCATGGATGCATTGCATGCTCTGTGGTCACTTTCGCTGTCATGTCACCAGTTAATTAAAGCATTAAAGGAACACGTTACCTTGGATCGGTCGAGTTGGTCTTTGAAAAGCGTTTTGTGACCGTTTGTTATAAAATGCATGGTTAGAAAGATGATGTAAAAGTAGAATACAATTATCTACACAAATATGCCTCGAAATTGCGTGGTTTTCTTTTTACATCGTCCAATAACACGGTCGGCCATTTATGGGAGTCAAAATTTTTACTCCCATAAATGGCCGACCGTGATAGTTCGCAACGTAAAAAGAAAACCGTGCAATTTTGAGTGATACTTGTGTGGAACATTATATTCTACTTTTAAAACATCTTTCTAATCATATTTATTTGATAACAAACGGTTTCAAACGCTTTTTATAGACCAACTCGTCCGATCCAAGGCAACGTGTTCCTTTAAAGACTTCAGAAAGCATCCAAGAATCAATGTATCACATTATACACACTATCCATGGAGGAAGAAAATAGCTATCAGATGAACTTAACCTTGAGTAGTGCAGTGTGGGTACACGTGGCACCTCATAATCATTCATCCCCTAGCAACACTTTGAACTACGGTCATTAACTGCCCTCATCCCTGCTGTGCGGTAGAGTGTGGCTGGTTAATTGCAGTATTGATACCACTGAGTCCAGTGATCAATTATATACCGTGGAGGGACAGACCATGTATGCAGATGAAACCTGGGACTTTGTTTGTGTATTTTGCAAAATATTTTTCAGCAACATTGCCCTTTATTTATTTGTCTGGGTGTTTTTTTATGGGGGGGGGGGAGTGTTTGTTTGTTTGTCGGTAGTGTTGGTTGGTTTGACACTATTGGTAATTGTCAAAGACCAGTCTTCTCACTTGCTGTATCTCAACATAATATGTATGAAATAACGAACCTGTGAAAATTTGAGCTCAATCGGTCATCGAAGATGCGAGATTATAATGAAAGAAAAAACAAGCTTGTCACACGAAGTTGTGTGCTTTCAGATGCTTGATTTCGAGACCCCAAGATCCAAATCTGAGGTCTCGAAATCAAATTCGTGGAAAATTACTTCTTTCCCGAAAACTGCGTTACTTCAGAGGGAGCTGTGTCTCACAATGTTTTATACTATCAACCTCTACCCATTAGGCCTACTCGTTACCAGGTAAGTATTTATGCTAAACATTATTTTGAGTAATTACCAATCGTGTCCACTGCCTTTAAAATTAGATGATTAAAATTAGAATTATTGATTCAGCTTAAAAAACCAAAAACAAATGAAATTGTTGCGCCTCGAGCTCTATAGATTTTACAATATCGTAAAAATACGTTTAAAAACACCTGTTGTTCTTGTTGTTCAGCCCATACATAAATATTTACATTTTGTTAAAGATATGTGACCTGTGACATCACATGTTTACAAAAAAGCCACCAAGCCTGGACTTCCTGCAGGCACGATTTGTACACAGCTCAATCAAAGAAAAAAACAAAACTCATATTTTTCATTTAGATTTGCACTGTCTATTTTTTTTCACAACTTTTGATATCTAAAACCTTGTCCAGCTTTTACTTTTATAACTCTTAGATTTATGTGGATATACAAAGTATTAAACTTTCCCATAATATGTGATCAATGCAGTACATTGCCCGGTACGTGGTAGATAGATCTAAACATGTACAAGGTCACACTTTTTTTGTAAATATAGGTCAAATTTTTATTAGAGAACATAAAAACACGAAAATAAAAATAGAGATGATAAAATATTATAGTACAGAACACACATTAAATTTAACAAACATGGAACACCGAGCTGACACTAATTTGCGGGCAAAATAATGACAATGGACAACTAACACTTCAGTTCTACCAAAAAATATATTTATATAAACAAAATAATATTTCAAAAAATATTCAATGGAATAAAACAATTAAAAAAAGTAATTAACATGAGATTATCTTTACGGATAATCAGGGTTGTTGCGCCCAAACCTGATCTACTATACATGTTTGCCTTGTTAATGTCGAGTGTTTGTTGTCCATGTTGTCCATATGGATGTTTTGTTTACTCTATGACAAGGTCACTTACATGGGTTAGTTGTGTACAAAGCATCACATCGAAGTCAACCGATGATGCGATGACACTTATACGGATGTGCCACATTGCCTGAGCCATCTCTGAAGGTTTGTGCTATTTGTTGTGTTTAATAGATGTTAGTCTAATAATAATAATGAGGTTTTTTTGTTTAGAGCGCATATCACAATCACAGAGAAGTCCCTATATGCGCTAAGAGATGAAAACACAAGAGAAGCAAAAGTTAATAGAGATGTGAAATATTGATTTGAAGTAAATACACAAGCAAAATTTAGTTGATACAGAAAGAAGTACTGAAGGCTATTGCAAAAATAAATGTGTTTTTAACTTTGTCTGCAATAAATTCACTGTTTGAGCTTGTTTTATGGTGTCCGGAAGACTATTCCATAATTCTGCTGCTGCTGCTGCAAAAGCTCTATAGTTGGTATGACACTGCTCTAGAATTGCAAGGGTCGTTGTTTCGAGTCCCATCTGAGTTATCAATTTTGTGTTTGGTCATTAGAAGGTATGACACTGCTCTAGAATTGCAAAGGTCGTGGGTTCGAGTCCCACCCGAGTTTTATATGCCTGTGATTTTGTTCACATAACTCGGGTAAGTTATGAGGGATATACAGTGCTAACACACATCGGTGTATATGGGTATAACAACCATAATTAATATTGTTGTATTTTTCAGCTAACTGTTAAACTATTCCTTATATTGGTAATTTTATGATGACCAACCGCCTACACAGAGTGAACGTTTACTTGAGCGATGTTCACACGACAGCAAATTAACTTGGGTCCCTTGCTTAATGTTAGCATGGTTGCAAAAATGTAGCTGTGTTTGACAATATTTTGCAAGAGAACTTGTTGGACAGTAGACACAATATTGTTGTCCTTTCGTTTCACATGAGGTAAATTTGACAACCATGCTACATTTTAGCAAGGGACCCTTGCTAAAGTGCTCTCGTGTGAAAGGGGCTTCAAGCACTCGCTTACCACGCGCACGAACTTGGTGTACACATGGAGGAAGTTTCATTCCTCCATCATGGTGTACATGTTACAAATTGATTTCAAAACAAAATTTGGCTATAATAAATGTTAAATTTGCATTGGGATAAATAAATAATAGTATACAAATATTGACTGCTTCGAGTGCTATGGTTAAAACTATGACTCCCGAGGTGATCCACGGAGCGTTCTATTTTCCCGAGGCGAAGCCGAGGGAAAATAGAACGCTCCGGGGATCACCGAGGGAGTCATAGTTTTTAACCATTGCACGAGTAAAAGCAGTCAATATTTGTTTTATAACACCCCAAACATTTCTAAAACCTGTATTATTACTATTAAGTTACAGACCTGAATGCTACAATCCACGGACGACGCGAAATGGTTACAGACTATTAATTTATCATCCTCGTACACGCAACGGACGTCTGGGTACTGCACGCCGTGTGCTAGTCTGTCGGACTAGCGCACGGCGCCATGTGCTAGTCTTCGGACTAGCGCATGGCAAACCGACGCTCTATCACACGGCCGTCGTCTAACAAAACTAAGACATGTCATGTGACGCGCTCTAAACCAATGAGCAGGCACAATACTTGCAAGGGGTGTTATAATCATTTTTATTTACCCCCATATACACCGATGTGTGTGGCTAGCACTGTACTCGATTCTTTTCCAAGTTCGGTAAAATAAAGGGTCGAATCCCACCCGAGTATTAATATGCCTGGGAATTTGTTCACAGAAATCGTTAAAAAGTACTGAGGATACCTCTTTACACACATCGGTGTCATCGGTGTGTATATGGGTAAAACCAATATAATTTCGCTAACCGTTTTTCTCCCGTATATATTTACTTGTGTGTGCGTTGTAAATTTGTGGTTGTTTGTTATTTAAAAGAACAGCACCTTAAGTATTTGTCAAAGACCAGTCTCCTCACTAACTTGGTGTATCTCAACCTAGTGCATAAAATAACAAACCTGTGAAAATTTGAACTCAATTGGTCGTCAAAGTTGCGAGAGAATAATGGAAGAAGAAGAAAAACCTTGTCGCACAAGCACGTGTGCTTTCACAGGTGCTTGAATTCGAGAACCCAGCTGAAAGTTTTGAATTCAATTCAAATATTTTAGTGAGAAATAAATTCTTTCTAAAAAAAAACTACATTACTTCAGAGGGAGCCGGTTCTCACAATGTTTAATCTTACCAACAGCTCTCCATTGCTTGTTACCAAGTAGGCTATACGTTTGAAATGCCTAAAGTAGAATATGTTCCACACAAATTATGCCTCGAAATAATTGCGTGGTTTTCCTTTTACTTTGCATCGAGTCTTTCTTACCAATATCAGTTCATATAACTATCGATTTCAAACGCTTTTCATAAACCAATTCGCCCGATCCATGGTAACGCGTCCCTTTCATATTTTGTAATCACTCAATATATAAACTATTATAGACAAGTTGAGACCCCAGGAAAAATGACACGGTGTGGAATAAAGCACAATTATTGCCAAATTTTGACCTGGGGCGGGTTGTTGACTTCCAACTTGAGGTATTTTTGATGATATATGGGCTCAGAAGCAAATGGTTCCATTTGCCGGGAGGTGTATATTAGGGGCATTTTTTTCCCGGGTGAATGCCCAGATGTTTTGAAAATTACACTGGTGTATCGAGGGGTGTTCTTTTTTTTTTCGAGGGAGAATAACCTGACGGGGCCTGTATGGGACTTCTCTTAACTTAAAATCTAGCAGAGAATAAAAGTTCAAGAGTTAATAAATAAGTTTTTACTGTAATTTGTGACATAAGCATTATTCGTGTATCTTTTAATATGCATTTTGCACATGAACTATTTGATATGACCGCGGACAAATTGCAACAGGAAGTGTCTGAACAGTTTTTTCTCTTGGAGGTGCTCCTCTCTAACTTTCCGCTTCTAAATGACTTGGGGCTTTAATTTAATGTGTTAAACAAATTTCACTGACAAGGAATCAAATGAAACGCATTTCAGTTTGCTAAACCCGGCCAACAAAAACAAAAATGACCGCCATTTTCCAAAATGGCCGCCATAAAATAGATATTTCCCAATGATATCTCCGCTTCTAAATGACTTGGCTTTATAACTTTAAGTTATAGTTCATTATTGACGTAAAAACAAACACTTCAAAAGTATGTTCTCATTTTATCAACTATTACACGTGTCCCCTAATGTGAGTTCACAGTGGTAAATTCCTGACCCAGCTACGTCCAAGCTCTTATTTATCGGCATAACACTAATCATTATTTAAAGTCACCTGGAAATAGAATTTTTTTCTTTCAAACATAAGAGTATATGCTTACGAACAATAAAACAGTTTGTTTAGTAATTGTTTGTCACGATTTATATGTTTAAAAAATATATAAAGTTGTTTGGGGGCTGACTCCGCCTACCCCTTTTGTGACGTCAATCGAGGCAGACTTTGCCTGCAATGCGTATAGTAAACACACGTGCAAAGTACATGTACGTCCAAGTCGTGAGTTGGTACATTTCAAAAAGAGTTTTTCTGCATTCAGCAGCAATACACCTGGTCGGCATTGCCGGAAAAAAAAACATTTGTTTTTTTTTTGAAACGTACAAACTCACGACTTAGTCCGTACATGTACTTTGCAATTGTGTTTACTCTACGCATTACAGGCAAAGTCTGTCTCGATTGACGTCACGAACAGCGCCCTCTCGGGTCGGGGTCTACTCTTAAATTTGTAAATAACATAAGAACTGATTTTTTAAAACCTTAGTTAACTGTTTATTCACATTCCACTCATCAAAACACATATATTAGTGACAAAAGCTTTATTTTGAAAAAATACCACTTCCAGGACTAGGTGACTTTAATCAACTATTCACGCTTGTCCCAAAGTTTGTGGGAGTTCATTGTAATGAGTGGTAGACTTCGCCGCGTCAAGCTCTAAATAATTATTGACAAAGCACTTAAGTATAAAGTATACTATCATTTTATCAACTATCACTTGTCCCAACTATCACTTGTCCCAAAGTTTGCTCACCTGTGTTTAACTTACACTTGTGTTAACAAGTTGTTTTCTCCACTTCAGTGTTTAAACAACCGGTGTGTTTCCGATGACTCTCCATAAATAAAAAATAATAAAAAAAAACAATTTGATTAAAGACAGTGGACACTATTGGTAATTGTCAAAGACCAGTCTTCACAGTTGGTGTATCTCAACATATGCATAAAATAACAAACTTGTGAAAATTTGAGCTCAATCGGTCGTCGAAGTTGTGAGATAACAATGAAAGAAAAACACCCTTGTCACACGAAGTTGTGTGCTTTCTGATGCTTGATTGCGAGACCTCAAACTCTAAACTTGAGGTCTCAAATTCAATTTCGTGGAAAATTACTTCTTTCTCAAAACTACGTCACATCAGGGGGAGCTGTTTCTTACAATGTTTTATACTATCAACCTCTTCCCATTACTTGTAATCAAGAAAGGTTTTATGATGATAACTATTTTGAGTAATTACCAATAGTGTCCACTGCCTTTAACACAAATTCGTGTTTTTGATAGAGCTTTTTAAATAAACTGCTCACAAAAAGTAAGGAAACTTTTTTCAATCCAGTATATTTGTTAGTATATAATACTCTCTTTGTATATGGTATATATCAATGCAAAGCTGAACTGTTCCTCTTCAAAATGATACCACAATTGCAATGATTACATGTTGCTGGACTTGACCACGTTAATGAGAATGAGACAAAGTCACAAATCAAATGTGCCAAAATTAGCAATTTTGTGTTACTGTGTGAACAATCAAATTGACACTGTAATTCAAGCAAGTAAGACAGCTTACTGATCTTAATCCACTTTATTGAGACAAGACGTTTGGTATAGAGCAAGATCGATCTTAATACACTTTATTGATACAAGAAGTTCAGTAACGAGTGGATGATCTGAAGACTTTGATGACAGCCTGACACCTTCTTCTCACGCTGCACACAAGTCTTGTGATGCACTGCTGATGAGGGATGGTGTTCCATTCTTTATTAAGGAACCTGGTTTGGTCAGCCACAGTTGATATGTTGGTGGTTCTCAGGCGCGGACAGCGAGGCCAAGCTGGTCCCACAGATGTTCCATGAGATTCAGGTCTGGACTGTTAGCGGGCCAATCCATCCGGTGCACCCCAACATTGTTCAGGTGGTCAGTCACCAGTCGGGCTCGATGGGGGCGAACTTTGTCATTTTGAAGATAGCATTTGGTCCAAGTGTCTGCAAATATGGGACTGCAATCGGCTGTAGAATATCGTCTTGCAAATACCCATCAAACAAGGTGTTTGTCATGAGATGAGGGTTAATTATGTCTGATGAGCTAGCTCACTGGTGCAAATCTTTGTGTAAACCATTAATGGTTCTGAAAAGCTCGATCGGTTTGATTATTGAGCATTTAGCACAGACAACGATAATGTTGGCACATTTGATTTGTGACTTTGCCTCATTGTTATTCCTGTAGCCAAGTTCGGCAACATGTGTTCATTGCCAATGTGGTATCATTTTAAAGAGGAACAGTTCAGCTTTGCATTGATACATACCATATACAAAGAGAGTAATAAATAATAACAAATTCACTGGATTGAAAAAAGTTTCCTTACTTTTTGTGAGCAGACGGGAATACACAATCTGAGAAGCTTCACAGTCTCAGATTCAAACTTTGGACATACAAAAATGATATTATTATTTGTTCCATTAACACACCTAGACATAAAGATAAAGTTCAACAACTAATAGATTTCTTACCTAAGGTCGTTCGGAGTGAATGATATGTCCACACACGAAGAATAATCCCTAATAGTAATAGGAATACACAATCTGGGAAGCTTCACGGTCTCAGATTCAAATTTCTTGCCTACAAAATTCTTTTTTTTTTTTTTTTTTTTTACATAACCACATCTATAGACATCAAAGCCAAAAACTGATAGTGATAGATTTCTTACCAAATGTTTTTATGGTCATTAATTTCAAGACTGATCACCAAACGTATACCTTCCCTTTTAAGGCACGGGACACCTTTAGTAATTGTCAAAGACCAGTAATCTCACCGGTATTCCAACAACATAAAATGCATACTGTGAAAATTTCGACGAAAAACAATGGTAATCGAAGTTGTTTGAGAATAATGTAAGAAAAAAACACCCTTGTTGCACTGGCAAATAATTATTGTGTGCTTTCAGATGACTGAAAAAAAAAAAATTAAAAGGCGTCATACCTGAACCCTTTTAATTTACGTGATAAATTACCTCTTTCTCAAAAACGACACTACTTCAGAGGAAGCCGTCTTCCACAATGTTTCAACAGCTCTCCTTTGCTCCATACCATGTAGGTTTTTATCCTAATAATTATTTTGAGTTACTACCAATATCGAGTGCTTTTAAGAAAGACAAGTAATGGAGGAATCGAACAAATCTGAATCCACTGCTTATAGTTATGTTTTCTTCTTCTCATTATTACAAAAATGTAGCCTACTCTCCACATTTGCCACATAGTGGACGCTCACACTGTATCGAGTTATTATTTCTGTTAAAGCCATTGGACCCTTTCGGTACAGAAAAAAAAAAAGTTCACAGATTTACAAATAATTTACAGGGTTTACAGAAGGTAATGGTGAAAGACTTCTCTTGAAATATTAGTCCATGAAATGCTTTACTTTTTGAGAAAACGGTAAAACAATATAAATTCTCGTTAACGAGAATTACGGATTTGTTATAAACACATATCATGACACGGCGAAACGCGCGAAAACAGGAGTGGGTTTTCCCGTTATTTTCTCCCGACTCTGATGTCCGATTGAGCCTAAATTTCCACAGGATTGTTATTTTATTTATAAGTTGTGATACACGAAGTGTGGGACTTGGACAATACTGTTTACCGAAAGTGTATAATGGCTTTAAAGGGAAGGTACACGTCTGGTATACACGAAACAAATAATTATTAACTTATAAACTGACTTGGTAACAAGCATTGGAGAGCTGTTGATAGTATAAAACATTAGGAGAAACGACTCCCTCTGAAGTAACGTAGATTTTGAGAAAAAGGTAATTTCTCACTAAAATAACAAAATACTTCTAGCTAGAAGTCTTTTATTCCTATCTGAAAGCACATAAATTCGTACAACAAGGGTGTTTCTTCTCTCATCATTTCCTCGCAACTTCGATGACCAATTTAGCTCAAATTTTCACAGGTTTGTTATTTTATGCTTATGTTGGGATACACCATGGGAGAATACTGGTCTTTGACAATTACCAAACGTGTACCTTCCCTTAGGCTTTAATGGTAACGTATAGATCTGTGTGGCAGTGGGGGCAAGGGGGACGAACCCTTGTCTCCCTCCTTCTTGCCCCATGGTATTGGGCACCTGTGACTCTCATGCCCCACTCCTCTTGTCTCCACCCCTCTGGCCACACGAAAGGTGGAAAAAACTACACTAGCAGACAAAAAAGCCACTCTCCGTATTATGAATGTGCCGTTAGCTCCACCCGCTCTGCGAATGGAAAATGAAGAAAAAAAATCTACTGTTTTTTTCTCTCTTTCGTTATACACTTTTTAGTCATGCAAACAGGTTGAAACCCGGAGGCAATTTTTGTTCTTATGAAGTATAGAATTATCACCCCATGTCCTGATTTATTTTAAAGGGAAGGTACACGTTTGGCAAGTGTCAAAGGCCAGTCTTCTCATTGGTCATCCAAGTTGCAAGAAAATGATAACAGAAAAACACCCTTGTTTGACAAATTTGTGTGCTTTCAGATAAGAATAAAAGACTTCTAGATAGAAGTCTTTTATTATTTTAGTGAGAAATTACCTCTTTCTCAAAAACTACGTTACTTCAGAGGGAGTCGTTTCCCACAATGTTTTATACTATCAAGCAGCTCTCCATTGCTTGTTACTAAATCAGTTTTTAAGTTATTATTTGTTTTTAGTAATTACCAAACGTGTAACTTCCCTATAAGGGTATTTTTAAAATCGATTTTATTCCCCCTTGAAAAGCACTAGGACAGTGGTAATTTTGATGGACAGAAATAACAACCCATCAGAGGGACTTGGCGAGTCTGTGAATCTGGATCGAAAGTTCGTTGTTTGAGCTAGATGAAATATGTGTGGTTTGGATTTTTTTGTAGTGTAGAAACCAACCTTAAAAAACCCATTCCAGATCTGTTTTTATGGTTCTCTTTTTTGGGGTGACAGAAATATTAACAAACCAGAGCAACTTGGCGAGTCTATGAATCTGGATCGAAAGTTCGTTGTTTATAACGCCATATTTAATTTTTGTGTGGTTCAGATTTGTTTTCTGTAGTATAGAAATACCAACCTTAACAAATTTCCCCAGATTTTTTGGTCCTCTTTTTTAAAATCGATTTAGCCACTATTTCCTCATTGAAATGCACTACACGGCAGGGGCAATTATTCTGGTGTATCAGATAAAAACATATCGACCTGGAGGGCACTGTCTTCAAATCTGGATCGAAAGTTCACGGTATTGTAAATCGTGCTGCGGACAGTAATTCGTTTTGCAAATTATCGGCGACTTCAAATCACCAACCTAGACTACCACCGCATAAATACACTGGACACCTATGGTAATTGTCAAAGACAAGTCTTCTCATCACTTGGTGTATCCTAATATTTGCATATAATTACAAGTCTGGTGGGTGATTATTTTGACTCAATATTGGTCATCAAAGTCAGAACTAGCATAAAGAAGAACGCTCTCTTGCTGCCGAATTTATGAGCTTTCAGGTGCATAAAAAGGCGTCATGCCTGAAGTTTATTAACATTTGAGTGAGAAATTACCTCTTTCTCAAAAGCTATGTTACCCCATGGAGCAATAAACTAGTTTATTGCATCATGGTTACCCCATAGGGGGAGCCGTTTCTCTCAATGTTTTATACTATTTGACAGCTATCCATTGCTCGTCATCAAGTAATTTGTTATGCTGACAATTTCCAATATAGAACGTCATTAAAAAAGGACTAAATTGTGGACTTATTACAGCCTGAGCGTCCTTCGCCTTGCTATTTCATTTCTTAGTTTTGAGGAATAATTAGTATACGTGGTTGCTAAGCAACGTGTAATGGCTGTTCTTTATTACTTACCATGTACCCTATAAACGAAATAAAGCCAAGGACCGTGACTGTTGAACCGGTACTCGTCCAATTAGGTGACGCAATCACACACATTGTGTTCTGTGCACTCGACCATTAAAGGCCAACTTAAAACAACAAAATCTGTTGCGTTTGCGAGTCTTTGTGTGAAAACGGTGAAAACAAAGCATAAATTGTCAGCATGTAAACACATTGCCCTTAAAGCCATTGGACACTTTCGGAACAGAACAAAAATAAAAGTTCACATATTTACAAATTACTTACAGGGTTTACAGAAGGTAATGGTGAAAGACTTCTCTTGAAATATTATTCCATGAAATGCTTTACTTTTTGAGGAAACATTAAAAAAATATCAATTCTCGATATCGAGAATTACGGATTTATTTTAAACACATGTTATGACACGGCAAAACACGCGGAAACAAGGGTGGGTTTCCCGTTATTTTCTCCCGACTCCGATGACCGATTGAGCCTAAATTTCCACAGGTTTGTTATTTTATATATAAGTTGTGATACACGAAGTGTGGGCCTTGGACAATACTGTTTACCGAAAGTGTCCAATGGCTTTAAAAGCACTGGACACACTATTGGTAATTGTCAAGGACAAGTCTGCTCACGTGGTTTATCTCAACATGAGCAACACAATAACAAACATGTGCAAATTTGAGCTCAATATTAGTCGTCGAAGTTGCGAGATAAAAGCACTGGACATTTTGGTTATTAATAAAAATTATCGTAAGCATATTAACGAGCAATGGAGAGCTGTTGATAGTATAAAACATTGTGAGAAACGGCTCCCTCTGAAGTTATATGTAGTTTTTGAGAAATATGTAATTTCTCACTCAAATTTTAAAATACTTCAGCTGAAGCCTTTTACTGTGCAACTGAACGCACATAAAGTAATGCAACAATGGTGTTTTGTTCTGTCATGATTCTCTTGCAAATTCGATGACCACTAATTGAGCCTAAATTTTCACAGGTTTGTAATTGCATTATGCTGGAATACACCGAGTGAGGATACTGGGCCCAATTTCATGGCTCTGCTTACCGTAAGCACAGAATCGGCGCTTACAGAAGCAGGGAATTATGTGCTTACGGCAAGCGTATTCACGGCTTAGCGGCGCATTTGGGCTTCTGCGCGTGCGTACTTCACGTTACTAGGCATTCTACGCTTACAAGGCTAGCGCAGAAATTCGGCGCTTGCACGTAAGCGGGGAATGGCGACCGTAAGCGCAGAATTCGGCGGTAAGCCGAGCCATGAAATTGGGCCCAGGTCTTTGACGTACCAAACGTGACACGGAATAACCAAACCTGTTATGAGTCTTTGTGAAAGACTATAGTGAAAATCATGCAGTATTTTCAGCATGTATTATAAAAACTTGTCCTTGATTTTGGTTGCATGCAACACCCGAAATTAACTGTTGCGTTTTTTAAATAATTGTTTTATGGCTTTTAAAATGGCGCGCATATCTGTCGCTCATAGTTGACGCTCAGGGCGCTTTAACACACAGTATTTTCCTGCAAGGTATGTGGGACTACGTTTGAATTATGAGATCTTCTCATTGTACATAGCACCATGTAATGATTTACAAGATGCAGAGTGTTGGTTCGAGTCCCGTGCCGTTACACTTGTGTCTTTAAGCAAGACACTTAACCATTGCTTCGTCCTTCGGATGGGACGTAAAGCCGTTGGTCCCATGTGTTGTGTAACGCATGTAAAAGAGCCAAGTGCACTTATCGTAAAGAGAAGGGGTTCGCCCCGGTGTTTCGGGCTGTGGCGTAGCACCTTGTAAAACTCTTCTAAGGTTCTACATAATTTGGTCTCAGAATTCATCACTGCAATAACCTATCTTTCTGAAAGTTTGTCTATACTCTTTGAGTACCTTGTATGGTAGATACGTGCGCTATATACAAGACTTCGATATTATTACTATTATTAAACATTTTGTTTTCAGAAGACACTATGAAATTGCCTTTCATGGTGATGCTGAACCTTCCAAAAGCTTGCCATTAAGCTTTGGATCTTCTTCGTATTTTTGTCATGCAGAAATAAAATTCTTACACTATTGGTAATTACTCAAAACAATTGTTAGCAAAACAACTTACTTGGTAACGACTAATGGAGGGCTGTTGGTAGTATAACACATTGTGAAAAACAGCTCCCTCTGAAGTAACGCATATAGTTTTTGAAAAAGGAGTAATTTTTCACTATTTGAATTTTATAAGAGACCTTAGCTGAGGTCTCGAATTCAAGGCATCTGAAGGTACACAACTTGTGTGACAAGGGTGTTTTTTCTTCAACTATTCTCTCGCAACTTCGACGACCAATTGAGTCAAAATTTCCACCGGTTTGTTATTTTATTTATAGGCCTAATGATACACCATATATGAGAAGACTGGTCCTTGGCAATTACCATAAAGGTGTCCAGGGGTGGATTTCACAAAGGTAGTCCTAACTTAGGACTGGTCCTAGGCAATGCTAAGAGATAGGACTGGTCCTAAGTTAGGACCAGTAACCCATCCTAACTTAGGACTGGTCCTATCTCTGAGCATTGCCTAGAACTAGTCCTAAGTTAGGACTACCTTTGTGAAATCCACCCCAGTGCCTTTAAAGGGGTATGTGTACATTTTGTAAGACACAAAACACAATATCCACAGATTTACATCAAACTCACACAGTTCGAAGATAATGATGGTAGAAAGCGTCCCTTAAAAATACTTGCGGAGGTACTGTAGTTTTTGAGAAATGAGTAAAACAAATCACGAATTATAATAATGATCATCCCAATCGGAAACGGAAATTATTTTAGCAAGTTAAACGTACTTGTTATTAAACTATGCATACTCCGACGTAATAATGTTTGAACGATGTTTTTTTTTTCACCGTCGGGTGAACAAAACCCATGTATCCCGTCACAGCGTGCAACAATATTTTAGGGAGGTTTAATTGCACGATACGCGAGCAAAAACGTGAACGTGAACGTCAAAAAATTGTGTCGTTTTGGGTGACGTCGCCGCTTTGTGCTTATTGCATGCTCACGTATGACACCCGGTGCGTATGACGTCTGCGCGCACGTACGTGCCTACCTACAGCGAAAAATCGTAACTTCACGTATGCTAAAAACGTGAGGTTTTAACGACACATTTTTCTGACTTCCACGTTCACATTCACGCGGAACGTACAGCTAAAGCTCCCTAATGTATAATGGTGTACGTGCAAAAATGTATTGCTGTGGTCATCGCGTTTTGACCCTATAGTAATAGCTACGAGATAAAAGCTTAAATAATAAATCATGCATTCAGTTCAAACGGATGAAAGTTTGATGTTGCCACACGTATCATGCGAACCGTAACTCTATATGCACAATTTAACTAACATATTGACAAGAAAATCTATGTTTGGAAGAAAACAGACAGCACACAATGGAACCGAGCTTAACTGTGTGACAATACCAAAAGTGCAACCACCAACCCTTGAAGTTACATCAGCTTCATGCGCTGATGATGATCAAAAGGATAAAAGTTAGATGTCGCCAAAACCACCCACATACTCAACGAACCATGAATCCACAGAAAAGTAATTTACGAAAATATCCATATATAGATTTGTTATGCATAAAATGAGGTCTGAGCTTTGGGATGTTCGTGTGGTTTCAGGCCCGCACTATTCGAATGTTAATGGATGTATTAAAAACAATATTTTGTTAATCACCCCCTAAAATTCATGAGTTTTAACAATTTGTAACAGTTTTTACTATACCTCATACATATTCATGACAGAGAGTCGAGTTCTCATTGGTCTGTTCATCATCATGTGCCAGGTGTTAATTTTGCTAGTTACCAAGCGCGCACGTGAGTATTCACGCAAGTGGTGAATGCGCATGACAAGTAATAGTTCCCCGGGAGCTATTCTACTTGTCATGCGCACTACCTTAATGAAAGAAAAAAAACAGCATTGTCACACGAACTTGTGTGCTTTCTGATGCTTGATTTCGAGGCCTCAAATTCCAAACTTGAGGTCTCGAAATCAAATTCGTGGAAAATTACTTCTTTCTCAAAAACTACGTCACTTCAGAGGGAGCGGTTTCTCGCAATGTTTTATACTATCAACCTCTCCCCATTACTTGCAACAAGAAAGGTTTCATGATGATAATTATTTTGAGTACCACTATTGGTAATTACTCAAAATAATTATTAGCATAAACACTTCATTGGTAACAAGTAATTTGGAGAGGTTGATGGTATAAAACATTGTGAGAAGCGGCTCCCTCTGAAGTAACGTAGTTTTCGAGAAAGAGGTAACTTTAATACGAATTTGATTGAGACCTCAGATTTAGAATTTGGGGTCTCAAAATCAAGCATCTGAAAGCACACAACTTCTAGATGACAACAAGGGTGTTTTTTCTTTCATTATTATCTCGCAACTTCGACGACCAATTGTTTTGTGCATACGTTGAGATAAATCAAGCGAGGAGACTGGTCTTTGACAATTACCAATAGTGTCCATTGTCTTTAAAGGCAGTGGACACTATTGGTAATTGTCAAAGACTAGCGTAACAGTGTATCTCAACATAAGCATAAGATAACAAACCTGTGAAAATTTGAGCGTAATTGATCATCGAAATTGCGAGATTATAATGTAGGAAAAAAACACCCTTGTCACACGAAGTTGTGTGCGTTTAAATGGTTGATTTCGAGACCTCAAGTTCTAAATCTGAGGTCTCGAAATCGAATTCGTGGAAAATTACATCTTTCTCAAAAACTACGTCACTTCAAAGGGAGCTGTTTCTCACAGTGTTTTATACCATCAACCTCTCCCAATACTCGTCACCAAGTCAGGTTTTATGCTAACAAGTAATTTGAGTGATTACCAATAGTGTCCGCTGCATTTAAGCAAATTTGTGCTAAGCAGCTCTATGAACTTGGGCCCAGAAGTGTAGGCATCACGCCGTTGATAATTTGCGTATCCTTGACGGGACTGTGCCACATGTTACCCGCACATGCGCACATCTATCGTTGTCACCCAAGGTTAGCTCCCATTGTTACGTGGCCAAATCCATACTCTCAACATTCCTGTATAGTAAAATAACATCGCACCGAGCTGCTGGAAAACCAGAAAGATTGTACATTTTAAACGGAATTTTTCTTGGAAACAATTAATGGTAAGTGCATGAAGTTCATATCATCAACACTTTTCATTTTTTTGGCTTGAAAAATGAGAGATTTTGCAGAGAAGAATTCATAGTATTTTTTATATATTTATCAGTTGTGACACCAATAGCGATACCGACACAGCCAATTCAAAATATCGGCAAGGGCTTTCGAGAAAGATGGTAAAATTAATTTTTAACTTGACTTGAAACTAAATATTGGTAAATGCAGTAAGTTTATATTATCAACACTTTTCATTTTTTCTGCTTGAAAAATGAGAGAATTTGCAGGAAAAAAACCTCTTAATATTTTTTTAGTTGTGACACAAACAGCGGTACCAAACACATCCAATTCAAAATGTTGGCAAGGGCTCTGTAGCGCTTTATTGCTATATGCAGTTGGCAAGCATAGCACGTTGCTTTGATGTCAATTGTAATTCACCAAGTAAATGACTTAAAGGAACACGTTGCCTTGGATCGGACGAGTTGGTCAAAACAAAAGCGTTTGTAACCGTTTTTTATATAATGCATATGGTTGGAAAGATGTTTTAAAAGTAGAATACAATGATCTACACAAGTTTGCCTCGAAATTGCGTGGTTTTCCTTCTACTGTGCGAACTAACACGTTCGGCCATTTATGGGAGTCAAAATTTTGACCCCCATAAATGGCCGACGTGTTAGTCGACGAGGTAAAGGGAAAACCACGCAATTTTGAGGCATGTTTGTGTGGATCATTGTATTCTACTTTTACAAGATCTTTCCAGCCATATGCATTTTATAAAAAACGGTTGCAAACGCTTTCCAAAGACCAACTCGACCGATCCAAGGCAACGTGTTCCTTTAATCATATACAATAAATACTGTGCCTCATTTGTTTGTCTTCTTCATATTAACGTTTAATTTTGTTCGCTTGATTTTTTGTGATTTTGTTTTTATTATGTATGTCAAGCCGAGCGTTGTTAACCAAAGATGTGATCATCCTTAAAGGAACACGTTGCCTTGGATCGGTCGAGTTCGTCCATGAAAAGCGTTTGTTTTAAAATGCACATGATGGGTACAAAGATGTTGTAAAAGTAGAATACAATGATCCACACAAACATACCTCGAAATTGTACGGTTTTCCTTTTACCTCGTCGACTAAACACGGTCGGCAATTTATGGGAGTCAAACTTTTGACTCCCATAAATGGCCGACCGTGTTAGTTCGCACAGTAAAAGGAAAAACCACGCAATTTCGAGGCAAATTTGTATGGATCATTGTATTCTACTTTTACAACATCTTTCCAACCATATGCATTTTATAGAAACCTGTTACAAAACGCTTTTTATAGACCAACTCGTCCGATCCAAGGCAACGTGTTCCTTTAATTGTTGTTAGGATTTTTTAAAAACGACTTCGATCAGTTGTTGTTTTGCAACGTTTTCTGCTTCTTTGCCTATTTTGCTTTTGCTGTTTGTTTTGTGTCTATGCAAGCTTCATTTATATAGTACAAGTGTTGGTCCTCACTTTTAATATTGTTGTTAATTATTGTATAAAGTCCTGTTAAAGGCAGTGGACACTATTGGTTATTACTAAAAATAATTATTAGCACAAAACCTTACTTGGTGACGAGTAAAGAGGAGAGGTTGATACTATAAAACATTGTGAGAAACGGCTCCCTCTGAAGTGACATAAAATTCGAGAAAGAAGTAGTTTTCAACGAGTTTGATTTCGAGACCTCAGATTTAGAATTTAGTGTCACGAAATCAACCATCTAAAAGCACACAACTTCGTGTGACAAGGGTATTTTTTTCTTTCATTAGTAACTTTGACGACCAATTGAGCTCAAATTTGCACAGGTTTGTTATTTTATGCATAATGTTGAGATACACCAAGTGAGAAGACTGGTCTTGGACAATTACCAATAGTGTCCACTGTCTTTAATGTTCGTAATTGTGAACAAAGTTTGGCCTATTAATTTGTTTTTTACCCTTGAAAAACACCGACGTGTTTCGGCCTGTCTGCTGCAGCAGCAGACAGGCCGAAATACGTCGGTGTTTTTCTTGCTGTAATTCAAATATTTGTTAGCATAGGTGGTCTTTTTTTTATCTATAATAAATATAAATATATATTTTTTTGCAGGTGCTTGCTTTTTTTTCTCAATCAGATTCGTTTCAGTCATTTTATTTCATGTAATTCAAGACTTCACTTTTGACCTTTCATAGGCCTACATTTTGTTACAATTGATGTAATCAACCGGGACCGTCACATCCAAGTGCACCTGAATATGTTGCTCTCTTGAGCTTGGAAAGACTTCAGGCCTGATGCATTTCTCATGCATTTGAAAGTACACGACTTTATGTAACATGGCTTTTCGTTCATAATTATCTTGCAGCTTTGATGATGAATTTAGCTAAAATGTTCACATTTTCTTTATTTTTTTTATTTGTTGTTGTTGCATAGCCTATGTTGGAATACACCAAATGAGAATACTGGTCTTCGGCAATTTTCAATATCAAATATTATCATAAAAACTTACTTTGTAACGAGCAATTATAAAACATCGTGAGAAACGGCTCCCTCTGTAACTTAGTTTTGAAAAAGAGGATATTCTTCATAAAATAATATTTGAATCTGAGAAAGCATCGGGCCTGGAAGCCATTCTCATGCACCTGAAAGAACGTAAATTTGTACACCAACAAGGATGTTTTTTATTTTATTAGTAACAAGGGTGTATTTTTATTTTATTCGTAATTCTCTTGTAACTTCGATGACCAATTGAGCAAACAAATTCACAGATTTGTTATTTTCTGCATGTTTGGATACAACCAAGCGTGAATACTGGCCTTTGGCAATTTCCAAACGTGTAATTTTCTTGCTGCTTCGATGACCAATTGAGCCAACATGTTGAGCAAAAACACGTTGTATGCATGTTATGAAACACCAAGGGTGTTTTTTTCTTTCATTATTATCTCACAAATTCGACGACCGATTGAGCTCAAATTTTCACAGGTTTGTTATTTGTCAAAAACACTCCTGCGAATTTGAATGCAGCTTCGATGAATTGTTAAATTGAATGATTATTTTGTTAAATCGAATGACGTAAAAGTAGATTTGACTAGTCTTAAAATGAAATCGAATGACTCTTTTTTAGTAGCATTCGATTTCGTGCGAAATAGAATAGGCTGGTGGTTAAATTGGCTGCTCTTTTTCCGAAATTGACCGAGAAAACCTATACTAAAAATCATTATTAGCATAAAACATACCGTGGTGACGAGTAATGGGGAGAGGTTGATAGTATTAAACATTGTGAGAAACGGCTCCATCTGAAGTGATGTAGTTTTCGAGAAAGAAGTAATTTTCAACGAATTTGATGTCGAGACTTCAGATTTAGAATTTGAAGTCACGAAGTCAACCATCTAAAAGCGCACAACTTCGTGTGACAAGGGTATTTTTTTCTTTCATTATTAACTAGTAACTTTGACGACCAATTGAGCTCAAATTTTCACAGGTTTGTGATTTTTTGTTGCATATGTTGAGATACACCAAGTGAGAAGACTGGTCTTGGACAATTACCAATAGTGTCCACTGTCTTTAATGTTCGTAATTGTGAACAAAGTTTGGCCTATTAATTTGTTTTTTACCCTTGAAAAACACCGACGTGTTTCGGCCTGTCTGCTGCAGCAGCAGACAGGCCGAAACACGTCGGTGTTTTTCTTGCTGTAATTCAAATATTTGTTAGCAAAGGTGGTCTTTTTTTTATTTATAATAAATATAAATATATATTTTTTTGCAGGTGCTTGCTTTTTTTTCTCAATCAGATTCGTTTCAGTCATTTTATTTCATGTAATTCAAGACTTCACTTTTGACCTTTCATAGGCCTACATTTTGTTACAATTGATGTAATCAACCGGGACCGTCACATCCAAGTGCACCTGAATATGTTGCTCTCTTGAGCTTGGAAAGACTTCAGGCCTGATGCATTTCTCATGCATTTGAAAGTACACGACTTTATGCAACATGGCTTTTCGTTCATAATTATCTTGCAGCTTTGATGATGAATTTAGCTAAAATGTTCACATTTTCTTTATTTTTTTTATTTGTTGTTGTTGCATAGCCTATGTTGGAATACACCAAATGAGAATACTGGTCTTCGGCAATTTTCAATATCAAATATTATCATAAAAACTTACTTTGTAACGAGCAATTACAAAACATCGTGAGAAACGGCTCCCTCTGTAACGTAGTTTTGAAAAAGAGGATATTCTTCATAAAATAATATTTGAATCTGAGAAAGCATCGGGCCTGGAAGCCATTCTCATGCACCTGAAAGAACGTAAATTTGTACACCAACAAGGATGTTTTTTATTTTATTAGTAACAAGGGTGTATTTTTATTTTATTCGTACTTCTCTTGTAACTTCGATGACCAATTGAGCAAAAAAATTCACAGATTTGTTATTTTCTGCATGTTTGGATACAACCAACCGTGAATACTGGCCTTTGGCAATTTCCAAACGTGTAATTTTCTTGCTGCTTCGATGACCAATTGAGCCAAAATGTTGAGCAAAAACACGTTGTATGCATGTTATGAAACACCAAGTGTGAACACTGGTTTAATTCGACAATTTACCTAACCTGCTCAGTGGCTTTAAAGCTACACATTAAGCCGGAATCTTAAATGAAAGCGAAATATTAAACTAAAGACACTGGGCACTATTGGTAATTATCAAACACTAGTCTCCACAGTTGGTGTATTTCAACATGCATAAAATAACAAACCTGTGAAATTTGAGCTCAATCGGTCGTCGACGTTGCGAGATAATAATGAAAGAAAAAACACCCTTGTCACACAAAGTTGTGTGCTTTCAGATGCTTGATTTCGTGACCTAAAATTCTAAGTCTGGGGTCTCGACATCAAATTCGTGGGAAATTACTTCTTTCTCGAAAACTACGTCACTTCAGAGGGACGTTTCTCACAATGTTTTATACTTCCTCTCATCATTACTCGTAATCAAGTAAGGTTTTATGATAATTAACTATTTTGAGTAATTACCAGTGTCCACCGCTCTTAAAGGCAATTACTATTGGTAATTACTCAAAATAATTATTAGCATAAAACCTTACTTGCCATGGCATGGAGTAATGGGGAGAGGTTGATAGTATAAAACATTGTGAGAAACAGCTCCCTCTGAAGTGACGTATAGTTTTCGAGAAAAAAGTAATTTTCCACGATTTTGATTTCGAGACCTCAAGTTTAGAATTTGAGGTCCCGAAATCAAGCATCAGAAAGCACACAACTTCGTGTGACAAGGGTGTTTTTTCTTTCATTATTATCTCACAAATTCGACGACCGATTGAGCTCAAATTTTCACAGGTTTGTTATTTTATGCATATGTTGAGATACACCAACTGTGAAGACTAGTCTTTGACGGTTACCAATAGTGTCCACTGTCTTTAAAGACAGTGTACACTAATGGTAATTGTCAAAGATCAGTCTTCTCACTTGGTGTATCTCAACATATGCATAAAATAAGATTAGTTTTTGTCGGGATCCCGACAATATATGACGTGACCAATTCTTATGTGTTTTATAAGAAACGTTTTAAATTTTTGTCATGGTTCCTGACCATTAAAATTAATGTTTGGGGCCAAAAATCTGACAACGCATCTTTAAGTGTTTTACATTTTTAATCTTTGTATACAACCGAGCTGTTATTTTTTGTTTGTAGTGTATCTTTGTAAATAATATAGCCTTGTAAAATGCATCGCCGGGGTTCTCTGATCCAAAACGCGCAATATTAATGCTGTTTTATTATTACCATTATTTATATTGAATAGAACAAAAAACAATCGAATGGTTCTTAAATCCAAACATTTTAGTATTGTTGCCCTGTTATTGCTATTGGTAATGTATTTGTTATACCGGCATGTTTTTAATAATATGCAAGACAATTTAAAATGCTTTATTATTTTAAAAAAAATATTCAAAATTGTTCAAAACGCGTTGCCGGCTGTTCACAGGTCATGTATTGGCATTATTGCTATGGCGACAGTCAGCCCCCCCCCCCGATCATTAAACCATTCATATTATTACACTGTTCTATCAAGCGAGCCGGCAATTAAATGGAACCGAAAATATTGCTCTTCGTTGTAATGTAAATTACAGTATTCTCACTAGGTGTATCTCAACATTATGCATAAAATAACAAATCTGTGAGAATTTGGGCTCAACATGAATTTAATTTTCATGAGCTCGAATTAAAGCTACTTTTTTGCCTCTCTTGTTTCACATTCAGAATTCGGCCATTCAATTTGGTTTTAGGCTTTCAAATTCTTCTTTTATTATCATGATTTAACAAAAGCATATCAGCATTCTGTGTCGTGACACACAATCATTATTCAATTTCGCAAAGCTGGTTCGATTGGAGATTGTACTGACTATTATTATATGGAAAGGTTTGCGGTAACACCATGTAATGACTATCTCTAATGAGTTGGGGTGGTTCTGAAAAGAACCGTTGGTTTCAACTTGACTTTTCGATCAGTATGCTCTGATCGACTTTATGGAGAAAGCTGAATGAGTTGAAACCAACGGTTCTTTTCAGAACCACCCCAACTCATTAGAGATAGTCATTACATGGTGTTACCGCAAACCTTCTATATCGTATTTCCACCATGCAAGGTTTCAAATTCTACTCATTATTATTATTATTATTATTATTTTCAATTTCGAAAAGAGCAATTTGAATAAATAAGAATTCAATTAAGTATGACTATTAAAGGCAGTGGACACTATTGGTAACTGTCAAAGACTAGCCTTCACAATTGGTGTATCTCAAACATATGCATAAAATAACAAACCTGTGAAAATTTGAGCTCAATCGGTCATCGAACTTGCGAGATAATAATGAAAGAACAAATACCCTTGTCACACGAAAATGTGTGCGTTTAGATAGTTGATTTCTAAAGTTCTAAAGTTCTAAACTTGAGGTCTCGAAATCAAATTCGTGGAAAATTACTTCTGTCTCGAAAACTATGGCACTTCAGAGGGAGCCATTTCTCACAATGTTTTATACCATCAACCTCTCCCCATTACTCGTAACCAAGAGAGTTTTTATGAAAGGTTTGACGCTAATAATTATTTTGAGTAATTACCAATAGTGTCCACTGCCTTTAAAGAAATACCAATAAACAGATAAACTAATACCAGACAACTCTTTCGTGCACTTTATGTTAGCCAAATCTTATTTTCTTCATTTATATTTCGTAGACTTTACATGGGGCCCGGAGAGATTTGTTCTTCTTTGTTTTCATCTTTATTCTTTCTTATTCGGGGGACCTAATTGTATATTATTTTGTTAAATCGAATGACGCAGCAGTACATTTGAATCATAAATCTAAATCGAATAACCCTTTTCAGTAGCATTCGATTTCGCGCAGCATTTCGCTATTATTTTGTCACCCACAAACATAAGAATATGAGAATCGATTTGTGCACGAATCGTTCATTGAATTTTGATTTCCGTCCTAGAATATAATGCAGCCCACAAAGGTAGTCCTAACTTAGGACTAGTCCTAGGCAATGCTAAGAGATAGGACCAGTCCTAAGTTAGGATGAGTTACTGGTCCTAACTTGGGACTAGTCCTATCTCTTAGCATTGCCTGGGACTAGTCCTAAGTTAGGACTACCTTTGTGAAATCCACCCCAGAGATGTAGTTGATAAACCCATACCTCAATAAATGTGGATGATTTGACGCTTTGTGAAGAAAAAAAACACACTGACAGTAAATTTTTCTTTCTGTTTACTCAGCAAGCGCGGGAACTGTACTCAGCCGAAACTTTCACTTGTGTTTTTGATTGTATTGTATTTTTATTCATATTGTTGTGTCAATAAAGCATCATTACCTTATAAATACAATAATGGGTAGAGAATAAAACAAAATTTAAAAAGTACTGGTGCTAAGTCACCAGAGTGTGGATTCGAATCCCGGTCGTGACACTTGTATCCCTGAGCAAGATACTTTACTATAATTGCTTCTCTTCACCCAGAGGTATAAATGGGTACCTACGAGGGATACTCCCAAGGGAGCTGAGAAACATTAAAACGATTGTTACCGGCCCAATGCTATAAATACGTTTGCCTTTGATAATATTGTTAAATATTTTGACAATTATTTTGTTTGTAGATGTATGTTTTTTTTTATATATTTGACAATTGGGGGGGGTCTTAGTTTTCAAGTAAGGTGGTTCTTGTGTTATTTCGTTTTCGCATTTCTTCTACTTGACAACTGTTGTTTTACTTTTCACTACAATTTTAGATTTATGTGTAATGTATTATAGTACATACATTTTTACTTTTTTAAATGAGCAAGGTTCTGGAGGGCAGCACTTACTTTTTATGGTATTGTCCAAAGAATTAAACATACAAAAAAGAAAAAAATAAATAAATAAACGTTTGCGTTTTTTCTTTTAAATAGTTGCAGTAGGTTAAAGGAACACGTTGCCTTGAATCGGACGAGTTGGTCTATAAAAAGCGTTTGAAAACGTTTGTTATAAAATGCAAATGATTAGAAAGATGTTTTAAAAGTAGAATATAATGTTTCACACATGTATCACTCAAAATTGCACGGTTTTCCTTTTACGTCGCGAACTGACACGGTCGGCCATTTATGGGAGTCAAAAAAAAATTGAGCAAAAAAAAAATATATATATACTCAGATTTATTTTGTTTAGGTTTTGAACCTAAACAAAATTAATCTGAGTATTTATTTAGGTTTTGAACCTAAACAAAATTAATCTGAGTATTTATTTATTTTTTTGCTCATTTTTGTTGTCTGCTTGTTTGTCTGTCTTTCTGTCCTGGATGGGAGGCATCCCTCCTCAAGCTCTGCTTCTCGGGATTTTCCCCCATATCACTTCCTCTTTCATCAGTTAATTGTCATTTTGTATGCCTCTTTTGTTAGTCTTTTGTCTATTTACTGTACGCACTACTGTATTTTCCTCTTTCAAAACGTTGTATGAATGTATGGTGTGGGTTTTTTTTTTCCCTGGAGGGGGAATCTTATTTAAGTTTCTTCAATGTGCAAAGCTGCACAAAATACTGGTCAAACCAACTACTTGTCATAGAACGATACGAAAATAGAATTGGCAGATGGCAAAAGCAGGAAACGAATGAATATTGTTCATCTTTGCGAAGTGAAACATTTTGAATGGAACTTTAAGTACTTTTATTAAAGGCATAATAACACAGTTGCTTTTACACAAAAGCCTTGACGAACGGCTATATTCTGAAACAGCTGTGTTTTTCGTGTATGGTTATTGTCTGTATACATTTTGTTTTCCCCAGTTTCTTTCAGGCTGTTGTTGTTAAAGGAACACGTTGCCTTGGATCGGACGAGTTGGTCTATAAAAAGCGTTTGAAACCGTTTGTTATGAAATGTATATGGTTAGAAAGATGTTTTAAAAGTAGAATATAATGATCCACACAAGTATCACTCAAAATTGCACGGTTTTCTTTTTACGTCGCGAACTATCACGGTCGGCCATTTATGGGAGTCAAAATTTTGACTCCCATAAATGGCCGACCGTGTTAGTCGACGAGGTAAAAAGAAAACCACGCAATTTCGAGGCATATTTGTGTAGATCATTGTATTCTACTTTTACAATATCTTTCTAACCATATACATTTTACAACAAACGGTTACAGAACGCTTTTCAAAGACCAACTCGACCGATCCAAGGCAACGTGTTCCTTTAATGTTTTCCCCAATACATTACAAGTATTGTAATCATCCATTTCATTTCCATTTCTTTACCATTAGCTGTCCACTACAACACGGTGTGTGACGAGTGACCGGACTGATTAAGATTTCATTACGTTGCTAGGGCAACTAATGATGCGGTAACCTTGACTGGAACCGATCTAGAGACTCAAACAACAACAACCCATTGTCAAGAAGGACAATACCACTACACATAATGACAAACTATCGTTTATATCGAAGGGTGGCAAACCTTTATAGCAATCCATTGATTGGAAGAGAACAAAAGCTCCCGGATTACGAAGGACGTAAAGGCATGAATCCGAAGTCTTGATACGATGAGATAGAACCGACAATCCGAGAAAGGGCTTTTTCGGATTTGATGATGGGATATTTCGTTGGACCGATTAATCCAGAACGCCACCTCCGTTGGATTAATTAGTGTGTTCTCCCGGTTGACTGGATATAAAGTAACATTGTTCCGATAGATCTGATCCTGCTAACTTGATTTTTAATCCGGAACATTGTATCATTACAATCAGAGGGACAACACACACCTTTGTTTCATTTGATCCGGATTAAGTTGGATTAAATCATAGCTCGGATTATTCATTTCACATTGTGTAATCCGATTAAGGATTCTTCCGGATTTATCACCATCGTGTGGATATTTTCTATTGGATTAATTAGTGCGTTCTTCCATACAAGATAATCACAGATGAGATTATGACAGCGAACGTTTTCCTGTTAAAGAACTCGCAGATTGAGCGGCCATCTTGAACTGGTGGATTTTATAATGACCGAGCACATGTACACGTGATCTTTATAAAGGATTGGATAATGGCAATCACGTGAGATTGTCTTCGTACAAGTCGTCGCCCACAGAAGGACAATATACGTCTTGCGAACGATCTGGTTTTAAAGGACGCCCTCTATTAACCAAGTTCAACACATACACAATGAGCGATACCGTAGCCTGAACATCTGACGTCACCTACTTTTCGAGGTTCGTGAATAACTCCAGATACCGACCATGAGCACCTGGCAGGATCCTGCCAGATTTACCTTTGACCTTACACACATTCAAACGTGTTCGTGCACCTGCATAACATTTTGATTACCCAAAACATTATGCACTATGCAGCAGCAGACGATCGAAAGTACAGTTAACTGCCACAGCTGACAACATACGTCACTTCGGAGCAGACCAATCATAACGCAGAAATTGAGCCCACGTCACTGCAAGTTATTCACTGATATCATTGGTGCTGTAAGACCTGTGCCCGTCCTTGCGGATCAATACAGTGGGACCAGTCTACCGAAGTCACTGGGCGTTCAACGAGACAACACGGAACAATCGTCTTTGGATAATGTCGCGAGTATAATATAATTAGTTCAGCCCTTTATTTTAGTACTAAAACTACCCGGATTTAAAATACGCTTTTACGCTGATAGGAATCTCACCCTTACCCATTAGTACCTTAGTTTTGTCACCTTCTAACCTATTGTTTTGTCACCTTTCCCCCATTAGTGCCTTTGTTTTGTCACCTTTCCCCCATTAGTGCCTTTGTTTTGTCACCTTCTTACCCATTGTGCCTTAGTTTGTCACCTTGTTACCCATAGTGCCTTAGTTTGTCACCTTGTGACCCATTGTGCCTTAGTATGTCACCTTGTGACCCATTGTGAACATCACCAATGTATGAAAGTGAGCTATAGTATTCCAAAACACATTAAATTGATTCTTGTTATATATACAGAGGATATTATTTTTTATGTTCAATAACAAGTTGTTGTATATGAGGAAAATGGAGAGTAACCAAGGAAACCAAACGTCGTCATATCATAATCTACCTGAACTAAGACATAGCATTACTGGCGATAGAAACGACAACGAAGAAGCTTCACAATTAAAAAATGAATATGCTGATTATTTAGACGAGGTGGAATGTAACATTACCCGATTGATCCCTTCACTCTCAAACATGTGCCTGAAAATTGTAGACACTCCCCGGGGAAGATCTGACCGGATCCTCGGCAAAATTCCCGGTCTTTGTCATTTAGTGGCGTCGTTTCGTCATCAAAGATGGCTGCGGGACGTACGGTTTAACTGGTTAGTCAAAGCTCTCATTGAGGCAGAACGGTCGGTCAGTTACCATATCAAGACGACCTTTGACCCGCTTGGAAATAGACTGCAACTGTTCCGTCGAGACACTAGACACGTGGAGGGTGAGATGGGAACCAGATACGATCCTAGTCTTCTCCACCTACCAGGAATGCTCCCCTTACCGGAAACAGTCGATGGTTGTGATGCGAGCGATTGGTGTATAGCTGTCCTAGCGCACCTCATCAACATGCTACTACCGACGACTGTTTCAGATTCAGGATTACGGAGTAGTGATGGCCAGGAGGTTATGAAGCTCTACGTTCGTAGAGTAAATGCATGTCTTGTCCAATGGGCGCCCGTGTTGGTGAAACATTGCTTCGATATTGCAATGGTGTATGTGTGGTGGTGCCGTGGTTATATCAGCAAAGCAGTTGGTGCTACGCTTTGCATCACTGCACTTATCCCAAATGAGGATTTGGATTTGGATCTTGGAAAGTTTGAGCCGTCATTTGGAAGCTTGCAAAAGGGGATTTACTTCAATGAGTTGGGGAGGCTGATGGCCCAAGCAGACCAACCAGAAATTGCGTGTCGGTTCTACTGTAATGCAGTTGAATGTATCACCGATGATTCGTTCGATCTTCATTCTCGGATACTCTGTGCTTCGGCTGCCGATCAAGGACAGATGGACCAGCGGCACGCAGAGCGGGCCATAGCTGATTGGGACGCCGTGTTACGTGAGCCTCACGTCCCATCAAAGATCGGCCACGCCGCGCTGGTGTCCATGTTGCATTGCCATACGGGTGCGTGTGTCAACCTGCCAGAACAACCACGTGCTGATGATAAGAACAAGGAGTGGTTACTCCAGATGGAGTTACGGATAAGCAGTCTTGCTCTGAAGAATCGAAATTGTTATTTTCATTTGTCTCTGATTCGAGCTCTCCTTGGGGTCGAAGAAGGGGCAATTCTTGCATACGACACATTCAGTAGATATTACCAGAGAAACGAGGTACCTGGTACGATTGCATGTTTCGAGCAAAACAAGAACACGGTCAATCCGTGGAGGATATTTTCAAAATGGCTGACCGACCGAATTGTAGAAACGGGAGATAAAAGTCAGGCCATTGGTTGTATGCCGTTGTTATGGAGACGGGTTCTGTGTTACCCGGAGTGGCTTCAAGATCAGAAAAGCTCCAGTCGTCTGTTTGATGTTTGTGGAGCTACGCCAAAACTCAAAATAACAACTGATGGTTTTCTGACTGGAACCTTCGTGGGGAACCTTCCACCGATAACATCTCTTCTGCTCGACCCTTACACTGGAGCTGTTTGCTTTCCTGATCAGGATCGACCCATTGAGGTGCAGGAGTGGGATAACCTCTACCAGAAGGATGAAGGCCATCAACCAGCTTTACCAGCAGTCGATCCCGAACTGCCATTTGTTTTAAACAGCCAAGGTAGACCAAATAACTCCCACTCATGTGGATTCCGTGCTGATACATTTATCCCAACTCCAGTCCACCTGTTCACAAACAAAACAACAGGTGCAACTTGCAGCCTGCTCGTCTCAAATGAAATTGTTAATTACATCATCTCTGGGTATCATCAAGACGACTACAACTTCTATCAGAGAACACCTGGAATAGTGCACCACAACGCTTTGTTGTTATACAGACAAGGATCCATATATCTAAAGGTAGACCTGCGATCTGTGATTCTACAGGCAGGACGAGATGCCATCTTGAAGTGTCTTGAAGACAACAACCGGTTCAGAAATCGCCCACAGACAGAAAGAGAGGTAAGACTCATCCTCGACGTCTGCGTAGATCGTGGTCACCAGATTGGGCCAGGCTTACTCCGAGACTTCATCAACACAAAACAAGGACGCCTCTCTAGATTATACAGTCATCCACTTGAAGATTGGAACGAGGAGTTGATACATCGATGTCTGCCCCCTCCTCAGGTCGTTCGAGTGTCCAATATTGTATTTGTTGGGGAAAGCACTGTGATTCTAAGCTGTCTGCGTGCATTAGAGCCCTACAAATCACAACGAGACAATGTATTAGTTTTTGTTAACTGTATTGACGATAAAACTTTCCAGGCTCCAGTTGTACATTTTGCTGGATTGTTTGATGTCTCGGCTTCTGGTAACCTAGACGATTCTCAAGTGACATTTTGGGAGATTCCTAAACAGACAGACTCTTGGAAATCTCCTGGTAGCAAGGTCTTTTTTGCATATGCTGAGACACTATCAGCAAGTAGCACTGAAACCAAGAACGTCCTGGTAGTCTTTGATGCACACGGTGTTGTTCTAATGCGACAAAGAGATACAACCGGAGTGTTTCATGGCTGCATGAGCTTCACAACTACTTCTGGGTGGCATATATTGGGTTGTGACACGCTTAAGACTAATCTGGTCTCTTTGAACGTCCGGAAGAAGACTTGTGAGAGGTACTGCTGCCCTAAGATCGAAAGCTTTCAGGTGACAGGTGGTGTGGCCTTTGTTGCTAATCCTTCGGGTGTGGTAGTCTTAGACGCTGGTAGTTTAACACCTTTGAGTGTCATTCGAGCCCTGGGCCCAATCAAGGACAGAGAGATGGGCCGAAGAAGCCACGACGGTCTCTTAGTTGAACGAGAATTCCGTTTCTTGCGGGTACTTGCTCTAACTACACAGCGAGAAGGTTCTTCAGCAGAATTCTGTTCAGAGTCAAAGAGCAACAGCTCAACAACATGTTCCTTAAGGATCTTCCTGGGTCTTGCTAATCGTGTTCTAATCCTAAAGACAACTCCTCAAAGTGTCAAGACGTCGCCCTCTTGTAGTCCATTGTCGGTTGAGATCATGGCTGACGTAGCTTTGCCTGGGATCCCCACTGAGGTGTGCTACGTCAATCAATCTGTTGGCTTCGTTGTCACGGCAACCGTCTCTACGGAGCGCCATGATATGGAGACAGAGATACTGTACTGGTTTGATGTGTCTGGCGGATTACGTGGTGTTCATCCGCTGTTGGGAAGTAGTCCGCACGGCATGCTCGCCGTGAAGTTAAATAATATATCTGGGGACGCGGTGAGATGTAACAACGAAACTTCAAGTTGGCATTTATACCTTGACGATGGCTATGGAGGTATTTGCTGCATTCAGTTATTAAAGCCTTGATAAAATGTTGCCTTATTTTTGCAAAGATGTGATTTCATAAATCCTGTCAGCACATAAATTTGCTTAGCTTGAAACTTCTTCCTTAATAAAAACAGGATTACCAACCAAATTTCCACGTGATTTTCAGGATAAGCAAACAACAGCTGAAGGTCTTTGCCGTGCTCCCAGAACACCGTCTTTCCACCAAGTCGGTCGCACTTAAATAACGGACCGGGCCCCCACGAGCCACCTCTCCGACCCTGCTTATTCCCTAAGAAAGGCCAAGTGATGGGGTCTAGTAGCACGCAAAAAGTGCAACACATTGAAATTTGGTTGGTAATCTTGTTTTTATCAAGGAAGAAATTTCATGTTAAGCAAATTTCTGTGCTTACAGGCTTTATGAAACTGGGCTCTGAATGCTGAGTACTCGATGTATTTGCTTATAGTGTATTATATACTGATGATGGAGTCTTTATAAGAGTGCATGGGGTTGGTGTACCTGTCTTTTTTTTGATTGTGTCAATCAATGCAATATGTTTGTGTTCTTAAAAATGCCTTTTTTCTACTTTTACAATATTTCGGACGAAACTGTTTATGGTTTTTTTTTTCGAGGCTTGGTATTCCATGGTGTGAAATTTATATAGATAATAATGTATAATCATTTTGTCCATTTCAGAAAAAAATGTTGTCACTTTTTTATAAAGTTATATTTAAACTTAAGCTAACTGAAATTTTGTATATATTTTTAGTAGATACTTTTAATGTTCAGTGCCTGTCATCTAATGAGCCATTTTGTGCCTAAAAAGACTATCGAATGCTGTTTTAAAAACTTATTGGAAATTGTGTTTTTTGTAGTTTTTGTAAAATCTTGCCAACTGGGATACTTGGACGCTAGGTGGCAGCAGACTTACCAAGTGAAATCCAAGGTTCTCGGTTATGTGCACATGCTTAGACTACCGTGTAAACAATGAATAGACCTTATGCACATGACGTCATTTCAGTAGGGCGCCCTCATCTAGAGGTCAAAAGGAGGTTGTTCATTGGCCAATCCTGTGCGCCGCGCGTACAACTCTGTGCGTTTCCATTGTTTCGTCACCGTTTTTCCACTTAGATGGCCGCTGGATGACGTCTATAGACCTTTACCGCAAATCTCGGAACGTGCGCGTAAGGCGTGGAATGAGGTGCATGCTGGGCCCAATTTCATAGCGCTGCTTAACGGTAAGCATATTTTCATGCTTACTGTAGCAGAACAAATTTGCTAGGGTGTAAGCGTATTTCACAGTTTTAGCAGAAAAGTTTGACGGCCATATTGCGCGTTCACCCCATGGATTTTATTGTGATGTCATATTTTATTTGCATACAGTAAGCACCGTGGTGTGTACTAAAAGGTTAGCACGCCTGTTCGTGTGCTTGTGGTAAGCATCGCTATGAAATGGAAATCGTGCAGTAGGCACAAAATGCCCAGTGTCTTTAAAGACACTGGACATTATTGGTAATTGTCAAAGATCAGTGTTCTCACTTGGGGTATCTCAACATATGCATTAAAAAGCAAACCTGTGAAAACTTGAGCTCAATCGGTCGTCGAAATTGTGAGATAATAATGAACGACAAAAAACCCACCCTTGTCGCACCATGGTCACACAAAGTTGTGTGATTTTAGATGCTTGATTTCGAGACATCAAATTCTAAATCTGAGGTTTCGAAATCAAATTCGAGGAAATTACTTCTTTCTCGAAAACTACGTCATTTCAGAGGGAGCTGTTTCTCTTAATGTTTAATACCATCAACCTCTCCCTATTACTCGTTACCAAGAAAGGTTTTATGCTAATAATTATTTTTTAATAAACACCAATTGTGTCCACTGCCTTTATCCGTTGTATGAGTCGGAAGAAACCATGTACAATTTTCAGCATGGTTATCACATTGTACTTATATTGGGTTATAACCAACGACATCAACTGCTTGCGTCTTTAGGTTGTCATGGGTCAATCTTTCACAAAGAGTTAGGATTCAAAACGTATAGCTAATCCTAAGTTAAAGGCAGTGGACACTATTGGTAATTACTCAAAATTTATTATCATAAAACCTTACTTGGTAACGAGTAATGGGGAGCTGTTGATCGTATAAAACATTGTGAGAAACGGCTCCCTCTGAAGTGACGTAGTTTTCGAGAAAGAAGTAATTTTCCACGAATTTGATTTCGAGACCTCAAGTTTAGAATTTTAGGTCTCAAAGTCAAGCATCTGAAAGCACACAACTTCGTGTGACAAGTGTGTTTTTTCTTTCATTATTATCTCGCAACTTCGATGACCGATTGAGCTCAAATTTTCACAGATTCGTTATTTTATGTGTTGAGATACATCAAGTGAGAAGACTGGTCTTTGACAATTACCAATAGTGTCCACTGTCTTTAAGACGAGTAGCTCGTCCTTACTCAAGATAAGACTAGTCTTAGCTCTTTGTGAAATCCTCCCCAGGTTCTTTAGAATATGGCTTTACTTCAGAACGAAATATCTCACCGACAAAGGGGTCCAGTACTTATCGGGAAGCATACAAACTTTAAAAAAATAATAAAAAAAAATGTGGGTATCCTTACTAACCATTTGTAATAATTGATAATTTTTTTTTTTTAATATGGCTTTATTTAAGAAGGAAATATTTCACCGAAAAATGGTTCTAGCAAGACCTAACAATCACGAAGGTTACAGACTAAAATTAAACAATGTTTTGTATTCTTATACCAACCCTGTGTAATACCTTGAAGCAATTTTTAGAGAACATGTTTATCAATATAATGTATTCCAACTCTGGTGATGTATCTTAATGAAATATTATTATTTTATTAAATCCTAATATTATTTGCTTAGATTGTTTATTTGTTCACGGTGTTGAATTAACTCCCATAGCATTTTTTTTTTCTTTTTTTTTTTTTAGATAAAAATTATAACATACGTTGTTATTTCTTTTTCTGTCAGATCAAAAGTACAGTAGGTCTAATGCAGAGTTGTAAAAAAATATTATAAATTACAACAAGAGCAATTAAAACACAGATGAACGAAAGAAAAACAGCTCCAATTACTGAACTTTTGATTGTCATTTTGTTTGTTTTATAAACATCACACAACCCCGAACAACTTTTGTTTGACTCGCCCTGTGTTTAATAGTTCTGTTATCGATCGTCACGGGTAGGAATAAGTATTATTTTTCACTCAACATCTGTTGGGTTGCAGCTGATTGAAAAAAAACACGCAGGTAACAAAATAATTTTATTTTTGATAATAACACTATCTACTCAAGCAAAGAAATGTACGGCCCGGTTGTATATTTAATGTCAGAAGTGCTTTATTGCATTCATGCTGTGATACAAAAAAATCGGTTATACAAAAATCGATTACTATTATTACAATAGACACACCTGTTCTAGAACTCTAATTCATTCAATTCAATTCAATTCAAAAATGGTTTATTAAAACATGTCTCGCAGTTGAAAAAAAAATGAATTGCACAACTGAATTTAAAGGCAGTGGACACGATTGGTAATTACTCAAAACAATTATTAGCTTAAAACCTTACTTGGTGACGAGTAAGGGGGAGAGGTTGGTGGTATAAAACATTGTGAGGAATGGGTCCCTCTGAAGTGACGTAGTTTTCGAGAAAGAAGTAATTTTCCACGAATTTGATTTCAAGACCTCAGATTTAGAACTTGAGGTCTCGAAATCAACCATCTAAACGCACACAACTTCGTGTGACTAGGGTATTTTTTCTTTCATTATTATCTCTCAAGTTCGATGACCGATTAAGCTAAAAGTTTTACAGGTTTGTTATTTTATGCATATGTTGAGATACACCAACTGTGAGGGCTAGTCTTTGACAATTACCAATAGTCTCCACTGCCTTTAAAGGAACGTTACAGAATTGGTAAGAAAACAAAATCGTGAAGATCACAGATTTACATCAAACTTACCCGGTCTAATGATGAGGATAGTAGAAAACATCTCTTGAAATATTTCTGTCTAAAATGTCATATTTAATGAGAAATAAATAATATAATTTCGCGTTTGGAGTTTATCGATCGTTTTATTCATTATTGTTTTGGCATCGATGCAATGCAAAATTTGTAACCGTTTGTTTTCACTATTCTCTCGTGACCCAGATGGCCGATCGGATCTCAAACTTCTACAGGTTTGTCAGTTTTATGATGGATTTACACAAAGTGCTTACACTGCCATGCCAGCAACGTTTTTGCTTGCAAAACCAAATCTGTAATGTTCCTTTAAAGACAGTGGACACTATTGGTAAATGTCAAAGACCAGTCTTCTCACTTGGTGTATCTCAACACATGCATAAACTAACAAACCTGTGAAAATTTTAGCTCGATTGGCTGTCAGAGTTGCGAGATAACTATGAAATAAATAAAAACACCCTTGTCACACAAAGTTGTGTACTTTCAGATGCTTGATTTCGAGACCTCAAATTCTAAACTTAAGGTCTCAAAATCAAATTCATGGAAAACTACTTCTTTCTCGAAAACTACGTCACTTCAGAGGGAGCTGTTTCTCACAATGTTTTATACAATCAACCTCTCCCCATTACTCACTACTAAGTGAGGTTTTTTGCTGATAATTATATTTTGAGTAATTACTAATAGTGTCCACTGACTTTAAGTTTCTCAATTGATCCATGCATTATGAGGACCTTGGTATAAAATAACGTAAAAATATTCTAGCTTGAATTAAAATCCTATGTTTGCTCTTGCATTTCGCAACTTAAAGGCAGTGGACACTATTGGTAATAACTCAAAATAATTATCAGCATAAAACCTCACTTGGTAACGAGTAATGGGGAGAGGTTAATAGTATAAAACTTTGTGAGAAACGGCTCCCTCTGAAGTGACGTAATTTTTGAGAAAGAAGTAATTTTCCACGAATTTGATTTCGAGACCTCAAGTTTAGAATTTGAGGTCTCGAAATTAAGCATCTAAAAGCACACAACTTCGTGTGACAAGGTTTTTTTTTCTTTCTTTCATAGTTATCTCGCAACTCCGACGACCAATCGAGCTCAAATTTTCACAGGTTTGTTATTTTATGCATATTATGTTGATATACACCAAGTAAGAAGACTGGTCTTTGACAATTATCAATAGTGTCCAGTGTAATAACTGTTATTCTTTGTCTCAGTGCAAATGAATGTCTTTGACTAATGCCTACAAGCCCTGCCACTACAATAGATCCCTTTAAAACTTTGAAATTTAAAAAAGGCCCTCAAATCACCCAGAAATGATCTTATATAATTATATATAAAAACAACCAAGGGAGGGCCTACTGTGCAATGGCCATCCGCTCTCGCCTGCGTGCCTGCGTGCGGATGTTTTCAGATACAGTATTCTGGAATTTCGTGAATTGATTTCAGAGAGCGCATGTGTACATCTCGCTACGCAAGCTAGACTACACACAATAATTAGCTCGGGCAGGTAACGCAAAAGCACATAGGAACACACACCACGCAAGCACTGCGTACATTGTGTAATAAGCTAGACTTTACGTACAAAGGAAAACATACTAAACAAATCCCAGAATGCATTGTTTTTTCCTATCTGTAAAGGGGTCTATGCGCTTAGTTTGTAAAAAAAAAATGGCGCACGTGTTCCGTCGACCAAGGGCGTTTTTGCACGGGGCGGACACAACTGCATGTGCAAATGTGTCCGGGCGGACACACTTGCATTATGAAGCAGCGTCCGGGCGGACACGATTGCATAATATGCAAAATCGTCCGGCGGACATTTTTGCATATGCAATAATGTCTTTTGGATAGTATTGCATAGAGGACATAACTGCATGGACACTTCAACTCGATTAAAGTGAAGTTCGTTCCAATTTCACTCAAAAAGATTGACACAAATTGACTTTCACTACCAAAAGAGCGAAACCGACACCACTCGGACAAGAGAATGATACGTTCACTCTTTTACAATTAGAGAGTAAGCTTTCGATATTATTTGTGTTAGGATTACTCCCGAATCGGTGGTGTTCGTCAGTTTGCACTTTTGGTAGTCTGTGGTCGTGTGCATGTAGTGAAGTGGATGCGAGGTCAAAACAATGCAAACTTAACGGAATGTTGGCTGGTAACCTACTTTGCTAAGCAATATTTTCATGTGCTGAGCAAGCTCATGCTTACAGGCTTTATGAAATTGGTCCCAGATGACGATCTGGGTCAAATTTCATAGAGCTGCTAATCACACAAATTTGCTTAGCATGATATTTCTGCCTCGAATAAAACAGGATTACCAACCAAATTTCCACATGATTTTCAGGATAAGCAAACAACAGCTGAATACCAGTAACAAGTAATATACAACAAATGAAAATTCGGCTGGTAATTCTGTTTTTATCAAGGAAGAAATTGCAATGCAAATTGCTAAGCAAATTGTTGTGCTTAGCAGCTCTATGGATTTGGGGCCCTGTGCTTTACCGCACGGCCACAACGTCCTGTTGATCATTTATTTTTACAAAGCGGTTTTAACTTCCTGACAAACAAAATACATTTTTACTCATCGGATAATATATCTATAGTTTAAGTCAATTTTAGCCCGATTCATACATCCTTAAAGACACTGGACACTATTTGGTAATTGTCGAAGACCAGTCTTTACACACTTGGCGTATCTCAACATATGCAAAAAAATAACAAACCTGTGAAAATTTGAGCTCATCAATTGGTCGTCCAAGTTGCGAGATAACAATGGAAGAAAAAAACACCGTTGTCACACGAAGTTGTGTGCTTTAAGATGTTTGATATTGGGACCTCAAAGTTTAATTCTGATGGGGTCTCGAAATAAAATTCAAATATTTTAGTGGAAAATTAGGTCTACTTCTTTCTCGAAACTACGTTACTTCAGAGGGGGCTGTTTCTCACACTGTTTTATACTATCAACAGCTCTCCATTGCTTGTTACCAAGTAAGTTTTTATGCTAACAATTGAAGAGTAATTACCAATAGTGTCCAGTGCCTTTAAATCACTCCCATCGACTATTGTTCATATTTACAGAGTCATCAGCAGTTTGCATTTCCTGCGTGTGGTTTGAACAAGTCACAAAAAGTCACAAGACTGGTCTCATCTGGCGAATACAGTGACTCAGACTAAATAAGTTTATATCAAAAACAAGTTCTTTGCGCTTCGATTAGTAAAACAAACATGATATTAAGAAACTTGACTTTGGTATTTAAAGAGACACGTCGCCCTGGACCTTTTTGGTAATTGTCAAAGACCAGTCGTCTCACTTGGTGTATCTCAACATATGCACAAAATAACAAACCTGTGAAAATTTGAACTCAATTGGTCGTCGAAGTTGCGAGACAATAAGGGAAGAAAAAGCACCCTTGTCACACGAAGTTGTGTGCTTTCAGATGCTTGATTTCGAGAATTTAATTTTGAGGTCTCGAAATCGAATAAGTGGAAAATTACTTCTCTCTCGAAAACTATATACTTCGGAGGGAGCTGTTTCTCACAATGTTTTATACTATCAACAGCTTTCCATTGCTTGTTACCAAATAAAGTTTTTCGCTTACAATTATTTTGAGTAATTACCAATATAGTGACCCAGATATACCCTTGACTTTATTATAGAGTTGCACTCCAATAATTGTTACCTCACAGAGGGATATTCCTCATATAAGGAGGTATAATTGAGGTATAACACCCATTGAGGTATTCCCTCCATGTTGGTGCAATTGAAATCTTATTTTTTTGCAAAAATAGGCCCTGCTTATATTTTATGAAAACCCCACAATTTTTTACATATTTTACATAAAACGAAATGCTGAGGACACGACTGAAAAAAAAAACTTATTTTGCACTAATTCATTGTTGAAGGCCCGCATTTTTGTCCAATTAATTTTGTACATAAAAACGAGGTGCCAATAGAAACGAAGTGCCAGTAAAAAAAAAACATACAGAACAAAAAAATATACTGCATAATTTATTAATAATTGCACTTTTTTCGTGGTTATTATCATGATAATTGCTTTTTTTTTCGTTGTTATTGTCATTACTGGCGCTTAAAGGATTGGTAGAGTGTTGTGTGTGATCAAACATAAACATGAATTATAAACCTGTGGAAATTTCGGCTGAATTCTTTGTGTGAGTCGGGTGAAAAAAAACATCCATAATTTTTAGCTTGAAAGAAACACGGTATTCTTCTTATAGATATTGTCATTTCATAGTCATTTCCTTCAGGACACTTTTGGTAATGTTGTCAAAGACCACTAATCTAACTTTTTTAGGGCCTTGTCACACGAGGCAACTTTTCCAGGCATCTTGGAGGCAACCAACTGCAGTGCATGCTACAGGAACACTTTGGTAGCACTTGAGTAATTCTTCGAACAATGTCTTATGATCAACCAGTACAATACCTGAATATTGAAATGTGAGTGGCTTTTCTTCTTGGAGATCGCCTGGAACTAGGGACTGTAAATTTCCTCGTGTGACATGGCACTTAGTGTAACCCAACATTTTATGCGTAAAAAAACAAGTCTATGAAAATTTGGGCTCAATTGGTCGTCAAAGTTGTAAGAGAATAATGAAAGGAAAAAAACACAGTCACCCTTGTTGCATAAATGTATGTGCTATCACATTCATGCTTCAGGCTCGAAGTCTCTTCATATTATTGTGAGAAATTACTTTTTTCTGGAAAACTACGTTACTTCAGAGGGAGCCGTTTCTCACAATGTTTTATACTATCAACAGCTTTCCACTGCTTGTTACCGAGTAAGGTTTTATGCCACCAATTATTTTTGAGCAATTACCAATAGTGTCCAGTGCCTTTAAAGGCACTGTACAAGTTTGGTAATTGTCAAAGACCATTGTTGTCACTTTGTGTATCCCATCATCAGCATAAAATAACAAGGCTGTGAAAATTGGAGTCAATTTGTCATCGAAGTTGCGAGAACATGATAAAAGAGTTGTCATCGAAGTTGCGAGAACATGATAAAAGAAAAAACACCCTTGTTGGACGAATTTGTGTGCTTTCAGCTAGGAAAAAAAAGACTTCTACCTAGAAGAAAAATTACCTCTTTCTCAAAAACTACGTCACTCCAGAGGAAGTCGTTTCCCACAATGTTTTATACTATCAACAGCTCTCCAATGCTCGTTACCAAGTCAGTTTTTAAATTTTTGTTTTGAGTAATTACCAAACGTGTACCTTGTGTTTAAATAGTTTCTGTCTGGTGTTTGGTAGTTTCGATTGCAGATGTTGCCTTGACATTTAATTGTACTGGGGTCGATTTCACAAAGAGTTAGGACTTGTCCTAACCTAGGAGATATACAAATTGCATGGATAGTCCTAAGTTAGGACGAGTAACTGGTCCTAACTCGAGATAAGACTAGTCCTAACTCTTTGTGAAATCCACCCCTGGGCAGCACAGCCATGACTTTAATATCAACTTTGTAATGGAACCCCTCTTCATCAAAGTAAGGGATAATATTGTCCCCAATCAGGGATATTTTGGTATCCTGGGCCCAATTTCGTAAAGCTGCTAAGCCCCAAAATGCTTAGCATGGAATTTTGGCATTGATAACAACAGGATTGGCAACCAAATTTCAACGTGATTTTCATGCTAAGCAAACACCAGCTGAATACCAGTACCAAGCAATATGAAACAAATGGAAATTGGGTTGGTAATCCGCCGTTTTTATCAAGGAAGAAATTTCATACTAAGCAACAAAAACAGTTTGTGCTTAGCAGCGCTATAAAGTTGGGCCCTGGTTGGCTTCTACAATATCGAACAATTATTAACCCCAGCTGGGTATAATTGTTCTTAGGGCCCAATTTCATAAAGCTGTTAAGCAGAAAATACTACTCGATAAATTTCTTTGCTATGCAAAAATTTAGTGGTCACAACATTAACTTTTGCTTGTGACCTGTTTCTGTTATTAAGCAATACTTTTCTGTGCCAAGACAGTTTCTGTGCTGACAGTTTTGTGCTGACAGGCTTGGGTCCAATTTCATAGAGCTGACTGCTTAACAAATTTTCGGCTAGGCAGAAATGAGCAGGATATATCAGTCACAAAATAATTGTACACGTGAAATGGTACTTGAAATGCTCTATAATTTGGGCCGAGATTGGAACCATAATTGTCCCAATGAGTTCTTCGATCAATGGTGACGGCGACATCGATGGTATTTTGGCTGGTAACCGTATTCCGGTAAGCAAAAATATTTACTGCTTAGCTGCTTTTTTGTGCTTAAGCAGCTCTACAGCACATATTATTGGAACCCTGTTATCCCATGAGGTTTTCAATCCTTGGTGATGAGACTATTAAACCCATTGAGTCATTTCGAGTTTCCGGTATACACGGTCACCACTTGTTACTCATTCCGGTTTTAGTTTGTATCACTTGCACAGATGTCCAGCCGAATTGTTGGGTATAAAAAGACTACATCACAAGGCCCTAGTCCATTGTGATATGATTTCTGTTCCGCCTGGTGCCAAAGATTTATCCTGTAAAGCTATAGGCCATTCGTTCTCAACACAAATCAAAGGTAAGACCACTGTTATAAACCAATAAATAATGTTCAGTTAAATTGTTGAATAATTTCTAGAGTTTCCCACCACTATGTGACTCTTTTGCGCTTGCGTACGCGCTTAGAAGGTGCAGGCTGCTTCTATTTTATGTCATTTACTATGGAAAAGCAAACTTAAAGATGCTATGTCAGATTTTTGGCCCCAAACATTAAAAAAAAAATTTTTTTGAGTGAATGGTATTTCAAAGAGTATCACCCGCTCTAACGAAACAAAGTTTAACTTTTACTTTTAATGGTCAGGAACCATGACAAAAATTGAAAACGTTTCTTATAAAACACATAAGAATTGGTCACGTGATATATTGTCGGGATCCCGACAAAAACTAATATTTTGAGCACTTTATTTCACTGCTACTAATAATTGGCGGACTTTTTCGAGCAATGGCTCAAATGAAAGCTTGTAACCCGACCCCATCAAAATACCTATTGAATTTTAAATCAAATTGGGTCAAATCGGCCAAAAATCTGACATAGGATCTTTAATCACTGTAGTTCTATTAGCCAAGAACGGGGTTATCAGAATAGTTCTCAGGGGTTTTCCTTCCAAACTCTAAAATTGAAACTTCCTTCTATTCATTGTCTTCTCTCTGAGTCTAAAACTGAAACTTCCTTCCCTGTCTTCTGTCATCGGACTACAACATTCGTTCCTCTTTGGTAGCGACTCTGGAAAGAGCCGGTGTCATGGGGAAATAAGTCCTTGAAGATTCTGTCTCCCATAGATAAAAACAAAATGGACTAGGATGGGAATTCAAGAGAGGACGCTTTCAGAAGAAGAAGTTTCCTGTACAGTTCGCCGTATCGGGGGACAGAATCTATACCTGCCACACCGTTCGGTTTTTCTCTTTTTTCCTGGCAATGATCGGTCAATATTGAATTAAAATTCATGCCCCCATCGAGAGTAAACATGTTGATATTATATTGGCTGAATGTTTTTCTTTCAGAGCTTGTGTTAGGGAATGGACGATGGTAAGAAAAAACAACCCGAGTGCGCCCTCTGCCTGGGACGATACCAACAACCCAAACTCTTAGAATGCCTCCATAGCTTCTGTGCAAACTGTCTAAAGAAGTACAGGACAACTAACATCGCTAAGGTACCTATGATATGCTGCCCTGTATGTGGTAAAAACACAGACATCCGAGCCGGCATCGACAACCTGAAGACGAACTTCTATCTGATTGGACTCACGGATGAGATAATCATGCAAGAGCAAGTTGCAAATTGCCTGGAGACCAAGTTGGCTTGTGGGTCTTGTGAGGGTGGTAGGAACCTGGCTGTGTCGAGGTGTATCGATTGCGCGCTGTACCTCTGCGCAAATTGCCAGAATGCGCACACGAGATTCGCCGCTCTGTCGAGTCACAAGATCGCCACTCTGGATGAGATTAAGTATGGGGTGGTCGAGGTGAGGAAAGTACGGCTTGAGATGGAGCCTAAGTGCAAGAAGCACTACGGGGAGATCCTTGCCTTCTTCTGCGAGACGTGCCAAGAGTTAGTCTGCCATGATTGTACAGTTGTCGACCACAGCCAGGTCAAAGGTCACAAATGCATCGACACCAATAAGGCCTTCTCGGAGCGTAAACAGTCGTTGGGTGAGCTCTTCCCTGCTCTAAACTACGCATTGTTGGTCATTGAACAGTCGTTGGATGACGCAACTGAGATGAAGAAGAAGTTGCAGAGTTCCAGCGTCGAGACCATCCAAGAGGTGCACACAAGGGCAGCCGAAGTGACCGCTATGGTGGCTGTCGAAGAGAAACGCATCATTGGAGACATCAAGAGGATTGAAGAAGATCGAGAGTTGAAGTTCAAGGAGCATGAAGAGAAGATGAGCAGGATGAGGGAGGGTATCCAGCACTCTCTGACTACGGCTCGAGAGCTTGTCAGCACGGCATCCAAGGGTGACCTCCTTACACTCTACGCGACCATCAGCAAAGAGCTCAAATCCCTCGGTGTCCACAAACCTCCGAAGATCGACCACAGACTCTCCTTCATGACGTTCGCCCGTAGTGGGAACGAGGATGGGTGTATCAACCTCGGGAATCTGGTTATGGAGGGGAAGTGGGAGATGTGTCGGCAGTTTGGGAAGGACGAAGGAGAGGGTGAATTCAGCTGTGCCAGGGGCATCGCTGCCTTGCCATCGGGAGACATCGCTGTGGCTGACCAGTGGAACAAGAGAGTCGTTATCTGCAACTCTAAAGGTGGCCACAAGAGGGCGGTACAAATCGATGATTGTAAGTCGTTTTCTCATTCTCTCAGCCTCGATTTCGTTAGCAGTAAAGATGAGAGAAACAAGACAAACAAAATATATTAGTATGATGACCAGGAGGTCACCAGCCAAAGCTACAATGTTTTATGTAGGCCTACCTTTATTTTTGTGGCTGGTATCCTGCTCAGTCTGCTTAGCAGGGAATTGTTACGCAATAATTTCTGCTTAAATAGCTAGCTCTTACAAAATTGTGCTTTTCTATTAAAGCAAACATTTAGTGGGACACCAGTCACAACAATGTAAACTTAACGTAAGTTGACTGGTTATAAGCAATAATTTTCTGTGCTTAACAATTTTAGTGCTTACAGGCAGGCTTTATGAAATTGGGCCCTGAACTGTACACTATTTTTATCTTTACAGATCCATTCGATGTGGCGACATTCAACAACCAACTGATTGTGCTAGACACCACAAGCCTGGTCAAAGTCTACAACACCGACAAGATACTGGTCTTCGAGTTCCCAACCCTCCCGGCAGCCGAGGTCGGCAAGACGCTGGTGAATCTAGCCAGCGTAGCGGTTAAGCGAGACGGTACCATCGTCATCGGGGATGTCAAGCGGTGCGTTCTGACGGAGCACCGGCCGGCAGACGGCTCACTGATCCGTACCGTCCCGGTCGCTACTCCGCCACACTACCTCGCAATCGACAGCACCGTGAATCGGGTGATTATCAGTGGGGCCGACAAGCGCGTTGCCCAGGCGGTGGATGGTGAGACTGGCGCAACTATCTTCACGATCAAGCCGCTCGTTGCCAACGACCGGGTTGAATACTGTACCGGGGTTTGCTGCGATAGCTCGGGTATATTTCTGGCTATGCATAACGGCAGTGACACGGGGCATATACACCAGTATGACGCCAAGGGGACGTTTCGTGCATGCGTGGCTCAGGATCTTCATTATCCAATGGGTATTAAGATGTGTGCGGGGAAACAGCAGCTAGCCATTGCAGACTGGACTTCGGTCAAGATTTTCGAACTTGAGCACGTCTAAAACTATGTCAAACTTGATAATCGCTGGATATTTTATAACCCACATACACAGTCATGTTCGGCTTAGACTGGTCCCCTGTCGATATCCCCGCAAGGAAGGGCAGGGTGGTTTTATACTAAGCATACACATGTACGTCATATTTAACTGTGAATCTCCAGAACCGTAAAGCCACGTAAAATTAATACGAGGTCAAAATGTGGTTATGGACGTACGTGGGCTCAACAGCCTGAGATCTCTGCCGTAATTCACGAGCTCTCCACGAAGTTGTGATGCAGATTTGTATGCTATGTTAAACCTAAACAAAAAACACCCTTACCATTGGGGGACTTTTGGGTCACTAGGTGGCAGCAGGGGACTTTTGGGTCACTAGGTGGCAGCAGACTTGCCATGTAAAAACATTGTTATCGGTAAGGTACAAATAGGTCTGCTGACACATAGCTTTTCAAAGTCTACCTTCCAAAATGAAGGATTCCGAAAGACTGTGAGTTGTATGCCCCATGTATTGTTGTCCAGTGACGAAACTCAGCAAGATTTTGGGGCACAAGGAGTAGCACCTCTGACCAATGAAAACCCGTAGTTTCCATTTGCACTATTGTGTACAATCCCTTTTCAGGACTCTTTATAATGTATAATGTAGTTGATTGTGTCATTAATATTTTGTTATTGAGATAATTGGACGTGGAGGTATGCAATTTCACCCTCTACTTGTACATAGAAAAATAGTTTGAAACACTGAGACAATACCACATTCATGTCAAACCTTTATTATTCTGGTAATTTCTAATCTCAACTGTCCACATTTCAAATGACGAGGACTCGGGCGGGGGGGGGGGTGTGCCAGTGCCACAGCGAAATCTGGAGAAGGATGAATCAACAGAGGGCGCTATCAGACACCTTTCGTCGTCCTATTGATTGGGGGGGGGGGGCAGAATCTCCCCCACCGGTGTTCATTTCACGAGTAAAAATTGTATTTTGTACGTGAAATTAACACCTCAGTTAATCAAGGGCATCCGTAGTAAGTTATCGTGACTAGTATTTTGACATGCTTATAATTGTTTTACTATCATTTTGACACTTTAATCCTAAACATTTGATACTTTATAATTCTAAGTTCTTTCTTATATTCTTATAGAAATTTGACATTATTTTATACTTTATTTTGAAACATAATTAGGAATAGTATTTTTTTTTATAAATGAATAAGTAGGTTTTACATGAAAATAAACCGTATAACCGACTTCGTCTTCTAAATTTTGTCATGTCTTTTCTCAAGTTGTTATTTTTAAAAGTTGTGTTTGGTTACCCAAGTGTTTGCGGCCTCTTGGTCTGCGTCCTCCTATCATACATAGGAGTCATGGGATAACACTGAATAAATACTGTTCGAAATTACCTAGTTGTAATAATTATATAATTTTTATAAGCTTGCGAAATCAGGTACTTCATTACTTCTATTAGCATTTTAATTTTCGAAATACAATAATGGCAAGCTTTCTTAATGATTTTCGTGAAAAGTTTTCTGCTAAGAATGGTCTCATTTTCCAATAATCTTCACGCACCTCCAAAGACGTTCATAACCTTAGCTTGAACTTTCGACAGCCAGTTGCCAACAATCCATACCACTTAAAGCACAACAATCATGCTTACCAGAATATGGTTACCAGCTAAACTACTAAGGCACATGTACAGTCTGTGACTGGTATCCTGCTCATGTTTGCTAAGCAGAGATTTTTATTAAAGCAGCTCTATGAAATGTAGCCCCTTAACTGCCCCCATCAATATAGTGCATTGATGGGTTGGGGCTATTTGAAATCGGCCCCTGCAGTGTGTCATGTCTTGAGCTTATAAATCTGTTAAAACAGATTTGTTGAGATGTGCTGGCAATGTTTAAGATTTGCCTCGTAATTAATTTTGTTTGAAGAGTGTCCGTATCCTGCAACCTCTTTTGCATTCGTTATGTTATAATAACAGTATCTTCTCAAATGAGTGACAAAGTTGTGGCAGGATACAGAAAGTTTCTCATAAAAAAAAAAACCATACCAGAAGTTAAAGCGAACAGCGCCCTCAATGTCCCAACCAATTTCTCAAAAACATCACCGTTAATCTAACATAGCGCCCTCTTGCGGCGAGCGTGAGATTTACACACGTGCAACGCTTTAATCGACCACGATGCGGCCAGGATCAGGTGAAGTATTTTCTTTGATTTTTTTCATAAATAAATGAAGTGACTTTGTAAAAATAAACATAGTAGATGATGGTTATGAAATCAGGATGGTTTAGAGTGTACTGTTAATTGTTTTTTCGATCTTAAAAGCATTTTTCAATAGATAGTTTATGTTCGCACATTCGTCTTCCATCATCATCATCATGCTGCATGATCATGCTGCATGCTGTACACGCAAGTACAGTGGGTTTGGGAGACGCCGCGTGCGTCCCCGTCCCTCTATTTGCAAAAACTGGACTATGACGCGGTGGGCTATTTTAACAAAAAAGCAAAAACACAAGGCCTGGTTGTACTATAATTATTAAAGTATAATTACCAATTGGTGAATATGCATACCCTCAAGCATGGAAGCTCTAGAATTTTTTTGTTTTTGTGCCTTTTTATTTTATTTAAAAAAAAGTGTGTTTTGATTTTTTTTTATGAAGGTGGCAAAACTAAAAATTGGGTCAATCTGGTCACCAGTCTCAGTCGTCCGATAGGATAGAAATGACTTATCTAGAAATGAACAGAATCAAAATCGAAAAACATTTCAGTCTCCTGCAACCACTTTTAATTTGTTAATTAAATTTGTATCTATTTTAGTTTTACCTAAAGGGTTATTCTTTTTGGTATAAATTAGTGAAAAAGTGGTGGCAAGGACACTGTTCTCTCGAAAAAATAATATGGGTAGTGTGCAAAACACTGCACAAGCCCAAGGTCCGAAGGTGTCATAGATCCTCGTGACGTAGGGCAAGGCCATTTTAATTAAGCAACTTTGCTAAATTAAAATGTACATCCAATAGAAGATCTTAGATCTTAAAGTCTATTGGAGACTTTTGAAGTGCATCAAGGCAAAGATGACAAGGGGCAACAGAGGCTATGGCGTAATTCCAGTTGCCCTTCCATTTGTTATTAATATCTCCTGTATCTTTAAAATAAACTGTCATTACTTTCTTACTTTCACAGGATTTTCTCCAAGAGGAGGCGGTGGTTATGGAGGAAGGGGCGGAGTTTCCCGAGGAGGGTCAGGATTCCGAGGTGGATTCGGGGGCGGGGATAGAGGAGGCGGTGGCTTCCGTGGGGGTAGGGGAGGAGGCAGAGGTAGTTTCCGAGGCGGAGATAGAGGCGGATTCCGTGGTGGACGCGGAGGTCGTGGTGGTAAGTATTGTCTTTGTTAAGCCTCCCTGGGCCCCATGCGGTAAAGCATGTAAGCACAAAATTGCTAAGCGCAGAAAACTCTCAACCAAAACTTAAATTTTGCAACAATAGTCAAGCAACCTGATTCAAATCTAGTTTCATTTGTAGTTTCTCTGTTTTCCGTCTTGTATTGGACATAGATTTTCTCTATTTCAACTCTGTCCTGATTCACATTCACAGTTGTTTTCTTTTGTGGGTTACTTCCACTTCCAGGCTCGATTTAGGGCCTTCAAGCAAAATCTCAAAAGTGCTCAGAAAAAAATCTACATGTATGAATGATGACTCAAACAGAAATCTTTTGAGAATACTCTTGAAATGCGAGACGATGGTAGCTTGGTTGATGTGTAGAGGGAGAGTGTTCCATTATTGAGGCCCAGCAAACTGAAAACTACGATCACCATATGCTGAGTATAGTTCAGAGTTCATTGAATTGGCTTATTGTAAGGTGTTCTAAAATTTCTTATCTATTTCTAGGATTCACTCCAAGAGGTAGAGGTGGACCAAGAGGCAGAGGGCGAGGAGGTAGGTGTTCACATGCATGACATGATACAATCAACCCTGGTTGACAGTTCACATTGATGACACAGTTAACCAGGGTTAACAGTTAACCCTGGTTAACTGTTCACATTGATGATACAGTTAACCCTGGTTAACTGTTCACCTTGATGATACAGTTAACCCTGGTTAACTGTTCACCTTGATGATACAGTTAACCCTGGTTAACTGTTTACATTGATGATACAACATATAAAAAGGTTTTATAATGTGGATGTTTCAAAAGTGCAAATCTTATTACTGTGTAAAAAAAATTCTAATCTTATTTTTTTATCTAGGTTTCGCTGTTCTAGTTCTTATGTGTAATACTAACACTCAACTAAACGATTTTTGTATTTATGAGTTTTAATTAAAAATGCAGCGAGGTGTTATTAGTTGTATGGTCACAGGGGTCGAAATTGCCACTAGCCCGCTAGCCCGGGACTACCAGATTTACAGCCGGGCTACTGATTTTTTCCAGTTTGATAGCCCGACGGGCTAGTGGAAAAACAATGCAAAAATCATCATTACAAACAACAAAGAACTGTGCTATGGTGTATTATAAAGTTTGAGCCGTGACGCGAGACATAATGTGTCTTTCGGGCTACCAAAATCTCATCAGGGCTACTAAAAATTATTGGTTACTAGCCCTGCTGACTACCATGAAAATACACTTAATTTCGACCCCTGTGGTCATAAGTTTACTGGGCCCAATTGGATAGAGTTTCTTGAGCACAAAAAGAAGCTAATCATAACAAATTTATGCTTTCTAGAATAATATTACCAGCTAAGCTACCATTTCATCACGTGTCCAATTTTTGACTGGTATCCTGCTGATTTCTTCAAGTAGAAAAAATTTTCAGCAATATTTTCTGCATAACGAGCAGCTCAATGAATTTGTGCCCAGTCCTGTCACTATAATCACTGGCATTTAGTCGTGCAGTCTGGCACTGGGCACTATTGGTAATTACTCAAAATAATTGTTAGCATAAAAACTTGCTTGGTAACAAGCAACGGAGAGCTGTTGATAGTTGAAAACATTGTGAGAAATGGCTCCCTCTGAAGTAACGTAGTTTTTGAGAAAGAAGTTATTAAGTAAAATATTTGAATTTGATTTTGAGACTTCAGATTTAGATATGGAGGTCCCGAAATCAAGCATCTGAAAGCATACAACTTTAATTACTGGGCTGATTAATTGATTAACAGGTGGCAGAGGAGGTGGTATGGCCGGAGGGAGAAAGGTTATCGTTGAGCCCCATCGTCTTGAGGGCGTCTTCATCTCAAGAGGCAAGGAGGACGCTCTGGTCACCAAGAACTTGGTCCCTGGAGACACAGTGTATGGAGAAAAGAAAATTTCTGTTGAGGTAATGTGTTTTCTGTAATCGGTTGATTACCACCATAGCTCTCATAGTCTATTGCAATTTGCCTTTGTTTGTATGAAAGCAATTTTTAAAGCCAAGTTTCGCCAAATGCGTCGGAAAAAAGAAGTTGTCAAAGCGGAACTAAAATAGGATTATACAAGAAGTTATGCAGAAAAAATCTAAATTGATCATCTCAATTCTGAACTTTGCTTTTGAACAAAGTATTGACGCTCGAGAGTTTTGGACAATGCACCAAGACTTTCTTAGGCCATGTCAGAAAGTATGAAAGCATCACCCCACACGCTCATGTCCCTCCAGTGGCTTCAAGTCCGACAGAGAATTGTTTTCAAGTAAACAAATCACTTCATGATTACATCAAAGACTTTCTTTCTTGCACAAGAAAAAAATAGGCAACTTCTCGCTTTGATCTTGCTCCTCGACCGTTTTAGTTGTTCCAAAGTCAAGGACAGTTTGTTACGGTGTCAGGGCCTTCTCACACATTGGTTCTGTTCTCTTGAATAAACTACCAAATTCTTGTATTATTATTATCACTGAACAGGAAGGAGAGGTTAAGATTGAGTACAGAGCCTGGAATCCTTTCCGATCTAAGTTAGCGGCAGCCATCTTGGGCGGAGTTGATCAGATCCATATGAAACCCGGAGAGAAGGTTCTTTATCTCGGTGCTGCGTCGGGAACGACAGTCTCACACGTCTCAGATATCGTCGGACCTGTAAGTTATTCAAATTCCATTTTTTATATTTGACTTTGACAACAAAATTGACAAATGGGGTGTCCCTCAGAAGTAAACTCTTTCCTTACTAGGCATATTTAAAACCATGGGACATTGTTATAAAGCTTTAGTTATCCAAGCTTACCATCATTGGAAAAGAAAGATTGGTTCTTTTCACTGATTGTAACAAAACAAAAAGTTGCTACTTAACAATCTCTTCAAATTGGAGTTGAAAGATCCGAAATGCCGAACACTACAGACCGTCATATGGTTATGTATGAAAAGTGTTTGAGAATACAGAAAAGAGTTCAATAAGTAAGGACTTTTTCGAAAGGTTTCTCAGAGAAATTTGAAGGAAGTTGAAGAACTTGAATTTCAAAACAACATGCTGAACTTTTATTGTTGTTTTATTGTCCGATTATAAATTAATTTGAAACTTGAAACAGTCAACAGGCTGACACTTTTCAAAAGTCTGTTTTGTATGCAAACTAACTTTGACAACTGTTTTTTCTTCTTCTTTTTTCTAGGAGGGTCTTGTGTATGCAGTAGAGTTCTCACACAGGTCAGGTCGTGACCTCATAAACGTTGCTAAGAAACGAACAAATATTATTCCCATCATTGAAGATGCCAGACATCCTCACAAATACCGCATGCTTGTTGGTGAGTTCAAAAAGAAAGCTGCGACTGATCGTAGGAGTTTGTAGTTTTTTGTATCAATCAGGCATGCAACTCTTTATAATTTCCGCAAAAAAAAAAAAAAATGTTCAGCGTTAAAATAATTTTGAAAAAAACACATAAAAAACAATGCACCTTAGAGCATAATAAACCTCAACATTTTCTAGGGTACCATTGTGGGTATCATGTCCTGTGGCGTTTCGGCTGCCTCGCTCCGCACTTGCGTTGTGCCTTCAAATTTTCCTCTCTTTTTTCAAAGGGCAGTTGCATGCCTGATCAATTTGTTATCTATGTACCGCACCCTGCGCCTGTTATTCAGCATTTTTTATGAGATGTAGTGTTCTTCATGCACAACAAATTTGTGTCCAACTAGATCTTGTTTTGAAAAGTGACTGAAGGGATTTGTAAAAAACTTCTTAATTCTTTCCGTTTCAAGGTCGTACATGTATGATCTATTTGATGTATCTGAAAGTGTCATGAATCCATGTATGACCCCTGACACACATGTTAACCCCAAAGGGCATTATCACTCAATAAATGAACAGTCTGAATGTTTATTTGGTTTGCGGTAACTCCACTTGTGTATCTACTTGCCAGGTAGAGTTTGTTTTTTAGAGAAATGTCTGCTTAATTCCACTGCCGCGGAGTAGATTGTTTGGGTGTTCAGGAGACTTCTCAGTTCTGAAAAGAACTGTCCTGCTTATTAACTATTACCTGGGCTGATGGTATAGAAAAAAGGCTGGGACTACTAATTTAGCTTATAGGATCGTAATTAACTGTACTTCCGGGGAGTCAGTTCTTGGGTTGGTCTCAACGTTTCGACTAGCTTACTCTAGTCATCGTCAGGAGACTGAATGTTGAAGTCCCAAAGGATCTTGACCTGGTCGGTCTCTACAACTTTCTCTAAAACATGGTCGTACCATTTTGCAGTAACACCGATCCCAGTCAATCGCCTTGGCTAATTGTCATGTCTTCCTTTGTGTTCTGTCTTGGCCATCATACTACACTCGCTGACAATATGAACAGTGTTCTCCCCCTTGATACATTTTCTGCACATAAGGGAGTTGTTCGCTTTTCTATCCTTGCCTTCATTACATTTGTCTTTAGAGACATAGTAATCAAGCGCTCGGTTATCATTAATCCAACAATGAGATCAACTAAAGTGTGTTATTTTGTTGAAATGTTGAAGTGTGCTAAGACTTTTTGAATCTCTCTTGCAGGTATGGTTGATACGATATTTGCTGATGTAGCCCAACCGGATCAAGCTCGTATTGTCGCTATCAACGCTCACAGCTTCTTGAAGAATGAGGGACACTTTGTCATCTCAATCAAGGTAAGACATTGGCTCAACTTGCTAAACACAGAAAAATCTTGCTTCTAAAATAGAAACTGGGCCCAATTTCATAGAGCTGCTAAGCACAAACATTTGCTAAGCATGACATTTTGTTCCCAGATAAAAACAGGAATACAAGTCAAATTTCCATTTGCATAGTGCTTGTTACTGGTGTTCATCTTTTGTTTGCTTATCCTGAAAATCACATGGAAATTTGTTTGGTAAACCTGTTTTTATCAAGGAAGAAATTTCATGCTAAGCAAATTTTTGTGCTTAGCAGCTCTATGAAGTTGGGCCCAGGTTACCAGCCAAAATTCCATAAAATTTACATTGTTGCAACTGGTGCCCCAACCATATTTTGCTTAGCCCATGTTCAGGGCTTAAGTTTGTGAGAAAATTCCATGAGACTGCATGGCTTGTACCTTGAAATGTTTACTGCACTAGAAATGATTGTACAAGATGAAAAGAGTTTGTTAATCCTCTGAAATGTAACACCCAGAAGGTTCAGGGGGCTTCATCCTCTAGACCAAGGGGAGACCCAGGCCCACTACCCTTGTCCTTTATTCATGGTGATGTAGAGAGTCTTTAAATCTTCTCAAATGTAACACCCAGAAGGTTCAGAGGGCGTGATTCTCTAGACCAAGGGGAGACCCAGGGGTTGATTTCACAAAGAGATAGGACTCGTCTTATCTTGAGTTAGGACGAGTAACAGTTTGGACGAGTAACTTGTCCTAACTTGGGAGTAGTCTTAAGGTCTGCGTGCTACAGTGCAGGGTTGGGACTCGTCCTAAGTCCTAAGATTAGTCTTAAGTTAGGAAGAGTTTTGAGAAATCGACCGCAGGCTCACTATCCAAGTCCTATATTTGTGGTGATGTAGAGAGTCTGTAAGTCCTTTGAATGTAGTATCAGGAAGTTCCAATGGGCTTCATTCTCTACATCCCAAGCCACAACCCTCACCCTACATGTAGTCCTTCACTTGCAGTAAGGTTTTGGAATCTATAAACCTCAAACATTACATCAAGGTCTATACATGTAGTTGCCTTGATCCTCAAGGCCAATTGAAGACCTAGGGCTGTAATCACCAGTTTCTGACAAGTGCACCAGAGTCACGCCAAATAGATTAGGAGTGACTCAAGGTCGATCCAAGTAAATTTTGGTTTTAGAAGGGTGAAATTAACAAAACATTTACATTACATTGGCTCAGCTCGTGACAAGATCAACGTATAAAACCAAAGCGCTCCAGAGTAATTCTGAACGACTGGAACAGTCAAACTTTTGACTTCTAGCACATCCAGTCGCTCCTAACTGTTTCAGACATCAAACTTTTCATGTACTTAATGCAGAATTGGAGCACCTATCTGAAACGTGTGTTTATACCCACTTTTTCCTTTTGACAAATACATCTTGATTAACTCTTTTGGACTGTCTCTCCATCTTGATTGTGTAGGCTAACTGCATCGATTCTACCGCCCAGCCCGAGGCAGTCTTCGCTGGGGAAGTCAAGAAACTTCAGTCCGAGAAACTCAAACCTCAGGAACAGTTGACGTTAGAGCCATACGAACGAGATCACGCTGTGGTTGTAGGAGTTTACAGGTCAGTCATTGTGTCTTTAGCAACTCGAGATAATCGGTGTTCATAATACAGGCCTGAGAAATCTCCGCTTTAAAGCGGATATTTTTGTTGTTTTTTGGTTTTTGATCAGGCCATTTTATTATTTCTGTTTTTTATTATTTTGTTTCCCCCTTGTTTAAGCATATATAAATTGTATTGGCACTTAGCAAAAGGCCCCACAGCAAAAGCACATGGCATCACGACAACTGCTGTTAATTCGAGGGCTGTAATAATAGTAGATTTGAAACTTCTGTAGAATTTTGTTTTCTAATTTTGTCATCTTCTGTTCTTTCCTTTCCAGACCACCACCAAAGAAGAAGTGAACACTGAGCCTCACCTTCCAAGTATAATTTTGTTCTTAATCTTCACTGGTCCCCCTCCAAGCCATCAACGCTTACTTCAATGGACAACATACTTCAGGGAGAAACCCTTGCGTCATACCAGTTAGGGTCCCCCCCCCCTTTAAAAAAAGTCAGCGTTAGGACGTGTACAAATATATTGATTGATTCAGTAGTGGCTCTGGGTAGCTTGCATGAAAGGGCGATTCTTCAATACTGTTGCTGCTGTCACTGACCATAGCTGTAGCCAATTAGCGTAGCCAAAGTTGCTTGATTTGGGTGCAACCTCCAATTCATCATGATGGAGGGGAAAGTAGGACGAGACCAAATTGCCGGCTACAGCTAAGGTTATATCGACGTATCATGCGCTGAAGTATAGGACCACCTTGGCATCACCCTTAGTAACAGTCGTAGCCGTAGCTGTAGCCGCCAATTCGTATACAGTCTTAGTTTTACTATTGTTAATTGTTTCATCATTTATATTTGTTGGCGATTTTTTTAATGCGGCTCGCAGTCGATGAGTTTTAAACCAAAATGTAATCAGCTGATAAATGGATATATATCACTAAACTGAACCAGCTAATATTCAAAATGTGACGGAACAGAGTTGCTCTCAAATTTGGAAAGTTCGTGTACAGGTCTGGATTTGTGGTCCTCAAAGCTTGTGTAAAATGATAATTTTGCCATAAGAACATGTGGCTGGTTCCTATGGAAAAGTGTGATTGAAAACAAGGCAACAAGATTAAAACCAGCAGGCCAAGAAGACCATGTACAATACGAAATGAAAGTACGATAAGAAAATCAAGATCTTTAAAGTGGAACTATCAAAATGACCAAACTTGCATTATTATTATTATAGCATAGAAGAAAACTAGAGCATTAAAAGACAATGTTTTTGTTCACTGTAAACAGAGCGACTGTCTCAGGTTTTTGTTTTATATCATTTCTTAGTAGTTAGAGATCTTATTTTCACTTTTTTTTTAAATGCAGACTGAATTCTGTCATCTTAAAAGAATCAGATTGGTCTGTTATGATCTTTTAGGCCTTTGACACTGAAGTTGATTTATAGTTTCCTACTGAGGTTTTCTTTCCGAGTGCCAGAACTGTTGTGTTGCCAAGGTCGCAAACTATCAGCAAATTTCTGAATTAATTGTAAAAAAAATGCCAAAGTTGGAATTGCTGTTCTTTTACTTGTGGAGATTCTTTTTAAAAATTCGAGCCCTGAACCGACTGACATGTAGCCTTTAGTCAAGGCGCTTTCATGTTTGCGGTGTACGTGATATACCACCCAACCTGCCACAAGCGCCTTGACTAAAGGCTAACTGTTCTCCATGGATCTAGTATAACCGTGGTTCTGTAAATAAACTGTAAAGGTCGCAAATAGATCTTTTCATTTGGCAGGGCGGGGTTTGGGGAACACATTGTACTTTAATTATTGTTTACTCAATTTGTTTGTCTTTTTTTCTTTCTTTATGTAATTACTTTTCATTAAATACAGGAACAAGCATAATGTGCACATGGTAGGCATTGTGCAAAGTTGTCATGGAAATTTGAGAGTCAAATTTTAAGATTGAAATGTTGGTTGCAAGTCAGACTATCAAAAAAAATGAACCTCGAGTTAATTTGTACTCTCTTTGATGCCCACTTTTTACAATGCTGGTTAAATACTTAGTTTTTTTCCTATAATTTATGGTGTGTACACTCACTCAGAATTACTAATATTGGTTAGAATTGAATTTAATTCTTGACCTTTTCACCTTACATTGAATTTGTACAGTTTCCTTCCGAGAGACGAGTGCACGCTGTGTCATGGACCTAAATGTGTTTTCTTATTCAATTGTTCATTACAACTTGGACTCGATGATGACACCAAGAATGTAAAAAATTAACAACTTGATTTTAAGTCTACTTCAGAATTCAAAGCAAGGAATGAGTAGGATCACGAGGACCCAATTTCGTTGCTCTGCTTATTATTCCTGCATGCTCTAAACAGACATTGACCGTATTTCACAGGTTAAAGAATTTTGCTTCTGCACGAGTGTACTCTTGGCATTCTCTGCTTGCACAGTAGGCGCAGAAATTCGGCACTTGCAGTGCAAGCGAAGAATGGTGATTGTAAGCGCAGAATTCTGCAGTAAGCAGATCCATGAAATTGGTCTCAGCTTGTCTTGAATGCAAGATGCAGATAACTTCACACAAACCAGTACTCATGTATTTTATATGGTGGAGGGTTTCTGTATATTTATCGAGTCATGAATTTAGAACCATTCTACGATGAACCATCGACTCTGATTTTTAATTAATTCCTTGAGTTCATCTTTAATTATGAAATTAATTGGTTCTCTTTTACCTTTGTTAAAGAGAAGTTTATTTTTGTTTTTAATATTAAAAACCAAATCACCAGGCAACGTAATTCTGTTAGTAAGATCACATTTTTCAGCGTGATATTAAAAGGCAAAGATTGCCAGTGATTAATTTTAAAGATGTTTTAGTTTGTCCAAGTTGTGGTTTAGGGGATGAGCACATTTTTACCTGTAAGCGCAAAAAACTTGCTGAGCGCAGGAAAATATTGTTTAGCAAAAACAGGTGATCAGCCAACAGTCCATAAAATTTACATTGTTGGAAATAGTACCCCACTCAAGTTTCGCTTAGCAAAGAAATTTGCTCAGCTGTATGAAACTGGGCCCTGCCTGAGCATTTTGAACAGATGATGAAAATGAAAATCTTCCTTCAAAGATGGGCTGTTTTTTTTTTTGTTTTTTTTAACTTAATAAAAAGTTCTTTTATCTTTTAATGAAAACATTAGACATGAAGTAGTAGGCATACTTTCTAAAAGTATGTACAGCGCAAGAGCACTAATTATTAGAGGAGCAATTTTTTCTTCGAAAGTTTGACTTTTAAATTAATATAATTTTCTCTTTGGTTTGAAGATTTGAGTTTGGCTTTTCCCCGTTTTAAATTTTGAACTGAAGTTGAACTGTGGTGCAATTGATATCTTAATGATTATCTAAATTATCATTAATAATCACCTTATACATGCCCCCAACTTTATGAGTCATAATGATCTGAAGAAATGACTAACCCCCCATGACTAAAAATTATCCTAACTGAACACGTGTATTACAATGGTTGATTGCGCAATGAGTCAGCCCCAAGTATGCATTGGTCAATAATGGAATGTTGATTGCAAGTTCTATCAAGAAATCTAGCCGTTTTTCCTAGCATTTTCACACATTTGAAAAGGTTTGACGGTACGGATATTTTATTGAATGTCTCATCATTGACCCGTCATACTAGAAAAAGTATAAGCCACTCTAAACTTGTTATTAAAACTACCTTTTTCAACGAGAAATGTAAGCTGGGTTTATATCATTCTAGATTTTTCGCGGCAAATGTTGTGATCATGTGACCCTGCGTGTCACAACATCCGGGACGTTTTGGGAACAGTTGTTTTCGTACATGACATCATCTTCATCTGGCGGTTTCGTAAACCGTTGTCATGGGGAAGTAGGCGTGGCTACACGGAGATCTGAAGAGCCGCGCAGTGATTGACGGTCACTCTGGTAACCGGGCCTTGAGTTCGCGTCTAGAGGCCATTCGAATAAAGAACGACGCGCAATCTTTCCGCCATTTTATTTTTTTTTGGCGCCGAACTCAATCGAGGATCTTCATGAGAAAATAATTCCACAACGTTGATGCGACCTCTGTTGGCGGGATAAAAATCACCACAACGCTGGACTAACTTTATTCCTGGAATATTTTTAAATTTTCTAGAACCGATTTCTGACTTTTTGAGTCGCTTGTCGAAGAGATCTTGACAGGACTATCGTCAACAAACTCGGTTGAAATTTCATTTTCGCGCGCCTAATTCCGAGTGCATGGAGTGGTTCATCCATGTGAGTGACCCCTGGACGTAGGGTTTGAACAACCCTGGGGGAATTTTGACCTCCGATCTGAACGAGACTGCCATCAAAATTGAATTGTTAAGTTTTCAGAAGTCAGGTGAGTGTATTTTTATTACAGTTTTCTTCAAAAACAAGCATAATTTAAGTGGATTTCCCCCCTGTTGTTTACAAGTTTGTTCGCGTCGAGTCACCGGCACCTGACTACACTCCGCGCGATCTTTCACTTCCTTGTTTACATTTTCAAATGTTACGTATCTGAAATCCTTGAGAAATTCCCACATTTTGTACAATTTGTGATATGCTCTTGTATGTGACAGCTTGTATTTGTATAAATGTAGTCTACGGTAGGAGATAGTTGAGCAAGGATGACCAGTCCGGGTCGGTTTGGTCTGAGTCAGATTTGACTGACTGATGATTCACAACTCGGGAGAATTCTGGCTGTGATGATGGGCCCACTCGATCATCACAATTTTGTTGAAAATTTACCAGTAAATTCCTTATTTTGTAACATTCACCGTACTATTTTAACAACCTTGTTTATATTAAGAAGATATATAGGCAGTGTGTGTGTATGAAATATGCATTTTTGCACGAAAACGTAGAGTAAATTGCTTGCAATTCTGTGCCGTCTATTTTGGCTGAACTACAGCCGAGCTCTCTCCGGTGGACTAGACCCGTGACTCTTTCCTCTAATCACAAATCGGTCTTCCAAAATCATCCTGATAAAATACACCTTTTCCCCTGCCACAGCTGAAAATTACTTATTTTAACAACACACTGGATACACCGGGGATAGTTCTGCCTGTGACATTTCAAAAGAATTGGGACAATTTGAACATGGTAGAATGGAATTGTGTGTTCGACCTCGTGGCGGTTGTTTTGGTCGGCCAGCTGATTTCAACGACGAATATGGTGCATGAACCTTATTTGCATAAGGCAGTACTGTCATGCATGTCGTCGTAGCTATTTTTTTTTACACTACACTGTACTCGCTCACACGTCAACAAAAAAACAATCGGTATTTTCCATAACGTAGTGACACAATTTATGTCACGTTCGAAAAAGGAATGCGGGTCGCTGATCCTGATTTTATGATAACTGATTAGTTTGGAGGATTTGAGGGAGACATCATGTTGAATTAGTTGGGTTTTGTTGAGGGATTGTGATTGTGAAATGGAACCGTGGTCAAACATGGCGGCAGGTTTAATGCGTGGTGAATGAATAGGAACGCTCTATGCCGGTTTTGGAAATATCTTCGTGTGTTTTTCAACAGCAGTTCGTTCATAATAAATGGTGCAGTTGAATGAAAATATATTGTTGGTTTTTTGCATGGCGTAAGAAAAAAATGCCTTGGTTAAAAAAATTAAATACAGATCGGTTTTTTCTTTCTTTCAGGCAGACAATTTTATCAACAGATCCAGACATTGTCTGGCATGCTGTGGCTGTTACATTGACTGGTGTTCCTCCCTTTGAGGATAATTTCCATCCAATCTGAAGTATTTGTTACACAATTAAGTGTCTGCTTAGGGGGGTTTAAAATTTATTAAACAATATCTGGTCTGTCTGCTTCTTGTACTGAATTAAACCTGTTATCGTTGAAAACATGTTCGCATTTTGGGGTAAACTTTTTTTTTTATATAATATAAAAAAAACTAAAAATTACTAATATTTATGGTTTTTTTTTACAACATTATCAATAACCAAATTTAAGATTTGTCTTTGAAGTTAATTTCTGCTACTGCCAGTTTTGAATTACAGTCTTCTGTTGTATTACCTTGCTTTGATTTGTATTTATTTATTTAACTTTTTTGGGAGGCAGGGGGGGGGGTTTAATAGTGATTTATATGTAATTAAAGTGTCCAATATTGGAATTTTCAGTTTCATTTTTGGGGGGGGTTATTTGTTCAAGGAAAACCTTAGATGAAAAAACAGTATAGAGAAAGAGGTTTTCTAATTTAGTCTTCGAATAAATGTAACAGGAAAGCTTTTTGTTGAAGAAAATTTACCTGGCTAAAAGTTTTTATCACTGCAGTGAGTCAAACGTTTCCTGGAAATATTTGGGAGCCTTTTAACACCAAATGGAACATTTCACATTTATTTCCTGTTTTGCTTCTCAGAGGTTGTAATAAGTTAAAAGCAATCGCACAACATCCGTAAACAGTATTGTCCAAAGGGCAACACTTCGTGTATCACACAACATATATAAAATAACAAACTTGTGAAAATCTAGGCTCAATCGGTCATCAGAGTCGGAAGGAAATAACAGGAAAACCCACCCTTGTTTCCGCACGTTTCGCCGTGTCATGACATGTGTTTAAAATAAATCTGTTATTCTTGATATCGAGAATTGATAATTGTTTTAATGTTTTCTCAAAAAGTATATTAGCATTTCATGGAACAATATTTCAAGGAAAGCCTGTCACCATCCTACCTTCTGTAAACCCAGTAAGTTACTTGTAAATCTGTGAACTTTTAATTTTTGTTCTGTTCAGAAAGTGTCCAATGGCTTTTAATTAAAGTGAAGTTACACAGACCATGACCTCTGTTGCTTGATCTCGGGCTTGGTGCCCCATTTTAAAGGCTTTCAGCTTTAACAATTGAAGTAGTGTACATGTAAAATGACAATTGGCCTTGTGGCTTTCCTTAAGATGACATTCCATGCCTGAATTCATTGTGTTAAAACACTTGAGACAAACATTGAAATAAAGTACTGTTTTCTTAAAGGAACACGTTGCCTTGGATCGGTCGAGTTGGACTTTGAAAAGCGTTTGTAACCGTTTTTTATAAAATGCATATGGGTAGAAAGATGTTGTAAAAGTAGAATACAATGATCCACACAAACATGCCTCGAAATTGCGTGGTTTTCCTTTTACCTCGTCGACTAACACGTCGGCCATTTATGGGGGTCAAAATTTTGACTCCCATAAATGGCCGACCATGTTAGTTCGCACAGTAGAAGGAAAACCACGCAATTTCGAGACAAACTTGTGTGGATCATTGTATTCTACTTTTAAAACATCTTTCCAACCATATGCATTTTATAAAAAACGGTTACAAACGCTTTTGTTTTGATCAACTCGTCCGATCCAAGGCAACGTGTTCCTTTAATTCTCCCCCCAAAAATTGACAAACATCATTGGACAAACTTTATTGAAACAGTACCAATAGACACGACGATCGTTTATTTTACTGTGACTCCCTGCTGTTTGTGTTTTAATGGCCAGTAGAGTAAGATTGGTTGATGCATTGAGTGCAATTTTGTGTCAAAATCAAAAGAAACTGAAATAATATTTCATAAAGAATGAGTTTGATAATCATCTGAGAGTCAACCCAAGTCGTCCAAGTACCCGACAAGTACGCCGACCTTGCGAAACAAAATTGAGCTAAAATCTATCTTGTTCATTACTTTTTGTTTAAATTTAATTAGATTTTTCTTTAAAAAATAAAACGAGCTGTTGTATAAATTAAGTACAATGTCAAGCCTGGATGTTCATCCATGTTCTGATGAACAACAATTTGACAGTCTCTCTGATTATGGAAACTTTTCCCCTATTACGTTGAATGCACGTAATTAATATCTTCCTGTTTGTATCATAAATGTTCTCTGAGCAATTCAAAAACATAATAAATAATCTTGCAGACTTGCGCCTGCTTTTTGGGTTTTGGAATCCCCGAAGTGCGTACTCGTACGATTATTCAGACTCTTGATTTGACACAGCCCCCCATTTGACCCACTGGATGGAGGAAGTGTCTTAGTCATTTTACAGTCAGCAGAAGCAAGTTTATTAATAAGTTCCTTCCGTGATGTCCCATCTTGTCAAGACTTTGTAAGGATACCTTCTCAGCGGGGGAAGGTAAACTGTGCACAGTGACCAAGCAGGAATTACTTATCGTGATCGTGTCTGGCTTAAACGTCTGTAGTGGGTCGACCTCTCGGTGCGAGTTGAATAGACTTCTTGCGAAGAGCAATTTCCCTGGCTTGGAATTTCATATTTGCGAGGGCAAGGTCATTTTGATTTTGCAAGTGACTTTTCTATTGTAAAATCTGAAAGTTTATAGGGACGCATTCAAAGGGGCACCAAGACCAGGGGTAACGGATGCCGTGTAATTTCAGGCATGCAATAAGATTGATAAAGATCAGCGCTCGACAACACTGGACCGCAGGCCCAAAGCCAGTGAATTTAGCATCAGGCTAGTGTCAGAACTAAAAACCAGACAAGCGCGTTGGTCTTGTGTTTTTCTATTTGATAAAAATATGCTGCCTCTCATTTTGGTAAAAAGTGTCGAGTATGAATCTGGAAATATCTTTAAATTCTCTTGACCACTGGAAAGTACACTTTATGAGAATTATGTTGCTTCCTTCGTGCTCGTTCAACTCATTTTGACCTTGGTCTTGTGAATTAAATTCTGGTCTTGTCAACATTCTGAGCTACGTGTACTAGAAATGCATTCCTATGGATATCTACATGTACCGTGCAGATACATTCTTTAATTCTGTTCTTGGATTAAAGATGTAATCGGCCCATTGTTTTATAGGCAATTCTTTCTTTAGTAATCATTTTTTGCGAAAGAAGTAAGATTTTGTTAAACAGGACTCGGGAAATTACACATCTATGTATGGGTAACAACCAAAATTAATATAGTAAGATTTTGATAAATTTGAAGAATTCATTTTTGTCATGAATTATCTCGTCTTGTCAATTAAGTGTCCATAATTATTGGTCCATAAATCATATACAAAGCAGGTCACGTTTTGTTTCATTGAGGAAAACTTCGCGAAGTACTTTGGTTCATTTCATTTTAATTTCATTTCATTTTATAATAGCATCACATTTTGTTGTTGAGTCTTTGTTGAGACACTGCATGCAGATTAAGAATCCACAGGGAGTAGGCCTTCTGAATAGAACAGCCACAACAGACCAGCACATGAATTCGAACAAAAGGCCCAGATGACATGCATGATTTATTTGTAAGTGGGGGAGACCCATTGTGGCTTGAAGGGCTAATGTCATGTTGTGCTCCACATACACTCTATACTTGAATACTGTCTTGCTCGTCTTTTGTGCTTTTAAAAAACCCAGCCGTCGATTTCACCAAACTCGCCCTACTAATAGAATTAACCTTAGGACTTTGGACGATTTCAGTTCCCTATCCGTAGACATTAGACACATTGAACCCATCCTAAGTTAGGATGGGTTACTCGTCCAACCTCGAGATAGGATTAATCCTAGCGTTTTGTGAAATCCGCTGCAGGTCTTAAACTTCATGTATGCAGCGAAGGCGATTGCCTCCATAACCCTGGTCATTGCCTTGGTGCCCTTGAAATGCTCCTGACAGTAGACATTTTAAATTTCCTCATAGGGTGCCTTTTACAAGGGAGAAAATGCGTCGTGGTGGTGCCCTTGAAATGCTCTGCAGTAGAAATTTTGAATTTCCTCATAGGGTGCCCTTCACCAAGGAGAAAATGCCTTGTGTCCTTGCCCTTTCAACACTGACGCTTAGGCCTACAGGCCTGGTAACATTGAACTTGCAGGAAATATTCATCGACGTTTTGTGCACATGCCGGAACCTTGTGTAAAAATAGAACAATCGGTGTTGTGTATCTTGGTGCTTCAGTGTCAGTTTTAAAATGTAGTGTACGTGACAGTTTGCAAGACCCATAGAAATCTCCTGCATCAGGAAGGTTTGGATAAGGATCAATATCTCCGCATCGGGAGATTATGTACCCAATTAGAGTAGAAGTATACTCCGATTGGGGTAGTTAAGGTGATGTGATAGGGCAGAAGCTATTATTACTGGTTCCCTGATTGGTGACCATTAACATCCTCATTGGGGAGAAAGATTCCCCCATTCAGGGCAGGAATATACCCCAAATGAGATAGTTTGTGTCCTATCTTAATGGCAGAGTTTCAAAGTTGATCAGGGACTGTGACCCTAATTGAAATTCTACATTCAACTTTTGACCCAAGTGTCTGTTATAAATAGAAATGGATTTACTTGGTAATTCAAGTACCAAGAGTCGATTGAGATTTCTTTGGTCTGTCCTAATCGGGGTCCCAGAGGGAACCTTATGGGCCCCCTCCCAGCCCCTTCCCTCCCCCACCCCTAGAGATCTAATTGGCCCATTAGAGCATCAACAACCAGGATGAGAAGTTCATAAAATGCACGTGTATTGACTTTAAATGAGTTCGAAGAACACTTTAACCGAGCAACCTGAGACAGGCATAAAAAAAACCAACAGATCTTCGCAATTTTTTTCTTCTTCTTCATGATGTTGGTAATTCTTTGGAAGTTTTCTCGGCGCTGAACTCATTGTTTATGCGTCGTTGCGGAGTGGAACTCCCCAGTGTGTGTTGGAGTGGTTCGCGTTACTGGATTGATTGCGTGAGGGTGTTTACATGCGACCTTATTAACCGAGCAGTCTTAAAGTCAACTTGTCCTAGTTTGGTGACTCCCAGATGCCGGAGATGATCACCTTAACGACGTGGTTTAATGTCTTGGTAAAGATCATCAGAGCGCTTTCTTCTTGTGAGAGAGAAAATAGGATTGACCTCGACTTGAACACTTTTAAAAATAGATGAGCGGAGTGAATTTTAAACATTTCCTTTTTGAATCGAATTCTGGTCAAGTCGATAAGCCTTTTTGGTAAACTCTGGATTTGTTGTTTTTTCTTTTAGAAACCTAATCGACTGTTTTGATGACATATGGATTTATTCCATGAAAATAGATCACTAAGAACAAGGGTTAAAATTGTTTTTATAATCCACAGGACAACCAGAACCCAATTTCATGGCTATGGTTACTGCCCGGAAATGTGCGCTTGCCATCACTATTCTTCGCTTACAGTGGCAAGTGCAAGATTTCTGTGCTTGCTGTGTAAGCGAAGAATGCTTTTATTTGGACTACGCACATATGCTCAAGCAAAGTTGTATTCATATTATATACAACCTGGTTAAATCATGATACAAATAATATATTTTTTTTTCTCATTTTGATTCTGGTTTTGTGAAAAAATTTCCGGTCCAGCAAAAGTTTTGAGCTACTGTAGTGTTGTGGATTTTGTGCCAAAATTTGGAGCCCTGACGGTAGTACAATAAACTAACTTTGCACATCTTTTCAGTTAACCTGAACTGTTATTGTACAATCAACCACTCATAGTTCAAACCACATAGGTCAATACATTTCCCGCCAAAAAATAAAGATCATTGTCAAGTTTGCTCGGTTTGTTTTCTTCTTCCTTTTTTTTTTTTTTTTCAGTTACACCAATTGAACTTGCACCCCATTAAAGTCGAATTACATTGTACCTGAAGAAGAAAAAATCATGTTCTGTTTCCGGTTACCCGGCCGACCCGTACTTTTTGTTTTGGGGGGCGGGGGGGTGGGGGGGGCTAGTACTGAGGTGTGATGTTTGTGCACAAGCTTTCGCAGAAGGGGGGGGTGCGGACTGGGATTGATGTTCAGGATTGTTTCCCACGGCTGACTGCCCTGAGTAAATAATGACTGAGAGAAATATAACTGGCCATGTTTCCTCAATAGTTTATTGGGTCAATATTGAGCAATTGGAGGGTCGGCGTGAGATAGGTACACACTGTTGGCCTGGACAAGTTTCTTTAAGGTTAATATGAGTCAGACTCTTGTGCAAATTAACACACAAAAAAACCTCAATAATAAATGGCCTGGGAAATGGTGTTGCTGTGTTTCACATCATTGTTGTGGCGACTTTAGCTGAAAGTTCATTGACTTATGTAAATAGCACCGGAAAACAGTGTTCATTTCATGGCAGAGTGTAACTGTTGGCATTCTGAACTTATGGCTTAAATTTGTTTTCTAAAATGTGGGTAGTAGGGTAAAATACTATAAACATAACATTAAAAAGTTGTCAATTTTCCATTGGAAAATCTTAAGTCTTCTGCCAGTCCAGTAAATATTGTAACCTGAGAAAAGCCCTGCGGTCTTGTTGACCCCCCCCCCCTCCCTAAATTTGAGCCCTAAAAGTGGCGTGGATTAGCTTCATGGAGGTACATGCCCCTCCAACTAGAGGAGGCTTGTACTCCCCCTCACCCTCCCCCTACCCCCCGCCCCTCTGAAGGTTTTCGTTAGGTTTAGCCAAGACAGGTAAAATGGTGTTCAAATCTGCTGGAAATTTAAAACCTGGGTGTCCAAATTGCTCGCAGGCCTGATACTTCACGGAGGCAACGGAGGCGATTGCCTCCGTTGCTCCTTGCCATTGCCTTGGTGCCCTTGAAATGTTTCGGTAGAAATTTACAATTTCCTCATAGGGTGCCCTTTGTCAAAGAGAAAATGCCTTGGTGCCCTTGCCCTTTCAAAAACGAAGCATACAGGCCTGTGCTCGCTTACAAGACATTCACATTATGTTAACGACAGATAAAACAGGGTGTCTGAATTTAAAACAGAGTGTCTAAAAGACACACAGACGCGCCTCAGGCTTACACTACCCACCCCACCCCCCCCCCCCCCCCCACCCAACTCGATATCCCTCCAACCCTCTGATTAGTATTTGTGGGGGCTATTTATAAATCCGCTCAATTCTCGCCCGCTCAATTCTCGCTAGAGTGTAAGATGAGAATAATGCGAAGGTGTGACCAGCAACTGTGGAGAGAGACTCGTTTTTTTTTTTCGATGCAAGCAGTGTGGGTTCAAATCGTGGTCACCATTTTAAAGGGAAAACGTATTCATTTGGTTTTTTGAATCGTTCGATTGTTTTAATCCTATCTAGACGATGTGACATATGACACAAACTTAATATTTGCATGACAATGACATCACAGGCCTGACACTTCACAGAGGCAACGGAGGCAATTGCCTCTGTTGCCCCTTGCCATTGCCTTGGTGCCCTTGAAATGCTCCAGTAGAAATTTACAATTTCCTCATAGGGTGCCCTTTGCCAAAGAGAAAATGCCTTGGTGCCCTTGCCCTTTCAAAAACAAAGCATACAGGGCTGACATCACATGTTTAAACAAGAGTCGCCAAGCCTGGCCGCCTGCACGCATGATTTGTTAAAAGCTCAATTATTGATGGAAGAAACAAAATCTCAAAAAATCCTGAGCTGTTATGCCCAAGCAAGAAAAAATTTCTGTAATTGGAATACACCTCCTCAGAGATGTTACTGTCAGTAACGCATCTCAGATTCAAATCAGGGTATAAAAACTGGAATGTATTTTTCCATTCGCTACTTCGTGAAAACAGCGGTGACTTACTTTAAAGTGAAATGATTATCAAAATGCTTTATGCTATTGAAAGCTGCTGCCTTTTCTGTTGCCATTCATACAAGTGGGTACCAAATGTATTCTTTCCCTTTTAAAGGCAGTGGACACTATTGGTAATTACTCAAAATAGTTATTGGCATAAACCCTTACTTGGTAACAAGTAATGGGGAGAGGTTGATAGTATAAAACATTGTGAGAAACGGCTCCCTCTGAAGTGACATAGTTTTGGAGAAAGAAGTAATTTTCAACGAATTTGATTTTGAGACCTCAAGTTTAGAACTTGAGGTTTCAAAATCAAGCATCCTGAAAGCACACAACTTCGTGTGACAAGGGTGTTTTTTTCTTTCATAGTTATCTCGCAACTCCGACGACCGATAGCGCTCAAATTTTCACAGGTTTGTTATTTTATGCATGTGTTGAGATACACCAAGTGAGAAGACTGGTCTTTGACAATTACCAATAGTGTCCACTGGCTTTAAAAGAAAAGGTGCGTTGTTATAAGTAAAATTTATTGAGTTCTGTGACAAAAATCCCAGGCCTCACTCGGGTGGGATTGGAACTTCGGACCATGTCATCTTGTGCCACTTGGGTTATGCTAGCCTGGTGGCTAGGGAGGCTGTTCGAACTGTACTTTAGCAGTGGGTAATTAGCTTGGGCGATATCGATTTATTTTATTCACGATATATCGCCGACAATATATCGCGATATTCGATATAATCACGATTAATTAAATTTGACATCATCAGTCTTCAAACTCCAAGTGAAAATGTAGAAGAGACAGTCATAGCATAAGAGAGGTGTTCTAATGACCTATTCGTCTGGTTTTACTCCAAACCTATGGGGTGCAAGATGTCTCAGCTAGCAAATACATCGCGGTATTTAATCGATATCACGATATATCGCGATATATCGATATTTCGATTAAAACCAAATCCATCCGATATCGAAATCGTTTCCAAATTAATATCGCTATATTCGATAATATCGTGATATCGCCCAAGCTTAGTGGGTACCACAACGAAATATGTTAATTTTATATTGCGGTTGAAGAGTATTATTTGCTTTTACCCTTTAGTTACACTGACATCTAAATTGCGATATGCAACCAGGCGATATTGATCAGGCTAGTCTGAGAACTTGTTTTATACAATCAACCTCTCCCCATTATTTATTACCAAGTGAGCTTTTATGCCTTTTAAGACATACTTTTATCAAATAGAAGAACATTTATATTGTGACGATGTCAAAATGACAAGTAACTTTTTCGTGTCAACATGATCGTGTAATAAGATGAGAGCGTTCATGCAAAGACAGCATTAAAATGAAATCAAGCATGTCAGTTTATTCAAAACGGATGTGCGTAGTTTTGTAATTCTATCATTTAAGTTTTTTTATTTTTTTTTGGGGGGTGTCAATTTTTTCCTGATTGTTTTTGTCGTCAATGGACAAATATATTCAAACTCAAAACTAGTATTCATTTTTTTTTAAGATGATATTTATCAGATCAACAAAGGTTCCCTTTTTAACTGAATAAATCAGACAGTATCCTTTTCAAAAATGTTAAGGTGAAAATGCAGGTTTTGTTTCTGTGAAGGCACTCGGCTTTTAGCCTTGTTTGTGGTGAACTTGTAGGTAACGATTTTGTTATAGTAAAAAATAAAGACTGATTTTATTTTGTGCACACCTTAACAGGCAATGTTGAGTAGCTAATGATGATTTTTGAGTTAGCAACTGATATTACATACAAGATAAAATTGTATGCTGACTTGCATACAAAGATTATTTGATAAATATTAAATTTTATGGGGTTATTGTTTTAGACTAACGTCGGTAATTTATTTACAGTTTTTATATCCTCTATCATGTGTCGTCTAGTCACACTCTGCTATCGTCATTTATAATGAGTCTGGTAATACTGATCACTTATCAATACATGTAGACATGGTGTAAGGTCCACCAGCCATCTGGAACGGAGCGGCTAGTAGTAGTTAGATACCCGTACAGGTACATGTGCATTAAGTGAGCCATTTGAGTCTGGGTGTGAGACTTGATAGTCTACTTGGATACTGTCACGCTTGACTGATCCAGTAAAGGAAAGAGATATTTCGCAACCTTGACTTTTTAGTTGCACAATTTTTTTCAAGTTCACGCAAACGTGGCCTAAAAGCATGCAAGGCATACTCAGTTTTCAAATATGGGCCTAGTTTCATTTCACTGCAATGAAAAACTTATGGGGGTCACAAGGTGGCAGCAGACTTACCTTGTAAATTTTTTTCTTAGAATTGCGCATGCTAAGAACGATTGCAATTTTCCTGGTAAATCTGCTGCCATCTAGTGTTCAAGCTAATTCTTTAGAATGTTTTAAGTCCATGTTGAAAACTCATTTGTTTAAAGCTTCTTTTTTGTAATTTGCCTATTTGTATCTTGTATCTTTCTCTAATTGTTATTTTATTGTTTCTTTTATGCGTTTAGAAGCTTTTGCATTTGGCGCTTTACAAATGTCTTATTATTTATTATTATTAAAAATCTCCCATTCTGCGCATAATTTTTCAAAGATTAGTTTGATGATTTTTGGCTCAGATCAGAGCCAAATTTTATGGAGCTGTTTAAGCACAACAAAAATTGTGTTTGCCAGGACAAGTTTACCGGCTAGAATATCATTCTACATCATCTGTGACTGGTAATCTGCTTATTGTTGCTTAGCAGAAATGTTGGAAACAATGTTTCTGCCGAAGCATTTTCAAACATCTGCTGAAAACTTACCTGTTTACTCAATAATTTTTGTAAAGCTCTTCGGGACTGTTGTGTGAAGCACTATAAAAGTGCCGTTCATTATTATTATTATTATTATTATTATTAAGCAGCTTAATGAAAATGTGCCCGTTCACTTTTAACGATTACCGTTACCTAGCTAAATAAAAGTGGTTAGATAATGTTTCTACATTTTGCCTTTATACTTGAAGTAAAAGGTCATGACCACGTCGGTGACACTGTATGTGTCACATTATATCAGTAGCGAACAAAATTCCAACCCAATGCTTCATTAAAATATCTAACCTTTCCTAAACGGTGCTGCTACCATTTTAGTCTTTCAACGAAGGGCAGAACAAAATTTAACCCAGTAACAAGATTTTTGGTAATGTGGAAATAATTTATCTGGACTAACGATGAATAATTCATACTTCATTACCCTAGTCTTGCACTTGAAGAACTCATTGCGGTGTTAATGACGAGTAATAAAGTCTGCCTAGTGATTAAAATTTGCCTAGCGGTCCAAGCACCACTATAAAACCAGTGAGCTTTTCCCGCTGCCTCTCCCCCTCCCCCATGAATACACTCATAATGAGTCACCCTGTCTGGGAAATGGTACGGTCCAAATTCTACCCACAGATGATTGTCAGCTGAGTGGCCAAGCAGTCAATGCCTCACCCTTCACTGACCCCTTATCTGATTGGCTCCCCTAAACTATTGCCCTAATCCCAGAAGCATTGTGTTTGACCAATGGGGTGCACCGTCTGATAGGCTTGTCGGATATCCCGGTGGGCGTTTGCAGATAGGATTTCCATATTGGTGAGCTGTGCGTTAGGACTGTTAGAGTGTATGAGCAAATTAACTGTCTGAATTTGTACAAGGCTCGTAATATACATGGGTTTTGAAAATAGGTTGTGTATGACAGGAGGCTTCAGTTTTGCCGGTAACAACAGACAACATAAAGGTGAATACCTGGTCATGATTATCAGCTAGCAATCCTTCTTTGCTATGGACTAACAATCTATGGAGTTGACACTGTAATCAATTGGTAACCTTTTCTCTGTGACTGGAGGCCGACTGAGCCGGGAGCTTTTCACTTGGAAATATTTTAGATGCTCTCTGTAGATGTTATCCGTGTACTGACGTACGCTGTTTGCTCACCGGCTGCTTGGAGCTGGATCATCTTCAGTTACTGTCGTCATCCACACACACAGTCTGAATTCTTGTTTGGAGTTCATCTCTCCATTTTTGGAAGCAAAGCGTGGAGGCAGTAATATTCTTACGACGACCCGGCGAGGGTTGAATGTCAGACTGGAAGTGTCGGTTCAGCTAATAGCAGCTTTTTAGTGTATCCAGTGTATGGGGTGCTGGTTGGGAAATCCCCATGCTGTGTTGTTGCTACCCGGGGTTCATACGGATGTACATGTAACTGCTGAGTGAGGTTTACAGAGATGTGCTTTCATGTTATTATAATTTTAACCCGATGAAGATTTATAATATTTATGAAGTGGATATCCTTTTTTAGTGTCGCTGTCATCACGTCGGGTTTGAGGATCGCAGCTGAGGGATTTAGAGACCGGCTTCTCTCGTGTGACCAAATTAATCTCGCCGCGAGGAAGTAGGTGTTAATTATTTTTCATCAGTGATGGTGCGTACTTGGATTGACAAAACCAGGAAGTGATACGTATCAGGCTTTGTTGTTGTTGTCCTCAATTAGATTGTTGACGCCTATATTTTGACAACAGGACGCCGGGATTGACCATTTGGATGTAATACGAGATTGTACACTTGTGTGGAAGGACATTACGTTTCACCTGAAGTTTCTCGAACTTGGATTGGATTGAGTTTTTGGAGATGATATTGACGTGATTGCAGGTTTGTTTTTGTTTTTAAAAGCGGCCTAACCGAAAACCAAATTATGACTAGCATCGTGTGCCACCATCGTTTCTCTATACTGAACTTATTGACATCAAAAGCAATGGGGACTTTATCATCATTAAAATTGCCGGTAACCCTCATGTGATCAAGCAGTGTGTTGGATTCCAAATACTTTGCGTCGTATTCACGATTCATCTTTACAAAATCGCAAAACGTGGAAATCATTTGTACGAACCCACGCGGGAAAAAACTGTGGCTTTCCTCCTGAAGACAACGCTTTTTGGATTTGCCCCCCAAGAGGACGTCACGTGTTACGTTGCTGATGGTTCAACAGGGCCACGGGAGCACCAATCAAGGCATGCTGTCGCGTGATTCCTCCTCTGCATGGAGGAGGACTGAAGGCTCGCCGTGTCTCCCAGTCAACCCCATCGCTGGGCGTCGGAGAGCTAATGGGAGACGTATGTACCTCCTTATTTTCCCCCAATTTAATAGACCATGCATTGACGTCATCAAGCACGTTATCTTAGAGGTAAAACGGTGACGAAACAATCAAAACGCACTGATTTGTATGCGCGGTGCACAGGTTTGGCCAATGAACAATCGCTTTTTTTACCTCTAGGTGAGGGCGCTCTACTGGTATGACATCATGTGCATTTAAGGTCTATTATTACAGGCGTGTGTTTTCTCTGTATTTTTCTAGATTTCAGGAGGTTCTCAAAATCTCCTTGAGCTTTCAAATTTTCTTGAAATAAACTATGAATAATAGGGAGTGTTGGCTCTGAAAAGAACCGGTTTGGTCTCACTCCTCGAATAGTATACTCTGCTCGGCTTGAGAGTATACTGTTTGAAACGTCGAGACCACCAACACTCCCAATGCACAGAGTTACTGTAATTTTCCAGGATTTTCCAATTCGTGGGGCGGAACTGTTTTTTCTCCCTTCTGGTATAGTTTGTACCAATGTCATTCACATCTACATTATTGAGGGTCGGGGGTCAACGAACCAGGACTGCCTGTTTGATTTTAGAAAGTTACCTGTCATGCCTGTTATTTTGGGGGACTGTTATGTCATTGCTTCCGTTGCCGTGGTTTCGGTTACTAAGAGAAAATACCCATGCCAACTCTGGTTTTCAAATGGATAGATACATAACTTATAACAGCCAATTGATTTTAGAAAGGTTCCGACATAAAGAGCCAACTTTACTGCAAATTTGTTACGCTTTTTGAAAGCAGGCTCTCTATGAATTTTGGCTCGGCAAGTGACCTAAGCCATGGAGGTAGAAATAGCTTACTGCCGCCTAGTGTCTCTAAAATAGACTCTGGTCGGGAAATTATTTTAAGAATGGAGCTTGTGGATCGTGGTCACACTTTATGATAGTTGCTGAGGCAGTGCTCTCTCGTTTGCCCTTGGAATAAACAGAAAATTAATAAAAAAAGTCTATTACTTTAAAGCCTACACCATGTAGGCCTACATGTAGGTCAGCTATTATTACACTTATTATAAAATATTCTGCCTTTTTCCAAGAACAAACCAGCTGTGTTATTGTAGAGAAAAACATGTGTATTCAAAACACTATACATGATGTGCAATGTATAGTGATCAGTACATGAACTAGTTTCCCGCCATTTCTGCTGCGGTTGAAAACCACAATTGGGGTAGGTGGCCACATGCGCATCACATGGGGCTATATTTATACTGCAGGTAAAAAACATTAAGCCTCAACCACAATGCCTTGTGTAATCTTTTTATGGTTAGATGACTGACCCCCTAGACTTTGAATTTAAATCAGTCTCCCCCCTTTGAAGGTTTGTTTGCAATAAGTGTTTAAACAACAAACTATTTTCTTCCCTACTCACAAACAACAAAAGGTTGTAAGACTAAAGGGCTTTGAGGAGTTATTGTTGGTGCTCATTGACTTGTGTTATTGTTAAATCTTCTATCTTCATGTACATGGACATCACATGTGTTCTGGGGTGGATTTCACAAAGGTAGTCCTAACTTAGGACTAGTCCTAAGCAATGCTAAGAGATAGGACTGGTCCTAAGTTAGGACCAGTAACTCATCCTAACTTAGGACTGGTCCTATCTCTTAGCACTGCCTAGGACTAGTCCTAAGTTAGGACTACCTTTGTGAAATCCACCCCTGTACAAGTATGCCTACAGGTTGCTCTTTTGTGATAAAAGACACTTCAAATAATTTTAGGGGGCTTCACTCAGTGGTAATTGACACAAAGTAAAATTGTGGGTTCATCTAAAATCAATGTTTTAGCCAGGAGTTTGTAAAAGCGCAAGGGTGTCCAAATTTGTTTGAAATTTTAAAACTGGGTGATAATCATTCATTTACAATAAAATTAGGCCAACATGTAGTGTAAATGACAGGGAAAAAAAAACATTGTCCAAATTTCAAACAGGGTGTTCAAAAGACATACCGACTCTAGCTTATAAAACGCTATGCCTAAAATGAGTTTGAGAACAAAGTTTGTGAATTTCCACAAATATGATGGGGTTGGGGCTATTTATTAGTTCTAGCAACTTCCTGGGGTTTGTTTACGTCCTGGGAATTGGGTCGGTAATATGAAAAGGGTTTTAAATTTGTGGGGTTTAAAACAAATTTAGCTTTTGGAAAAACTCTGCTCAGGTCAAAACATCAGGCCGCTAATTATTTCTTTGCGTTCATACCATACATGTCCTTTTGTTTGGTAAGCAGTTTGCAACTACTTTTTTTCAACTTTGAAATCATACTTTGTGATCCTTGATGGTACTTGGCCAATTAAAAGAGAGACGTCATTAAAGTGATGTACGTTTGCTGTTCAAAGTTCAAAAACCTTTCCACTTAAAACTGAATTGCAAATTCATGGCAATTTGAGGTGATTGTTTAGAACATGAACCTTTTAAAGTACATAACCTGCCAGTGGAATTACATGAAGGTCGTGGCCCCTGTCGCTAGTGTCTAGGTCATGGTTCCCAATCAAAAGTACCCCATTAATAAATGATTAAATGATTAAAAAAAATGGAAATGGCCTTGCTCTTTCAAATAATAAAATGCCAGACCTGCATCGTTGGTTCTTACAATAATTACAATACAGTTTTTTTGTTGGGTTCACTAATGACTGTGAGTGTGTAGGAGTTTTACGGATTTATACTTTGAAAAGAACCGTTTTTTTGCTGGTATGCTTGTTCCCTGAGGAATGACGCACGAGTTAAAGGAACACATTGCATTGGATCGGTCAAGTTGGTATTTGAAAAGCGTTTGTAAACGTTTGTTATAAAATACATATGGTTAGAAAGATGTTTTAAAAGTAGAATACAATGATCAACACACATTTGCCTCAAAATTGCGTGGTTTTCATTTTACTTTGCGAACTAACACCGTCAGCCATTTATGGGAGTCAAAAATTTGACTCCCATAAATGGCCGACCGTGTTAGTCCACGAGGTAAAAGGAAAACCACGCAATTTCGAGTGATACTTGTGTGAATCATTATATTCTACTTTTAAAACATCTTTCTAATCATATGCATTTTATAGCAAACGGTTACAACCGCTTTTCAAAGACCAACTCGACCGATCAGAGGCAACGTGTTCCTTTAACGCGCCGTTAAGTTTACTTCTGAAAAACGAAGGACAAGGACGCAGACATCAGTGATTTTTTTTAGAAACTATAGCGATTTCTGATTTGCTAGAATAGTCAAAATTACGGCAATTTCTGACTTGCAAAAGGAGTTAAAGACACTGGACACTATTGGTGATTGTCAAAGATCAGTCTGCTCACTTGGTGTATCTCAACATATATGCATAAAATAACAAACCTGTGGAAATTTGAGCTCAATTGGCTGTCGAATTTGCCAGAGAATAATGGAAGAAGAAAAAAAATGTGCTTGTTGCCAGCGTTGTAGCCACGGTGGGCGGCGGTGGGCGGGCCCGCCCAGCACTGACTATTTCCGCCCGGCACTTCAGCTGAAAAAATAGACTGCCGCCCACCAAAAAATTTCCCCTAAAATTAAATGTTCTACTGATATTGATCACATTGCAAGACTAAAATGTCATGTTTTTTCGTGTTTTGTCATTTTAAATGCAGTTTGTAATTTGTTTGAGCCAGAATTGCGAGCAATAAAAACCTCAAACGTGTTTTCCCATGTAATTTGCCTCTTGCCATCTTGTGAAGTTTTCTTCGTGAAATGTGCCCTGACGTTTTTATTGAACCAACTATAGTACAGTGTAGAAGGCGTACCGTCTATACAGGCAGACAGCAGTGCTGGTACCGTGCACATGTACACGATGTATGTATGTACATGTGGGGTACACGAGAGTGCGCTGTGGTAGACCCTAGAGTGCACTACAAGTCTAGTCGTGAGGATTTCGCGGGGATTTCACGCATTCTCTGTACATACAAACAGTATCGCCACTTAACAGTACAAGGGGGCTGTGTAAAGTCTAGTGTACGAGTCGCGTGTCCCACATGTAGGCATGTAAACACGTATGCTTCGTCCACACGTGTGACAGCGCGCTGGGTTGTTAACTTGAATGAGATCTGTGTAAATTTTAAGATGGCCTCGCAACGTACGGTAAGCTGGACGACTTTTTTAGAAAACGGGAAAAGATTGGAAGATGATATAAAAGTATCTCGTGCAGCTTCAGCTGATAATGAAACTGTACCTGAGACTATCGAGACAGTTACTCCACCCTCAAAGTTCAAGTTCAACTTCATTGTGGCGGGATTACAACAAGCAAACAGCAGAAACTATTTCAAAAACAGTCTGTTCACAACAAATGCATCACAATTATTTTGTATTAACACATTTTTGTAACACCAATTGTCATTATACTTAAAAATTGTGATTCTTGAATCTTACAATAATGTGCATTTGGCACGATTGGAATGTTAATATTTAGCCCTGAAAACAATCCTTTCAACAAAGTACGTGCGCACTGCTCGCAATTTCTGACCGAGTTTAAATTCAGCTGCGCCCACCACTAAAAATGTCCTAGCTACAACACTGCTTGTTGCACAAGTTATGTGCTTTCAGATGCTTGATTTTGACACCTCAAATTCTAAATCTGAGGTCTCAAAATCAAATTCGTGGAAAATTACTTCTTTCACGAAAACTTCGTTACTTCAGAGAGAGCCGTTTCTCACAGTGTTTTATACCATCAACAGCTCCCCATCACTCGTTACCAAGTAAGGTTTTATGCTAATAATTTTTATGAGTAATTACCAATTAGTGTCCACTACCTTTAAAACAAAGAATTTGTCATGTTTACCCTTCAAAGGAAAACAAAAAATGGTTTAAATTGTATTCCTGTACATTTATAGTCCCATGAAGCATTTTATTGAAAATATCAAAAATTTTAACAGAATGCATACAATTTTTTATTATTTTTTATTAGTTGAAACAAGTTTTACCCTATGGTAAACATCAACATTTAAAAAACAATTGAAGGGGCTGGGAATAGTTACACCTTTCTACCATAAAAAAAAAATTGTGTTGTAATTTTTTATTTTTGTTTACCCCTAGCACAGCGCTCATGTCTGACATTCAATGTTTTAGCCAGGATTTTGTGAAAGATTGTCCAAATTTGTTGGAAATTTTGAACTTGTCCAAATTGTTCACTACAAGATAAAACAGGGTGTCTAAATTTAACAGGGTGTCAAAAAACAACATTCAGGCATCCCTCTGGCTAACATTATGCTGTTATTTTGGAGTAAAAATGTAAACAAAGGATTTGACTCCATTGGTGGACATGGTTGACATGCATTGTGTGGAGTTGCATTCTACATTGACCAAGGGGTCAGAGGTTAATTAGATGCAGAGGGCTTATTATTACAGCTGGAAGTCAAACCTTTATTTCTTACTCATCTCCATGTGTGTACAGTCAGCATTAGGTAAACAGGTTACTACTTAATGCACTGTGATGGTTATGTAACATCTAGTCTTAAGCTATTTATAATAGAACTGTATTCCTATGAGATAATAATGTGCTGTTGGATGTTATAGGAGCTGTAATTTTAACACTGGGCCAAGGCCAATAATTTTAGCGTCGGTCCAGTAAACTTACATGTACTACTGTTAAATAATCCGGTGTTTTTTTCATATAAAATATTTTATATTATAACACCTCACTGTTTTTTTAAAACTGTTTATAAACAGTAAAAATATTTTGTGAGTGTTCAAAGAAATATTAGATAGATTTTTCTCTCAGTGCTCATTCGGAAAACAGCTCAAATGTGAAACTGTGCAGATATATACCGGGCAACCTCGGTAGTCTAGTTGGTAAGACACTGCTCTGGAATTGCAATGGTCGTGGGTTCGAATCCCACCCGAGTAACATGCCTGTGAATTTTTTTTTTCACAGGACTCGGGAAAGTACTGAATATACAGTGCTAACACACATTGTGTATGGGTAAAAACCAAAATTAATATTCTTTATCCCCAATACATATTTAACATCTCTATGTGCAGATAGCGTTCTTCCTATTTTGATTCTCGACTTCGCTTTTAACCAATTCTCTTGTCCATGGAAGTTATGAGCTACAAGACCCTGCAGTCTTGTGGGTTTTTCCCCGAATTAAAAAAAACCTACATTTTAAAACTCTGTAGAAAGCTCATTCTTAAATGAAGATTTTGGTCTTGTAAAATAAATTTTGGTCCAGTTAACAACTTTAGCAACAAGACCTGCCTTATTGTGGACTTTTACCCAAAATTTGAACCCTGTTATGTTAGTACAGAAACAGTCACTTGTTATATCACAAATTCTGTCCCGACTTCTTCTGTAAAAAAAATGGCAACACAATCTTGGATCCCGGTTGTTGTTTGCTTCAAATAAACACGTCTAGGATTATGCGTCCAATCTCAATCCCATCCTCCCCCACATTCTGTCAGCTCTCTCCTTAAAGGAAATAACCCTGCCCTGTTAAATCCTGCTCTTGTCGCCTGCTCAGTTTGTCTGTCAATCAATTAATTAATTGAAACATGAAGTATATAATTGAGACAGCTTGTTTATTTGTGAATATTACAGAGTTTGTTCAAGCGGCATAACACTTTTTTTGTGGAATTCTTTGGGTGGTTGCTCACTTTCAGATTATGCATGACAAATTTCTCTCCTTGAACTTTGAAGGAAATAAACCTACTCAAGTCGACTGCTCAGTTTGTCAATTAATTAATTAATTGAAACATTACTGGAGACAGCTTGTTCATTTGTGAATAATCGAGAGTTTGTCTGCGAAACACTTTTATTTTTGTGAAATTTTTGTGTGGGTGTTTACGATTAACATGCATGAAAAATTTGACGCCTGAATTTCTGCACGGCTCGTGCACAACTGAGCATGTCAAATGAAACTTTTGCCAGGAAGTGTTGTGTACGGTACGCTTAGAATCATCAAAGCACGAACATCTAATCAGTGCAGTAAAAATTTTACAAATTGGTGAATACACGAACATTGAAAGACAAGGCCTGTATGCTTCGTTTGATGAAAGGGCAAGGGCACTAAGGCATTTTCTCCTTGGTAAAGGGCACCCTGGATGAGGAAATTGTAAATTTCTACATTCATGAGCATTTCAAGGACACCAAGGCAATGACCAGGGGGCACGGAGGCAATCGCCTTCGTTGCCTCCGTGAAGACATTATGATATATTAGTCCGATGCATTTGTCACCGCACAAAATTTCCTTGACACAGTTTGCTACCTGCAAAATTTGAACATTTTTATGTACACCCAACACCTTCTAATTTGGAATCTGGTATTAAAAATTGACCCGGTAAAAATGCACTTTTAAAAATTACAAATCCAACTTGGTATTTTAATAAGTATTATAGTAAAGAAAGTGCACAAAGAAAATCAATCAAAAATACAATGAGTGATACAATTTACATGAAGCAGTTTAGCAAGGGTCTCTTGCTAAATTGTAGCATGGTTGTAAAAATTTTACAAAATGTACATCGTGCAAAAGGATAACAATTTTTCTTCTGTCAAAGGTCTCTTGCAAAAATTGCAACATTTTACAATCTTGCTAAAAATTAAGCAAGGGACCCCAGTTAAATTGCTGCCATGTGAATACATAGCACTTTATTTGATCTGGATTTTCTAGTTCGTCACCAGACCTTTAATCAGTGTACATGTACGACCGAATTTCCTTGCCTCGCTGGCTCCCTGGTCATCTGTCTGTTTTTAGAACGATGAATTTTTTTTTTTTTTTAGTTTTTTACTTTTGCCTTTACTGTGTGTTGTGGATGGTTGGGTAGCGGTGCGTGGGCGGAATGGTTTCAGACATCTGTGTAATTAACATGAACTGCAGACACAGCGTGATGTTCCTTCCCAACCCTTCCCAATCCATCTATGTTTACTTCAGGGCTTGAATTAGGGAGGGAAAAATCCACAGGACCGCGGGGCTCGTTGCTCAACATTTTTACTGGACCGGCAAGAACGGAGAAAAAAAAGCTACATAGTTTCAAGGAATCTTTAAGCACTAGAGAAGGCTCATTCTTTTGTAAATAATTATTTTACTCAACAGAATTGAAAGATATTTATCAGACTTTTAAACTTGTTATTCAGACACATTTTATTTTATTTTATTAAAGATTTGTTCAGTTTGAAAAACACAAGACTTTCGGACTTGTGTGGTTGTTTCTGTTAATGAGTTTACCGGCCCAAGTGAGCCATTGCTCATAATAAATTCTACACCAACCAACTTGCTCATAATAAATTCTACCCAAACCAAATAATTAGTGAATAGTGGTGATGAATACATGAATATTTAATAATTGGGACTTTTCTTCAGTTTCCAACTCATTTGCCTCAATTCAATTTCAATTTTAATACAATTTTATTTCCATATTGGTGCATACAGTTCAATTATTTAAGTCAAAGACAGTCAAGAACTGGTGTAATAAAATAACTAATGAAAATGAAACGAAAAATGTAATGGATACGGTTCAAACCACAGGGCATATTACAGAAGCCAATAAGGCTTGTTTTTAAATGCCCACTGATACATGTAGATACAAAAACGAAAGAAGTTACACCGAAAACAAAGCAGTAAACAAACAAAAATGCGTCTTGATTACAAAGATCTTTTACCATCTCGGGCTAAGAAATATGAATGTTGTGCCCACACACGCAATTATTTTCTAAACAATTCTATTTTTAGATACGCCATTATGACCCTAAAAGGCTTGGTTTGAAATGCCTACTGCTATACAAAATGAAAGAAATAACAGCAAAAACAAAATCAGCAAACAAACAAAAATGCATCCTGATTAATTCCTGATTATATTATAAAGACCTTTTACCAGCTCGGCTTAGAATGTTGTCCACACAAAGCGTTTGTTTTCAAAACAATTCTATTTTTAGTTTTAAGCCATTATGATTTGGATTATGCCCTTACTCCATCATTAAAAAATTAAATTAAAAAATGAGCTGTTTTTAAACGGAGCTAAAGATAAGAGTAGGTAGTGCAGGAGGGAAAGGTTGCGTGGGAGGACAGTTGATGTTTAGGTCCATGAAATTGGTCAAATTAAATCTTTCCCTTGTCGTTCATCAATTTGTAAGTTAGCCTAATTGATGTGATCACTGTGAGGTTGCGTTTACTTTGTTGTCTTACGTTGATCAGGCAAAATGTTCATTAAGCCCTTTAGAGAAAGACTCTGCTAACATGTAGGGTCTAAACAGCAGGCCAAATCTATTTTCTGCAATTTTGAGCTATGACTCTTAAAATGTGATTGTGAATTATTTTCAGGAACATGTAAATAATTTCTTGAAAGGTAATTTCTTATGATCCGTCACCCCCTAAGAATGCGATTAAACTATTATGCGGCAAAGCCTGTCCGGGTTTTTATTTTCTTGCACAGTTGAAGAAACAGTTCCCTTTACTTTAAGTTTCCTCCATGTTTCTTCCGTGTTTAAAAAAACAAGACTCTTTGGGGGAAACCCCATTTTTTTTTCCCCCATGGTTTCTGTTCTGGTTTTTTTCCTTGTGCAGATTTAACTTCATGGTGTCATTAATTAACCAAGGGTCACTCAGCTGAAAGATAAACACGTCTCTCTGCAAAACAAAAAAACTCAAATCAATTTTGTACAAAACTGATAACCCAAATAAGTCGAGACACTTTGATAAATCAGTCGGAAATAAGCGGGATGAATAAATCTACCATCGCTGTCTGGGACCCCCAACAGTGTTTCTTAACCTTTTCATAGAGGCTGACATTTCTTCTGAAGACGTGCTGTCTGCGTGTGTTAGTATGTGTGATCAGCAGCAGACATTCTAAACACCCCCCCCCCTTCCCCTTCTTACTTTTGCGTAAGGCAGCACAGCTTGCGTGTTCATCTTCTATTCGGCCTATCTTTCTTCTTCGGATCAAGGGCAAAGGGTCAGACCCGACGACGCAACATTGATTAAAATTTTTAGAATAGCTTTGTTTGTGCCCAGGAATGCGGACTGTGCATTTACTTTACCTGCAAAAGGATGTGGCGTCTTAATTTGTTGTGGATTGCTCTGTGACGTAGCTGTGCTCCCGGAGATTTTTGCGTCAAATATACCGGGTCTAGACGAACTCTGTTATTCATTTGTGCCGTACCCTACTCTTGGCTTTGAGATGTTTATAGTTCCTACCCCCAATAAGGATCAGCTTACCGACCCTAGTCTAAGATTAGTTTTCTTCTCTGTGTGTTTACGTAGGTTAGCGTTAAAGTAAAGTGTACATCATTTGGAACGGGATTGAAGTGTGGCAATGTTGGGTTGTTATCAAAAAGCACTTGGGAACGAGTCCAGCTAAATTTGCGAAGGAAGATTCAAACAAATCTCTTATATTAGGCCTGGATTCTGTGGCAATGTTTCATTTAATGTGTTTATCTTAGAAGAAATTGCTGGATTTAAACTTGAGAAATATCACCTTTCCGATGTGTTTAAAATAGTTATTAATATTTAGAGGTTTTTTTCTGGGCATGTATTCAGTGTATTTGACACACAATTTCAGGGCGGAATGTGTATTTTAAAAATACTTTTAAGTTCACTTTATACCTAAAGGACTTGCTTTAAGACTCCAATTTCTTGAAAATGTGGTTCTGTGATTGAGCTAACATTTTTCAAACAGTCATTGAGTTTGAATATTATTTGGTTTAAAAGCACTTTATGTGTGTACTTTCCAGAGATACGTGAAAAACAATCACAGGTTTATAATGCATTCGTTAGTCAAAAGTAAACAAAAAAAAACTTGCCAAAGCTGCTGGAATGTTATTTAAGTTGTTGAAAAAAAGATTAATTGTTAAATTCTCATAGACATGTAGGAGACGTGGATCAATGTTGAAATACTGTTGTTCCAAAATGAACAATCGTGAAAATAATGTAACACCTCTCAGTTTTTAACAGATGTTTACAGACGACCATTTTAATGTCAAAATGCCTCATGTATTGATTTATCGATTTGTGAATATTTTTTTGGAAAGTCTGCATCGATCGACGGTAGTTCAATCGTAGTTTAGGGTTCAATCGACCTAAAAGCCTAGACTGTCCGTCCGCTGTGCATACTGTCCGCCAACATCGCCAACTACTGTCCCGTTTAAGCCTGGGCGACTGGTGTCGTAGTATGACTATTGATTCGAGTCAGGACTACCGTTTTTCAACTACTTGGTTTATCGTGCCGCCACGACTACATTGTACTACAAAAATAGTAGCTTGGTTAACCAAATGTGTTGCTCACTACTATTTGCAACCACATAATTTACTTATAAATGAAACACAATCAGACATCAGTGCAATATTTCAATCCTTTCAGCGTGAATTTGACTTTATTGTGCCTGTGGCAAACAATATACGGCAAAATGTATCTTGGGAAGTAAAATTTAGTTCTGACTAGGCACGAGTAGCAAATTTCACTAGTCGCTCAGGCTTAGCGGGCCTGCATCCTTCGGGGAGGCATCAAAGCCTCTGTGCCCCCTGGTCATTGCCTTGGTGCCCCTTAAATGCTCTGTAGAAATTTACAATTCCCTCATGGGGTACCCCTTTACCAAGGAGAAAACGCTTTGGTGCCCTTGCCATTTCAAAAACGAAGCATTCGTACATACAGGCCTGCTTAGTCTTGCTAGTGAGTGCATCATCTCCTACTGAAAGTTGAAACTCTAGACCAAGTGTGCCAGATTTCATCCAATGTCAAACACATGATGTTTGTTTATTCTGCAGTCATGTTAGATTGGATTCGTGTAATGTGAGAGTTATAAGTTTGTTAGGGTGATGTAAAACTGCCAACAGCGTGGTGATTGCCAAATTCAATTTAGTGTTAAAAGCTCACTTGAAGTAAAAGTGGTTTGAGAGTACACTGAATTGATGTTGTAACAAAAAGGAGGATTCATTTTCAAAAGTACAGGAATCTTTTATTAATTACTCGAAACATAAATTAGCGTTAAATTTTGTTTAGTAACAAGCAATAGAGAGCCGTTCATAGTATTAAAATTGTGATTTTTGACCAAATAAGGTGAATCTCGCAGAGCTCATTTTTCCTCTTCTTTTTTTAACCATATTTCCTTGTCCAGAATCCAATAAAAATTCAACTTGACACAGGTACCCTACTTTCAAGTTAGGTCACAAAGTAATAAAAACCATCTAAAACGAAACCCTCTCACTCCATATGAGCTTAAAAGTAGAATGATTTGCATTTTTCTTTCTTTCTCATATGACCTGAGTTTACTCTGACCTCAGGTCACCATAGGGAAAGTACCCCATGAGAATGTCGTGTGTACACAAGGCATGGAGAAACAGCTGATTGGGATGATGTAGTTTGTTTTTCCACCTTGTGGAGGCCCCCAGTCTCATGGCCATGCAAATGTGGTGCTTGTGTAGTATAGGTTCTAGTAATGTGTTGCAGTTCAATGATCCTGTTGTGTAGAAGAAGACAGGCAGTGCCTACACTGCATGTTCTGTACCAGTCAGCCACAACACATACACATGATACTGAGCTGCTGAAGATGGGTCAGCCTTAAAGGGGAACTCTGGGGTGCTGTTATTATCACTAAGCTGTGTCATGTTCAATGTCTGCAATGTATACTAACTTCCTTTAAGCTGAGATGGTACCAGGTTTTGTAGCCAGTTTAGCCTATGATTTGTGAGGTTGTAGCTGAATTGATGGCTACAGCTCTGACTGCTGCTACAGGCAATGTTAAGGATGTAGCCTATGCTTGATTTAGTAATTGGTTCTTTTTTGTTGTGCTAAAGGTATAAGTTTTTTAAAACAGTGACAAAATACATGATAATTTCATGATACAAAACATGAAGAAGAAAACAAAGTGTTTTTGTTTGTTTTTGTTTTTTTCCAATTGTTATTAATGATTTATTTGGCCATCGACACAAGACAACAACACTGTCCCCAGACAGTCAAAATATGATAAAACTGCTATGATGTAAGGATATTTTCTGTTGAACTTGAAGCGACCTGGTCTGGAAAAAAAATACCGTAAATTCAAGAAATATCTTTCCAAGAATTTTTATTAAATTTGTTTATCTTTCATAAGATTACGGTCCTGATAAATTAAGTTAAGAATCACTCTTTGTTTTTGCTGACAATGATGCTGCTGATGATACTGCCATGAGTCAGAAAAAAAATATCTAAGAAAAACTCTATAAATGGTATTATTGTCACATTATTAAGTTGAAGCGTGCAAGCCAAATTATCTGCTGTGTGTTTTTGTTGAAGGCAGTAGACATGGCATTCTGTCTTTTAGAGTTCTGTCCTTTTAGAATAGAGTGACAAAAGAACTGAGGGTAATGGCATCCAATGTACTCTTTTTTTTCCTCGGTAGTTATTGTTTGAGTTGAGTGCAATTGAGACATTAGACAGCTCCTTTAATGCAAATGCCTGGTCTCCATTCACAGGGGAGGTCAGACAGCGGCCAATGGCAGCCTGGTCCTGCAGTGTGTCTGCCTAGCAGCAGCCACTCAATAAATATACCTTGTTATCGGGGCAATCAATAACAAATTTTTCATTTTAGTGGATTTTCTTTTAAAGAATGATTCACTAATTTGTGAGTTTTTTTTAAATATATTTTTTGGGGTATGTATTTAGAGTTTTTGTAAACACAAATTTAAAGTTGTTTACTCAACCAAGGTACCATAATATAGGTCTAAATATTTCTTTGAATTTAATTATTTGGGGAATTTGTAAAGACCATTTGTTCATCTTGTGTTTCCTTTTTACCCTTTCATTTGACTTCATTTATAACAATTATTTTTGAACTTGATACATTTCTGTGACTGTCCTCATAAACAATGAAAAGGATTCATGATAGTATGTTGTTTGTAATACGAGCAAGGGGCACCTCTGTCTATAAGGGTTATGTCAATTTGTATTCGAACATGTGGGGAGGCAGGTCTACAGATCATCTTACTTTGCTTTTGTTTAGTATTACAAGCCCATCTGGAAGTATGCTTGTATTTTCTTGTATCGTTGAAGCGGCTGAATAAATAATAACAATAATAATAACAAAAATGTCAAGGGGCAGTGGGGCACAATTGGCATAATGAGGGTAATAGAGGTTGTTGCCTCCAATCACTCAGTGATAGTGAGGTATGAAACATAGACACTTAATGGCTGAGCTACATTTTTATGCTTAGCAAGTTTGTGTCCTACGTCCCTGACAGTTGGATGAAATAGGATTTTGCTTTTGTCGCTTCAACGACGTCTCAATTCTTGAAATAGTTTCCTTCTAATCTTAGTCAGAGACATTTTTATGCAACGTGACAGAAAAATAACGAAACTGAAAAATGCAAAGAATTTTATCCCGGATGCCTTCCAGGAGATTGTCCATATTCTGAATCTTTCTGAATCATTTTTTATATATGTACCATCGAGTTTATCTGACAGTGAGATTAAAGTAACACCCCTATTTATAAAAATGGGTAAGTCTAGCTGTGGGGTTAATTCCTGAATATTTGTTTCAATAAAATCTGAAAGAATTTTCCTGAAGCTTCTGAACTCTAAATTCTTTTTGACAAATTCCTCATTTACATTGAGTTAAAATTTATACAGAAGACAAGTTGCAAGTAGACTTGCATATTAAGCAACCCACAGGCCTGGATTTACATGGGGGCCATGGTTTTGTATGCCTTTGTTTTGGCCCTGGTGCCCCATCGAACGTTTCTCATTATAGACCTTATTATTAAGAGGGCTCATTGCTTTGATATTTTGTTTTTGTAAGCTGTTTGAATTGTTACAATTGTTGTAATTTATGAGGTCTGTCATTTTGTGGGGTCAAAAATTGGTTCTTCATAAAGGTGGACTTTGTTTTGTCATGAAATTAAAAAGAAAAGAAAAAACATTTCGAGGAATATTTACGTAAATTATAATTCAAAATAACTTTCCAACCAAAACTCATTTTATAACAAGCGCTTTTTATAGCCCAAAGCATCCAATCTGAAGGCAACTTTTGAAGTGACCTATGCATTTGTCTTATCAAAGTTGAAATTCTAGGCTTGTGTAGGGTTTCTCCCTGGGCCCAATTTCATTTAAAGCTGATTTAAAAATTTAGTTCAGCACCAGTCACAACAATGCGATTGTAATTTGGGCTGGTAATCTTTTCTGCTAAGCAACACTATTCTGTGCAATGTATAACCAAGCTTTTGTGCTTAAAGGCTTCATGAAATTGGGCCCGGGTTAGATGTATGTAGGACTTGGCAGGTTTACAAAAAGTAACGTAGCTGAAATGTTATCATAGCGACTCTTCTCCAAACCATTTTGTTTCTTTGGATGTAAACGGAATGAGTCAGGTCACAGTGGGCGTAATTCTAACGATGAATAAGAGAGCAATAATGGCGTAAGAATCCGGCTAGAATAACTTCACCGGAACTGTCATCTCGCAAGTATTTCTTCATGCTTGGGTTATTTCATTTTGTAAACAGGGGTTTATTTTTAAAGATCAGGCATGTTTTCTTCTTAAAGTGCACCCCTATGAGGAAAATGTAAATTGCATAGCATTTCAAGGGCACCAAGGCTCAGGCCTGTAAGAGTATGCTTAATTTTTGAAAGAGAAGGGGCACAAAGGCATTTTTATCCTTGGTAAAGGGCACCCACCCTTTAAGGAAATGGTAAATTTCTACACTAGCATTTTAAGGAAGGGCACCAAGGCAAAGACCGGGGGCATGAAGGCAATCACCTTTGTTAACTCCGTCTGAAGTAACAGGCCTGCCACATTATTACAAAATTTTGTAGGCTTGAAATGAAAGAAAAAAAATTCTTGACATCACAGATCAGTTGCTAAGGACCGCTAGGTGTATTTTGTTCATCATATCAAGTCACATGACAATCACATCTGGTACGGCTATTAAAATTGTCTCTCCGCAGCAAAGCAGAAAATGAAAAATTTGAATTAAGAAAGAAATCTCCCCCTTCTGCCGTTTTCGTCCAGCGGTGGTATGATCGGCATGCCAGGTCCTCATGTTCAGAATGCCATGCATACCGGTGGAACGGAGTACCGACAGGAGGCCTTGCTTGACAGCTAGCCTGATATGGTCATGTCAGCCGGTAACCCAAGGGGGCCCCTTCATAGCTAGTGTTGGTGTCACCGTAGGGGCTTAATGATTGAGAGAATTGAATGGCCGTGAAAAACGTTATTTTCGCTGCTGGAGATTACACAATTGAAGGGAACTCGCAGTGAAAAAATTAAATTGTAAAATGAAACATTGTAACAACAGTTGATTATGATGTTATGTCTTAAATTTAAAGCAAATTTTGAGGTGTTCTTTATCAAGCATTATCAACAGGGTCCAATTTCACAGAGCTGCATTATAAGCACAATACATGTACGTAGGTACATGTAAGCACAACAACATTATCCTGAGTAGAATCAGGTTATTGGCCAAAATACCATTTCACATCTGGTGTCCTACTCACTCTTGCTTAAAAGAAGGGAGTTAGTTCCAAACAATATTTTCTGCTTTAGGAAAGCAGCTCTATGAAATCGGGTCCTCTGGTGTGTATCACGTTGACAAGGTCTATTATGGGGGGGGGGAAATCATAACCCGGAAAAAAAAACCACACAAAACCTCATGTATAGATTTAGCAATCATTGTTCATGTATTTTATGTCAAGTTGCCATGGTGACCGGTCTCCATGGCAACAAGCCATGTAATGGCCTTGGCAGCCTTCCTGTACTGTTCTATACACAAAAACATATGTCTGTATTAATAATGAGAATTGTGACACATACAGCTATAAATGTGTACTCGCAAAATATGCTGATCTAATTGTTAATCAATTTTATAAAGGAAGCTTTATACTGCTAAATTGTACACTTGTACATTCTCGAAGCATTTAAAGCAACCATTTTTTCCTGATGTTGAAGTTCTTGTTTACTGTATAAAGATTTGAAGAGCATACGATTTATTCAGTTGTGTGGAAACTGGAAAGATTTTGGTTTACTGCTTTGTAAAAGAATTTGTTTGTATGGATACATACATGTAGATGCCTTTTGTTGTTGTTGATACGTAGTTTTTTTTTGTAGAGTTGTTTTTTTTGCCTTTGATGCAATGAAATATCAACTAATATGAGGAAATGGTCTGTGCTTTATTTAGGATTAGCAACATTTGGGTTGAATTCCATGACAATTTTAAAACCTGGGCTCGCTTTCATTGAACTGCTTTAGCAGAAATAGGGATTTATAATCTTAGTTCTTAGCAATAAACTAAGTAGGAAACCAAATGGAGACAGTTGGCTGGAAACCTGATAAATTCTATCTGGTAAGCATATTTGTTTCGTGCCTAGCTTATTAAAGCCATTGGAATCTCTTGGTAAACAGTATTGTCCAAGGCCCACACTTCATGTATCACAACTTCTATAAAATAACAAACCTGTGAAAATTTAGGCTCAATCGGTCATCGGAGTCGGGAGAAAATAACGGGAAAACCCACCCTTGTATCGGCACGTTTCGCCGTGTCATGACATGTGTTTAAAATAAATCCGTAATTCTCAATATCGAGAATTGATATTGTTTACTTGTTTTCTCAAAAAGTAAAGCATTTCATGGAATCATATTTCAAGAGAAGTCTTTCACCTACATAAACCCTGTAAAAAACTACTGATAAACCCTGTAAATTATTTGTAAGTCTGTGAATTTTTTTATTTTTTTTGTCTGTACCTAAAGGGTCCAATGGCTTTAAGGAAAAAGTTCAGTTTGATCATTAAATGCGAGTCCAAAATCTAATGTCTGAGAACAACAAATTAAAAACAGTGATGGGATTTCCCCCTTTTTTTGGTGACTCCGGTACTGCTATCGTGGATGATACAAAATTTACGTTGTGATGGTTAAGAAGTATTATTTACAGTCACATATCCAAATTATGACAATTCTGTTTTGACGGGGTTTTTTTTTCATGCATACCAGGCATTTTTTCTACAGTGGAATCTAGAGGACATTTCCATTTTCCTGAAAACACAATGGTGTTTTTTTTTATACAGTATGAATTGTTAGTTCCAATCAACTCTCAGATCATGGCCCAATTTCATAGAGTATGCTTCAGCTCATAAAGTAGCTAAGCACATTTTGCTTACTAGAAAGTTACCAACCAAAATACCATGCCACGTGTAAAATCCTTGACTGGTATCCTGCTTATTTTGGCTAAGCAGAACATTTTTAAGTAATATTTTCTGCTTTGAAAGCGGCTCTAAGAAATTGGACCCAATTGTAAGATTTGTACTCCGCACTGAGCCCCATTTCTTGATCGGTTGCCACTTCCAGAGGAATTTTGGTTTACTCTCCACTTACCAGGGACCATAAGCGAATAATTTGTTGGTAAAGCAGGAAGATACAATTTAAACATGGTTTTCTGTGGTTGAAAACCAGCCAAGGTTAAACAGATTACCCTACTTGCATTTAAACTTTGGTATTATTATTAAAGCATACAGCTACAGCTCCGTGGTATTTAAGTAAGCGAGTCTTGTTTTCTGAAGGTTCTACAGTTAATTGATTGTCTTATTGATTAATTGATTGTTTGATTTAGTGATTGATGGTTTGATTGATTGATTTATTCATTCAGAAACTGTGCACTTTGCAGAGAACCACAATAAGCGCTTTGTTAGAAACCCCCTTCCTCCTCCCATTCTATCCCCCTCCCCCCCCCAACAACCAAAGTCAAGGCTGAGACAGATAAGCCTTTTGAGCAGCAACCCTGGTGAGTGCTAGACTAGCAGACAATGTTATGACTAGCAGACAGTCTGGTTGGATTGAGGGAAGGGTTTGCCCAGAGCTAATGTTTATGTTTGGACAAGGCCATCCAGGTTGACCTGAACTCTACCAGTTGTTCAACTAGGGACTGTGTATTTTTTTTACTTTACCCATTCCTCTACAATACACACATTTTGAAGGCACTGGACGGTAATTACTCAAATGATGTTGCCAGAAAATAATGAAAGAAAAACACCCTTGTTGCACAAGTTTGTGTGCTTTCTTCAGATGCTTTTACAGAGAAACTACCTCTTTCTCAAAAACTACGTTACTTCAGAGGAAGCTGTTTCTCACAATGTTTTATACTATCAACAGCTTTCTATTTCTCGTTACCAAATAAGTTTAATGCTAATATATATTTTGTGTAGCAGTTACCAAATGCGTCCAGTGCTCGCCACACCAGTGAAATAATCATTGAAGAATGTTTACATTATACATCAGCATCCGACAAGGGTTTGTCAGTTCAAACTGAGAAGATGGACTATGAAGCCTGTTTCATACATGTACATGTACTTCCTGCGAAAGGCAAATGCTATAAAAATATACAAGTTTTGACGTCACAGCCCTGTTTTCGCTGCACATTTCAACTCTTCCGAATTATCTGTTGCGAATGTCAAAATTTGTATCACATTCACAGGAAATATGAATCGGTCTGTATTCCCCTATAAAGTTATCTATGACATCTCAAGTGCTATTTAATGTTTTTATCCATCCTGTTATTGGGGCTTTCGCTGTTATTGGGGTTTTCGCCGAAGTACAATAAAATTAAAATAAAAATCTTGGAATGGAGTTCAACAGATATGGTCTAAGTTATTGTAAAAAATCTTTCTTTACATTTTGGACTTTTCACCTTGCAAGATTTGACCTTTTAAGCGGCTTAATTTAATTCCCTCTAATGTTACCACATCTTTAAGGCAGTGAATAGCATTCTTGGAGAGGCAGGGAAAATCTTCGGCCGACAGCAAGATGTTGTAAAAGAGCACTTCAATTAAAACAATCTGTCAGTAGATGAGACTATTTTAAGAGGCAAAGGAAGAGATGTTGGCCAGCCGCTAAAGTTCAAGGATTGTGCGGCTCAATGTTTTGAATCGATTGAAATCGGAAAGGTTATCGTTTGCCCTATAACTCCTCGGTATTCCATCTCATGGTTTTTTTTCTTCTGATTTTGATGGTTTGGGTATTGAGAGAGACCAGCAAAAGCAATAGGAGACTTTCCAACGCTAGGTGGCAGTGCCAGACTTACCGGGTAAATTTCCATTGTTTACGTAGTTCTGAGCATGGGCATAATTCTGAGAACAATGGATTTACCCGGGAAAGTCTGCTGCCCTCTATCGTCCCAGAAAGTCTCCCATTATATGTATTAGAGTCCAAACATTTGGATCTTGAACAAAAACTTGTGTATAATAGAAAATACCACATTAACAGAAACCACAAAAAAGAACCAATGAATGTACACATCAGATTAACAAGCATATCTTGTGCCTGTTATTTTTGTCATCAAATTTGGTATTCTGAGTATACAGTGCTAACACATTGGTGTAAACGTATTCGTAAAACCAAACGAATATTCTTCATCCCGATGCAAATTCAACATCTATTATACTAGATTATCATTCAAACTCAAAATGGACACCAATTACAACACACAATATTTTGCGGCAATCATATTATCCATACACCCCCACAGTTTTGTTAAGAATATTTTTTTCATTTCCTGAAAATTGAGTAAAACAAAAATCTTTGTTCACTCTCACTGTTGATGTATGGAAAAAAATTAGCCTGGAGCATGTCTGCGTATTAGGCCTCATGTTGTACCCCCTGGGGGAAATTGTGGGTTTTTGTAGGATGCAGGGGAAGACAAGCCCGGGTGTTGGTAAGGCCTTATTAGGGTTGCAGGAAGAGCCTTTTGTGTTGAAGTTTGGAATGTCTTTGTCTGAGCACAGAGCGGAGTTAGAGTCTGGAGGTGGAAGGGTCATCTTTGTGGTTTGAAATTTTGGCAGACCACTGAACAAAGAGCTCTGTTTATTGGTGTTGGAGTAATTACTGAATAAATGGCTCAACATCAAATTTCAATTAGAGTTTTTGTGGACAATGCTTGGATTTAAGAATTGTTTGACAAGGAAGCTTTGTCAGATTTTTGTTGTGTTCTTGCAAGACTTCTTGACCGTCATCTTGGAATAGGTATATGAATGACACATTGTTATTGGGGAAAATACACATTATTAAAAAAAGAAAATAAAGAAATTCAATTAGAGTTTGTGGATAAAATTTTAATAAGAATTGTTGTATTTAAGGAAGCTGTCCCAGATGTTTGTTGTATTTTGCAAGAACTTCTTGACTGTGGTCTAAGAATAGTTTACTTGAATTACACATTGTGAATGGGGAAATCTAATGGTCCTTTGACATAGTGTTGGAGCAGATACCATTTTACAAACAACGAGCATGGAATACAGAGTGTGACTTCTTTGTTTGGGCCTGATAAACAAGAGCTGTAAAATGTGGTGTTTTTTCAACAGTTGACATGGTTCATGGTATTTTTGTTAGAAAATTATTTCTGCAGGCCTAAAACTAATGTGAGGTGTACGGCCATATTTAGATTGTCAACCCACAACCCAACTCGGTGGTTCCCGACTGCATAGAAAGGAACATTACTTAAGTATATTATCTGGAAATCTAGAAATTCTAAATAAAAGTTTGCCCGATATTGTTTGGCAAACATAGGTAAACAGCAACTTTGGCAACAAGGGTGTGTGAAAATGTAGGCCCGTTCCTTCCCAAATATAATTTTGGGTTGAACAAACAAGAATTGATTAGAGCTGGGCTTGAACCAATGACCTCTGGATTAACGTGCCGGTGCTCTACACACTGAGCTACATATCTAGCCCTACATGTACAGTGTACAGGGCTGTATGCTTCGTTTTTGGAAGGGCAAGGGCACCAAGGCATTTTCTTCTTGGTAAAGGGCACCCTATGATGAAATTGCAAATTTGTACTGGAGCATTTCAAGGGCACCAAGGCAACGACCAGGGGACACGGAGGCAATCGCCTTCGTTGTCTCCGTGAAGTATCGGGCCTGAGTGTATGTTGGCGGTCTCCCCAATTAGAGTGTCAATGTTGTCATGTTAAGACTAATATACATAATCAGTGAAATTGAGAAGTAAAAACGTGGGAGTTTCGGTTGACATGATGACTTGTTCCTACATGTTGTACTTTTACACTTGTTATTGTTCCTAATGGAGACAATATATCACTAAATAGCAATGCCAGATAACTTCAACTTGACCTTGATAGTCAAATCGCTTGGTGTGATTGTTCATATCTTTGCTTTATGGTTTATTGACACTAGACACAACTTTGTCTAATTATGACTTATAGCTCCAGGCGCTGATAAAGCATACTATTGCTTGATAGGTCGATTGGGGAATTTGCACTTGACCTTTTGACAGGACTTGACCTTTGACATTGTGTTCATGTTAGGTTCTCAATAGATAACTTCATTGCAAGAGTTACAAATTGATCAGAGTTGTGGGAATTTGTATTAAAAGTCCTATTGTGCAATCTAGAACATTCTATGGTTTATTTTGATTATTTTCTTCTTTTTTTTTTGGGGGGGGGGATCTTATTTGTTTCCGTATCGAATAAAATCTTGGCTGCTAAAATGGTGGTTCATTGTTTGTAAATAAACAACAATATTTCATAAAGGCCTGCCTCAGATAAACAGCTTTATTAAAATCGGCCGTGGGGGTACAATGTCAAAAAAACAACTGTTTATGATCCCCCCCCACCCCCAAAACACCGTTCTTTCCAGTTGCCATGAGTTCAATTTGACTTCCTACGGATTCAGTTACTTCACCTGCACGCTGCCGTCTGCTGTCGCTGTCATCTCAATGACCGCTGGTAGCCCGACAGACTATCGGGTGTGATATCTTGACCTGTCATTACCCTGGCGCCCTGATTAGCCCCTAATGCAGACCCACCAGACTTCATTAATGACCGCTGACCTACTTAGAGCAAAGCGTGCGTTTGTTGTCATGGCTCATTTAGCATGGCATGCAGGATTGCAGTGGCAGGCTTTGTTGATAATGAGTACCCTGTATTTTGTAATGTCAAACTTAGGGAAGGCTGACTTCGTGCCTTATACTTCACAGAGGCAACAAAGGCAATTGCCTCTATGCCCCTCGGTCATTGCCTTGGTACCTTTGAAATGCATCAGAAGAAATTAACAATTTTCTCATGCCCTTTACCAAAGAGAAAATGCCTTGGTGCCCTTGCCCTTTCAAAAAAAGAAGCATACAGGCCTGTTGCCTGTAGAATAACGCAATGCAAGCAGGCATAGCACTGTAAAAGAATCTACTTTATGCCAGTCCCAGGCCTGGATCTTCATCTTTGAGAGGGCGAGGCCATTTTCAAGTGCAAGAGCCCTTTGCAAACTGTCTATGGAAAACTTTTGAAGGGGCACCAAGGCCAACACAAGAGGCAACAGAGGCCTCTGTGTTATTTTATTCCCACCAGTGATGAGACATTTTTAAGATGGTCCGTTGAAGTAAATCTGCTGTTATTTGTTTTCCACGTATAAAGAAATCCAGAGTATTTGATCTGATTCTTTAGTGCTAAGCTTTCGTAGGTTCTGCCTTGTTCTTGGTTACTAAAAAATGGGAGAAATGCCAACATTTCAACTTGCTGTTTTGTTTATAATATAGATCAGAGTTTCAGACTTTTTGGTCAGGAATGCGGCCGTATTTGAGTTGGTGGCTACAGCTTTGACTGTTGCTACAGTATCAACGCATGAGGACGCGTAAACTTTTCAGAAATACTGACAGCCCCAAGTCGTAGTGGTGGGTTTGAAAATGCTCCAAATAACCTGGAAGAAATACATTCATTTTCTTTTACTATTTTATTTAAGGATTATTTTCAATCCTACAAACTGTATATATTTTTTATACAGCGACTTAAAAAAACATAAGAATCTTTCAGTCACATTGTGATAGGTGTTAACATAGCTCAACCTTGCATATGAAAATTTCAAAAAACTTATGTTTTATTGTTTCTTCCTTTATCATACAGGCCCAACTGCTAAGCGCTATACCCTAAACTCCACCACGGCTAACGGTTACCATGACGACGAGGACGTGGAGTCCCACCACCGTCGCCATCTAGACACCATCGACATGGCGACCGCTCCGGGCTCTCTGACCAATCACGTGACTCGCTCGACAGCCCGTCCGCAGGCAGGGACCTTCGAGGAGCAAGGCTACATGAATCAGAAGGAGGAAATGGCGGCGATGCAGAACCGCATCCCGCAGACATTCCGTGACGCCACAACGGCCCCGCTGCGCAAACTCAGCGTGGACTTGATCAAGACTTATAAACATATAAACGAGGTAGGTAATTAAAGGAGGATTTGGGAACAACCCACTGCGCCCACGGCAATTGCCGTGGTGCCCTGTACTTTTTTCTGTGGTGCCCAGGGCCCAATTTCTTAAAGCAGTTTGGCAGAACATTCTAAAAAACTGTTTTTATTAAAACAACATTTTTTTTTAATGAGGTATTGCTTAAAACTCACAAGGCCGAAAGGCCACTTCCAAGGTGAGGGCTACCCTGAGCTGATTTGGGCTATCGTCCCAGATCAGATCAACTGCCACCAGGGGCACAATGCCACAAGTGTCCTGACTGGGACCGGAACCCACACTCCACTGCTGACTGCACTGGAGCTTGGGTCCAGTGCAGTCAGCAGTCTTAAAAAACTCTCTTAAAAATATTTCCTCTTCTTACGCTACTTGCAGGTGTATTATGCTAAGAAGAAACGGCGTGCCGTACCAGCCCAAGGTGACGACACGAGCCATAAGAAGGAAAAGCGTCTCTATAATGACGGATACGATGACGATAATTACGACTACGTCATCAAGAATGGGGAGAAGTGGGAGGATCGATACGAGATTGACTCTCTCATCGGCAAAGGATCCTTTGGACAGGTGAGGTTTCTTAAAGAATGTCTGATTTCTTAAGATGCTTGTTTAAGGCACGGGACACATTTGGTAATTACTCAAATATTCTAAAATATTACTTTGTAACGAGCAATAAGCCTTTTTGAGATATGGTGGACACAATGCTACAACACAATAAGGTTTGGGTAAATTTGTGTGTATACACCCAAACCAAACAGTACACTCCTATCACGTCAGTCATACCTCAAAAAGGCTTAATAGAGAGCTGTTGATAGTATCAAAACATTTATAAAGACTTACTTTGGGGTAACGTGGTTTGGAGAAAGAGATAGTTTCTCACTAGAATATTTGAGTCTAAGAAAGACTTCCTGCCTGATACCTTTCTCAGGCATCTGAAAGCACACAAACTACCTGGTGTTTTTTCTTCATTACCTTCTTTCAACTTCGATGACCCAATTGAGTCCCAAGTTTTCACAGATTTTATGTTTGGATACACCAAGTGTGAACACCAGTCTTTCACAATTACCAACTGTGTCTAGTGCCATCAAGGAGCGGTTTATACTCCCTCGTAATTTAGCCATTAAAAGAGATTCCCATAATCCGACTCAAGATTCAAACCAAATCAAAGATGCTGCAAGCGCTGAGTTCTGTACTTCCGTAAGCGCCGATTCTTTGCTTAGGGTAGGCAGAGCCATGAATTTGCGTCTTGGGCTGTACAGGCCAAGTCCGGCCAACAACAAGTTCTGGTCAATCCCTACAGGCTTGTTATTCTCAGAATTGGCACAATGGGGAAACCCCCTACTCTCTCTATAAATTGTGCACAGTGTCACTTTTAATAAGAAACTAGTTAATCAAGCAGAGCTTGGGGTCTTAAAGCCATTGGACCCTTTCGGTACAGAAAAAAAAAAAAAAAAAGTTCACAGATTTACAAATAATTTACAGGGTTTACAGAAGGTAATGGTGAAAGACTTCTCTTGAAATACTAGTCCATGAAAAGCTTTACTTTTTGAGAAAACGGTAAACCATATAAATTCTCGTTAACGAGAATTATGGATTTGTTATAAACACATGTCATGACACGGCGAAACGCGCGAAAACAGGAGTGGGTTTTCCCGTTATTTTCTCCCGACTCCGATGTCCGATTGAGCCTAAATTTCCACAGGATTGTTATTTTATATATAAGTTGTGATACACGAAGTGTGGGACTTGGACAATACTGTTTACCGAAAGTGTATAATGGCTTTAAAGAGTAAATTTTTACAATAACTTTCATTCGAGTCCAAAATGGTTGCCATTGTTATCCGTGTTCATGTAGTGTTGTTGTTGTTGTTGGGGGTCGGTCATTCTGCAGAAAACATGTTTGTTTTGTATTCACCTGGGAGGGTTTGTGTGTGAGAGATGATGACGAATGAAAGTCATAGTTCCCATGGAAACATTAATAGTTACCATGGTTACAGTAAGAGGAGACGGAGAAATGTTGCGAGTTGAGAGAGTACCTTTCTGCTCCAAGGACACAAGGAGGGCTTCTCGTTGTTATTTTTAATTCGCTTTTCTTTTTTCTGATCAAATTTGTTTTCTTTTGGGTCGTTCATGTGGAAATGTTTTCTGCGTTTGTTTGGGAATGAACTTTGTATGAAGTTCAAGTTTTTGTGAAATCCAAAAGGTTTTTCAGAATAATTCTCGTTGTTTTTAAATTGTTTTTCTTTTCTGATCAAATTTGTTCTCGTTTGAGTCTTTCATGTGGAAATGTTGTCTGCATTGGTTGGAAATGAACTTCTTTAATTTTGTTCGGTAAAATCCAGAATGTTTGAAAATAGATTATTAATTTCAATTGAAACATTGCAAGTCAGCGGACGACTTCCTTTGTATAGCAGAGCAAAATCGTAAACAAAATGTATCAACTGCTACTCAAATATCAGGATTTGCTACTCAATTTTAGTAATCAGGTGTTGACAAAATAAGTTTAGTTCAAAATTTGTTGCTGTACAAAATCATTCCTGCAAGCTACATGCATTGGCTACGATTTAGAGCCTGTGTTGTCAGGAATGAAAAAATGCAGTAAAGTGAATTTTTTTTATTTTAAAAAAAAATAAATAAAAAATTAATTGATTTCACCCACTTTCACTTGTGTTTTGTGTTTTCTTAAAAGGAAGCAGGAAAAATAAAAACATACTTTTTTCTTACTGGTTTCAGTTTTGTCAAAAATTTGAATTGTAAAAGATAAAACATTGACGCTTGATTTCATCTATCCTTGAAATTCTGTTTGGATTGCTGGGACAACAGGTGCTGCTTGTCTTATAATTTGTAATTTTTTTTCTTCAAATTATTATGTTTAGGCCTATAGTACCAGGTTTTGTTTATCTGTTTGGTTATAAACAATACAGGTGGATAAACAAATGGGTGGATCACTCCAACCCCCATGTTATCTTGTTCTGTTGTGTTTACGTTGCTGGGTGTACACACATGTGTGTGTATTTGTTCAGTTCAGTGACACCTACGCTAAAATATCGCCATTTCCTTGATGTGGCGTGTGTAATTGTTTTAATATAATTTGAGGACTGATCGATTTTAAGGATGCTTTTTCAATTGATGTTTAAAGGGTTTTGTTTTAATGATTAATCTGCGAAGTTAGACAAATGTTGACATGGTGTTTGTGTAGAGGTGCATCTAAAAAGTTGAAGGGACACTTTTGTTGTTAGAATTGTTAGAAAGATGATAGGCCCTAGAAGGTGTAAGAAACCTGGGTTCAATATGAAGTTGGTAAAAGGACACAATTGTCGTCTGTAAAAAAAAAGTAAGAGATGGTTTTTTACCATACATTGTTTTTACCATGCACAAGAAGTCGTTTGTGTAAGCGTGTTCCCCATCCCCCCCTCCCCTCCTGCCTTAAGAGAAAAACCAACCCCAAAATCCTCTAAAGAACCACTGAGATTCCCTAAACACGTTTTTTTTTTTTAGGGGGGGGGGTAGATGATTTATATCGAGCATCAAAAGGAGAGAAGAGTCTTATATTCATCTCTGTTGTTAAACAAATGCAACATTCAAGATGGCCCCTGCATTGTTTAATTTTGTAGTAGATATCAGGCCTACTAGGATTAAGAGCAATACATGTCTGTACTTGTTTCACTTTCGTCGCAGTCGCTAAAGCCTGAGGTTTTACATCAACAATCTGTCAGTACATTGTATTAGTCCAAATTTAGGCGTTAATTTCCTAATTCCAGAGACTGTTTGCTTTCTTGGAATTGTAGCCACAAGAACACAATGGGTTCTGCATACAATGAGAAAGGGTGCCATACCAAGATGACATCATTATTTATTTATTCGAATTACCATGGAGGTCGAAATAGAACTACTAACTGCCACAAAACTGATCCTATATTTTAAAGGTCAAACTGCTGTGAGTAGATGTTGGTTTTTGTTGACCGAGCCATTGTTTAAACAATGTGTTCTTTTCTTCTTTGTTGCTTGTGTGGGACTTTATGCTGTATCAGCAAGCTGTTACTAGATGTTGATTGCCATGGCAACGTTTTGGTTTTGATGATTTTATTTACGGACATGAAGCACGTAAAACTATGTTACAGTGTGGATGTCAAATATGTCAAAATATAATAATAATAGTAATAATAGTTTGGATATTTTGAACAAAGAAAAATTGACTGGAGCAGGACTTCAACCAACAACCTCCGGATTACCGAACTGACGCTCTATTTACTGTTCGTTAATATCTTTTGTACAGTACCTTTTATGTTTGTCGAAGTGAGCTTTAAACAAACATTGTTCAGGGCCAGACACACCATTGTGAGATAGCACCACATTCATGTTTTCTAAAAATAGAAAAATTGATTGTTTTAATCCCCCCCCCACTCCAACTCTAATGCCAGCAGAACAAATTCACACACAAATGATATCAGTTGCTCTATTTATGAAGCCTTGGCATAATTTCATAGAGCTGCTTAAGCAGAAAATAATTGCTCAACAATTTTGTGCTCAGCAGAAATGAGCAGGATACCAGTCACTAATTGTACATGGCATGTTAGTCTGGTTGGTAACCTTATTCTGGTAAGCATCATTTTGTTGTGCTTAGCTGCTTTTTTGTGATTAAAAGCAGCTCTATGAAATTTGCACAGAGCTGCTTAAGCACAAAAATAAGCTAAGCAAAACAAAATTTTGCTAACCAGAATAAGGTTACCAGCCAACATACCATGTCACATGAACAATTTGTAACTGGTACCCTGCTCATTTCTGCTGATAAGCAGGGATATTCTTAGGAGTATTTTCTGCTTTATAAAGCAGAGCTCGATGAAATTGGGCCCTGCGTTTAAAAAAAATAATAATTTGGCCAACGTTTTGAAAGCATGTTCTGTTGCAATCACTCTTAAATTGAGACATATTGCTTATAGTTTTATCTCTTCCTGGAATTGCTTTTCTGAACGTGTCCGTTCATTAAAATAGAATCACTTTATGGACGATTTATCACTTTGTGAGGCAATTATTCTGCTCTCGCCTAAAATAACCATTAAGTGTCTGCCACGGATCTCATCCCATTAAATTTGTCCCGACAATGTTACATGTTTACCTGATCATAAAAAATGTGAGAGACAAAAATGGCAAATTGGTTTACATGCTCTGTTGCTCCAGGGTGTTGGGATGAGTTTTTAAAATAAATTTTAACTTTTGTTTAAATGTTTTCGTAGAAGTGAAGACAATGATAATGATGTAATATGGTTCAGTGCTTTACTGCACATAAAAACATAGGAATAAAATGTTGATGTGTCTGGCGATTGTGTCGCAATATTGTGCGCAGTGTGTAGGTCAACAAACTTTCTGCAATATTATTATAAATTGAGGCGCTGTAGGATCAGAAGGTGTGAGACAGACTGGGGTTGGGTTGTGTAGTTAGTTAGGAGTAGTCTATTGTGTTATATGGAGGTTTTTTTTTTAATATATAAGAGGGATGGGTTGTGATGAGTAATTATTGAGGAGCAATCTGGATTATGTGGAGGGTTTTTTCAAGGCACTGGACACTATTGGTAAATTCTCAAAATAATTGTTAGCACAAACACCTTACTTGGTAATGAGCAGTGGAGAGCTCTGAAGTAACGTAGTTTTTGAGGAAGAGGTAGGCCTAATTTCTCACTCAAAATTAGGCATCTGAAAGCTGAAATTAATGCATTTTTATAAGGGTGTTTTTTTTTGGTCCATTATTCTCTAGTGACTTTGATGTCCAAATGATCCCAGATTTGTTATCGTATTTTTATGCATGTTGAGCTACATCAAGAAAGAATACTGGTCTTTGACAATTACCAAATGTGTCCAGCCCCCGGTTTCACGAAGCGCTGCGACGCGTTGCAAGTGAAAGTTGCGACCGGTTACACGTCGTAAGTTGCGAACTCGTCGCAGCCGCGTAATGTCTTATAAGTCTGCGACGCATCGCAAACCCTACGATGCGTCACTACTTGCGATGAGTTTCGTAAAATTGGGGGTAGTTCCTTTAACTATACGATAGGTTATCACTCACTGTTAAATTGCAATACAAAAATACTCGAGGCAGCTTTAGTTTGTATTAAAAGCAACTTGAGAATTATTTCACTTCAGCGTAATGTGGCTGTGGAAAAAAATATAACAATCCTAGTCCATGGACGAAACTGCTCTGGCTTTTGTATATTTTTGAGCTCCAGGGCCCATTTCATAGAGCTGCTAAGCACAAAAATTTGCTTAGCATGAAATTTTTTCCTTGATAAAAAAACAGGATTACCATCAAAATTTCCATTTGTTGCATATTGCTTGTTACTGGTATTCAGCTGATGTTTACTCATCCTGAAAATCATGTGGAAATGTTGTTGGTAATCCGTTTTTTATCGAGGCAGAAATTTCATGCTAAGCAAATTTTTGTGCCTAGCAACTCTATGAAATTGGGCCCTGGTAATTTGAGTTTGTAGGGCCCATATCAAGAGTGGTCTCTAAGAAAAACCGAAACGTTTTATGAATTTTGTCTTTTACTACGCAATTTTCACTTAACCTTTTTGATTACATCATAATGAGTTTGAAATTACAATTAATGACCTTTTAAATCTGAGGCCATGAAACGTTGATTTGAAAGATTTGTGATTTTGTTTTGTTTTTATGTTTTGTTTCAGGTTGCCAAGGCTTACGATCACCAAGAACAAGAATATGTAGCCATCAAGATAATCAAGAACAAGAAACCCTTCCTTAATCAGGCCCAGATAGAGGTCCGCCTCCTGGAGCTCATGAATAAACATGACACCGATTGCAAGTACTATATTGGTGAGTGTTAGGATTTAACTCATGAATAATCATGACCCTGATTGCAGGATCTTTATTGGTGAGTGTCAAGAATAACTCATGAATAAACATGACACTGTTTGCAAGTACTATATTGGTGAGTGTTAGGTTTAACTCATGAATAATCATGACCCTGATTACAAGTACTATACTGGTGAGGTATTGGTGGGATTATCTCATGAATATTCATACATTTAACAGCCTTAACCCTTTAAAGACCACAGCGATCACAAGAGGCTAGCACTAAAATATTAGTGTCTAGAGCAATCTGAGTTCAGTTTCTGTGATTTTCACCCAAAAGACTGAATGATTCTTTGTAAATTTCATAAATATAGGTTGTCCACCTTATGACATGGCTGTCTGTTGCCCCTGGTTGGCCTTGGTGTCCCTTGATAAGTTTCCTATCAAAAAGATTTTCCAATGGAGGTGCCCTTTGCAAAATGAAAATGGATTAAATTTGTCCTCTTAAAGAAGAAATTCCAGGAATTGTTATGAATACTAAATCTTTAACTCATGAATAAAAACTAGGGTTGCACTCATTCAATAGATTCATATTAAAAGCAAGCAGTGGACACTGTTGGTAAATGCTCAAAATAGTTATTAGCATAAAACCCTACTTGGTACCGAGTAATGGGGAGACGTTGAGAGGGGAGTATAAAACATTGTGAGAAATGGCTCCCTCTGAAGTGACGTAGTTTTTGAAAAAGAAGTAACTTCCCCAGAATTTGATTTCGAGACTACAGAATTTGATTTTGAGGTCTCGAAATCAAGTATCTGAAAGCACACAACTCTGTGTGACAAGGGTGTTTTTTCTTTCATTATTATCTCGCAACTTTGACAACCAATTGAGATCAAATTTTCACAGATTTGTTATTTTATGCATATGTTGAGATACACCAAGTGAGAAGACTGGTCTTTGACAATTACCAATAGTGTCCTGTGTCTTTAAGTAGCATTGTGAAAAATTATTAATCACACTTAAAACTTGTATTAAAGAGTGGGACGTACATGTAGTTGGGTAAGACAGAAACCACCAACAATTTTTAATTTATAATATTTCTTCCTCTTTTTCTCTTGCAGTCAAACTCAAACGTCACTTCATGTTCCGCAACCATCTCTGTCTGGTCTTCGAGCTTCTCTCCTACAATCTCTACGACCTTTTGCGAAACACAACCTTCCGCGGTGTGTCGCTGAACCTGACGCGGAAGTTTGCGCAGCAAATGTGCACGGCGTTGTTGTTCTTGGCCACACCGGAGTTGAACATTATTCACTGCGACCTGAAACCCGAGAATATTCTACTGTGCAATCCAAAGCGTAGTGCAATTAAGATTGTGGACTTTGGGAGCTCATGTCAACTGGGTCAAAGGGTAAGTGTCCAAGGTTCAATGTCAAAGGTTAAGGAGTTAATGAAGCTTCTTTGATTTTGCAGATATAGCCCCCATCTCAAGCCTTTACAAACAGAGGCCTAATCGATCGATCCAGTAGGCTCCGCCCAAGACGCATGTGTGAGCAAGCACACGTGGGGCTCTCCAATGCCTTTCTGCATAACTCTGCCGCGCGCTCCAAGATACGCGCACACATGTTGGACCTTATTTGTTGGACCTTCGTTGCGTTGTGATTGGTCAATACACAATGGGCGGAGCTTGGTGGATCGGTCTATTTCATAGAGCTGCTTCGGCTCAAAAAATAGCTAAGCAGTTCAAAATCAAACCAGAGTATGGTTACCAGCCAAAGTTCCATCTCACATGTGCAATCTTTGAGTGGTATCCTGCTTATTTTTGCTACGCAGAACATTTCTAAGCATAATTCTCTGCTTAAGCAGCTTTATGCTGAAATCTGGGCCCAATTTCACAGAGCTACTTAAGCACCAAATTTTGCTTGAACAAAAAAAATCCTTCCTCAGATTACCGGCCAAGACTCTACTCAATTGTTATGCTAAGTAAACAGCAGCTAAATACCAGTCACAAGCAATGTATATGACATGAGATTTTGGCAAGTAACATGTAGGCTTATTAAATAAGCAAGCTATTTTCGTGCTTTTAAAGCAATTTTTGTGCTTAAGCAGCTCTATTGAACCCTGTTAACTTCCACTAACAGTTACACAGTCCCAATTAATAACCATAAATATACTTGTATAAGTATACTGGATATTGTATATATGAGTAATTGTGGCATTAGACAATATGATAAACTCATAAATACAATAATGTTATCCTTGGCATTGGTTCTGACTCCTGACAGTCTGTGGCGGCATCAGAATAGCTCTTTAGTTTCAGAGAGGAGTTCTGTTGAAGTCATTAGCTTGCTCACAATGCCCACAAGAGGGGGCTATTGTCATTTACTGACTAGACATTGGGTGACTTCTCTAAAGTGATTGTGTTAACAGTGTGACACTCATAAGGCTCAATTCTCCTTTCCCTTTTCAATCTTAAACTGAAAAAGATTAAAGGCAAAACTGGACACTATTGATAATTACTCAAAACAATTTTGAGGAATGGAGAGCTGATGATAGTTTAAAACATTGTGAGAAGTAGCTTGGTTTTTGAGATAATTTCTCACTCAAATATTTGAATCTGAGAGAGACTTCAAGTGTGAAGCCTTTTTTTCTCAGTCATCTGAAAGCACACACATTCGTGTAACAAGGGTGTTTTTTCATTCATTTTTTTCTTGCAACTTCAATGACCAACTCGGCCTACATTTTAACAGATTTGTTGTTTAATGCGCTTGTTGGGATACACCTAGAAAGAATTACTGATCTTTGAACAATTACCAAAGGTGTCTAGTTCTTTTAATGAAACACCAAGCCTACATCCGTATGGACTGTAAAGGGGTAACCCAGTTTCAGCCCTACCCTAGGAGTAGGTGGCAACGGCCTCTGGAAAAAAATAATTGCAGCCCACACCTTGAAATGGCATTCAGGCCTTGTGTGTCTGGCGACTTGCATAAAAAATAACCTTGTAACAATGTTTTTTAAATCTTACCTCTTTTTTTTCACCTTGCAGATCTACCAGTATATCCAGAGTAGATTCTACCGGTCACCAGAGGTTCTCCTCGGTATCCCGTATGACATGGCAATCGACATGTGGAGTCTAGGGTGTATCCTAGTGGAGATGCACACCGGGGAACCATTGTTCAGCGGCTCCAACGAGGTAAATACAAAAAAACAGGGTGTTTTTTTATTCAACGGGTCTGGTGTGGCAGTGGACTCTGTTCATTCGGAGATTCTGTCCTCCCATGCGTCAAACTGTGTACAAACTTCTTGTGATATAGCGCCCTCTTTTGAACCTTCCTCCTTCAGCCCATGTTCATTTTCCAAATGGGGGACAGATTTCCCAAGGATACCAACTTGTCAGCAAGACCAGTCAGCTTGTCATATCTCTAGCCCGCCGGCTTGGATGCGTTTCAACACTAAACTAGGCAGCTTAAAGCCATTATACACTTTTGGAACAGGAAAAAAAAAAAGTTCACAGATTTACAAATAACTTACAGGGTTTACAGAAGTTAATGGTGAAAGACTTCTCTTGAAATATTATTCCATGAAATGCTTTACTTTTTGAGAAAACATTAAAACAATAATCAATTCTCGATATCGAGAATTAAGGATTTATTGTAAACGCATGTCATGACATGGCGAAACGTGCGGAAAAAAGGGTGGGTTTTCCTGTTACTTTCTCCCGACGCCGATGACCGATTGAACCTTAATTTTCACAGGTTTGTTATTTTATATATTAGTTGTGATACACGAAGTGTGGGACTTTGGACAATACTGTTTACCGAAAGTGTCCAATGGCTTTAACTGCTTGAAGATAATTTTGAAAGATCCTCCCAAATTCAACCCATGAGGCACAATGATGCAGTCCAGTGGAACGTTCCCATGGTCCAATAGATTGAGGACGTGTGCCCACTATGAATGTTATTCTGCACTTGGCATGTGCTCTACATTGGAGACCCTACCTTAAAGGCAGTGGACACTATTGGTAACTGTCAAAGACAAGTCTTCTCACTTGGTGTATCTCAACATACGCATAACATAACAAACCTGTGAAAATTTGAGCTCAATTGGTCGTCAAAGTTGCAAGATACTAATGAAAGAAAAAAACACCCTTGTCACACGAAAGTGTGTGCTTTCAGATGCTTGATTTCGAGAGCTCAAAATCTAATACTAAGGTCTCAAAATCAAATTCCTGGAAAATTACTTCTTTCTCGATGACTTCGTTATTTCAGAGGGAGCCGTTTCTCACAATGTTTAATACTATCAACAGCTCCCCATTACTCATTAAGGTTTTATGCTAATAATTATTTTTTGTAATTACCAATAGTGTCCAGTGTCTTTAACAGAGATAGTAATCTTGTGTTTCTTATTTTGTTTGTAGGTGGACCAGATGAATAAAATCATTGAGGTTCTAGGCATGCCTCCTCCACACATTATAGATCAAGCTCCTAAAGCTCACAAGTACTTCATCAAGACGGATAAAGTCTGGGTTCTTAAGAAGACACGAGACGGCAAGAAGGTATAGTACTTTATACTTATTCATTGCTTATTTACCCTGGGGAGACCTCTCAGCAAATCATTGTTTTTCAGAGGAGCCAAGCTGCTACAAACAAGAAAGTGACAAAGAACACCTCTGACTTGGTTGGGTTTGCCGTAAAAAAAAATGTCAGTGACTGGCCAGCAGGACTAGTTGGGTTGTCATTTCGTGGCCGAGCGGTTAAGAATCACCGAATTCAAACTTTGGTGTTTCTGATCAGCAGTGTTTGGGTTCGAATCCCCAGCCGTGACACTTGTGTCCTAAAGCTAGACACTTAACCATTGCTTCCACCTCTGGATGGGACGTAATGCCGTTGGTCTTATGTGTTGTGTAAGGCATGTAAAAGAACCCAGTGCACTTATCAAAAAGAAAAGGGGTCCGCCCCAGTGTTCCTGGCTGTGGCTGCTGGATGCACCATGGCACCTTGTAAACCCTTATAAAGTGCTAGATAATTGGGTCTCAGAATTCATCACTGCAATAACCTATCTTTCTGAAAGTTTGTATATACTCAGCGCCTTGAGTACCTTGTTTAGTAGATACAGGGTCTATTAAAACTTTGATATTATTATTATTATGAGTTCAGCTCCTCTCTCACTGGTCTGCTTCTTAAATGTCACTATAAACTGCTGTGTCTTGCTTTAGGTGGTCTGTTGAGTTTTTTATGTAGCCTAAAATTTACTCATTAGTTTTGTCGTTATTTCATTTTAAAGTTTTGTGGACAATTCATTTAAAGTTAGCTCATTTATCCCATAAAATTATACTTTTATTTGTGTGGTTGCCCGATAGTGCCCCAATAATGGTTTGTCGTTCGGCTTGGCCGCTGACGAGAGCAATAGCTGGAAGCCATATTTTGGTTGTCTCAAGCTCAAATGCGAAACTGTGTAGATGATGTTCTTCTCATTTTGATTCCGGTCTTGTATTTTCAATTTTCCTCGTTCCTACATACCGTATTTTCCTGCGGATAAGACGCTCGGCGGACAAGGCACAGGACGCTAAAATGACCAAAACAAATTCAAACGTCAGCAGACAAGACGCACCGCCGCACAAGGCGCACGTTTAACCGCACACAAAAGAACACCTGGCGCCACCCGGTGTCGGTACATTGACACAAAGACTAATTTGTTGCCTTTGAGAACCTACGTATACCGACCTTTATCCTATCAGCCAACGCTGTATATTGTTAATAACACCAAGTTCGGCCCAATCAGCGGGCAGAAACCATGGTCCACGCACTGTCTGAAGTTAATTTTATTTGCAACGTGAACACAATGCCTTCCTGCTGGACATCCGACGTCCCACAACGAGGATCCTTGCTGATACAGATACATTGCAACGACAGACGGACGTAGCGTGTGTTTGTAGTAATGTATCGTACGGCCGGGATGTCGCTGCATGCACATTAATATGCTCATGTACACTGTGCATTGCGCTGCTCAATCTCGAGATTGCACAACAGATGTTGGAGACACGTGGGCATCGTATTGAGCGATGTGCGCCGACGGATTGCGCTACGCCCTCGCATTTGCGCTGCCTGGAAATGCGCCAAAATTCCCACGTGACTGTGCGGATCCAAAGCATGCCCAGACATAGACCTTATCGCAAATACCAATGCGCAAGCGCAGACTGTTGAATGAGGTGCATTGTGGGATATATATGAATCAAATTTGTAATCAGCTAGACCACAATGCACCTAATTCCAAGCTTTACGCGCGCGCCCCAGTATTTGCGAAAAGGTCTATAGCCTGACCGTATACATACGCAGTCAAATTCCATTGCGGACTTGAGAGCAGTGACTATTTGGGCATCTATGCACGTTCAGTGTATCTAATGGGAATCACTGGATCTAGTGGCAGGGACCCGTCTTTATCCTTGCGGATAAAGACAGGGGCCCAGTCTAGCCCAGACACGTCGAGTCTTGTCTCAATGCGTTTATTGCTGGTTCGCGTATTTTTTACAAATAGAGGGCGTTTAACCTCACGCTACTACATCGTTCCAAAACGCCCTCTAGCGTTCAATTTTTCTTGTATTTATTGTCACACGCACAGTAACAACGACTACAGGCGTGATATTTGCTTTTGTGTTGCGTGTTATAACAACCCTCGGAGTTGCGTTTTGGCGCTATTTTTCTGTGTCATTTTGAGATATTTTCGAGTCTGAACTTGGACATCGTTGATTTTACAGGCAAGTTCTTGCAAGGGCAACCATGATTTTAACAACCGTTCCTACCCGAAGTTTTGAAGCAATAAAATAATTCAATAAAATAAATTGTCCCTAATTTTTTGGGCTAGTGTTGTATTATTTTATTTGGCATTACAAACAAATACAAATCATATCCTAGTAAGATAAAAGCAAACGTCTAAAAAGAGGCAATAAATATTCAGCCTATAGCACACTTCAGAGATCGTTATTCTCTACAATAAAAACCCTCAAAGTTTACCAAATAATAGCGGTCGGTGAATGACGTGTGAATGAAGTTATTGACTGTCAATCGTTTTCGGAACGAATACAGGGCCACACAGAAAAACGTTTGTACGCCGCCGACGTCTGTTCCGAAAGCTAGACGCATTGCGGCATTAATGGAATGAAAGCACGGTCATGGGGAATAAACACGTTGCAGACTTGTTGGAATAACTGGACCGTCTGGGGGATTGCGGCATTGTTCGAACGAAAATACGGTCTCAGTGTCTGAATAGCCTTGTTCGACCGCATTATTGAGTAAGGATTCTTCACACAAAGATCGTTGATTTGAAGTGGACATGAAGGTATTTTTTATTTCACGCAGTGATAATCAACAAAATAATCAATCGTCAGCAGACAAGGCGCACCGAAAGATAAGACGCATCGATGTTTTTGGAGTCAAAAAAGTCAGATAAGACGCGTCTTATCCGCAGGAAAATACGGTACTTGGTTTCAGTTATTCTTAGGTGTTCAAGATGGCTGACGATGTTGAGTATGGAGATTGTTAACTTATTCTTCTTCATGTTCTTCTCCCCTCAGTACAAGACGCCTGGCTCCAGAAAGCTGCATGATATTCTAGGTGTAGAAACAGGTGGACCTGGTGGTAGGAGGGCAGGTGAATTGGGCCACTCTGTCTCCGATTATCTCAAATTTAAGGACCTCATCATAAGGTAAGTGATCAGGTATTTGGTCAAAAGTTTATCACAAAAAGTTTATGGTCAAAATAAAACCAAAAGTGTAGAACACAAAGTTCTTTGTTTTAAATAGGCATGTGATTTCTTGGGATTTTTTCTAAGCCTTCAATTTTTTTCTTGATTTTTTTCTTAAAAAAAAAAAAAAAAAGAAACAGTCGCCAAAGGAGAGAGAAAGATTCAACAAATTCTGGTGATTTTTATTTTTTAATTACTTTGTATGCAAGTTGCCCAAAACAAGGCTAAAAGCCAATCTAGGTTAAGGGCTACAATTCCTCTTAAAAGATGGAAGATCATAGGATGAAGGGAAACATGCACCATGCAAGGAGTTCCAAAGATGCATAGTCCTGTAAGTTCCAGGTGTGGATAAGGGAAACTAAGGCCTTCACAAGTTTTTCAAAAATGTACAAGTTCGTCAAATCTCATGCCTGTTTTTAACTGTGTAAAGATTTAGGGTCAATTTTGACCCCAAACATTTTATTTACTCTGTCTTCTTAAAACCACTTTTAAGTTCTTCATTGCTCAACCTCAGTTATTTCAGCGACATTAATTTACCTGACCTTTGACCCCCAGAATGCTGGAGTACGACCCTGCAGTAAGGATCAAACCTTACTACGCTCTTCAACATTCGTTCTTCAAACGTACTGCGGATGAGAGTACAAACACCAGTAACACCCCGTCTACGAGTCCAGCCATGGACCAGGCTGCCACGCCCCCTACCGGAGGAGACGCTTCATCAGGGTCAAGTTCAGGTGAGGAATCTTGCTTTAAACTCCTTTGTAAAGTTTTTGCTATTTTGTTGCGGCCGAGCGGAGAAGAACACCATACTCAAGCGCTGGTGTTTCTGATCAGCAGAGTGTGAGTTTGAGTCCCAGTTGTGGCACTTGTGTCCTTAAAGGGTATTGATACCTTATATAGATCAAGTTTTTGGCCACGACATGAATCCCCACTCATTGTGAGTGAAGATGTGTGGGATATAATGTACCTGAAGTTTCATAATATACCTAATGAAGTTTCAGCTTTATTAGTTGTCAAGTATTTGAGAGAAAAAAAGTGAAAATCACAGAGCAATGTGGCATGCTCTTGCCGAGCGGATAAGAGCACCTAACTCAAGCTCTGGTTTTTCTGATCAGCAGAGTGTGGGTTAAGTTCTGTTTGTGACACTTGTGTCCTAAAGAAAGACACTAAACCATTATTGCTGTGTTTCTGATAGGGCGTAAAACCGTAGTTCCCGTGTGTTGTGTAACGCAAATAAATTAACCTAATGCTCTTATCGCAAAGAGAAGGGGTTTGCCCCAGTGTACTTTTTAATCAGCGCATAAAGAACCAAATGTGCGCAGGTAAAACTGTTTCTTCCTTGCTTTATTCAAGTATATTTTGGTCTTAAATTTTGCAGGTGTAGCATAAACATGGTCCTAAAAACTCTTGAGTGTGACTTTTATTAGTGTTCTGGCTCAGTTGTTCATCACTTTGTTCTTGTCTTCTACGTTTTAGGAGGAGCGACTGCAGGCAGTAGAGGGTCTGGATCAGGCTCAGGTGGCCGGGCACGCTCAGATCCTCCCCAGGCAAACACTGCTGGTACCCACCACGGCGGTTCCCATCACGCATTGGGAACGCAGCACACCGCAACAACCGGATCAATGGACTACGAGCCCTCATCAACTCAAGGTGTCGCCACGGCAACCTCCTCGCAAACTTGGGCCCCGACGGAGGGCAGTTCTTTCACGGCGGGTGCAGCAAGACTTAACAATAGTGCGCATGGACACTTCCATGGAGGGTATCACACCCACGGACACCTCCGAAAGCAGCACCCGCAGGCGTCGCCGTCGAGCACCACGACGGGTGTGACGCCGAACACCGTCGTGCTGCAGCAATCTCAGAATCCAGTGGTCACTAATTTGTCTTCCGGTGGAGCACCGCACGTGCATTACACGCCCTCGGACTCATCGACGAGCACGGGCTACATGTATCATGGACAGTTGGACTGCACGCAGAGCGGATCCATGAATATGCAATTAGCGGGTTACGGTGGCAACACCCACTCCCTACTCGGTGGGAGTCACACGCAAACGAGTAACCCACATTTACACGGACAGAGCGCGACGAACGCTAATATTAACTATGCCGCGGCGGTGAGCACGGCACCCTATGGGTATACACTAACAGCACAGACGGCGGTCAATCCAACTCTAGTGACAACGCAACCACCAACGAGGCAGGGCGATGAGTCGCCAATGGTTGGGGTCGTCCAGCAAAGTCCGGTTGTTAGCCACTGACCACAGTGACGAAGCCGTTTTATACTCGTTGAGCACTCACTGTGGACGGTAACACGTACAGGAAGAGGTGGACCAGACTCTGTGTGTTGTGGAAGATTCAAAGGATTTGGGATGGATCCACGTTGTAGTAGCACCTCATGAGATGTTTGAGATGCAATGAGTAGTCGTCTCGAGGTGCGGTTACTCAACTGAGAGACGATGACGCAACGAGTATGATTCGGCCTCTAGTCTGTAAAGTGACCATTTTTTTTAGCTAGACCACGATGTAGATAAAGGAAACTGTTCTTTTTAATCAAATTGTTTTTTTAAAAGAATGGGCTTTGTGTGGATTCTCCGTAGACCGATGATCAGCCTTCTTCCCCCCCCCCCCAAAAAAAACCTCCTCCCTTTTCTCGATGCCTGGTGATATTCCTACATTCCCCCTCCAAATATGCATGGAAGATTCCTCCTGGGCCTCTTCGGTCCCTCTGACTGTGAAGCACCCCTTAAGTGGTAAATAGGATGAACCAGTTTACTGGTTTGACGGACTATCTGAAGCCTTCCTCGTTGTAAGTTTGCTGTGATTTCCCCTCTCTGGTGTTTAAACAAAAAACACCCCTCTATGATAGATGCAACAGCCCAAGATCTTGCAGAGTGGATCTGTTTCAATCCTTTTCCATTGTGAATGTATGGGTGAGTTTGTTTCCTGCTTTGATATGATGAAATAAAAACAATTTATTCAACTAGTCTACTTTGTGATTATAGCCAGACATCATGTGAGCGCCCAATCGCCGCCTCGCGTTACCATGGAAATAACATCCTTTTTTATTGCCTGTTACCGTGGAAATGACATCAATATGCTGTGTATTATACCATGGAAATTATATCTAACCGTGCGTAGTCAGGTACGCTAGCAGCGACATCTTGCTACGGTGCAAGTTGCCATGGAAATGACAATGTTTAACAACAAATCAACTACTGGAATAGAGTCTTCTGTGATAGGTGATTTACGAGAGACTTTCAAGTTTACAGCATGTTAAATGATTTGTGATTGCGTCAGAGACTTTCACCAAGCAAGGAAAAAGTCTTGGATTCAAATAACTCTCAAATCTTGGACAACTTCTGAACTACTTCTAATCTGACTTTTACTTGGAACTTTTAAAATGAAGTCTAATCAATCATTCTTCTCGACGAGCAAGTGTTTCTTTGTCTCTGGATCTGAGAATAACGTTAACGGCCTGATTAAAATTAAGTCTGGTGCTCATAATGTGGTTTACTCCTACCTTGTGATGGTTACCACGTCCATTAGGAACTTGACAAGGATGGCTGACAGTCAACATTCACTCAAGATGGAAAAAAGAAACTGCAACAGATGCAAAGATAAGATCCAGTTTGGCCATGCCGTGCATTGCCATAGCAACAGAATAACATGTAAAATAGCTGTGTATAGAATTTTTTCAAAAAGGCAAGAAATCTCCAGGTCATGGGGATTGTAATTTTTAAAAGAATCATGTGATAATGCTGCCTGTTACCATGACGATGGCCACATTATGTTTCACTCATAATTCGGTTTTCAAATTCTGAACGATACTTCCCAAAATATGAAACCGTTTGGGCTAAAGTCTTCTCTCTCACATCTTAAGAAAACAAGTCATCTTTTGAAAGTTTTTGAAATAAATGATGTTGCAGTCAAACAAAACAAAACTACACAAAGAAATGTAGAAACTATTCTGCAGTGGCTGCAGAATTATTTTGATGTTGAACTTATGTGGATATTCTGCATTAAACAGTGTACAGAATTCAGACAATGTTCTGTATGGATCTTCAGTGTATTGTATGTGCAGAGTTTTGCAAAAGAACGCACTGCCCAGTGTACATGCGTTTTGCATTATACAGTCTACAGAATGCAGACAGTGTTCTGTATGGATCATAAGTTACTGCAGTGTAATCTGCAGAGTTTTGCCCAAAAAACATCCACTGCAGAACACTGCGGCCAGTGTACATGCATGGCTTTACTACAGTGTTTCTGTTGAAATTCATTTCATGTTTTGATTGAAATTCTTTAGCCCCAAATGTTTCATGACCACCCAAAAACTGAATCCACTTTTATTAGTTTGTTTTTGTTTATTATGTGCTTTTTTACTTTTTTTCTCCTTCTGAAATGCTCTAAGTTCTGTTTTAAAATTTTGGTTTTAGTGTAAGATTTTAAATCCTAGGCTGTTCAGATGCCAGAAACTTGAGGTGCTGCAGGGTGCTGTAGCAAGTTTCTGGTATTTGTTGGTGTGTTTTGACATGGTCTGAATTAGCGGCTCTGGCTTTAATAAGCATCACAGGAGCATGTGTTAAAGTATAGGAGGCCCATAGCAACAGCCTTAGCAACAGCTGCAGCCGCCAATTCAGACATAGCCTATACATGGGGTGCGCTTCGGCGGTTGTAACCAATGACTGGTCATTGGTCAGTGGTTATTAGCCAATGGCCAGTTCAACTGAAACAGTTTTTTGGTTACGACTGCGAAAAAACACACCCCTGTTATATTTGTATCTAAGTCACTTGAACAATGGCATTATGGGAAGAGTGCAAGGAATTATGGGTACAGTGTATCACTGCAGCCAGTTTGTTATGGTAATTTTTTTGTAAATGGGGAAACAGGATTGTTGAGTTGAAAACAAAAATGACTTCTAAAGGTTGTTTTGTAACACGCAGAATTTGAAACTGTGCAAAAATGTACAGAATGTTGTAGTATTCGCAAATGTCAACCCCCCAAAAATACTTGCTAAACGGCGTAGCCATTTTTAGGCTCAAGAAATACAAGAAATTGAAGAGAAAAAAAGTTTGCACAGTAGAATCTTGTGGCGTTGTCAACCAGTTAGAAAGACATAAGAATAGCTGCCGGAAATCATCGGACAGAGTTTGTAATCTAAAACCTTGTAGTGTAATATAGGCCTTGAACGTCATCTTTGAGTGGGCAAAGCCACTTTTATTTTCAAGTCTATGATGGGAATGGGAAACTTTTGAAAGGGGCACCAAGGCCAGGGGAAACTGAGGGATTGATCTATTTTACCAGGCTGGGCCCAATTTCATAGAGCTGCATAAGCAAAAAATTCATTGCTTAGTAAAATCAGATTACCGGCCAAGACTCCACTCAATTGTAATGCTAAGTAAACAACAGCTTAATACTAGTCATAAGCAATGTATATGGCAGGAAATTTTGGCCAGTAACATGTGTAAAATAAGCGAGCTATATTCGTGCTTAAGCAATTTCTTTTGCTGAAGCAGCTATATGAAATTGGCCCCTGATCAGATGGGTGTTACTATTAATAACCAATCATAGACACTGTTTTTTATTCCACTTATTATACAATCTGCAACGTCAACAAATTATCGTTTTGAAGTGCAAATATTTGGAGACTATTATCCGATGTTACAGGGTGCCACTAAATTTGTACTGCTTTGCAATGTTAAAAAATACATGTACGAATGTGGCTTATGTGTATGACTGTGGCTAAAAACATAAATAATCGCATAGACAACGTTGAACTCGTGCGAAAATGACAACAAAATCAGCCAAATATTTATTCAAGCAATTAGCAATTCTTAAATCAGAAATGCAAAGCTGGTTCGAGATTTCGAGAATACTCAGGTTGTAGTTCCTCAAGGAAAACAATTCTTGGAAAATGGAATGCAATGTTATGGATTTGTTTGATTTTTGTATAAGTCTAGAGGTTAAAGGAACACGCTGCTTTGGATCGGTCGAGTTAGTCTTTGAAAAGCATTTGTAACCGTTTGTTATAAAATGCACATGGGTAGAAAGATGTTGTAAAAGTAGAATACAATGATCTAAACAAATTTGCCTCGAAGTTGCGTGGTTTCCTTTTACTTTGCGAACTAACAAGGTCGGCCATTTATGGGAGTCAAAAATTTGATTCCCATAAATGGCCGACCGTGTTAGTCGACGAGGTAAAAGGAAAACCGTGCAATTTTGAGGCATGTTTATGTGGATCATTGTATTCTACTTTTAAAACATCTTTCTAACCATATGCATTTTACAACAAACGGTTTCAAACGCTTTTCAAAGACCAACTCGACCGATCCAAGGCAACGTGTTCTTTTAATCTGAGAAGTGTTACTGACAATACCGTTTCTCAGATGGTGTATTGCAATTGCAGATTATTCTTTCTGCATGGACATAAATAACCACTCCAAATTTTCAGCGAAATTTGTAAAAACGCTCCCACCTTTTGAAATAAAATTTTCACAGGTTAGTTCTATGGTACATATCTACAATTATAAAGGATTTAAACAAACAGTGGGTTTCAATTACCGAACGTATCCAATCCGTTTAAGTGTTCTACATTGCTTGTTGTTTCAGCATTGAAAACCCCACTTTAACAAAAATGTTTCTATAATAATGGGCTCAATTTTGAAAATGCTAAGATTGTTTCTAAAGCAAAGTGTGATGTCACAATGCATATCACTATGGCAATTTAACAACTCAATTTGAGATGAATCAAAGTGCTTTGATAAAATCGAACCCAGGTCATTCATAAAAATGTTCTTTTCACAAGGGGAAGAAAACAAATCAAGGTCTTGAATTTTTCTTAAAGCTTTCTTATATAAGGTAACAATTGAATTTTATAGACCTTATGCATCGACTTTGTCCAGCCGCAATCTTAGAGGTTAAACAAAACAATCAAAACGCACAGATCTGCGGGCATACAGGTTTTGCCAATGAACGGCCACTTTTTTACCTCTAGGTGAGGGCGCCCTGCTGATATGACCTTATGCGTGTAAGGTCTATAACTTGTAGTACATCAATTGTGGCCCCTGATAAAGCATTGCTATTGGTACCCCCATACTTACAAATTCAAGTTGTGGTATTTTCCACATATTTTACTCATTAGCAACTTCATGAATCGAGAGGGGATTGGTCATCTTTATTTTAAACCGAAACTAGAAACCAAACTAAATGTGTGAAATATCCTTGTTTTTAAAATTCCCAAATTTGTCATTTGTATTAATAACTAATTACAAATAATTACAGCAAAACAAAGAAAAATCTTGAAATTGTTTTTTTGGAACCCCCACCATATAACATTTTATATAATGGCCTTTTGAAGAAAAAAATGATTACTTTTTAACGGATTTTAAATAACCTTTTTAAAGTTTAATGATGTTTTTATGTTACAAATTGAATCATGAATTTTTAGTTACAACAGTTTATATCCCAGTATTATGCCCTTATGTAACATTTGATTTAAACTATTGATTACTCCATTAATTTTTATGTGTTTTTTTTAACTATTCAGAAAATGTTTCAGGCGTGATTATCTTAAAGAATCGTCCTCTGAGTCCCATTTGAAAATATAAATCTGAGAAGGCCTTTATTGTGCTCTGAGCATCAATGTCTTGTACCCTTTCCAATACTAGAACTCGAGGTGCCAGACTATTTTGTCCCTTCCTAGGAACCAGTTTCGGGCAAGACATTTCTCATTACAGTTTGGCTGGTTATCTGGTAAGAAAAACTTTCCAGCTCTGCAGCTCTGGAAAGTTCCGCTAATCTGAGACGTTCCCAATAAGGGATCAATTTCATACAGCTGCTTATAAAGCAGAAAAAGTACCGAAGCCCAACAACATTTTGCTCACTACAATAAGGTTACCGTCTAAACTACCATGTCACGTGTACAATTTGTGACTGGTATCCTGTTCAATTCTGCTTAGCAGAGAATTGTTAAAGGCAGTGGACACTGTTGGTAATTACTCAAAATAATTATAAGCATAAAACCTGACTTGGTGACGAGTAATGGGGAGAGGTTGATGGTATAAAACATTGTGAGAAACGGCTCCCTCTGAAGTGACATAGTTTCCGAGAAAGAAGTAATTTTCCAAGAATTTGATTTCGAGACCTCTGCTTTAGAATGTGAGGTCTCGAAATCAACCATCTAAACGCACACAACTTCGTGTGACAAGGGTGTTTTTTCTTTCAATTTTTTTTTCTCGCAACTTCGACGACCAATTGAGCTCAAATTGCATATGTTGAGATACAGCAAGTGAGAAGACTGGTCTTTGACAATTACCAATAGTGTCCAGTGTCTTTAAGCAATATTTTCTGTTCTAAGAAATTGGGCCATGATGGCATTGCAGCAAGATTCAATGTGGTAATCGATTATGAGGTCTTCGATTATGATAACTGCTGTTTTTCCCCCAACATTCTTAATTGAAAACATTTCCTTATTTGGAACATTTCCTAATTGGGAGACAATTTATACCCTCATTGGGAGACAATTTATACCCTCATTGGGAGACAATTTATACCCTCATTGGGAACAGAGGATCCCAGTTGGGGTTGAAGTGTACCCTAAAGGCCAAGTCACACAGGCCCTGATAACGAAAACGATAACGATAAAAATGCACGCCCTCGATTGGTTGAATGAGTGGGTGTATTCTGGGTGAAGCATTTCAACCAATCGAGGACGTGAATTTTTATCGTTATCGTTCTCGGTATCGGGGCCTGTGTGACTTTGCTTTAACTGTGGTACTTTGAGTACCTGTTGAACCTGTTTTGCTTTTTTCTCATTGATTAAGTAGGACATAGGCCCTTTACGAAACCACGGCTACGGCTCCAGATTCAGCTCAGGCTAGCTTGGTCCTGCGGTTGTTTTGACAAATTGCACATGCTTCATACATACATGCTCAGGGTTTCGACGAGAGAACAGAGCCGGTAGCCGAATCCAAAACTGAAGCAGTGGATTTGAAAAACGGCCATAGTTTTCCAGTTTAGCTACGGCATGACTTAGGAATACACTAATAATCAAATAACTCACTTATGGTTATCACAGTTGTAATTGTTTACAGGTTTTTTATAGTTATATTCTTTTTAATACAAGCATAATGTATTCATTGAATAAGCATTCTAAGGGTATATCACTATTAACAAGGTTGTATTACAACAGACTTTGGGCTCTTAGGGCCTCGTCACACACAAGGCAACTTTTACTTTTGGAGGTAACCGACTGCAGTGCATGCTTCGGTAGCACATGAGTAATTTTTCAACAATGTTTTATGATTCATGAGAAAAACTATGTATGAACATTGAAATGTGAATGCCATTTCTTCTCTGTGAAAGGGCCCTACTAACACTTCCAATGTAAGGTTATTATTACATCATTCTGTGTGAATTGAGGGCACTTTTTTTTATTACAATGGGTGTGTTCATTTAGCTTCCCTGGGTCGACCCCGGTCTGCCCTCGGTGCGTTCGATTAGCTTTGACGTCGTTCCAGGGGCTCATCCGGGTCAGCCCCCAGTGCCCTACTTGTGGAATGGGTCACTTATGGGTGACCCGAGGTGCATGACGTCACCACGAGAGGGCAAGTGTGATCGTTCGCTTAGTTCATGGCAGGGGCTCACCCGAGTGAGCACTGCGGAGTCTACCCAGGGAAGCTAATCAAATGCACCCTATGTTACAAAGGCATACTATGTATGGATGTGAATATAACACGTCCTATCTCGGCCTCTGTTAACACTTTCATCCCAGTTTGTGGCAAAACAGCTTATCTGAGTCCGTACTTTTCTCAAAATGTCATTTTTCAGATAAGGCTGTTTTGGTCGGCAGCCATTTTGTTTTGCAGCATCCCTGAACTTCATGCATTGGTTACACTGGTGAATTTGAATAGGTAACCAGACTATCTGACTTTTGTTTTTGTCTTAAAAGCATCTTTAGGACTATTCTTAAAGATCTGACCACAAGCCTGCTATAATTTTGTTGTGCCTTTTAAAATTAGGTGTTGTCAACTAACGATTTTTAGAAGAGTATCACTTGCTGAAGGGGGGTTCTTAGATCTGAAGTATCTGGGGCTATTACTGTCAAGAATATCATTTGCATTTTTGTCCCTGTTTTTAATTACAAATTTGTTGACAATATCTAGGTTTTCAATTTAGGGCCTTAAAACGTGTTAAGATGCAATTTTTACATGCTGTAAATATATCGGTCAGGGAGTTAAAAAGCCCACAAAAAAAGTTGTAATTTGACGAATCTGTGTGTAGAAATAGATGAATTATTTGTGTACAATAGGTCATTACCTCACTCAAATGTACATAGATAATGATGAGGACAAAAAACTATTAAACTTTTGCGAGGGTGCGACCCCTGCTGGTGATTATTTTCAAAACTCCAAAAAGTTGTTTTCACTGTGTCCGTTTTTTTATTGTTTTGTTTGTTTTCATAATAATAATAATTTGGGGGGCTAATCATCCTTACTCGCAGCTAAGAGCTGAATTGCGAAGGACGCGGCTACAACGTGTTCGAGAAGCAGGCATGCAAGGGCGCATTCAGCTGCCAGCCACATCAACCCATTTTGACCACGGAGCACAGCCAAGATCGAAAGTGTTTGATTTTTTCCTGAGGGAGGAAAACCGGATAGTGTGGAAAACCCTCGTGGCATATCAGAGAACCAACGCACAACTCAACTCATATATGGCCCCGACCGAGAATCGAACCGGGGTCACCTTGGTGAGAGGCGAGCGCTTTACGCACAAGCCAACCGTGCCACAAAAATTTCATACCTTAAAGGCAGTTGACACTGTAGGTAGTTACTGAAAATAATTATTGGCAACGAGTAATGGGGAGAGATTGGTGGTATAAAACATTGTGAGAAACGGCTCCCTCTGAAGTGACCTAGTTTTGGAGAAAGAAGTAATTTTCCACGAATTTGAGTTGGAGACCTCATGTTTAGAACTTGAGGTCTCGAAATCAAGCATCTGAAAGCACACAACTTCGTGTGACAGGGGTGTTTTTTCTTTCACTATTATCTCGCAAATTCGACGACCAATATTGAGCTCAAATTTTTATAGGTTTGTTATTTTGTGCATAAATATGTTGAGATACACCAAGTGATGAGACTGGTCTTTGACAATTACCAATAGTGTCCAGTGTCTTTAAAGGCACTAAACCCTATAGGTAGTTACTCACAAATAATGGTTAAAGGAACACGTTGCCTTCAGATTTCACAAAATTTCACGTTTGAGGGTGTTCCTTATACTTATTAAGAGTTGTTCTTGCAATAAAATACATTTAATCTGTTGTAATTAGTGAATGATAATTAAAAAAAACAAACACTGACCTCTGACCCCGAAACATGGCCCGCGAAATATATACGTTTTTCAAGCCGTCAAAACGATCGTCCGTTTATGCGCGATGCACAGCAGTTAGGCTGGCGCCGTAGCCAATGGCCTGGTAAACCTACCAGAAGAACACGAGGTAACATACCGTTCTCTACCATACGACGTTGTGTGAAATGTAAACACACCATTTTGCTGTCAAAATGGATCGCCGAAAAACACAGATTCAGCTCATTGCTCTACGCAAAGAGATGATTGAAGACACGTCCAAAAAGAAGGAACGGACACCTCGCCAATCAGGGTAAGAATAATGTAGTGGGACACGGACTAGCCGACGAGAGAGAGAGAACGGACCGTGATTGTTTATACCCAATGCAATGTTATTGTTAGTTATTATTGTGGACATGACACGTAAATTCACAGCCATGACAGCCGCAGCACTGAGTTGTGAGAGTACATAAATGTACATGTACTATGACTAGTTTACATGTAATTTTGTAGATCTATTCACTCGGTGCATAGATGGGGGTGGGGATTTGAATCGAGTGTCCAGCGTCCTAATGACTTGGTACATTTTAAAAATAGTACAGATTTATTAAATGTTTTTTGTATATTTTTAACAGTTTACCCAAAATATTGTACCCAAGTCAACTCGTACCCAAGTCAACCCGAATTCTTTCAAAGAAGTGTGACCTTTCAAACAATAAAAAATAAAATTGTCGAGAACTAATAAGTTATATCAATGGTTATGAATTTCTTGTTGAAGGTACTATGTGAGCAGATGCCAGGACTTGGCGTAAACATCTTGGAGACCTCATCAAACCCAACCAAGCTGGTGTGTTTGTACCAACTGTAGGGAGATGCCAACACAACAGGAGAGGTCATGCTGCAAACAAAGGCCGGATGAATGCTTCTCAAACTTGGCAGTAAGAGACTGATTATTTCATACTGTCAATGGCATGTGCATGTATAACAATATACACATGTACTGTCAAAGCAGTCCAGTTTTGTTACATATTTTGATCTGTCCGCCCCCCCCCCCCCCCCCAAAAAAAAGGAAACAAAGTAAATGTGTAAACAAACATTTAATAAGGAAACACAAATTTAAGCTTTCATTCATTGTAGTTACTTGTAAACAGCCTCCTTCGCCAACGTTGCATTACCAAAAAACTTTACACTGAACAGCCACATCCCAAATTTTAATAACATCATGTCTTTGACCAGCAGCCGATTTCACACAACTTTACGCAACTGCGTTAGTCCACTTGTGCAACGTTAATGGAGCAACTTGCGCCATTAAAATTGCGCAAGTGGACTCACGCAGTTGCGTAAAGTTTCGTGAAATCGGCTGCAGGTAGGTAATATTTGCAAAAATGTCTTTTTAATGAATCAACATCAAGTGCATGGGTTTTATATTCCATATACATGTACAAATAACCAATATTTATTTTGTTAATTGTTTCAAAAATGTTTGTGTTTATATTTGAAAAGATCTTGAGGCACCTTGTTCTGGACCACCATAAGAGTTGGCACGACATCACAGGAATGACATGTAAACCAGGGGAGCATGATGTACACAACAAATGACTTTGCCACCCAGCCAGCCTTCACAGACAACATGTGTTGTGTCAGAATGGTACTGGAAATAGAGTAACACTACCGAGTTACTGTTTGTAAAATCAGGGATATATTTCCAGATAGTTTCAACTTTCATGTACACATGATTTATGCAAAACAGGTTTTACAAATGGCAATATTTCCTGTTTTCAACAAGTAGATTCTTATTCCTAAATTAACACATAATGTCAATATTTCAACTTATTATTATTTTCTTTTGCACATTACTTATGTCAACAAATCATTGAATGTGATGTGAGCAGAGTTTGTTTTCATCACATCACAACGACATAATATGATTAAGTTTAATTTGAAGAACATGGCCAATTGTTTATACAATCATCATATTTATTGTATTATTTATTTGAGATTTCGATATTTTGTAACAAAAAACACACTAGAACAACAAAATGCAAAAACATAAACAATCTGTATTCAAATAAATTTATCTGAAATATCTTTATTCTGTATTCATAAAGAGACATGGATCATAGATGCAACAAGTTTGATAAACACAGTGCCATTTCAAATTTTTAACCTTAACCCTTGCAAGTATATTTTGATTTCAACCACATGCCTGTTATGAAATGCATGGTCAGAATGATGTTTTAGAACTAGTCATATTGTTGACTAGCAGACCATGTTAGTTCGAATAAGTAAAAGTTTTAAAGGAAAACCACGCAATTTCAAGTCATACTTGTGTTGATCATTCTATTCTACTTTTAAAACATCCTTTCTAACCATATGCATTTTACAACCAAATCACTCGATCTATAGCATTGGTCTCTCTAAAGGGACTTTATACCTTAGATGTTGGTAATTACTAATTTGTGATCATAAAACTCACTTGATAAAGTGTACATGATGAGAGGCATGTCAAAGGACTTGTTTCTATACTGCAATGGTGTTTTTCTTTCACTGTTTCTTGCAGCTTATATTGCCAAATTTAGCCCAAATTGTCACAGGTTTATTATTTTATGCATAAATATTGAGGAGATACACCAACTATTACTAAGGATACTGCATGGGACTATAGTGTTCTTTGGCAAAGGACAAATTTAATTAATGTTTGCAAATACATCGTGTACTGCTGTGAATTGTAAAAACATTCAATAAATTGTCCATATTTTTTTATAAAGTTCCTATAAATTTGTGACAAAGATTCTCTTTGATTACATACAAACTCTAGAACTTGCCAATAATGCTAATAATGCACTGACCTTATATCTTATGCACACCTGTACAGACAATTTTGTAGCCAAATTGTGGAAAGTTACATGGAAATTAAATTTAAGAAGTGGAAAATCTGGATTTGTGTTTTGCAACAAGTTCTTCTGTTGGTAGTAGTGGTGGTGGTGGTATTGGGGGGGGGGGGATGGCGGCTGCGGGTAGAGGCCATTCTTGCACCATTAGCGGTAAGCCTGAGCGACTAGTGTCGCACTCCAACTATTGAATCCTGAGTCGAGTCGCGACTATTGTTTTCAACTATTCGGTTAAACGTGCTACAAAAATAGTTTTAAAAAAATTGCGTCTACCTGTTTGGTGAACCAATTTAGTCGCTCATGACTATTCATGACAACATAATTTACTTACAGAACACAGTCAGACATCAGTGACACAAATCTTCAATCTTTTCCGCTTGAATTATTGCCACAGTGCATCGTGATAATTAAAATTTTGTTGCGACTAGTGTCGTAGTCGCAACTATTGGATGGAGGTGCGACTAGTCGATTAGTAATTTTCACTGGTCGCCCAGGCCTAATTAGCAGAGTTTTCCTGTCTTGCGAAGAAGCTGGTTGTCATCTAACCGTGCTTGGAAAACTTCTTTGATGTACGTTTACTCTTTCTTGTCCATACCGGCTTCAATAATCACATCACCACCCAACTTTCACTGTGACCTGGGAATCAAGTATCAATACAAAAATGTTACAAAATAATAAAATTGTTCCCCGTTTCTGATTTTGTTTTGTAATTTTTGAAAAGAGTTCTTCTAGACTATGGCCCTTTTCGAAACCACGGCTTTGGCTTTGGATTCAGCTCGGGCTAGCTTGGCCCCGCAGATGTTTGGACAATACTGAGCATGCTTAGCGTACGGATTCAGACAAGGGGACGGAGTCTGAAGCCGAAGCCATAGCCGAAGCCGTGGTTTCGAAAAGGACCTATGGAAGCTTCATTTTTGTGGACAAGAGTATTAATTTATTTTAGCTCTCCTTGCCAACTACCATTTGCAGTATGTGCTCCCTGTTCAGATGCATCGCACCGTAAATTTTGCTGTCAAATGATTCTGAGCAATGTAAACAGGAGCTACCTCAAATAGTACCGTCCAAGACCAAGGTCAAGGAATTACATCCCCATAATAGACATAAACATTATTTTATAAAATAATGAATGTATACCCCGAAGAAAGGATCATGTTGGCAAATAAGACAAGTGACATCATCTATCCTATGGCGATGGACTAGGATTAGTAATGGACACCACTTTCCTGTTGCCCTGTGACTCTACATGTACATGCAAACAACATAGAGAAAGGACAGAGAAGTAAGGTCCCTGTAATTTTGTATCTAAAAACGAACTGTGTGTGGGGTATAGGCCTATGTGACTCGCAATTGCATACTATACTTACGCGGTAAACACGGTAAACGCCTCTGACATGTCTGAGCAGATGTTTTATTGAGAGGATGAATTCTCTAGCTGTAGTTTTGGTGTGGGAGGTCATGACACGTTCATTTTCAACTCCACTCGCTAGTTAGTATACGGGTACTAGACATTCTTTCGTGTACAAAGTGTTCGCATTACTAGACTGGCCCCGCTAAAATCCTACATCGTACGAGCAAGAACGGGGAGTTCACTGCGTCTGGGGAGGTCTGGCCGCGGGGGATGATGGCCCGCTGGACGGCAGCCGCTTGGCCCCGGGACGTGGGCTGAACTTGCTGCTTAGATAGATTAATAAACAGTTAATTCAACGTAGGCCCTTTTATTTTTGTTCATGAACTGTTTTGTTGTTGTTGGAGTAACCATGGAGGAAGAGATAGATACAAATGGGTTCGTAAAATTGTTAATAATTGCTCAGTCGTATAGTTCAACGGCTGCGACTGGAAATAAGACTAGTGAATTTGGCGGCCATTTATGGGAGTCAAAATCTTGACCCCCATAAATGGCGGAGCGTTTTGTTTCGAGAAAGTTAGCAAAAATGAAGCAATTCTAAGGCATGTTTGTGTAGATCATTATATTCTACTTTTTTAACATCTTTCCAACCGTAATCATTTTACATCAAACGCTTGTCATAGCCCAAAAACGCCCAACAAAGCGCAGCCCGAAGGCAACGTGTTCCTTTAACACAAGAACTTACTTTGCAATGAGCAATGGAGAGCTGTTGATGCATGTAGTATAAAACATTGCGAAAAACGGCGGAAAAGTTTCCGTATGGCGCCACCACTTTTTCATTCGATATGAAATAATATAGTATCTAATTTACCTCAATGAGATTTCCCTTTTTGTAAAAAAGAGTGATAAAGTGGTGGCGCCATACGGAAAGTTATCCAAAACGGCTCCCTCTGAAGTAACATAGTTTAGTGGAGAAAGAAGTAATTTTTCACTAAATTATTTGAATTGAATTCTTTGAGACCTCAGCAAGGGGCCTAGCCCTTGTGATAATAGGGACTTTTCGTTTTCGACGACGGATGGTTCTGCGACGGTAAAGATGACATTTGGCGTCATCTGCGCATGCGTCGGCTTTGAGGCCGGTGGTCCCTCAGCTTCTACGACAGTACTTGGGATGAATCTTCGTGGTGCTGAAAACGGCAACGTTTAGCTGAACAACCGTCGCAGAACCATCCGTCGTCGAAAACGAAAAGTCCCTTATGTTCAAGTACAGACAAAACTGCAAGGCTCACCTTTTAGGATGCTTTTATTTTATCAAAAATCATACATAACGGCCTTAATCTGGCTAAAATCACGAGGGATAGTAAGCCTTGCCTTTTTGTCAAAATTTGACTCAAAGCGGATAAAATCACAAGGGGTACGTTGCAGTTGTATAAGGAATTTGGCGAAAATCAGATAAAATCACAAGGGTTGTATAGCGTTGCATTATCGTCTAAATTTTGCTAAAATCAGATAAACCTTGCATTTTTCTATGAATTTTGTTAAAATCTAATCACAAAGGGTAACCCTTGCCTTTTTGTATGTGTTTTGCAAAAAATTGATAAAATCACAAGGGGTAAGCCTTGCATTTTTGTATCAGTTTGGCTAAAATTACAAGGGGGTAAGCCTTGAATTTTTGCCAAATTTTTGCCAAAATCAGAATTTGTTGTTGAAATTGTCACACTCACAAGGCCTTGTGAACTATCAAAATTTTCCAGAAAGCATTCAACCTTTTCCAGAAAATGTTCACAAGTCTGCCTTGTGAACTTACCAAATCTTTCTTGAAATTGACCCTATAGGCTAGCCTTTCTTAATATATATGCATGAGGTACGTCACAATGCTAATCCAAAACGAGGCGATGGGCGCAGCCACTGCAAGTGATGGGGGACCATAGATATAGAATAGAATAACTAGATCGGCCGCGCGTAAATACGCAGGTTCTGGCATGGGGGCTGCCATTGCCTATCTCCCGTGTACATTTTCTGTGCGTTGCCGTCAGCACGTGACTTTTTGCCGTCAGCACGTGACATTTAGCGCGTCAAAGGCCTATCTCCCGTGTTCATTTTTGCGCGTCGCCTTTCGAACGTGAAATTTTTACCGCGTCCATGGCGAACAATTTTATTTTCTACACGGGTAATGGCGCGTATGTACGCGCGGCCGATCTAGTTATTTAATTCTATATCTATGTGGGGGACGTGCGCCCATAGCCTTATTTGGGGTAAGAATTATGACGTCATGCATATAAGTATTAAGAGAGCCTTGTGAACTTATCATATTTTTCTTGAAAATGTTCACATGGCCTTGTGAACTTATCAATTTTTTTCCTGAAAATGTTCACAAGGCTGCCTTGTGAACTTATCAAATTTTCTAGAAAGTGTTCACAATGTTATTATAAAAATAACCTTGTGAACTTATCAAATTTTTCTTGTAAATGTTCACATGTTGATACAAGCAGGTAAAAGATATATTTATACATAATTTTCCTAAGTTAAGATGTGGGGGTCAACGGATTTTAGGAGTTTTAAATTATCAAAGAAAGGCCCAGAGTGCTCACAATAGTCAGCTTTGGAAATGAGGTTTATATTATTTATTTTATTTTATCACAACACTGACAATAACACTAGTTTTGAGTCTCAACGTGGAGAGGAAAAACTGCAAGGCCCCCGTGGATGAGAATCGAACCTCCCTCATTTCAGAGCAGTATTCACAAATTGTATTCAGTGATTTAAAAACAGCTGCCCGTGTACGACAGCAGGCCGGGTCCATTATTCATTCGGAATGAGATTTCTATTATTTATCCCAACACTGATTTTGAGCTTCAACGTGGAGAGGAAAAAAACTGCAAGCCCCCCGTGGATGAGAATCGAACCTCCCTCATTTTAGAGCAGTATTCACAAATTGTATTCAGTGATTTAAAAACAGCTGTCCCAGGGCGGGTCCATTATTACTTCGGGTTGAGATTTCTTCCCGTTCAAGAAATTCCTCACATTGTTATTGGCCCAGATCCGCACAATGTTATTGGACAAGATTGTTACCAAACCAATTTAGTATAATGCATGCCAAATCGGCATTGATATGCAGATTTATCGTCTTTGCGCTTTTAACATAGAAAAGGACGCAGCAAGACCGCATGGTTTTAGTTCTACACACGCGGGGCGGCGGCGGACAACATGGCTACTCTTCACTTGGCTGTATTTTGGACCTCGCGTTTCGGTTGAACTTTATCATACAAATTTCACTCTTTTATAATGTGAAACAAATTGTATCAGTCAAATTGTAGTACTGAGAACAACACTACGACGTTCTGTAGATAAAAATGTACTCAAATTTGCAAAGAAGAAAGTGACTCTTGACATGAGGACTTTTGGTCAAGTATTTCACCCAAGCCTTTCTTTATGAGCACATCTCACAGTGGTCTAATTTTGTAGTCGAGTTTACAGCCCGGCTTGAGAACTCCCTCGGAGTTTTTCCCTCGGAGTTTTCGCTGGGCAGAGAATTCCTCCAAGTTGGACAGAACATTGTCGCCGGCGTACACAACCAAAACGCTGGTGGCATGGACCAACTTTGATGTTGAGCTTGCGAGTAGAGCTGGAGAGGTCCAGGAGTTTGAACAATCTTCTGAAAACAACCCGAACTGTCTGAGGAATTGAACATTTAAATCAACTCATTCTCCTGTTGAACTTTCGCTTTTTGCTTGCGAGCTCCGTCAAGGTTGGTGAGAGAAGCTCTATTGGAACTGAATTACATTGAAAAGAGGACTTGATGTATTGAATTTGAGAACTGTTTATTGTTGACACTTATTTTTGCTGGCTGTTGTCAGAACTTTAAAACTTTTATCTGTGGATTGTGTGGTGTGGGTGTGGCTACAACTTGCAAGTCGTCCAAGTGAAAAGGCAAGAACTTTAAAAGTGACCTTTGGTTTCGTGTTTCAAAACCGAATACATTTTTGCTGACTGTTGTCAGAACTCTGAAACTTTTATCTGTGGATTGTGTGGTATGGGTGTGGCTTCAAGTCGACCAAGTGACAAGACAACCAAGTGACAAGACAAGAACTTTAAAATAGACTTTGGTTTTGTGTTTCAAAACCGAATACATTTTTGCTGACTGTTGTCAGAACTCTGAAACTTTTATCTGTGGATTGTGTGGTATGGGTGTGGCTTCAAGTCGTCCAAGTAACAAGACAACAACTTTAAAAGAGACTTTTGAACAAAACTGAACACATTTTTGCTGACTGTTGTCAGAACTTAAAACTTCTATCTGTGGATTGTGTGATATGGGTGTGGCTACAAGCATGTCGACCAAGTGGTAAGACAAGACAAGATCATTAAGATGACGTTAAGTGGTAAGTGAAAATCTAACCCCGTTCTTTCCCAATAAGTAGCAGGTAACTTTTCTCGTACTTGTTGATGTTGTCTACAAATTTGGTCATTGGTGATGTCTCCTACTATTTTTCTCTGAGAGGATTTTCTTGGTTGTCGGGGCATTTTGGTCGTGGCCAGAGTGATGCATTGAAGTAAAATAGTTTCTCTTGGAAGATTTCCCAGTTTGGAAGAAGCGGATGAGCATCTGTTGTTGTCATTTTAAATCTACACTTTGTCAAAATTAAATAATTAATTGGTCATAATTTTTTACAGATAGAGATCCTTTTGCACTATATGAAAAATAACAAAAATCACTTTAGTTCTCTATATAAAATTAAGGACAATAAGAAAATCATTTAAGGGTTTCTCTAGAAACAACAAACTTGTTTTCAAATACATACATCTCACAGTTTTTCCTTCTAGAAAGACTCAATTGTGACAGTATTGTTATTAATGTTTACTGATAGTGTTTTCTGTTCTCGAAGTAAAAACCCCAAAACCCTATAAAACCAAGCCCAATAAAGAGCATGAAAAACCGAGTAAGTTTGTGAATTATTTCTTTAAGTATATACATAGGCCTGCAAAAGCGATGAACCATATAATTTAAGGTTTGTGTAATTTAAAATAATTATCTGCTTTTTTCAGTTGGAAATTTGTTCAGTTGGCAATATTAAAATGGTTAAATTTAATTCAACATTTAATATTTCTGATGAATAATTTTATCATCTTTTTTGTATGTAAATAAATAAAATTGTGTGGTGGGAGGGGGAAGCCCAATAAAGAGCATGAAAAACCTGAGTAAGTTTGTGAATTATTTCTTAAACAAAAAAAGTATATGTATACATAGGCCTGCATTAGCGATGAACCATATAATTTAAGGTTTGTGTAATTTAAAAATATTATCTGCTTTTTTCCCTTCAAGATGGAAATTTGTTCAGTTGGCAATATTAAAATGGTTAAATTTAATTTAACATTTAATATTTCTGATGAATAATTTTATCATCTTTTTTGTATGTAAATAAATAAAATTGTGTGGTGGGAGGGGGAAGCCAAATAAAGAGCATGAAAAACCTGAGTAAGTTTGTGAATTATTTCTTATAACAAAAAAAGTATATGTATACATAGCCCTGCATTAGCGATGAACCATATTATTTAAGGTTTGTGTAATTTAAAAGATGGAAATTTGTTCAGTTGGCAATATTAAAATGGTTAAATTTAATTTAACATTTAATATTTCTGATGAATAATTTTATCATCTTTTTTTGTATGTAGATAAATAAAATTGTGTGTGTGTTGACAGATAAAGTGCGCATCATAACACAACACAATCATCCCAAACTCAATTTTTAGGGTTTTATTCAACAGGAAATGCACAATGAGCAAAAAGAAAGGAGCCAGACAAAAAGAGGAACAAAGAAGACACCCCCTAAAGTAAAAGGTTGAAGTTGGTATGTATAATGGTAAGTCGGTTAGAATAGAATAGGAAATGAATAGGCCTAGAACTTGTAAGCAAAAGTTTAACCCCAGATCTTAATAACAAGCAGGGTTCTGTTATTATTTGCCTCGGTACTTGTTGATGTTGTCTACTATTATTGTCACTGGGGATGCCATCCATTTTTTATTTCTGAGAGAGCTTCTTGATGTCAGGGCATTTTGGTCGTAGCCAGAGTGATGCTTTTTTTTCTCTTGGAACTTTTCCTGGGTTTGGAAGAAACTGATGACTTTATTATGTTGTCATTGTACATTGGCATGATTAATTTGCTAATATTTAGCATAAACATGTTCACTTAGAGACCCTTTTGTCTTCTTAGTAATTATTAAAAGTAAAAAATTTAAAAAAAGCAATTTTTTTTTTTTTTTATTCTAAAAAGTACTCAAATTGGCCCAGAAGGGCAAAAAAAACCTTGGAAATTACAAATCAGTGCATGATTCAGAAACTGACTCAAGTTTTACTGTATCACTTTTTTCAAGTTTAACTTGGCACAAACAAAATGATTCTCCTCTTACATTGTTCCACAATAGTCATTAGTAATGAACCATGTCAACATGGAACATTTGCAAATGATTCTCCCCTTAAATTGCTCCACAATAGTAATTAGTATTGGACCATGTCAAAATGGAAAATTTGCAATGAGCACTAATCAATCAATGATTTATTTCAGTTAAAAATATCTAAATGATTAGTTTAGTTATGTTAAATTAATCGTTTAATATTTCTGACGAATAAATTGTATTGATTGATTGTGATAAAAATTATCAGTCGGCATAGCTAGTTAGCTACACCCCCAAAACAAGTTTCCAAAACAAATATTTCTACGGCAGGCAGGCAAAGCGTTAAAGAAGACATTAAACAAAAAAGTAGAACAGGACATGAATAGGCCTAGAACTTTACCTTCCCAACCAATAACCAACGTTTTCCTTCTCAACCAATAACCAACATTTCCCTTCCCAACCAATAACCAACGTTTTCCTTCCCAACCAATAACCAACGTTTTCCTTTTTAACCAATAACCAACATTTCCCTTCGCAACCAATAACCAACGTTTTCTTTCACAGCCAATAACCAACGTTTCCCTTCGCAACCAATAACCAACGTTTTCCTTCCCAACCAATAACCAACGTTTTCCTTCCCAACCAATAACCAAAGTTTCTCTTCACAGCCAATAACCAAAGTTTCCCTTCACAGCCAATAACCAAAGTTTCCCTTCACAGCCAATAACCAACGTTTTCCTTTGCAACCAATGACCAACGTTTCCCTTCCCAACCAATAACCAAAGTTTCCCTTCACAGCCAATAACCAAAGTTTCCCTTCACAGCCAATAACCAACGTTTCCCTTCACAGCCAATAACCAACGTTTTCCTTTGCAGCCAATAACCAAAGTTTCCCTTCACAGCCAATAGCCAAAGTTTCCATTCACAGCCAATAACCAAAGTTTCCCTTCACAGCCAATAACCAAAGTTTCCATTCACAGCCAATAACCAAAGTTTCCCTTCCCAACCAAAACTAAAGTTTCCCTTCACGGCCAATAACCAACGTTTTCCTTCGCGGTCAATAACCAATGTTTTCCTTCGCAACCAATAACCAACGTTTCCCTTCGCAACCAATAACCAACGTTTCCCTTCACAGCCAATAACCAAAGTTTCCCTTCGCAACCAATAACCAACGTTTCCCTTAACAGCCAATAACCAACGTTTCCTTTCGCAACCAATAACCAACGTTTTTCTTCACAGCCAATAACCAAAGTTTCCCTTCGCAACCAATAACCAACTTTTTCCTTCACAGCCAATAACCAAAGTTTCCCTTCACAGCCAATAACCATGGTTTCCCTTCACAGCCAATAACCAACGTTTTTCTTCACAGCCAATAACCAAAGTTTCCCTTCGCAACCAATAACCAACTTTTCCCTTCACAGCCAATAACCAAAGTTTCCCTCCACAGCCAATAACCATGGTTTCCCTTCGCAATCAATAACCAACGTTTCCCTTCCCAACCAATAACCAACTTTTCCCTTCACAGCCAATAACCAAAGTTTCCCTCCACAGCCAATAACCATGGTTTCCCTTCACAGCCAATAACCAAAGTTTCCCTTCGCAATCAATAACCAACGTTTCCCTTCACAGCCAATAACCAAAGTTTCCCTTCACAGCCAATAACCAAAGTTTCCATTCACAGCCAATAACCAAAGTTTCCATTCACAGCCAATAACCAAAGTTTCCCTTCCCAACCAAAACTAAAGTTTCCCTTCACGGCCAATAACCAACGTTTTCCTTCGCGGTCAATAACCAATGTTTTCCTTCGCAACCAATAACCAACGTTTCCCTTCGCGACCAATAACCAACGTTTCCCTTCGCGACCAATAACCAACGTTTCCCTTCACAGCCAATAACCAAAGTTTCCCTTCACAGCCAATAACCAAAGTTTCCCTTTGCTGCCAATAACCAACTTTTTCTTCCAACTAATCATCATAATTTTCCTTTATGTCAATAACACTATATTTTGTTTGTTTTCTTGCAGATTGCACTCATGGGCACACGACGTCATACGTCGTGTGCCCACTGGCAATATTGAGTAGATGGAAGTTTGAACTTCCCCCCCGCAGGCAGGGCAAGAAACTTGGTAATGTATCCATTATGTTAAAAGTCACTTTTGACTGGAAATGAAATACCAAAGGAGAGCTTTTACACACAGTCCCTTACCGTTAGTACCCGTTAAAATAATTAGAAGAAGTCATACATTTTGTTAAAATCTTCCACACATTTGACTCAAAATTTTCAAAGGACTAACTAAACTGATTTCACTAACTTCCTAAAGGTTATTGTGATTAGACAAATTTTGACGGCTTTCAAACTCCAAAAATAATAAAACTATTCTACCAACTCTCTCCCTCTCTCTCTCATGACAAGTTTTTAGGATTTTTAACAATACAAACAGTGTGGGACTTTCGGGATGCCTGGTGGCAGCAGACTTACCAAGTAAAATCCATAGTTCTCAATAATGTGCGCATGCTCAGAACTACAATGGAAATTAACCTGGTAAGTCTGCTGCCGCCTAGTGTTGCAAAGTCTCTAAAAGGTATTGACCTGAAAATCTTTACAGTAGATCTGAATTCAACTTGATTGTTATTTGTCTTCATATTTTCTTTATTTTCACAGATACCAGAGATGATGACCTACTCTTAATTGATGCAGCCTGGCACTGGCAGTTTGAACTTCATGCATGGCAAGATCTTGAGTAATGTATCAATTTATGGCCCTTTCCGAAACCTCGGCTTTGGATTTGGCTCAGGCTAGCTTGGCTCGCAGTTGTTTTGACAACTTTGTGCTAGCTTTGCGTATGTGCCAAGGGCTTCAAATGAGAGTTCGGAGCCTGAAGCCAAATCCAAAGCCGAGGTCATGGTTTTGAAAAGGGCCTATGTTACAAGAAAAAATTTGATTAGAATTCAACTACCAAAAAGAGTTTTTACAAATTAATTTGTACAAATCTCTCACCCAATCTGCTTGGATGTTTTATATATTACTCACAATGGGATGCTGTCATTTTAATATATAAATCTCCCACACAAATGGACAAGAAATAATTTTCAAAGGAAGAACCTAGCTGATGAAATTTCTTAAAGGCAGTGGACACTATTGGTATTACTCAAAATAATTATTATCACAAAAAACTTACTAGGTAACACGCAATGGGGAGAGGTTGGTAGTATAAAACATCGTGAGAAACGGCCCCCTCTGAAGTAATGTAGTTTTCTAGAACTCGTGTGACGAGGGTGTTTTTTTCTTTCATTATTATTTCGCAACTTCGACAACCAATTGAGTTAAATTTTTCCCAGGTTAGTTATTTTATGCATATATTGAGATACACCAAGCGGGAATACTGGTCTTTGACAATAACCATTAGTGTCCATTGTCTTTAAAGATGTTAGTTTGTTGTTTGAAAAGTTTGGAGTGAATTTGAGCAGTCCGAAAATGTTACTTTACTTGAAGTTATTCTACAAAGTTGTTTGGAAAAAATGATGCATACAACAATCTCACAGAAATTGGACTGAAAGGTCTTAAAACAGCAATGAGACTGAGTTTAACTTAGCTGGTAAACATGATTTGTAACTAAAAACTTTTCTTGTTACTGTCTTCAGAACTTCTTCATTTTGCACAAACTGATACCAGAGGTGATACTCATTGATGCAGCTTGGCAGTTTGGACTTCAGGCCTGTCCAGGAATTCGGTAATGTTTTAAGATTTAAAGGCACCGTACATTATTGGTAATTACTAAAAATAATTGTTAGCATATAAATTTACTTGGTAACAAGCAATGAAGAGCTGTTGTGAGAAAACCCTCCCTCTGAATTATAACATAGTCTTCGAGAAAGAAGTAATTTTCTACTGAAATAAATTTGAAAATGATTTCGAGACCTCAGAATTAGATTTTGAGGTCCCGAAATCAAGCATCTGAAAGCACACAAGGGTGGTTTTTCTTCCATTATTATCTTGCAAATTTAACGACCATTTACATTCAATTTTCTTTTCTTTATGCTTTATACCAATAATGTCCAGTGTCTTTAAAGTTAGAAGGCAAAGTTTGAGAGGAAATGAACCAAAACATAAAAGGTTTCATGAACTGTCTGTCTGCCAAAGCTGCTTGGATATTTTATTGGTACAAACGATTGGAGGTAATCATCATTGAAAAATAAATATTTAAAAAGGAAAATCTTGTTATTGGACTGAAACTCTTCACGGGGGCAACTAAGCTAACTTCACTTCATTTGGGATGCTTGCTAGAAGAAAAAAATATGGAATTTTTATTGTTTTGAAAATGTTTCCCAAAATCTGAGAATTATTCTGCAAAAATTGTTAAATCATTTTTACTTTGTTTCTTTGCCCTGCAGTTTTCTGGTGCATGATGGTGATCTAAGTGAATCTGACTGTGAATTACATCGATGTTCGTGGTCTTGACAAACGCGCCTACACTGAGGAAGCCTTAGGCACTGAACACTATTGGTAAGTACTCAAAAGAATTGTTAGCATAAAACCTTGTGAGAAACGTTGTGGGCTTCCTCTGAAGTAATGTACTTTTCGAGAAAGAAGTAATTTTACGCTGAAATATTATTTGAATTTGGTTTGGAGACCTCAGAATTAGTTTTTGAGGTCGCAAAACAAGCATCTGAAAGCACACAACTTTGTGTGACATCTCTCCAATTATTATCTCGCAACTTCGATGACTATAGAGCTCAAATTTTCACAGGTTGTTGAGAAACACCAATTGAGGAGACTGTTCACTAACAATTACAGAAGGTGCCCATTCTTGCTTCTGAAAAGCTTTTGGTAGTTGACAAACAACCCGTTCTTTTCCGAAACAACTCAAATGAGATTTACACACTATGCTACCGCAAAACTCACCTCATCCCACACCATGCAAAAAGATTTAAATCCTACTCGTTGAAAGTGATCAAACAATAAACAGGTCCGTTGTTTCCATCCGCAGATTGGACGAGTCTTGGAAGATGACATCAGCCTGAGATGACAACAGAGATGCACGGAAGACTCTGGCTGGATGAGGATCAAGAGGACAAGAGCTGAAGACTGACTGGAGCAAGTCTAATCAAGATGTCGATCAACCATCATCTGGATCACGAGGGCGCTCTTTATCCGGAAATGGCAACCAGGACCCAATTTTATAAAGCCAGTAAGCAGAAAAAGTTGCTAAGCACAGAATAGTATTACTCGGCAGAAACAGGTTACCAGTCAAAAACTTGTATTTACTGTGGCTGGTGCCCCTCTCAATTTTTGCTGAGCATAGAAATTCGTCACCAAGAAGTATTTTCTGCTAATAGCTTTATGAAATTGGGCCTGCACCTTGGGCTGTATCTGAATTGGCCACCAATGATTTTGGCTGTAGCCGCCATAGCTGTAGCTGCAAATTCCGACACAGCCATGTAGACCCATAGGCCCTTTTTGAAAAGACGGCTTTGACTTTGGATTCGGCTCAGGCTATATAGCTTGGCTCCGTGGGTTGATTTGACAATTGCGCATGCTTTGTGTAACTGCGCCTCAGAGCTTCAGACGAGAGAACGGAGCCTCAAGCCAAACCCAAAGCCGAAGCCGTGGTTTGGAAAAGGGAGCTAGATATTTATCAAGTTGTGACCATCTTGTTACCCAATTTATATAACTATAGCCAAACCGAGGCTGGGATAAAAAATAGTCTGGCCCCTCAATCTGAATGATCTGAATGAGAATTAGACATTTGATAATAACATTGTGAATACATGTGTACAAGGAACTAGATGGTCATATAAATCAAGATAGAAGTCTGGATGATCTATGATTAGTTTGTCTAAATGTAATTTGTAGTTTTTTAAGATTTATTTAAGACACTGGACACTATTGGTAATTCAGTCTTCTTGGTGTATCTCAACATATGCATCATAAAATATAAAAAAATTGAAAATTTGAACTCAATATTTGGCGTAGTTGCGAGATAATATGTGAAGAAAAAACACCCTTGTCACACAAACTTGTGTGCTTTCAGATCAGATGCTTGATTTCGGGACCTCAGAATCTATCTCTTAGGTCTCGAAATCAAACTTGTGGAAAATTACTTTTTTTTTTCGAAAACTATGTTATTTCAGAGGGAGCTGTTTCTGACAATGTTTTATACTATCAACAGCTCTCCATTACTTGTTACTGCGTAAGGTTTCATGCGAATAATTATTTTGAGTGAGTACCAATAGTGTCACTGCCTTTAAGAAAGTAGTCAGGTGGAGGAATGGGGAGGATGCTATTATTTGGTGCTAAGTACTTTGTCTGTAATATCTGAGTAGTCTTGGTGCAAGAGAGGCTGGTTCGCACCTCTCTCTTAATGTAAAAGAGTGACAATTTCATTATCTTGTCCGAGTGGTGGCATTTTCCATCTTTTGAGAGTGAAAGTCACTCGGTATACTCTTTCTGAGTGAAATTGGAACAAACTTCACTCTAAATAGAGTTGAAAGTACCTGTTTTTCACTCATAAGAGTTGTTCGCCACAAAAGGAGTGTTCCTTTTCACTCTTTTACATCAAGAGAATGAAATGGTGAAATTGTTGCAACGCGTATGCATTACGAGTCGCTAACAGAGACGTGTCAAAACATCTTGCACCAAGACTTATACCTCATGTGCTCTATGATTATACTTGTTTGATATTATGCATTTCTGCAATGCAAGTCTCACACTGATTTTAACATTGGGACCAAAATTGTACAAATTTGTTTTGTTTTCTTCATGTGTTAAAGTAATGCGTGTGGTACCAAATAGGTCCCTATTACTTGTGAGACTTGCACAGTCTTGTTAAACTTTTTAAAGACAGTGGATATTATTGGTAAATGTCAAAGACCAGACTTCTCACTTGGTGTATCGATCAACATATGCATGAAATAACAAACCTGTGAAAATTTGAGCTTGATTGGTCATCGGAAATGCGAGATAACTATGAAAGAAAAAAAAAAACCTTGTTATTGTATGCTTTCAGATACTTGATTTCAAGACCTCAAATTCTAAACTTGAGGTCTCGAAATCAAATGGCATGGAATTTGGAGCTGGATGGCAATTTCCCAAAGTTTTCCAAAAAAGACATTCATCACGTTGTGGTCATCTTGATTTTTTATCCATTCCAACTCATTGTAACCAAACTGAGGCTGAATGAAATAATAGTCTGGTGCCAGCGTAATGAATGTTAGCAATCATTTGTTGGAAAAGGGGACCATCATGACCAAAATAGTGACAGTGTGATAAAGTTCTATTGGAGGGTTTTCTTGTGGTTTATTTACACCCATCCTGCAATCAGCAGTCAATTAAGTTTTTTATGGTCTTTAATTTTTGGAGTATACCAAAGCTAAACCCCCTTTTCAACACAAACATAATTGATATGTAGTATATAATTTATTAGTAAGAGGAAATATTAAATGAGGTTTTTTTCAAGATGAATGATTTGTCACTTGTAACATTTATTAGAACCTGTCTCTTAGCTTATCACCAGGACCCAATTTCATAGAGCTGCTAATCACAAAAATTTGCTTCACATGAAATTTCTTCCTTGATAAAAACAGGATAAAAACCAACCAAATGTCCACTTGATTTTCAGGATAAGCACTTAACAGCTGAATACCAGTAACAAGCAATATGCAACGAACAGAAATTTTTGTTTGTAATCCTGTTTTTATCAAGGAAGAAATGTCATGCTAAGCAAATTTGTGTGCTTTAGAAGCTCTATGAAATTGGGCCCAGGTCACCAAAACATGGAAGGAGAAACGGGGGAAGACATAAGCTCAGCTATACAGTTGAGTTGCGAGGGACATCGGGGTGCTTCCAGCTGATCTTCCCAACCTTATGAGAGATAGACTGGGATGGGCGGGCCTCAACATGATTCCGACCTCATGAAAAAGGTTTACGAAACGCGGCCAATACTTACGTAAATTTTGTTAACGTTTCGACTAGTATCACAATTAGTCATCACTTGTCATTCTGAGAATAACAAGTGTAAGAACAAACAACTTTGTATGTTATGGGTTATAAGTCAAGCTTTTTTCCAGAAAATGAGAATCGACTGTTACATGCGGGCGGCCATGTTATGTGATACAATGCATTATGGGAAGTAAACACTAGACATGGTATACTGCTACAGCCATAGTGATACTAGTCAAAACGTATACACAAAAGCCACCTAAATATTGGCTGTGTTTTTGAGAAATTACTTTAAGTAAGTTGATTCCGACCCAAGAGAGAGAGAGAGAGAAAGGGATGTGTATTCTTCCCGAAATGTAAAATTATCTAGGATGCTCAGAACATAGAAACTATAGTACTGGTGTTGAACATTTACATTTACAATTATGTACATATATCTTCAACAACAGTCACTAGGAACTATAGTTAAATAATATACTGATGCATTTTTATTTCAGTTGACCTGGTGTTTTATTGAGAAGGGGCAAATCAAGAAATTTTATAAATTTTGTGATTTTATCATGAATTTATTCATACAGAATTGCAAGGCTCACCCCTAGTGATTTTATCAGATTTTAGCCAAATTTAGACAAAAATCCAATTTTAGACAAAAAGCAAGTGAACTTTTGCATGCTGGAAGGTATGGAATGTTCAGAAGCCTTTTTATTTTTAGCCTTGTGAACTTAATATCAAATTGTTCATGAAAATGTTCACAAGGCTATAATGCCTTGTGAACTTTCATAATTTTCTTGAAAATGTTTACCAGGCCTTATAGGTGTATATAGCCTTATAGCCATATATTCTTGTGAACTTATTTTCACAAGGCCTTATAGCCTTGTAAACTTATCATATTTTTACAGAAAATGTTTACTTATCATTTTGCTTCCCCAAACCTGAGATGTCTTCAAAAATTGTTAAACCATTTTTACTTTGTTTCTTTGCCCTGCAGTTTTCTGGTGCATGATGGTGATCTAAGTGAACCTGACGGTCGTTGTTCGTGGTCTTGACAAACACCTACAGGGAGGGAGCCTTAGGCACTGAACACTATTGGTAAACTAGGCTATAATATATAGCCTTGTGAACTTATCAAATTTATGGAAATGTTCACAAGGACTTGTGAACTTATCAAATTTTGCGCCCTATAGCCTTGTGAACTCATCATTTTTTGTTTAATGTTCACAAGGCTACTCATAGCCTTGTGAGCTTATCATATTTTTCTTTTTTGAAAATGTTGGCAAGGCTTTATAAGCCTTGTCAACTTATCATGTTCCCTTATCATGTTTTTGCTTGAAAATGGTCATGGCCTTGTAAACTTATTTTCTCTATAGAAAATGTTCACAAGCCTTGTTATAGCCTTGTCAACTTATCGTGTTTTGCTTGGAAATTTTCATGGCCTTTTTAAACTTATCATATTTTTTTGAGAATGTTCGCAAGGCTATATATAGCCTTGTAAACTTATCATATTTTTACAGAAAATGTTCACAAGGCCTTGTAAACTTATCATGTTGCTTCCCAAAATCTGAAATTTCTTCAAAATTGTTACACCATTCTCCTTTGTGTCTTTGCCCTGCAGTTTTCTGGTGCATGATGGTGATCTAAGTGAATCTGACGGTGAATTACATCGATGTTCGTGGTCTTGACAAACACCTACAGGGAAGGAGCCGTATAGGTACTGGACACTATTGGTAAACTAGGCTATAATATAAAGCCTTGTGAACTTATCAAACTTATGGAAATGTTCACAAGGACTTGTGGACTTTTCAAACTTTTTGCCAGAAAATGTTCATGAGGCCTTGTGAACTTTTCATATTTTTTACAGAAAATGTATAGCCTTGTGAACTTATCATATTTTTACAGAAAATGTTCACAAAATGTTCACAAGGAACTTTTCATACTTTTTGTGAACTTTTCATATTTTTCTTGAAATTGTTCATGAGGTTATAATAGCCTTGTGAACTTATCACATTTTTCCAGAAAATGTTCACAGGGCCTTGTGAACTTATCATAATTTTCTTGAAATTGTTCGTCAGGCTATATAGCCTTGTGAACTTTTCATATTTTTCCAGTCAATGTTCATATCCTTGTGAACTTTTCATACTTTTCCAGAAAATGTTCATAAGCCTTGTGAACTTTTCATATTTTTCCAGAAATTGTTCACAAGATGATAGCCTTGTGAACTTTTCATATTTTTCCAGAAAGTGTTCACAAGCCTATAGCCTTTTTCTTATATTTTTCAAGAAAATGTTCACAAACTAGGCTATAGCCTTGTGAACTTTCATATTTTTCTTGAAATTGTTCGTAAGACAATAGCCTTGTTAAATTATCATATTTTTCCAGAAAATGTTCATAAGGCCTTGTGAACTTTTCATATTTTTTATTGAAATTATTCATGATTATCATATTTTTCTTGAAATTGTTCATAATTATCATATTTTCTTAAAATTGTTCTTAAGGCTATAGCCTTGTGAACTTTTCATATTTTTCTTGAAATTGTTCATAATTATCATATTTTTCTTGAAATTGTTCATAATTATATTTTTCTTGAAATTGTTCATAAGGTGAACTTTCATATTTTTCTTGAAATTGTTCATACGGCTATAGCCTTGTTAAATTGTCATATTTTTCCAGAAAATGTTCATAAGGCTATAATAGCCTTGTGAACTTTTGATATATTTCTTGAAATTGTTCATAAGGCTATAACCTTGTGAACTTTTAATATTTTTCTTGAAAGTGTTCATATTTTTCTTGAAATTGTTCATAAGGCTATAACCTTGTGAACTTTTAATATTTTTCTTGAAAGTGTTCATATTTTTCTTGAAATTGTTCATAAGGCTTGTTAAATTATCTTATTTTTCCAGAAAATGTTCATAAGGCTATAGCCTGTGAACTTTTCATATTTTTCTTGAAATTGTTCATAATTATCATATTTTTCTTGAAATTGTTCATAAGGCTATATATATAGCCTTGTGAACTTTTCATATTATTCTTGAAATTGTTCATATTTTTCTTGAAATTGTGCATAAGGCTATAATTGTTCATAAGGCTATAGCCTTGTGAACTTTTCATATTTTTCTCGAAATTGTTCATAAGGCACAATAGCCTTGTGAACTTTTCATATTTTTCTTGAAATTGTTCATCATTATCATATTTTTCTTGAAATTGTTCATAAGGCTATATATAGCCTTGTGAACTTTCATATTTTTCTTGAAATTGTTCATAAGGCTATAGCCTTGTTAAATTATCATATTTTTCCAGAAAATGTTCATAAGGCTATAATAGCCTTGTGAACTTTTGATATATTTCTTGAAATTGTTCATAAGCCTTGTGAACTTTTCATGGTTTTCTTGAAATTGTTCATAATTATCATATTTTTCTTGAAATTGTTCATAAGGCTATAACCTTGTTCATAAGACTAAAGCCTTGTGAACTTTTCATATTTTTCTTGAAATTGTGCATAAGACTAAAGCCTTGTTAAATTATCATATTTTTCTAGAAAATGTTCATAAGGCTATAGCCTTGTGAACTTTTCATATTTTTCTTGAAATGGTTCATAATTATCATATTTTTCTTGAAATTGTTCATAAGGCTAAAGCCTTGTGAACCTTTCATATTTTTCTTGGAATTGTTCATAAGGCTATAGCCTTGTGAACTTTTCATATTTTTCTTGAAATTGTTCGTAATTATCATATTTTTCTTGAAATTGTGCATAAGACTATAGCCTTGTTAAATTATCATATTTCCAGAAAATGTTCATATGGCTATAGCCTTGTGAACTTTTCATATTTTTCTTGAAATTGTTCATATTTTTCTTGAAATTATTCATGATTATCATATTTTTCTTGAAATTGTTAATAATTATCATATTTTTCTTAAAATTGTTCTTAAGGCTATAGCCTTGTGAACTTTTCATATTTTTCTTGAAATTGTTCGTAATTATCATATTTTTCTTGAAATTGTTCATAATTAAATTTTTCTTGAAATTGTTCATATGGCTATAGCCTTATGAACTTTTCATATTTTTCTTGAAATTGTTCATAAGGCTATAGCCTTGTGAACTTTTCATATTTTTCTTGAAATTGTTCATAAGGCTATATATAGCCTTGTGAACTTTCATATTTTTCTTGAAATTGTTCATAAGGCTATAGCCTTGTTAAATTATCATATTTTTCCAGAAAATGTTCATAAGGCTATAATAGCCTTGTGAACTTTTGATATATTTCTTGAAATTGTTCATAAGCCTTGTGAACTTTTCATGGTTTTCTTGAAATTGTTCATAATTATCATATTTTTCTTGAAATTGTTCATAAGGCTATAACCTTGTGAACTTTTCATATTTTTCTTGAAATTGTTCATATTTTTCTTGAAATTGTGCATAAGGCTATAATTATTCATAAGGCTAAAGCCTTGTGAACTTTTCATATTTTTCTTGAAATTGTGCATAAGGCCTTGTGAACTTTTCATATTTTTCTTGAAATTGTGCATAAGACTAAAGCCTTGTGAACTTTTCATATTTTTCTTGAAATTGTGCATAAGGCTATAGCCTTGTGAACTTTTCATATTTTTCTTGAAATTGTGCATAAGACTAAAGCCTTGTGAACTTTTCTTATTTTTCTTGAAATTGTTCATATTTGTCTTCAAATTGTTCATAAGGCTATAGCCTTGTTAAATTATCATATTTCCCCAGAAAATGTTCATAAGGCTATAGCCTAGTGAACTTTTCATATTTTTCTTGAAATCGTTCATAAGGCTATAGCCTTGTGAACTTTTCATTTTTTTCTTGAAATTGTGCATAAGACTAAAGCCTTGTTAAATTATCATATCTTTCCAGAAAATGTTCATAAGGCTATATAGCCTTGTGAACTTTTCATATTATTCTTGAAATTGTTCATGTTTTTCTTGAAATTGTGCATAAGACTATAGCCTTGTTAAATTATCATACTTTTCCAGAAAATGTTCATAAGGCTATATATAGCCTTGTGAACTTTTCATATTTTTTTTGAAATTGTTCATAAGGCTATAGCCTTGTGAACTTTTCATATTTTTCTTGAAATTGTTCATTATTATCATATTTTTCTTGAAATTGTTCATAAGGCTATAATTGTTCATAAGGCTATATATAGCCTTGTGAACTTTTCATATTTTTCTTGAAATTGTGCATAAGGCTGTAGCCTTGTGAACTTTCATATTTTTCTTGAAATTGTTCATATTTTTCTTCAAATTGTTCATAAGGCTATAGCCTTGTTAAATTATCATATTTTCCCAGAAAATGTTCATAAGGTCTATAGCCTTGTGAACTTTTCATATTTTTCTCAAAATTGTTCATAAGGCTATAGCCTTGTGAACTTTCATATTTTTCTTGAAATAGTTCATAAGGCACAATAGCCTTGTGAACTTTTCATATTTTTCTTGAAATTGTTCATCATTATCATATTTTTCTTGAAATTGTTCATAAGGCTATATATAGCCTTGTGAACTTTCATATTTTTCTTGAAATTGTTCATAAGGCTATAGCCTTGTTAAATTATCATATTTTTCCAGAAAATGTTCATAAGGCTATAATAGCCTTGTGAACTTTTGATATATTTCTTGAAATTGTTCATAAGCCTTGTGAACTTTTCATGGTTTTCTTGAAATTGTTCATAATTATCATCTTTTACTTGAAATTGTTCATAAGGCTATAACCTTGTTCATAAGACTAAAGCCTTGTGAACTTTTCATACTTTTCTTGAAATTGTGCATAAGACTAAAGCCTTGTGAACTTTTCATATTTTTCTTGAAATTGTGCATAAGACTAAAGCCTTGTTAAATTATCATATTTTTCTAGAAAATGTTCATAAGGCTATAGCCTTGTGAACTTTTCATATTTTTCTTGAAATGGTTCATAATTATCATATTTTTCTTGAAATTGTTCATAAGGCTATAGCCTTGTGAACCTTTCATATTTTTCTTGGAATTGTTCATAAGGCTATAGCCTTGTGAACTTTTCATATTTTTCTTGAAATTGTTCGTAATTATCATATTTTTCTTGAAATTGTGCATAAGACTATAGCCTTGTTAAATTATCATATTTCCAGAAAATGTTCATATGGCTATAGCCTTGTGAACTTTTCATATTTTTCTTGAAATTGTTCATATTTTTCTTGAAATTATTCATGATTATCATATTTTTCTTGAAATTGTTCATAATTATCATATTTTTCTTAAAATAGTTCATAAGGCTATAGCCTTGTGAACTTTTCATATTTTTCTTGAAATTGTTCGTAATTATCATATTTTTCTTGAAATTGTTCATAATTAAATTTTTCTTGAAATTGTTCATATGGCTATAGCCTTGTGAACTTTTCATATTTTTCTTGAAATTGTTCATAAGGCTATAGCCTTGTTAAATTATCATATTTTTCCAGAAAATGTTCATAAGGCTATAATAGCCTTGTGAACTTTTGATATATTTCTTGAAATTGTTCATAAGCCTTGTGAACTTTTCATGGTTTTCTTGAAATTGTTCATAATTATCATATTTTTCTTGAAATTGTTCATAAGGCTATAACCTTGTGAACTTTTCATATTTTTCTTGAAATTGTTCATATTTTTCTTGAAATTGTGCATAAGGCTATAATTATTCATAAGGCTATAGCCTTGTGAACTTTTCATATTTTTCTTGAAATTGTGCATAAGGCTATAGCCTTGTGAACTTTTCATATTTTTCTTGAAATTGTGCATAAGACTAAAGCCTTGTGAACTTTTCATATTTTTCTTGAAATTGTGCATAAGGCTATAGCCTTGTGAACTTTTCATATTTTTCTTGAAATTGTGCATAAGACTAAAGCCTTGTGAACTTTTCTTATTTTTCTTGAAATTGTTCATATTTGTCTTCAAATTGTTCATAAGGCTATAGCCTTGTTAAATTATCATATTTCCCCAGAAAATGTTCATAAGTGAACTTTTCATATTTTTCTTGAAATCGTTCATAAGGCTATAGCCTTGTGAACTTTTCATTTTTTTCTTGAAATTGTGCATAAGACTAAAGCCTTGTTAAATTATCATATCTTTCCAGAAAATGTTCATAAGGCTATATAGCCTTGTGAACTTTTCATATTATTCTTGAAATTGTTCATATTTTTCTTGAAATTGTGCATAAGACTATAGCCTTGTTAAATTATCATACTTTTCCAGAAAATGTTCATAAGGCTATATATAGCCTTGTGAACTTTTCATATTTTTCTTGAAATTGTTCATTATTATCATATTTTTCTTGAAATTGTTCATAAGGCTATAATTGTTCATAAGGCTATATATAGCCTTGTGAACTTTTCATATTTTTCTTGAAATTGTGCATAAGGCTGTAGCCTTGTGAACTTTCATATTTTTCTTGAAATTGTTCATATTTTTCTTCAAATTGTTCATAAGGCTATAGCCTTGTTAAATTATCATATTTTCCCAGAAAATGTTCATAAGGTCTATAGCCTTGTGAACTTTTCATATTTTTCTCAAAATTGTTCATAAGGCTATAGCCTTGTGAACTTTTCATATTTTTCTTGAAGGTGTTCATAACTTTTCATATTTTTCTTGAAATTGTTCATAATTATCATGATTTTCTTGAAATTGTTCCTTGTGAACTTTTCATATTTTTCTTGAAATTGTTTATATTTTTCTTGAAATTGTTCATAAGGCTATAGCCTTGTTAAATTATCATATTTTCCCAGAAAATGTTCATAAGGTCTATAGCCTTGTGAACTTTTCATATTTTTCTCAAAATTGTTCATAAGGTTATAGCCTTGTGAACTTTTCATATTTTTCTTGAAATTGTGCATAAGGCTGTAGCCTTGTGAACTTTCATATTTTTCTTAAAATTGTTCATATTTTTCTTCAAATTGTTCATAAGGCTTGTTAAATTATCATATTTTTCTAGAAAATGTTCATAAGCCTTGTGAATTTTTCATATTTTTCTTGAAATTGTGCATAAGACTAAAGCCTTGTTAAATTATATTTTTCTAGAAAATGTTCATAAGCCTTGTGAACTTTTCATATTTTTCTTGAAATGGTTCATAATTATCATATTTTTCTTGAAATTGTTCATAAGGCTATAGCCTTGTGAACCTTTCATATTTTTCTTGAAATTGTTCATAAGACTAAAGCCTTGTGAAATTTTCATATTTTTCTTGAAATTGTGCATAAGACTAAAGCCTTGTTAAATTATCATATTTTTCTAGAAAATGTTCATAAGGCTATAGCCTTGTTAAATTATCATATTTTTCCAGAAAATGTTCATAAGGCTATAATAGCCTTGTGAACTTTTGATATATTTCTTGAAATTGTTCATAAGCCTTGTGAACTTTTCATGGTTTTCTTGAAATTGTTCATAATTATCATATTTTTCTTGAAATTGTTCATAAGGCTATAACCTTGTGAACTTTTCATATTTTTCTTGAAATTGTTCATATTTTTCTTGAAATTGTGCATAAGACTAAAGCCTTGTGAAATTTTCATATTTTTCTTGAAATTGTGCATAAGACTAAAGCCTTGTTAAATTATTATATTTTTCTAGAAAATGTTCATAAGGCTATAGCCTTGTGAACTTTTCATATTTTTCTTGAAATTGTTCATAAGACTAAAGCCTTATGAAATTTTCATATTTTTCTTGAAATTGTGCATAAGACTAAAGCCTTGTTAAATTATCGAATTTTTCTAGAAAATGTTCATAAGGCTATAGCCTTGTGAACTTTTCATATTTTTCTTGAAATGGTTCATAATTATCATATTTTTCTTGAAATTGTTCATAAGGCTATAGCCTTGTGAACCTTTCATATTTTTCTTGGAATTGTTCATAAGGCCATAGCCTTGTGAACTTTTCATATTTTTCTTGAAATTGTTCGTAATTATCATATTTTTCTTGAAATTGTGCATAAGACTATAGCCTTGTGAACTTTTCATATTTTTCTTGAAATTGTTCGTAATTATCATATTTTTCTTGAAATTGTTCATAATTAAATTTTTCTTGAAATTGTTCATATGGCTATAGCCTTGTGAACTTTTCATATTTTTCTTGAAATTGTTCATAAGGCTATAGCCTTGTGAACTTTTCATATTTTTCTTGAAATTGTTCATAAGGCTATATATAGCCTTGTGAACTTTCATATTTTTCTTGAAGTTGTTCATAAGGCTATAGCCTTGTTAAATTATCATATTTTTCCAGAAAATATTCATAAGGCTATAATAGCCTTGTGAACTTTTGATATATTTCTTGAAATTGTTCATAAGCCTTGTGAACTTTTCATATTTTTCTTGAAATTGTGCATAAGGCTATAGCCTTGTGAACTTTTCATTTTTTTCTTGAAATTGTGCATAAGGCTATAGCCTTGTGAACTTTTCATATTTTTCTTGAAATTGTTCATTATTATCATATTTTTCTTGAAATTGTTCATAAGGCTATAATTGTTCATAAGGCTATATAAAGCCTTGTGAACTTTTCATATTTTTCTTGAAATTGTGCATAAGGCTGTAGCCTTGTGAACTTTCATATTTTTCTTGAAATTGTTCATATTTTTCTTCAAATTGTTCATAAGGCTATAGCCTTGTTAAATTATCATATTTTCCCAGAAAATGTTCATAAGGTCTATAGCCTTGTGAACCTTTCATATTTTTCTCAAAATTGTTCATAAGGCTATAGCCTTGTGAACTTTTCATATTTTTCTTGAAATCGTTCATAAGGCTATATGCCTTGTGAACTTTTCATATTTTTCTTGAAGGTGTTCATAACTTTCATATTTTTCTTGAAATTGTTCATAATTATCATGATTTTCTTGAAATTGTTCCTTGTGAACTTTTCATATTTTTCTTGAAATTGTTTATATTTTTCTTGAAATTGTTCATAAGGCTATAGCCTTGTTAAATTATCATATTTTCCCAGAAAATGTTCATAAGGTCTATAGCCTTGTGAACCTTTCATATTTTTCTCAAAATTGTTCATAAGGCTTTTCATATTTTTCTTGAAATTGTGCATAAGACTAAAGCCTTGTTAAATTATCATATTTTTCCAGAAAATGTTCATAAGGCTATAGCCTTGTGAAATTTTCATATTTTTCTTGAAATTGTTCATAAGACTAAAGCCTTGTGAAATTTTCATATTTTTCTTGAAATTGTGCATAAGACTAAAGCCTTGTGAACTTTTCATATTTTTCTTGAAATTGTGCATAAGACTAAAGCCTTGTTAAATTATCATATTTTTCTAGAAAATGTTCATAAGGCTATAGCCTTGTTAAATTATCATATTTTTCCAGAAAATGTTCATAAGGCTATAATAGCCTTGTGAACTTTTGATATATTTCTTGAAATTGTTCATAAGCCTTGTGAACTTTTCATGGTTTTCTTGAAATTGTTCATAATTATCATATTTTTCTTGAAATTGTTCATAAGGCTATAACCTTGTGAACTTTTCATATTTTTCTTGAAATTGTTCATATTTTTCTTGAAATTGTTAATAAGGCTATGGCCTTGTGAACTTTTCATATTTTTCTTGAAATTGTTCATAATTATCATATTTTTCTTGAAATTGTTCATAAGGCTATAACCTTGTGAACTTTTCATATTTTTCTTGAAATTGTTCATAATTATCATATTTTTCTTGAAATTGTTCATAAGGCTATAGCCTTGTGAACCTTTCATATTTCTCTTGGAATTGTTCGTAATTATCATATTTTTCTTGAAATTGTGCATAAGATTGTTAAATTATCATATTTTTCCAGAAAATGTTCATATGGCTATAGCCTTGTGAACTTTTCATATTTTTCTTCAAATTGTTCATAAGGCTATAGCCTTGTGAACTTTTCATATTTTTCTTGAAATTGTTCATATTTTTCTTGAAATTGTGCATAAGACTATAGCCTTGTTAAATTATCATATTTTTCTTCAAATTGTTTATCAGGCTATAGCCTTGTGAACTTTTCATATTTTTCTTGAAATTTTTCATAAGGCTATAGCCTTGTGAACTTTTCATATTTTTCTTGAAATTGTTCATCATTATCATATTTTTCTTGAAATTGTTCATACAATTGTGAACCTTTCATATTTTTCTTGGAATTGTTCGTAATTATCATATTTTCCTTGAAATTGTGCATAAGATTGTTAAATTATCATATTTTTCCAGAAAATGTTCATATGGCTATAGCCTTGTGAACTTTTCATATTTTTCTTCAAATTGTTCATAAGGCTATAGCCTTGTGAACTTTTCATATTTTTCTTGAAATTGTTCATATTTTTCTTGAAATTGTGCATAAGACTATAGCCTTGTTAAATTATCATATTTTTCTTCAAATTGTTTATAAGGCTATAGCCTTGTGAACTTTTCATATTTTTCTTGAAATTGTTCATCATTATCATATGTTTCTTGAAATTGTTCATAAGACTAAGCCCTTGTGAACTTTTCATATTTTTCTTGAAATTGTTCATATTTTTCTTGAAATTGTTCATAAGGCTATGGCCTTGTGAACTTTTCATATTTTTCTTGAAATTGTTCATAAGGCTATAGCCTTGTGAACTTTTCATATTTTTCTTGAAATTTTTCATAAGGCTATAGCCTTGTGAACTTTTCATATTTTTCTTGAAATTGTTCATATTTTTCTTGAAATTGTGCATAAGACTATAGCCTTGTTAAATTATCATATTTTTCTTCAAATTGTTTATCAGGCTATAGCCTTGTGAACTTTTCATATTTTTCTTGAAATTTTTCATAAGGCTATAGCCTTGTGAACTTTTCATATTTTTCTTGAAATTGTTCATCATTATCATATTTTTCTTGAAATTGTTCATACAATTGTGAACCTTTCATATTTTTCTTGGAATTGTTCGTAATTATCATATTTTTCTTGAAATTGTGCATAAGATTGTTAAATTATCATATTTTTCCAGAAAATGTTCATATGGCTATAGCCTTGTGAACTTTTCATATTTTTCTTCAAATTGTTCATAAGGCTATAGCCTTGTGAACTTTTCATATTTTTCTTGAAATTGTTCATATTTTTCTTGAAATTGTGCATAAGACTATAGCCTTGTTAAATTATCATATTTTTCTTCAAATTGTTTATAAGGCTATAGCCTTGTGAACTTTTCATATTTTTCTTGAAATTGTTCATCATTATCATATGTTTCTTGAAATTGTTCATAAGACTAAGCCCTTGTGAACTTTTCATATTTTTCTTGAAATTGTTCATATTTTTCTTGAAATTGTTCATAAGGCTATGGCCTTGTGAACTTTTCATATTTTTCTTGAAATTTTTCATAAGGCTATAGCCTTGTGAACTTTTCATATTTTTCTTGAAATTTTTCATAAGGCTATAGCCTTGTGAACTTTTCATATTTTTCTTGAAATTGTTCATCATTATCATATTTTTCTTGAAATTGTTCATAAGGCTATAGCCTTGTGAACCTTTCATATTTTTCTTGGAATTGTTCGTAATTATCATATTTTTCTTGAAATTGTGCATAAGATTGTTAAATTATCATATTTTTCCAGAAAATGTTCATATGGCTATAGCCTTGTGAACTTTTCATATTTTTCTTCAAATTGTTCATAAGGCTATAGCCTTGTGAACTTTTCATATTTTTCTTGAAATTGTTCATATTTTTCTTGAAATTGTGCATAAGACTATAGCCTTGTTAAATTATCATATTTTTCTTCAAATTGTTTATAAGGCTATAGCCTTGTGAACTTTTCATATTTTTCTTGAAATTGTTCATCATTATCATATGTTTCTTGAAATTGTTCATAAGACTAAGCCCTTGTGAACTTTTCATATTTTTCTTGAAATTGTTCATATTTTTCTTGAAATTGTTCATAAGGCTATGGCCTTGTGAACTTTTCATATTTTTCTTGAAATTGTTCATAAGGCTATAGCCTTGTGAACTTTTCATATTTTTCTTGAAATTGTTCATCATTATCATATTTTTCTTGAAATTGTTCATAAGGCTATAGCCTTGTGAACCTTTCATATTTTTCTTGGAATTGTTCGTAATTATCATATTTTTCTTGAAATTGTGCATAAGATTGTTAAATTATCATATTTTTCCAGAAAATGTTCATATGGCTATAGCCTTGTGAACTTTTCATATTTTTCTTCAAATTGTTCATAAGGCTATAGCCTTGTGAACTTTTCATATTTTTCTTGAAATTGTTCATATTTTTCTTGAAATTGTGCATAAGACTATAGCCTTGTTAAATTATCATATTTTTCTTCAAATTGTTTATAAGGCTATAGCCTTGTGAACTTTTCATATTTTTCTTGAAATTGTTCATAACGCTTTATAGCCTTGTGCAGCTCTATGAACTTGGGCATTGGTTATAAGCTGAGAGACAGGTTCTAATAAATGTTACAAATGACAAGTCATTCATCTTGGATTTTTTTTTTAATATTTCCTCTTACTAATAAAATCATATACTACATATCAATTATGTTTGTGTTAAGAGGGGGTTTAGCTTTGGTAATTACTCCTAAAACTAAAGACCATAAAATTAATTGACTGCTGATTGCAGGATGGGTGTAAGTAAACCACAAGAAAACCCTCCAATAGAACTTTATCACGCTGTCACTATTTTGGTCATGATGTTCCCTTTTTCCAATAACAGTAATGATTGCTAACATTCATTACGCTGGCACCAGACTATTATTTCATTCAGCCTCAGTTTGGTTACAATGAGTTGGAATGGAGTAAAATCAAGATGACCACACAGTGATGAATGTCTTTCTGGAAAACTTTGGGAAATTGCCATCCCGCTTCAAATTCCATGCCATTTGATTTCGAGACCTCAAGTTTAGAATTTGAGGTCTTGAAATCAAGCATCTGAAAGCACACAACAAGGGTGTTTTTTCTTTCATAGTAATCTAGCATTTTCGGCGACCAATCAAGCTCAAATTTTCACAGGTTTGTTATTTCATGCATATGTTGAGATACGCCAAGTGAGAAGACTGGTCTTTGACAATTACCAATAATGTCCACTTTCTTTAACAAGTTTATAAGACAAGTCTCACAAGTAATAGGGACCTATTTGGTACCACACGCATTACTTTAACACATGAAGAAAACAAAACAAATTTGTACAATTTTGGTCCCAATGTTAAAATCAGTGTGAGACTTGCATTGCAGAAATGCATAATATCAAACAAGCATAATTATAGAGCACATGAGGTATAAGTCTTGGTGCAAGATGTTTTGACACGTCTCTGTTAGCGACTCGTAATGCATACGCGTCGCAACAATTTCACAATTTCATTCTCTTGATGTAAAAGAGTGAAAAACACTCTTTTTGTCCGCCATATCACTCTTGCAAAGAGCCATAGTGGCGAACAACTCTTATGAGTGAAAAACAGGTACTTTCAACTCTATTTAGAGTGAAGTTTGTTCCAATTTCACTCAGAAAGAGTGATACCGAGTGACTTTCACTCTCAAAAGATGGAAAATGACACCACACGGACAAGATAATGAAACTTTCACTCTTTTACATTAAGAGAGAAAAGCCCCGAACCAGCCTCTCTTGCACCAAGACTACTTAGATATTACAGACAAAGTACTTAGCACCAAATAATAGCATCCTCCCCATTCCTCCACCTGACTACTTTCTTAAAGGCAGTGGACACTATTGGTACTTACTCAAAATAATTATTCGCATGAAACCTTACGCAGTAACAAGTAATGGAGAGCTGTTGATAGTATAAAACATTGTCAGAAACAGCTCCCTCTGAAGTAACATAGTTTTGGGGAAAAAAAGTAATTTTCCACGAGTTTGATTTTGAGACCTCAGAGCTAGATTCTGAGGTCCCGAAACTAAGCATCTGATCTGAAAGCACACAACTTTGTGTGACAAGGGTGTTTTTTCTTCACTTACTATCTTGCAACTACGCCCAATATTGAGTTCAAATTTTCACAGTTTTTTTTTTTATGATGCATATGTTGAGATACACCAAGAAGACTTGATTACCAATAGTGTCCAGTGTTTGTAAATAAATCTTTAAAAACTACAAATTACATTTAGACAAACTAATCATCGATCATCCAGACCTTTATCTTGATTTATATGACCATCTAGTTCCTTGCATGCACAATTTTATTATCAAATGTCTAATTCTCATTCAGATCATTCAGATTGAGGGGCCAGACTATTTTTGATCCTAGCCTCGGTTTGGCTATAGTTATATAAATTGGGTAACAAGATGGTCACAACTTGATAAATATCTAGCTCCCTTTTCCAAACCACGGCTTCGGCTTTGGGTTTGGCTTGAGGCTCTGTTCTCTCGTCTGAAGCTCTGAGGCGCAGTTACACAAAGCATGCGCAATTGTCAAATCAACCCACGGAGCCAAGCTATATAGCCTGAGCCGAATCCAAAGTCAAAGCCGTCTTTTCAAAACGGGCCTATGGGTCTACACGGCTGTGTCAGAACTGGCGGCTACAGCTACGGCTCTGGCTAGCTTTTGATACTATCATGCATTGAAGTATAGGACTCACAGCCAAAATCATTGGCCGCCAATTCAGATACAGCCCAAGGTGCAGGCCCAATTTCATAAAGCTATTAGCAGAAAATACTACTTGGCGACAAATTTCTATGCTTAGCAAAAATTGAGAGGGGCACCAGCCACAGTAAATGCAAGTTTTTGGCGGGTAACCTGTTTCTGCCGAGTCATACTATTCTGTGCTTAGCAACCATTTCTGCTTACTGGCTTTATAAAATTGTGTCCTGGTTGCCATTTCCGGATAAAGAGCGCCCTCGTGATCCAGATGATGGTTGATCGACATCTTGATTAGACTTGCTCCAGTCAGGCGTTAGCTCTTGTCCTCTTGATCCTCAATCCAGCCAGAGTCTTCCGTGCATCTCTGTTGTCATCTCAGGCTGATGTCATCTTCCAAGACTCTTGTCCAATCTGTGGATGGAAACAACGGACCTGTTTATTGTTTGATCACTTTCAACGAGTAGGATTTGAATCTTTTTGCATGGTGTGGGTTGAGGTGAGGTTTGCGGTAGCATCGCGTGTTAATCTCATTTGAGTTGTTCCGGAAAAGAACGGGTGGTTTGTCAACCACCAAAGCTTTTCAGAGCCAATACTACTTTCACTGGGCACCTTCTGTAATTGTTAGTGAACAGTCTTCTCAATTGGTGTGTCTCAAAAACCTGTGAAAATTTGAGCTCAATAGTCATCGAAGTTGCGAGATAATAATGGGAGAGATGTCACACAAAGTTGTGTACTTTCAGATGCTTGATTTCGGGACCTTAAAATCTAATTCTGAGGTCTCCAAACCAGATTCAAATAATATTTCAGTGTAAAATTACTTCTTTCTCGAAAAGTACAATACTTCAGAGGAAGCCCACAACGTTTCTCACAAGGTTTTATACTATCAACAGCTCTCCTATGCTTGTTACCAAGTAAGGTTTTATGCTAACAATTATTTTTGAGTACTTACCAATAGTGTCCAGTGCCTTTAAGGCTCCTTCCCTGTAGGTGTTTATCCAGACCACGAACATCGATGTACTTCACCGTCGGGTTCACTTAGATCACCATCATGCACCAGAAAACTGCAGGGCAAAGAAACAAAGTAAAAATGGTTATTAATTTTTGTAGACTCATTTTCAGATTTTGGAAAGCATTTTGGGAACTAATAAAAATTCCATACAAAACTTTCTGGCAAGAATCCCAGATGAAGTTAAATTAGCCGAGTTGCTCCTGTGAACAATTTCAGTCCAATAACAAGATTTCCCTTTTGGAATATTTCTTTTTTAATGATAGTTCCAATCGTTTGTACCAATTAAATATCCAAGCAGCTTAGGCCGACAGACAGTTTAGGAAACCTCTCATTTTTTGGTTTATTTCCTCTCAAACTTTGCCTTTTAACTTTAAAGACACTGGACACTATTGGTAATTGTCAAAGACCAGTATTCTCACTTAGTGTACTGTATCTCAACATAAGCACAAAGTAAAAAACAATGTGAACATTGGAATTCAATTGGTCGTTAAATTTGCAAGATAATAATGGCAGAAAAAACACTGATGTCACACAAAGTCATGTGGTTTCAGATGCTTGATTTTGAGAACTCAAAATCTAATTCCGAGGTCTCGAAATCAAATTCAAATATTTCAGAGGAAAATTACGTCGCTTCAGAGGGAGCCATGTCTCAAAATGTTTTATACTATCAACAGCTCTTGTATGCTTGTTACCAAGTAAGATTTTATGATAACAATATTTTTTAGTACTTATGAATAGTGTCCAGTACCTTTACGGCTCCTTCCCTGTAGGTGTTTGTCAAGACCACAAACATCGATGTAATTCACCGTCAGATTCACTTAGATCACCATCATGCACAAGAAAACTGCAGGGTAAAGAAACAAAGTAAAAATGGTTTAACAATTTTTGCTGAATAATTCTCAGATTTTGGGAAGCATTTTCAAAACAATAAAAATTCCATAATTTTTTTTCTAGCAAGCATCCCAAATGAAGTGAAATTGGCTTAGTTGCCCCCGTGAAGAATTTCAGTCCAATAACAAGTTTTCCCTTTTTGAATATTTCTTTTTCAATGATGATTACCTCCAATCCTTTGTATCAATAAAACGTCCAAGCAGCTTAGGCTGACAGTTCAGGAAACCTTTTATGTTTTGGTTTGATTCCTCTCAAACTTTGCCTCCTAACTTTAAAGACACTGGACACTATTGGTATAAAGCATAAAGTAAAAAAAAGTAAAAATTTGAATTTAATTGGTCGTTAAATTTGCAAGATAATAATGGAAGAAAAACCACCCTTGTCACATAAAGTTGTGTGCTTTCAGATGCTTGATTTCGGGACCTCAAAATCTAATTCTGAGGTCTCAAAATCATAATTCAAATGGGAAATTTGAATATTTATTATGGGAAATTTGAATATTTATATTAATTTAAATATCACTGGGAAATTACTTCTTTCTCGAAGACTATGTTATAATTCAGAGGGAGGGTTTTCTCACAATGTTTGTTTACTATCAACAGCTCTTCATTGCTTGTTACCAAGTAAATATGCTAACAATTATTTCAGTAATTACCAATAATGTACGGTGCCTTTAAATCTTAAAAACATTACCGAATTCCTGGACAGGCCTGAAGTCCAAACTGCCAGGCTGCATCAATGAGTATCACCTCTGGTATCAGTCTGTACAAAATGAAGAAGTTCTGAAGACAGTAACAAGAAAAGTTTATAGTTACAAATCATTTTTTACCAGCTAAGTTAAACACAGTCTTATTGCTGTTTTAAGAACTTTCGGTCCAATGCCTGTGAGATTAATTTGTGACTAAAATTTCCATTTTTTTGCGTCAGTTTTTCCCAAACAACTATGTAGAATAACTTCCAGTTAAAGAAACGTTTTCGGACTGCTCAAATTCACTCCAAACTTTTCAAACAACAAACTAACATCTTTAAGAAATTACATCAGCTAGGTTCTTCTTTTGAATATTATTTCTTGTCCATTTGTGTGGGAGATTTACATGTTAAAATGACAGCATCCCATTGTGAGTACTATATAAAACATCCAAGCAAATTGGGTGAGAGATTTGTACAAATTTGTAAAAACTCTTTTGGTAGTTGAATTCTAATCAAACTTTATCTTGTAACATAGGCCCTTTTCGAAACCATGACCTCGGCTTTGGATTTGGCTTCATGCTCTGTCCTCTCATCTGAAGCCCTTGGCACGTACGCAAAGCTAGTGCAAAATTGTCAAAACTACTGCGGGCCAAGCTAGCCTGAGCCAAATCCAAAGCCGAGGTTTCGGAAAGGGCCATAAACTGATACATTACTCAAGATCTTGCCATATGCATGAAGATCAAACTGCCAGTGCCAGGCTGCATCAATTAAGAGTAGGTCATCATCTCTGGTATCTCTGCAAGTACAGAAGTTCTGAAGACAAGTCAAAATAAATTTGAACTCGGATCTACTGTAAAGATTTTCAGGTCAATACCTTTGAGAGTATTAGTTTGGACTATTGTTTCCAATGGGAGACTTTGTAATGCTAGGTTGCAGCAGATTTACCAGGTTAATTTCCATTGTAGTTCTGAGCATGCGCACATTACTAAGAACTATGGATTTTACTTGGTAAGTCAGCTGCCACCAGCGTCCTGAAAGTCCCCATTGTTTATTATTAAAAATTCTTAACAACTTGTCATGAGAGAGAGAGGGAGAAAGTTGATAGAATAATTTTTACTATTTTTGAAGTTTGAAAGCCATCAAAATTTGTCTAATCACAAACACTTTTAGGAAGTTTGTGAAATCAGTTTTGTTACTCCTTTGACAATTTTGAGACAAATGCATGTAGGAGATTTAATTTGTGTATGACTTCTTTTAATTATTGGATTGAAAGCTAAGGCCACCTACCCTATTCATTATTCTTTTAATTATTTTGATATATTATGATATGAGGTATTATGATAAGCAGCTTAGGGTAAGGGATAGCATGTAAAAGCTCTCCTTTGGTATTTCGATCAAAAGTTACTTTTTAAAATAAATTGAAACATTACCAAATTTCTTGCCTTGCCTGAAGTGCAATCTGCAAGAAAACAAACAAAATAATATGGTGTTATTGACTGTAAAGAAAAAATATCGTGATTAATTGGAAGAAAAAGTTGGTTATTGGCTGCAAAGGAAAACTTTGGTTATTGGCTGTGAAGGGAAGCGTTGATTATTGGCTGTAAAGGGAAACTTTGGTTATTGGCTGTGAAGGGAAACTTTGGTTAGTGGCTGCGAAGGGAATTTTCTGGTTATTTGCTGCGAAAGGAAACTTTGGTTATTGGTTGGGAAGGAAAACTTTGGTTATTGGCTGTGAAGGTAAATTTTGGTTAGTGGCTGCGAAGGGAATTGTTGGTTATTTGCTGCGAAAGGAAACTTTGGTTATTGGCTGCGAAGGGAAACTTTGGTTATTGGCTGCGAAGGGAAACTTTGGTTATTGGCTGCGAAAGGAAACTTTGGTTATTGGCTGCGAAGGGAAACTTTGGTTATTGGCTGTGAAAGGAAACGTTGGTTATTGGCTGCGAAGGGAAACGTTGGTTATTGGCTGTGAAGGGAAACTTTGGTTATTGGCTGTGAAGGGAAACTGTGGTTATTGGCTGTGTACGGAAACTTTGGTTATTGGTTGGGAAGGGAAACTTTGGTTATTGGTTGCAAAAGGAAACGTTGGTTATTGGTTGCAAAAGGAAACGTTGGTTATTGGTTGCGAAAGGGAAACGTTGGTTATTGGTTGCGAAGGGAAACGTTGGTTATTCGTTGCGAAGGGAAACGTTGGTTATTGGTTGCGAAAGGAAACGTTGGTTATTGGCTGCGAAGGGAAACTTTGGTTATTGGCTGCGAAGGGAAACTTTGGTTATTGGCTGCGAAGAGAAACTTTGGTTTTTGGCTGCGAAGGGAAACTTTGGTTATTGGCTGTGAAGAGAAACTTTGGTTATTGGTTGCAAAGGGAAATGTTGGTTATTGGCTGTGAAGGGAAACTTTGGTTATTGGCTGCGAAGGGAAACTTTAGTTATTGGCTGTAAAGAGAAACTTTGGTTATTGGTTGCGAAGGGAAACATTGGTTATTGGTTGCGAAGGGAAACGTTGGTTATTGGTTGCGAAGGGAAACGTTGGTCATTTGTTAAGTTCTAGGCCTATTTATGTCCCAGTATACTTAATGTCTTCTTCAACGCTTTGCCTGCCTTCTGTACAAATATTTGTTTTGGAAACTTGTTTGGGGGGTGTAGGCTAGCTGTGTCGACTGATAATTTTTATCACAATCAATCAATAAAATGTATTCGTCAGAAATATTAAACGATTAATTTAACATATCTAAATTAATCATTTAGATATTCCTAACTGAAAGAAATTGTTGATTGATTAATGCTTATTGCAAATGTTCCATATCGACATGGTCCGATACTAATTACTATTATGGAGCAATTTAAGGGGAGAATCATTTCTTGTTGTTGCCAAGTTCATCTTGAAAAAGTGTTTAGTCAGTTTGTGAATCCTGCACAGACTGATTTTTGATTTTCAAGGTTTTTTTGGGCCAATTTTTATTACTTTTGGGATTTTTTTTATTTATTTTTTATTTTTTTTATTTATGTTTTACTTTTAACAATGTCTAATTATACTAAGAGGTTTAACTTAATGAAAAGACAAAAAGGTCTCTAAGTGAACTTGTTTATGCTAAATATTAGCAAATTAATCATGCCAATGTAAAATGACAACATACTAAGGTCATCAGTTTCTTCCAAACCAAGGAAAAGTTCCAAGAGAAAAAATAGCATCACTCTGGCCACGACCAAAATGCCCTGACATCAATAAACTCTCTCAGAAATAAAAAATTTGGATGGCATCCCATTGACAATATTAGTAGACAACATCAACAAGTACCGAGGCAAATAATAACAGAACCCTGCTTGTTATTGAGATATAAGGTTAAACTTTTGCTTACAAGTTCTAGGCCTATTCATTTCCTATTCTATTCTAACCGACTTACCATTATACATACCAAATTCAACCTTTTACATCAGGGGGTTTATTCTTTGTTCCTCTTTTTGTCTTGCTCCTTTCTTTTGATTTTTGCTCATTGTGCGCTCCCTGTTGAATAAAACCCTAAAAACTGAGTTGGGATGATTGTGTTGTGTTATGATGCGCACTTTATCTGTCAAGTTGTTTTGAATTGATGCAATTAACTCATCAGAAATATTAACGATTAATTTAGCTCATCTAAATTAAACATTTTAATATTCCTTACTGAATTTAATCTCATCAACTAAGAAGTGCTTGTTGCATAATTTCAATCTTATTTTGTTTTACACTAATTAGGAGTCGCTTAAAAGAGAGATGGATTCTGTTTTGCAGAGTAGAATTGAATCTCCGCCCCCCTCCCCCAACCACACAATTTTATTTATTTACATACAAAAAAGATGATAAAATTATTCATCAGAAATATTAAATGTTAAATTAAATTTAACCATTTTAATATTGCCAACTGAACAAATTTCCATCTTGAAGGGAGAAAAGCGGATTTTTTTTTTAAATTACACAAACCTTAAATAATATGGTTCATCGCTATTGCAGGCCTATGTATACATATACTTTTTTTTGTTTAAGAAATAATTCACAAATTTACTCAGGTTTTTCATGCTCTTTATTTGGCTTCCCCCCCCCCCCCCACCACACAATTTTATTTATTTACATACAAAAAAAATGATAAAATTATTCATCAGAAATATTAAATGTTAAATTAAATTTAACCATTTTAATATTGCCAACTGAACAAATTTCCATCTTGAAGGGAAAAAAGCAGATAATTCTTTTCAATTACACAAACCTTAAATTATATGGTTCATCGCTAATGCAGGCCTATGTATATACTTAAAGAAATAATTCACAAACTTACTCGGTTTTTCATGCTCTTTATTGGGCTTGGTTTTATAGGGTTTTGGGGTTTTTACTTTGAGAACAGAAAACACTATCAGTAAACATTAATAACAATTTTGTCACAATTGAGTCTTTCTAGAAGGAAAAACTGTGAGATGTTTGTATTTGAACACAAGTTTGTTGTTTCTAGAGAAACCCTTAAATGATTTTCTTATTGTCCTTAATTTTATATAGAGAACTAAAGTGATTTTTGTTATTTTTCATATAGTGCAAAAGGATCTCTATCTGTAAAAAATTCTGACCAATTAATTAATTAATTTTGACAAAGTGTAGATTTAAAATGACAACAACAGATGCTCATCCGCTTCTTCAAAACTGGGAAATCTTCCAAGAGAAACTATTTTACTTCAATGCATCACTCTGGCCACGACCAAAATGCCCCGACAACCAAGAAAATCCTCTCAGAGAAAAATAGTGGATGACATCACCAATGACCAAATTTGTTGACAACATCAACAAGTACGAGAAAAGTTACCTGCTACTTATTGGGAAAGAATGGGGTTAGATTTTCACTTACCACTTAACGTCATCTTAATGATCTTGTCTTACCACTTGGTCGACATGCTTGTAGACACACCCATACCACACAATCCACAGATAAAAGTTTTAAGTTCTGACAACAGTCAGCAAAAAAAAAAAACAGTTTTGAAACACAAAACCAAAAGTCACTTTAAAAGTTCTTGCCTTTTCACTTGGACGACTTGTAGCCACACCCATACCACACAATCCACAGATAAAAGTTTAAGAGTTCTGACAACAGTCAGCAAAAATGTGTTCAGTTTTGAAACACAAAACCAAAAGTCTTTTTAAAAGTTGTTGTCTTGTCACTTGGACGACTTGTAGCCACACCCATACCACACAATCCACAGATAAAAGTTTTAAGTTCTGACAACAGTCAGCGAAAAAAAAAAATCAGTTTTGAAACACAAAACCAAAAGTCACTTTAAAAGTTCTTGCCTTTTCACTTGGACGACTTGTAGCCACACCCATACCACACAATCCACAGATAAAAGTTTTAGAGTTCTGACAACAGTCAGCAAAAATGTATTTGGTTTTGAAACACAAAACCAAAGGTCACTTTTAAAGTCATGAAAGTTCTTGTCTTTTCACTTGGACGACTTGTAGCCACACCCATACCACACAATCCACAGATAATAAGTTTAAGAGTTCTGACAACAGTCAGCAAAAATGTATTTGGTTTTGAAACACAAAACCAAAGGTCACTTTTAAAGTCATGAAAGTTCTTGTCTTTTCACTTGGACGACTTGTAGCCACACCCATACCACACAATCCACAGATAATAGTTTAAGAGTTCTGACAACAGTCAGCAAAAATGTATTTGGTTTTGAAACACAAAACCAAAGGTCACTTTTAAAGTCATGAAAGTTCTTGTCTTTTCACTTGGACGACTTGTAGCCACACCCATACCACACAATCCACAGATAAAAGTTTTAAAGTTCTGACAACAGCCAGCAGAAATAAGTGTCAACAATAAACAGTTCTCAAATTCAATACATCAAGTCCTCTTTTCAATGCAATTCATTTTCAATAGAGCTTCTCTCACCAACCTTGACGGAGCTCGCAAGCAAAAAGCGAAAGTTCAACAGGAGAATGAGTCGATTTAAATGTTCAATTCCTCGTACAGTTCTGTTTGTTTTCAGAAGATTGTTCATACTCCTGGACCTCTCCAGCTCTACTCGCAAGCTCAACATCAAAGTTGGTCCATGCCACCAGCGTGTTGGTTGTGTACGCCGGCGACAATGTTCTGTCCAACTTGGAGGAATTCTCTGCCTAGCGAAAACTCCGAGGGAAAAACTCCGAGGGAGTTCTCAAGCCGGGCTGTAAACTCGACTACAAAATTAGACCACTGTGAGATGTGCTCATAAGAAAGGCTTGGGTGAAATTCTTGACCAAAAGTCCATCATGTCAACAGTCACTTTCTAGTTGCGAATTTAGGTACATTTTTACCAACAGAATGTCGTAGTGTTGTTCTCAGTATTACAATTGACTGATACATTTTGCTTCACATTAAAAAGAGTGATTTGTATGATAAAGTTCAACTGAAACGCGAGGTCCAAAATACAGCCAAGTGAAGAGTAGCCATGTTGTCCGCCGCCGCCTCGTGTGTAGAACTAAAACCATGCGGTCTTGCTGCGTCCTTTTCTATGTTAAAAGCGCAAAGACGATAAATCTGCATATCAATGCCGATTTGGCATGCATTATACTGAATTGGCTTGGAAACAATCTTGTCCAATAACATTGTGCGGATCTGGGCCAATAACAATGTGCGGAATTTCTTGAACGGGAAGAATCTCAACCTGGAGGACTAATGGACCCGCCCTGGGGCAGCTGTTTATAAATCACTGAATACAATTTGTGAATACTGCTCTAAAATGAGGGAGGTTCGATTCTCATCCACGGGGGCCTTGCAGTTTTTCCTCTCCACGTTGAGACTAAAAGCGTGTGTAATTTTCAGTGTTAAGATAAAACAAAATAAATAATAGAAATCTCGACCCGAATGAATAATGGACCCGCCCTGTTGTCTTACACGGGCAGCTGTTTTTAAATCACTTAATACAATTTGTGAATACCGCTCTAAAATGAGGGAGGTTCGATTCTCATCCACGGGGACCTTGCATTTTTTTTTTTCATTCCAAGTCTTTGATCGTGGCTTTTGCTGCTACTTAGGGTGCGTTCGTTTAGCTTCCCTGGGTCGATCCCGGTCTGCCCCGGTACGTTCGAATAGTTTTGGCGGGGCTCACCCGGCCGGGTCAGCCCCCAGTGCCCTGCTTGTGGAGTGGGTCACTTGGGGTGACCTGAGGTGAATGCCGTCACCACGAGAGGGCGGGTGTGATCGTTCGATTAGCTCTTGTCAGGGGCTCACCCGAGTGAGCACTTCGGGGTCGACCCAGGGAAGTTTATCGAACGCACCCATTATTGGCTGAAACAGAACCCTCCTGCAATAAATCTCCGCCATTTAGCCTTGCGTGATAGCTAATAATTGGGGGCGTTTTCGTGGCTGAGATGCATGCAGAGGAATAACCGTGATCTAAGACAAGTCTACTGTTTGAAGGACGGGGATTGACGTAGGTTACATGGCAGGGCCCAATTTTATATAAAGCATGTAAGCATAAAACCTTGCTAAGCAAAGAAATATAATACCAGCCAAAATGCGATATGCATTGTTATATATAACTCTGGTGACCCACTAATACTTTGATTAGCAAAGAAATTTGCTAAGCAGTAATTTGTGCTAAAAAAACACAGCTTCATGAAATTTTGTCCAGGGGCAAATTTCAATAAAGCACACAAACTTGCTTAGCCCAAATAGGTTACCATTTCTAGTAGCCAAGAAATTTGCGAAGCATTTGCTGCTTAACGGCTTCATGAAATTGAGCTTTGGTGTTCAGTGTCCCCCCCCCCCCCACCCCCGCCAAAAATCTGTCCATATAGTCCGGCTAGCTATAGTAATTGGTGAATTTGAAACGTACAAGAGTAAAAGGCTGACGGACTCTATAGTGGAATTGACAAGCGGACTGGTTCCGCTGGCTGCTGAAACATCCTACATCTTCCTAAATGAATAATTAACAGGCAATCAAAGATACTTTGAACAAATCATTTTTATATAACAGGCAAACATTGAACACTTTTAATTAAAATTTCGAATGTACACATTTCTCAGGCGGTTTTTTACACGTATTACAAAATGACAAACAAATAGTTTTACAAAATTACTCGACGTTTCAACCAAAGAGTCTTTCTTTCATTTCCTTCGAGACAGTTTCTTCGAGAAAGACTCTGCTAGAAAACAGGTTCAAAATGTCGGGCCATTAAAGGCACTGGACACGTTTGGTGACTCAACGACCAATATTCTCACTTGGTGTCTCCCAACATAAGATAAAATAATACATCTGTAAAATAATTGGCTGAATTTGTCATTGAAGTTGCAAGAATAGGAAAAGAAAAAACACCCGTATATTGCAGAAAAGTGTGTGCTTTCATATTCCCGAGAAAGACTTCCTCATCTGCCTCAAGTCTTAGATTCAAACATTTGAGTGAGAAACAACCTCTTTCTCAAACACTATATACGTTGCTTCAGAGGGAGCCATTCCTCACAATGATTTTAACTATCAACAGCTCTCCGTTGCTCGTTAGCATGAACTTGCTAATTTATTTTGAGTTTCCTAAATAAACGTGCCAGTGTCTTTAAAGACACTGGACACTATTGGTAATTGTCAAAGACTAGCCTTCACAGTTGGTGTATCTCAACATTATGCATAAAATAACAAACCTGTGAAAATTTGAGCTCAATTGGTCATCGAACTTGCAAGATTATAATGAAAGAAAAAACACCCTTGTCACACTAAGTTGTGTGCGTTTAGATGGTTGATTTCAAGTTCTAAATCCGAGGTCTCGAAATCAAATTCGTGGAAAATTACTTCTTTCTCGAAAACTATGGCACCTCAGAGGGAGCCGTTTCTCACAATGTTTTATACCATCAACCTCTCTCCATTATCGTCACCAATTAAGGTTTTATGATGATAATTATTTTGAGTAATTATCAATAGTGTCCACTGTCTTTAAAGGCAGTGGACACTCTTGGTAATTACTCAAAATAAGTATTAGCATAAAACCTTGCTAGAACAAGCAACATGGAGAGAGATTGATAGTATAAAACATTGTGAGAAACGGCTCCATCTGAAGTGACGTAGTTTTCGAGAAAGAAGTAGTTTTCCACGAATTTAATTTCGAGACCTCAGAATTAGATTTTGAGGTCTCGAAATCAAAGATCTGAAAGCACACAGCTTCGTGTGACAATGGTGTTTTTTCATATTTCATAGTTATCTCGCAACTTCGACGAATTGAGCTCAAATTTTCACAGGTTGTTGAGATACAATCCCCAAACGTGTCCAGTGTATTTAACTAATTTTTGCAGTTATATCGCAAGTCCTTTTGGTTGGTAAGACTTGCAACACTGATCTATTTTCTTAAGAATATGGACGGATTTACACTTATTTCAAATAAAAACTTTACAATAAATAACTTATTTATGACTCAAGGGTGGATCCCAGTTTTTAGACAAGCTTTGAGCCTAGAGAAAAGACTTTATCTATAGCCCCTTTCGAAACCACGGCTTCGGCTTGGGATTCACCATTTTATAGCAAGCCCACACAATACAATTTTCTACTATGTTGTATAGCCTAACATAAAAATATTGAAACAACATCAAGTACTTCATTAATTCATATAATTATGAGTGACCCACTCAATGAGATTGTTTCAATCGCTTTTTGTTTTGCATACATGCTTTGGGGGGTTTTATGGTCAAAGGTCCCACAGTCGGGGTGACTCTCAAATTCATCCGCCATTTTGAGATAGTTGACAAAATGGTGGACACAACGATGGCCATACAGTCTGCTCTAGTCATAGAACACTGTTAAGCTGTTAAGAAGAAGTTCTGCGTTTAAACGCAGCGGACACTATTGGTAATTACTCAAAATAATTCTACATTGTGTTTCGTTTTACTGTCCCCATGTCTCAACAAGAGTACTGTTTTATAATATTAGTTTGATAAAAACAATGGTTCGGTATTTAACATAACAAAACGTATACAGTAGCCTACAGTAAAACACACACACACACACTACCATTCACATTATCTATGAATAAGAACATATGTATACAAATCGGTAACATCGGATACTATAAACAACTTTACTAAAAGTCACAGCCAAATTTAACAAAATATTTATGGGATGTTGAACTTAAAACTTGATGTAAAAAATAACGTGATTGTATGGGAGTGTATTAATGAATACTGGTCCCTCCCAAGTGTACAAGTTTGTCGGCAAAAATTATTATTTTGAAGAAAAATCATATCGTCGGTCTTGTCTCATAATTCATTAAATTCATGAAGACAGTTTATGTTATATAGTTTGATGAACCTGAATTGATTTTTGGGGTTGAACAAAGAATTGACTGGAGTGGGATTCGAACCAACGACCTCCGGATTAACGTGCCGGCGCTATACCAATCCGGAGGTCGTTGGTTCGAATCCCACTCTAGTCAATTCTTTGTTCAACCCCCAAAATCATTTCAAAATTTACCCAGTCAGGTTAATATTGAACCTGAATTGAGTTAGACTTTTGGACAAGTCGTCGGTACCACGCGGTGAGATAGTCGAGTTGTGGCGGTGCTCTCGCGAGATCACTGCTCTAGCGCGAACTGCTGGTTGCCCATAGTAGTGAGAGCGGTAGTCTCACGGGGCCAGCATACCGCGGGAGAGAGTCGGAACGCTATCATCGTAAAAGACATTTAACGACTTGTCCACAAGTCTAGAATTGAGTCTGCACGGTGCTGTGTAAAGGAAAAGGTCCCATACTTCAAATCGTATGCTCCAAATCGAGCGTCACTAAGTGACGGATTCGATTGCTTTTATCTATAGGAGGCCATGATTATGACTATAAATGGACTTGTTCTCAAAAATATTTAAAATATTGTACTATTGCAAAATATTGCTTCATGAACCTTTGTTTTCCTCCGCATACCATGTATGGAAAACAATTATAAAGAGCATCACGGAGTGACATATTTCGTGCGCTATATATAATAAGTCACTGGCATTATTATGGACCTATGCTGATTAAATAATTAATTAATACTATTTCAAAATAATTGCTTCATGGACTTTTAACATCATCTTCGAAGAATTTAATGATGTTTTCATTGTCAGTTTCAGATGCAGCTTCCAGTAAGGTTTTCATCTTTGCTTTTTTGATTTGTTTCCATATGTTGACCATGCTCTCATCTAGAACATCGAACTCGGGCAAATCAAAATGGCGGACCCTTGGGTTATCGCCACGGTAGTGTACCAAACGCATCTCAGTTTCAGGGTTTATGGACTTTGTCTCACCTCCAAGTTTGATAGCATGGATTTTAAAATAATGCACGTTGATAGGCCGGAGAATATTCTTGTCTCTACCGGTGTTCTGAAGTGTTGGCTCAGACGGACGCCAGCGATTTCGCTCCATGATGGACCCTTCGAGAACCTCCGAAGTATTAGGGCGGCCAAAGAACCAATTCTGAAGTCTTATAGCACCTAATTTATTGAGTCTCGGATCCCGTAAGAAATTAGGTATCTTTGGATTGGCTGGGTTCATGGGCTGGACGTATTCGTCGACATCAATCTTCATCATCCAATGGGTGTCATATCTGTGACGCCATAAACAGTCATTCTCGTGGGCTATTTGCACTTCTAAGTAACTCTTCTCTTCAGACGGTCTGTGAGACCATGGGATAACGGTGACAAACCCACTGTCTACATACTCTTTGACTGTCTCACGTAACAAACTCATCTTCTCGACCGCATTGTCGTAGATATAAGCGTGTTCCACACCCATAAAGCGATGATAATCCAGCCAATCTGGTAAGAAGTCATCCATGTCCTTGACCATTGTGCAAACACTCAAGAAGTGTTTCTTAGTGAGCGGCCAGCTGCCCGCTCGACACACCGTCAAATTGGCGTAAGCAAACATGTACCATTTCGGTCGCCATGTTACCTTGTAAAAACTCATGGTAAAATTAGTTCTACCAATGTAAATCTCCGGTAGCGGGCATGTTAAGACGAATACATACTGAGCTAAATAACCGAAGCTCCGGTAGTCATTCACGATTGGGTCGCTCTGTGTCCGTTCACCATTCTCGAACTCACAAATGAACTTATCCTCTGCCCAATTGTCCCGGAGAAACCGTACTCCTACAAAGACAACGCTCTGAGATGCTGGATTAGAGAAGATCGAATGAATTGTTGGCATGTCGCTCTTTGAGAGTTTACGAGTGAAAAAGCAAGTGTCCTCGACAGGGAAAGAGTATGAATATTCACTGCTGTTGTATCTGATATCATACATTGTCTCTGTGTTTCGTCTAAAAGCTTTCTCTGCGGCTATTCTCTGCAACCGAACTTCCTTGGTATCTGGAACTGGTACAACGCCACTGGGTGCCTGTCTGAGATAGGGAACGGAGAGAGCCCATAGGAACAAGGTTATCAAAAACGCTATCCATCCTGCTCCTGGATAGGTCAGTAAGTTATAACGGACCCGTCGGAACATTGCCCCGGCTTTACAGCATCCCGCACCGCTGTTTTTCCTGTAGGTTTGAATCATGGCGTTGGATATCCAAAAGCAAGTCCGCTAAACTGCGTCCCACGATGTCACAAGTTGAACGAAAAACCTTTCCTCAAAACGCTCCTTACAAAACTCTCCAAAACATCATGTCAAAGAATTTGTGGTTATCTCTGAACTCCAAACGCCAAAAGTTTCTACTTTCATTCTGCTTTGGTAAGGATTGTTTAGTTAGTGTTACCAAAGCATCGCGAACGCAGTCGTCGTTGAGATGTTCAATTTCAAGTTATCAAGAAGTAGGCCTACCAAGGCGGGAAACTGTTGATCCAACGACTTTATCGTCTGCTCTCTCAGTGGTTCACTCTGCATTGGTCCTTGGTTGAAGAAAACGGATTATGACCTATATTTGAAAAAAAAAGAGGATTAGAAAATAGTCTTCTGCCAGATCCAGGATTATGGCAAGGGAACTTTTAAGCCGTGTTCCAATAGGACGTTTTTTGTTAAAGCATCGCGACTTTTCTGTAGAATTAACAAAATTAAATCCAATCGGGATGCATGGTAAACTGACCTCCCTGTCAACTTACCGCGACCGTGGTGTGAAACTTAAGCCGTTTTTCCATTGAACTTTTTTTTAAGACACCGCAACTTTTCAGTAGATTTAACAAAATTAAGTTCAATGGGGAGCCTGGCATGAGATAAACTGACCTCCCTGTTAATTTACAACGACCGTGATAAGCCGAAAGACGTTGACAGAAGAGCCATGGTAAAGTTATCATGGGTAGATTTCACAAAGAGTTAAGACTAGCCTTATCTCGAGTAAACCTACTGCGACCACGCTGTAAAACGATATGCAAACTTGGGAACGCACGGCAGAAATCACCCTGCGCAAGAAATGGTCCAATGGGAACAAGGTTTCTCATGCCTGTATGCTTCGTTTTTAAAAGGGCAAGGGCAATAGGGCACCAAGGCATTTTTCCTTGGAATGGCACCCTATGAGGAAATTGTAAATTTCTATACTGGAGCATTTCAAGGGCACCAAGGCAATGACCAGGGGGCTCCGTTGCCTCGGTGAGGTATTAGGCCTTCTTATTCGGGATTATGGTGAGGGAACTTTTGGCCATCACACAAAACAATTAACCTGGAGGGAACTAACATTGTTAGAGAGATTGGACACTGCTCTATTAAGTTCCCTTATGTTCAGTGAAACCCCTGGGGTTTGACAAGCTATAGAGGTTTCTTCTATTGTCGTCCTTGGTTGCCGAAGACGGAAAATGCCATGTATCATTATAGCAAAAAATAGGATTAGGGGTAGGGTATAGGGTTAGAATACACTTTAGGGGTGTCGGAACATTATATTCGGGTGTCGGAACGTATAAGTAGGAAGGTCGGATACGCGTGTAACTGGAAAATGTAGTTGTTACACAGGTGTTGTCAAAGACCGGCCTTCTCACTTGCTGTATCTCAACATAATATGCACAAAATAACAAACCTGTGAAAATTTGAGCTCAATTGGTCGTCGAAGTTGCGAGAATGGAAAAAAAACACCTTGTTGCACAAGTTGTGTGCTTTATTTAGATGCTTGATTTCGGGACCTCAAAATCAAATTCAACGTCTCGAAATTAAACTCAAATATTTTAGTGAAATTACGTTAATTCAGAGGAAGCCGTTTCTCATAGTGTGTTAATACTGTCAACAGCTCTCCATTTCTCATTACCAAAGTAAGTTTTTTGCTATTTTGAGTAGAAACCGAAAGTATTTTTAAAGACACTGGACACTATTGTCAAAGACCAGTCTTCTCACTTGATGGATCTCAACATATGCATCAAACCTGTGAAAATTTGAGCTCAATTGCCTGTCGAAGTTGCGAGATAATAATGGAAGAAAAAAACACCCTTGTCAAACGAAGTTGTGTGCTTTTTGATGCTTGATTTCGAGACCTCAGTTCTTAACCTGAGGTCTCGAAAACAAATTCGTGGAAAATAACTTCTATCTCGAAAACTACGTCACATCAGAGGGAGCCGGTTCTCACAATGTTTTATACTATCAACCTCTCCCCATTACTTGTTACCAAGTAAGGTTTTACGCTAATAATTATTTTGAGTAATCACCAATAGTGTCCACACTGCCTTTAAGCCCAAGCAAAAGTGTATTTCACGATCGACAAAACTTTGACAGCGTGTGTATGCATGTTCAATTTCACGTTATCCAAGATGTACGAGGTTGAAAACACTGTCGACCCCACGACTGTTATCGTCAGCTCTATCGGGTGTTTACCATTAGAGCCTAAGTTGGGCCTTGGTTGCCCTGTATATCACACACTTCACTGCTTACCCTTAGTTAGGTCTACTTGTTTATGTTTGTTATGTTCTGCCATTTAGCCTTCGAGAAAGACTCTACTATACAGGGTGTCTCAAAAACAACTATACACTTTTGAAATGGATGCCGAATAAAAAAGAAATGATTCTGGGGGAAAAAGTTTATATGTATGGATAGCATAAGGACTCAACTTTCATATGACACAAAACAACTGAAAAATAATTCATGCTTGGATGAGCACTGCTCACTTTTGCAAAGGGTATGAAAATTAGGCCTTCCATTTCGGGTATGTCATTTGGAGCTTACAAAATTCACAAAGTTGAATCCATAAACTACCCATAAACCTTTTCCCCCTCAGAATCATATTTTTTTATTCGGCAGCCATTTCAAAAGTGTATAGTGTTTTTTTTTAGACACACGGTACAGAGTCGAAAAGGGAAGGTACACCCTTGGTAATTGTCAAAGACTAGTGTCCTCACTTGGTGTATCCCATCATAAGCATAAACAAGCCTTTGAAAATTTGGGCTCAATTGGTCATCGGAGTTGCAAGAAAATGATGAAAGAAAAAAACACCCTTGTTGGACGAATTTGTGTGCTTTCAGATAAGAATAAAAGACTTCTGGCTAGAAGTCTTTTATTATTTGAGTGAGAAATTACCTCTATCTCAAAAACTACGTTACTTCAGAGGGAGTTGTTTCCCACAATGTTTTATACTATCAACAGCTCTCCAATCCTCGTTACCAAGTCAGTTTTTAAGTTAATATTTGTTTTGAGTAACTACCAAACGTGTACTTTACCCACAATAAGTTTTGCATTTTTACCATCAGTCCTTTTTGGTTGGTAAGCACATAGAGGAAGTTCCTCCATGGTAAGCATGACTGTGCAACTGCTAATATATATATATTTTTCTCACTCACAACAAAGCAGAACATAGCCTAATTCTGGTACATTCAGGAGTACGGAGACGGAACTGTTCACCACATAAAACAACAAACCGGAGGGAATGTACATTGTTAGGAGAGAAGAAAAAAAGGGTCACTGCTCTAAAATCCGACACCCCATACCAATGTTCCGTAAAAACCCCTGAGGTTTTTCATGCTATCTATTGTTGTCTTTGTTGGTTGCGAAGACGAGAAAATGCACTGTATCATCACAAACAAAAACAAGATTAGGGGTATAGGATAAGGGTTATGAAAATACACTTTTAGGGTGTCAGAACTAGGGGCTTAATACGCGTGTAACCAGAAAACGTACCCACTTGTAAAACGCAATTAGTGCACATCAATTACTTTGAATTCCAACCATTAAAGGCAGTGGACACTATTTGTAATTACTCAAAATAATTATTAGCAGAAAACCTTACTTGGTAACGAGTAATGGAGAGCGGTTGGTAGTATAAAACATTGTGAGAAACGGCTCCCTCTGAAGTGGAGTAGTTTTCGAGAAAGAAGTAATTTTCCACGAATTTGATTTCAAGACCTCAAGTTTTATAGAAAATGAGGTCTCGAAATCAAGCATATGAAAGCACACAACTTCGTGTGACAACTGCGTAAGATTAAAGCAAGTCTGTGGATATTGTGTTTTGTATTACAAAAAGTAGGCATACCCAAATCCTTTTTTTGTTGGAATCAGTCAAGTGTTATGAGAGAGTATAATTATTAACACTTTAGAAAAAAGGGAAGGGAAAGCTGAAAAGGAGCCCGAAGAGAGACAAACAGACATAACTGACCTTGCAATCACAAATGACTGTTGACAAAAATAACAATCAAGTCCCAAAGTTACTGTACCAGAAAAAGGGCCAAAGCAAAGTGTTGTGCTGTATAGACACAATTCTTAATTGCACTGATGGACACTATTTTGTACTCACAACATTATTTGTTATAGCATAAAACAATTTACTTGGTAACAAGCAATGGGGATCTGTTGATAGTATAGGCTTATAACACATTGTAAGAAACGGCTCCCTCTGAGTGACGTAGTTTTTGAAACAGGGGTATTATTTCTCACTCAAATATTAAAAGACTTCAGGCACAAAGCCCTTTATTATAGGCATGTGAAAGCACACAAATTTGTACAACAATGGTGTTTTTCTTTCATTGTGCTCTTGTAACTTCGATGACCAATTCAGTCCAAATGTCCAGATTCAATCCAGATTTGTTAGGCTGTGATTGTTGGGATACACAAAGCAGCAAACTTGTGTATGATGATTACCAAACTAGTCCAGTGCCTTTGAAGGCAGGGTATACTTTTCTTGGTAAGTTGTAAAATCAGTATTCTCAATTGGTGTTATAATATCATATTATGCAGACACAAGAAGTAAACACGCCTGTGAAAATTTGCACTCAATTGGTCATCGAGTTCAGAGAAGACACCGAAAGAAAAAAAGAGCATTGTGGCATATTTTGCTTAAAGGTGGCTAAGAAAGGCTTCATGCTTGATGAAGCCCTTTTTAGATCCAACAATTTGGGGTGAAAATGTCCTCTCGTTTATCCCGTAAAGATACAGCGGCGCTCCAGTTCTCTTCGCCAAGAATTTTTATGTCCTTTTTCTTTTCAGTACAGAAGGGATAGCCTTCCTTTTTTCAGCCTAAACATCGTGTATTTCAAGAAAGAAAAGATTTACCACGCAGCGCGTGTTTGTCATTCATCTGGGCCATTTGCATTAAATCTGCTGAGCGAAAATTAGCAGGGAACAGAAAGTCACAAAAAATGGTACATGTGGAATCATGCTACTTTGGCTGCCATTAGCCTCAAGCGGGTAGGCTAAGCATATTTTCATTGCGCTTAGATTCTTTTTGGTTTTTTGCTAAAATTTTACCCTTCTAAAATAAACAAACTGGTTTTGGTTTATCTGTATTTGAAAAACAGTTAGAAAAACACACATCTCGAATGTTTGTTACGTAAGCATCAGAAACACATTTGCTTACATGCTTGATGATATTGGACAATTACTGTTCTTTGCTTTGGCCACCATGAGTAAATGAGCTTCCTGTGTGTGCTAGAAACTGTAGGCCTATATGGCCTGGTTGTTTGCATTGCTTGAGAATATAGTCAGTTAAATAAATATGCTTCAAACAAAGTGCATGCCAACGACCGCAACACATGCAATTTCAAAACAATTGACAGGCGGGAAAAGGGGGCCATAAACAAACACTGAACCATTAACAGCAGAAGTCGTTAAAGCATTCTACCTCCATGGTTAAAGGCATTGTACACGTTTGGTAATTGTCAACGACCAGAGTGTTCTCACTTGGTGTATCCCATCATAAGCATAAAATAACAAGCCTGTGAAAATTTGGGCTTAATTGGTCATCGAAGTTGCGAGAAAATGATGACAGAAAAACACCATTGTTGGACGAGTTTGTATTTTATTATTTTAGTGAGAAATTACCTCTGTCGCAAAATCTATGCTACTTCAGAGGGAGTCGTTTCCCACAATGTTTTATTCTATCAACAGCTCTACAATGCTCGTTACCCACTAAGTTTTGAGTAATTACCAAACGTGTACCTTCTCTTTAAAGCCAGTGGTGTATGCTCATTTGCGTAGTCAATCAATATTTGGACACTATTGGTATAATGTCAAAGACCAGTCTTCTCACTTCTCAACATAATTTTATGCACAAAATAACAAACCTGTGAAAATTTGAACTAAATTATTGGTCGTCGAAGTTGCAAGAGAATATGGAAGAAAAAACACCCTTTACTCGCACAAGTTGTGTGCTTTAAGTTGCTTGATTTTGAGACCGCAGCTGAGGTCTCGAAATCAGTTCAAATATCATAGTGAGAAATTACTTGTTTCTGTTTTGCACAACACTATCAGCAGCTCCATTGCTCGTTACCCAGTAGGTTTGCTTTCCATTGGCCTGCAACATGCCTGATACTACCTGACGCTATTTCTTCCTCCATGCTTCACGGAGGCAACGACGGCGATTGCCTCCATGCTCCCTGGTTATTGCCTTTGTGCCCTTCAAATTCCTACTCCTCTATAAATTTAAAAATTACCTCATAGGGTGCCCTTTACCAATGAAAAAAATGTCTTGGTGCCCTTGCCCTTTTAAAAACGAAGCATATAAGCCCGCTACAACAAAATAGTGTTTCACTATAATAATTTAAAGATGCTGTGTCAGATTTTTTGCCCCAAACACTAAAAACATTTTTTTTTTGAGTGAATGGTATTTCAAAGATTTTCACCCGCTCTAACGAAAAACAGTTTAACTTTTACTTTTAATGGTCAGGAACCATGACAAAAATTTTAAACGTTTCTTATAAAACACATAAGAATTGGTCACGTGATATATAGTCGGGATCCCGACAAAAACTAATTTTGAGCACTTTATTTCACTGCTACTAATAATTGGCGGACTTTTTCGAGCAACTGCTCAAATGAAAGCTTGTAACTTTCTCGACCCCCATCAAAATACCTGTTGAATTTTAAATCAATATTTTAGGGTCGAATCAGCCAAAAATCTGACATGTCATCTTTAAAATAGGCCTACAAAAATACTTTCTTTTTAAATGAATGTACGTCACAAATTGACCATGTGTTGCCGCAAACAATATTGATACCTCACCATGCCATGCTTAAATCCGATAAATGAATGATCATGGTATTTCTCTATGCCAATCGTAATCTCAATCGATGACAGCATTGTGGAGATGGGGGTGGATGGTTATCGATTAAATCCTATAACCAGCTCATCGAGGGGATTAACCAAAATAAAGTCTAACCTTTCATGGAGGTTTTGTTATTGTAACAGAGCCCCAAATGTTTGTGTCTGTAAAGTGTACGAAGTGTTCAAGGATCTGACAACTCGAAACAAACTTGGGTTTAGCCTTAATAATTTTTGAAAAACAGAGCTAGCTAGAAGGTTGTCTTTATAACCGCTCTTCCTTTCTACATGGTATAACTTGCTATACAGGCGTCCATGCATGGTTCACTTGCACCCTGACAGGCTTTGGAATTACACATATTATATTTTGGCCTTGGTACCCGCGGTCTCTGTAAGATTCCCCAAGCCTCTTTCAGAAAAATGGAAAACGGTTTTGGCTTTTTCTTCATACATAGATGATCTTCCCGTTCCCATAAAGGGAAGGTACATGTTAAGTTATTACTCAAACAAAATTATTAACTTAAAAACTGTCTTGGTAACGAGCATTGGAGAGCTGTTGATAGTATAAAACATTGTGAGAAACGGCTCCCTCTGACGTAGCATAGATTTTGAGAAAGAGGTTATTTTTTTGGTTAAAATAATAAAAGACTTCTAGCCAGAAGTATGTTATTCCTATCTGAAAGCACACACATTAATTTGTCCAACAAGGGTGTTTTTCTCTCATCCTCGCAACTTCAATGACCAATTGAGCTTTGTTATTTATTTTTATGCTGATGTTGGGATACACCAAGTGAGAATACTGGTCTTTGACATTATAGTGAACCTTCCCTGGGAATTACGCAAAATACCACAAGGGACATAAACGCCAAGCTGGCGAGATCCAATCTCTCTCATTACAACGAAAATTGTGATCACTCGTGCATCTATATAGACGCCAATACTTATTTTAGTCATTGTGATGTGCATTAATGGGTTCACTTGGTAGGCTTCGAACCCACAACCTTTCCTCTCGAACATGAAATGGCAGAGGTCTCGAATTGGAAATGTTTCCGTATGGCGCCACCACTTTTTCATTCGATATGAAATAATATAGTATCTAATTTACCTCAATGAGATATCCCTTTTTGTAAAAATGAGTAAAAAAGTGGTGGCGCCATACGGAAAGTTATCCGATAATTCAAGCATGATGAAAGCACACGATTTGTGCGACAAGGGTGAATTTGCTGCCATTATTCTCTCGCAACTTCGACCATGCCAAAAATGGGGGAAGAAAATAAGATTCGACGACCAAATAATAAGCTCAAATTTTCACAGGTATGTTATTGCATATGTTGAGATACACCATATAATGGAGGTAGAATATTCTATAGTGAGAAGACTTGTCTTTGGCAATTACCATAGTTCCCCCTCCACCCACGACTGTATTGTGCGTATCACTAACCGATCAAGCATGTCTTCTCTCTTGGCCCAGTAGTCACGTCGTTACTAGACGGTCGATATCTTACGTCAGCCTGCTCCCTGGTCCGTGGGTCTCGTTCTACAGGAACACAGCAAGCAAGCAACAGCTACACCAAAAACGCTTGCTTTATGTCTTGACTCTAAGAAATTGATATCAGTATGATCACTTTGATCGCCCCTAAATCTTGTATTGCCAAAATTTTAGGGAAACATCCAAAATAATATCCTTTATTTTTGTCACACGCGCTCTTTGTAACCATAACATTGGTCAAAATATTCAGTCCCTTCTCTATGATGTAATGATGTACAAATGGGGAGATGATTAAGAGGCTTGTATTAAAGCGGAATTCCAGTTAGCGGTTTTTCTATTGTAAAGACACCCCGTACGCGTCTATTGTGTTGTTACGTAACGGTGCTGGCTTAGCCTTCTCAAGCTGGGCAACCAGCTAAAACAGCTCGATCTCAGAGGTGAACGTTATAATACTTATTCCTTATTAGACTTGGTTCCAAGTCTAGACTTCAGTGATCGTGGCTTTTATAGTCTGCGATATCATTTTTTTTTATGTACATCAAAATTGCCACTGTCGTATTGCTTTTCAATGGGGATATTATTGTTCTCTAAATCGAGGAAATTTTTGAGGATGGCAATTCTATAGGCCTACTTCAGAAGACAAAAATTGCTACCCACACATTAATGCCAGAAATAGCGCCCTCTTGTGGACTAACTTCCGTCACTCCCCTTATGATCACACTTTCAATAAGCTAATCTGGTGTGAGAGTTTTGCGTGGCTGATACATACAAACCGTTATTTCAGATTTGAAAGAAAGAGCTAGACTTGATTTCAAGTCATAGCTCCTTCTACTTGCAGCCTCGGCTTCAATGTCATTTTTTTATGCATTTTTTATGCGCTTTTTGAAACAGTGATGGCCTTGAAAATTCACTGGACTATGCCTGCAATATTTTTATCCGGTTACTGTTTCGCAACTTTTAAAACAATTTATTTTTTACATTGTAAATATTTGTCTCTCCTTAACCATTATTTCTTAAATTTGTAATAGTGTGATTTTCTTCTAATTTTAATCTTTGTATATTTTCCTGTAATTCGACCTCCAGTCACCATGGGAATTTGTTTTTAAAGTATAAACCAATAATGAATGAATGAATGAATGAATGAATGAATGAATGAGTTATGACTATTGCCAAGAATGATTATTATTGCCTAGAAAAATTAATGTCCCCCCATTCAAAATGGGGAAGGCACTAAATACTAAACTCCACAGCGGTTCGGCCCATCGGAGAATACCCGAGCGAGAATGACCTTATGACGTCATTTTTGCATATGCTTGCATCTTTAAGACATGAAAATATTAACAACCAGGTCCCAGTGGTTAGTCCACTCTTATGTAACAACTCCCCAAACCTGCTACTACAAATGTACTTGAATAAAGAGGTCTGAAGCAGTGCTTGCATCTTTTAAACATGAAAATATTAACAACCAGGTCCTAGTGGTTAGTCCACTCTTATATAACAACTCCCCAAACCTGCTACTACAAATGTACTTGAATAAAGAGGTATGAAGCAGTGCTTGCATCTTTTAAACATGAAAATATAAACAACCAGGTCCCAGTGGTTAGTCCACTCTTATGTAACAACTCCCCAAACCTGCTACTACAAATGTACTTGAATAAAGAGGTCTGAAGCTGTACTTGCATCTTTTAGACATGAAATCATTAACAACCAGGTCCTAGTTGTTAGTCCACTCTTATATAACAACTCCCCAAACCTGCTGCTACAAATGTACTTGAATAAAGAGGTCTGAAGCTGTACTTGCATCTTTTAGACATGAAATCATTAACAACCAGGTCCTAGTGGTTAGTCCACTCTTATGTAACAACTCCCCAAACCTGCTGCGTGGGGGATCGTCGCGAACCGTGCCGGAATGTTCCGAGAGCACACGAAAAGTTCCGAACCGCTGTAGAGGTTAGTTTTTAGTGCCTTTCTTCAAATGGTACCAGCATCATGGGTAGGGGTTTATAGGGCAGAAGTCACTTCATAGAGCGTCCTTGCCATAAAATCTTAACTAATTCAGAAAATTATAAATTTACAAACAGTGTCATCCTTTACATGGAATTAACTTAAACTTAAATGTGTAGCCGGGAAATCGCATGGGGGAGACTTATGAAATACAAAGACGACTGTTTCAAGCCAATACATGTGTGCAACACATTTAACTTTTGTGTTTATATTTTCTACTTTATTTACATTCAATAATAATGTTTTGAAATACAATACTGCTGTTTAGGTTCAACTCAATTCAATTCAATAATACATTTATCTCCATACTCTCATAAAAGAACAAATAAAAATGCGGGCACAACATTTTCTCGTTGGAAATTCACCTCTGGAAATAATTATTTACAGAACTAGGATCGAAGATAATGTACAGTCAACCCTCATTATAAACAAGCACTGTTATTATAAAGGGGTTCTGCTTACAAATAAAGAGTACACTCTGAAGTCTTGAATCTCATCTCTGCTTTGTGGTTATTTGTTCTGCTGTCCCTCAACTTTCCTCTTATAAAGAGGTAATTTAAAGGCATTGTGGACACTTTTGGTAATTACTCAAAACAATTGTTACCATAAAAACTTAATGGGTAACCGCTAACGGAGAGCTGTTGATAATTTAAAACATTGTGAGAAACAGCTAGCCTCTGAAGTAGCGTATTTTATGGGGAAAGAAGTAATTTCTCACTTGAATATTTGACTTGAATAAAAGACCTCAGCTGAGGTCTGGAATTCAAGGAATCTGAAAGCACACAAATTGTGTAACAAGATTTAATTTTTCTTCCATTATTTTCTCGCAACTTTGACAGACCAACCGAGTTCAAATTTTCACAGGTTTGTTATTTTATGCATATCTTGAGATTCACCAAGTGATGAGAGGACTGGTCTTTAAAGGAACACGTTGCCTTGGATCGGTCGAGTTGGTCTTTGAAAAGCATCCTATAACCGTTTGTTATAAAACTGATATGGTTAGAAAGATGTTGTAAAAGTAGAATACAATGATCTACAAAAATATGCCTCGAAATTACGTGGTTTTCGTATTACCTCGTCGACAAACACGGTCGTTCCGGTTGTTCCTTTAACAATTACCAAAGGTGTCCAGTGCCATAAACCAGTCCCAGAGATCTTGTTATATCGAAGGTCCAATGTAGATCCATCTCAAGCATGTCAAGCAATAACACAACATCAGAATAGTATTTATGGAAAGTTTGCACTTTGACACCGAGTTGGTTTTAAAGAAAAGAATTACCAATTGATCACCAATTATTTAAAGCCAGTGGACACTATTGGTAATTGTCAAAGACTAGTCTTCACAGTTGGTGTATCTCAACATATGCATAAAATAATAAACCTGTGAAAATTTGAGCTCAATCGGTCATCAAAGTTGCGAGATAATAATGAAAGAAAAAACACCCTTGCCAAACGAAGATGTACGCGTTTAGATGGTTGATTTCGAGACCTCAAATTCTAAACCTGAGGTCTCGAAATCAAATTCGTGGAAAATTACTCCTTTTTCGAAAACTATGGCACTTGAGAGGGAGCCGTTTCTCACAATGTTTTATACCATCAACCTCTCCCCACTACTCGTCACCAAGAAAGGTTTTATGCTAATAAATATTTTGAGTAATTACCAATAGTGTTCACTGCCTTTAAAGTCTGATCCTAGAAAACACAAGCATAGCACGTTTCGCATCATAGCAATTGGATTTTGTACCCAGTCAGGCTCCTAGTCTACTGACTGTGAAGAGGGTAACACTATTTCAGCTCCTGGAGTAGGTGGCAACGTGCCCTGTTTGCAGTTGATTTGGGACAACAGCCCCAGTCCGTTAAGTGTAGCCCTCACCTTGAAGTGGCCTTCTTGCCGTGTGATCCCTCTCTCTCTCTCTCTCTCTCTCTCTCCAAACAAAATCGAAACCCCCAACAAATGTTTTGGCTGAGGGGATGAGAGTAGCAGCCGAGTGGTCAAAATTTTAGAAAGTTTCGACAGCCAAGTAATCAGTTTAGGAAACTGAGAGCCAGGTTATGAATAAAACATCTCCTTCAAACTTTTGTTTTTATTTTTCTATAATTATTGACAGTTGTGGCTCAATAATAGTTAGTAACTTAATTGCAACAGTGTGATTTTGGTGCAAAATAATCCAAGTTAACAAAAAAAAAAAGACATAAGTTAAAGTCCAGTTTCTTGGAAAAGATGGAGGATTTGTTAGAGGTGATGTTCATTCTCGTTTGAAGTAAAACGCCTTTCCTCGGGCGTGTAGTTCCTCTTCATACATTGCATATTCTCTGTCAAGTCTTTGTCTCAGTGCTGCTCGTCTTACCTGTAGAAAGAAAAGTTGTATACATTAATAATATAATATCGACTCTTATAAAGCGCAATTACAAAGAATGACCATGATCACGATTTAAAGGCACTGTACACGTTTGGTAATTGTCAAAGACCAGTGTTCGCACTTGGTGTATCCCATCATAAGCATAAAATAACAAGCCTGTGAAAGTTTGGGCTCAATCGGTCATTGAAGTTGCGAGAAATTGATGAAAGAAAAAAACACCCTTGTTGGACGAATTTGTGTGCTTTCAGATAGGAATAAAAGACTTCTAGCTAGAAGACTTTTATTATTTTAGTGAGAAATTACCTCTTTCTCAAAACACTATGTTACTTCAGAGGGAGTCGTTTTCCACAATGTTTTATACTATTGTATCAACAGCTCTCCAATACTCGTTACCAAGTCAGTTTTAAAGTTTTGTTTTGAGTAATTACCAAACGTGTACCTTCCCTTTAAACAATATCTGATTATTACCCCTGCTCACTGG